>NC_132987.1:80465000-81090000 GCF_048564905.1 Vicugna pacos | reverse complement strand
TTTGTTTTTAGTTTCTGTGCTTTCAGGTTTAATGTAAACTGACTCCATAAACACTGAGAAGGGAAGAGGCAGGTTCCATAGTAAATATAAAACCCTATTGCCCACCGCCCCAGGGGAGAGATGAGATTAGCCAGATTTGTCATCCTTGCAACCCTTCATCACCTTCTTTTCTTCCTTGTATCCCTCGACTTCCTCATATCCCACTGTCTCTGTCCCAAACAATTTTTTTTAATTTACCTAAATATGTGTATTGCTTCTGTTGCTTCTTAACAATTGAGCTGCTTCCAGTCCTTGTCAGAACCATAGTACAGTATATGAAGGTGTTCTACACACTTCTACCAGCTACTAATTTGATAGTATGTATATAAAAAGTAGTTCATTAAGATTTCATTTGAGAAGTGGAACTTCTAAATAGTTGATGACATCATATCCAGAGAATTGGTGATTCTATACGAAATTTACCACTGAGAGATGTCCAGATTACTGAATTCACCTGGATCTACCTGATACTTCCTACACTCAGAAAAATAGGTAAATTCAGTATCTGAAATGACATATCATGGTCCAGGAGGGATTAAGTATTATAATTAATGTGTTAATTGAAATATCATTTTGTACTCTAATAGAAGAAAAAGAACAAAACTCAAAGATAACCTTTCCTTCATCAACTTAACAGAAAATATTTTTATAATCGAACAACAAAAAATAGCTCAAATCATTTTCATGTTTAGAAACTTATGGGGGGACAGGAGGAAAAATTCAGGATACATATATCAAATAACCTGAAAGAATTTGTATAATTTTCAGAATCTGTGTTAGACAAATTTATTTTTAATCTCTACTTTTGGGAGATTTAATATGATTTTTATTTCATTTGGCCAATAAATGGGTAGTGTTTTATATGTTGTAAGTCATGTTCTCTCATCAGCTATAAGGGGGTAAAGAAAAATGAAAACTTCGGAACAATGCTTTGAATAAAAATACAACTTTGAACATTTGTAAACAGTAGCTTTTTTTTAACCACTGATTTGTGAGAGTTGTATGTTTAAGAGATGTTGGTTTTCTCACTTTGGCTGAGTTTTGCTAGAAGCTTTTCAAATATAGGTATAAGTGCTGTCCCTTTTTATGCAGACTTTTTGCTTTTTGTTTTCCTCAACTGCCCTACCTATAAGTACGTAACAGGTTTGTACTGGCTCCGGTCACGTAAAATCTGTATTGCTTCAGGGTCCCGCATCATGCAGGTCACCCCCAAATGGCCTGCATCTTTGAGCTGAGTGACCTGCACAGTGCGCTTTCTCTGTGAGTGCTTCTGAAAGCGTCTGAAACAGGAGTGCTTGTGTTTTCTCCCTTCGTTTGATTGTTGTGGCAGGCTTGTGAATGATACGTCTTTGAAGAGAGATTTTTCAAAAGCAGAACGCATACTTACTCACCAAGGGTAAGTTTAGAAAGAAACAGTAGCTTTGACATCCAGGGCCACTGGATGAAGACCTATTCCAGAGTGAAGGTGAAAGTTGGATTCAGAGTACTTAAAACTATTCTAGTTTATTATTTTACCATTGAATGGTGAATTTTCTGTAGACTCTACCCTCTCTTGCTGTAAGATGAAGTACTATCATGCTATCTACTTTACTTGTTTATTCTTTGTACAGCAGTATTTAGTTATATTTTATCTACTTGATAAGCATTTATTGATGGATTACTATGTGCAGAATACTTTGCCTTATGCCAGAAAATTTAAAAATAGAGAATAAAATATTAATATTGTCACATCTTTTCCTAAAAGACTAAGAGGTAAAACAGAAGATTTTGCAAAGGGTTTTCAAATGGCATGGGTTTTGTTTAAACAAAACAAAACAGATAAAACCACGTGAGAGGAGAAAAAGAATCTGTTGCATGTGGTCACGGAAGTCTTCCTGGAAATGGTGGCCTTTGTTCTAGGCCTTGCTTTCATAAAGTTAGAACAACAGCAAAGCTGTAAGCATAAAGGGTGTACTTTTCTCCTTATTCATGCCCAACTGTCTTTCCCTGAGTCACTAGAACCCAGAAGGTAGCTGCGATGGTTAATCTTATGTGTCAGCTTGACAGGGCCACAGTCGCCCAGATATTTGGTCAGCTGTTATCCAGAGTGTTTCTGTGAGGATGTTTTTGGATGAGATAACACTTAAATTAGTGGACTGAGTAAAGATGGCTCTCCCTAATGTGTATGAGTCTCATCTAATTGTTGAAGGCCTAGATAGGACCAAATGGCTCACCCTCCCCTGAGTGAGAGAGAATCTTTTCTGCCTGCCTTCAACTAGGACACAGGCTTTTTCCTGCTTTTGAATTAAACTGAAATATTTGCTCTTTCTGAATACTGAGCCTGTGGTCTTTAGACAGCAACTGTGTTGTCATTTCTCTTGGTTCTCAGGACTTCAAACTCAGACTGGGATGCAAATAATCAGTATATACATCTCATTAAGCAGTGTAGACAAGATAATACAGGTTGCCTCCATAAGACGACTTGACTTTTAAATTGAATTTTATAAATTACTGCCTAGATTTTATTTTTCTCTTGACTATCTGTCAGTAACCTGACTCCAGATATCCTGAGGCCAGGCATTCCACTTCCATGGACTAACTGCAAGTTAAGTCTGACCTTACAGAGCTCACCTCTTCCCAATGATTCCTGGTCAAATATTCTTAATTACAAATACTCATCATCATTTTTCTTTTGGAATCTTTTACAACATTATTTAAATCATATGTAAGTATTAGCCAATGAGATATAGATATTTCTTTAAAGCAGAGCTCTGTAAATTATGGCCCACTGACTACATCTAACCCATGGGCATGTGTCTGCTTAGCCCTGGAGATAATATTTTTAAATTATTTTTACAGGGTTAAAACAAAGATATTAAAATAAGAAAGAGATACCGTGCATGACTCAAAGTCTAAAATATTTACTATCTGGCTTTATAAAGAAAAACTTTGCCAGCTTTGGGTTTAAAGTCACATTTCAGTCTACCAAATATTTCAACATAGATTGTTAATAGCCATTCAAAAGATGAGCATCTTTTATCTCCTTTCACCAATGAAATTTGAATTTTATGAAAGGTACCAATAGATTATTTCAAAATTTAAAAATCGGTGTGATTGATTATCACAAAGCGTAATACCTCCAGGTTCCATTCTAATTTTTCCTTCCGTCACTGGTGTCAGTTGTTTAGCAACCTCAAGCAACAGGTGGCCTCGGAGCCACACTGACTGTTCATCCCTATTTTCCTCATCTTTCATTCTTCCCAAAGGAATCAGTTAGTATTGAATCATGAAGTTGTCATTTGAATTATCCTAGTGCCACCTATGGAAAATTGGATAATTGAAGGTCTCATAAAACTCCACTCGGTGTGTTCAAATAGAACTGTACAGAAAAATACCATTACCCTTTATTAAGAATGCACAAACATTAGAGATGCTGAAAACTTCCAGGTGCAGTTTTCAGAGTTCTTTTATTTTCCTTTACTTATTAAATTTTTTTTATTTTGAATACACACCTGTATTAAATTAGAGGTTCTGTGTACTGTTTCCCCCAGTGGTAACATCTTGAAAAAATTGACATCTGGAAAAAATGGTAGTAAAACACCATAACCAGGAAATTTTCATGGGTACAATTTACCAATCTTATTTAGATGTCCCCACTCAATTTATGTATGTGTTATTACTTCTATGCAGTTTTTTCTTTCAAACTGAAGTATAGTCAGTTACAATGTATCAATTTCTAGTTTAGAGCATAATCCATACTTATATATACATATATTCATTTTCATTAAAGGTTATTACAAGATATTGAATATAGTTCCTTATGCTATACAGAAGAAACTTGTTTTTATCTATTTTTATATAAAGTGGTTAGCCTTTGCAAATTTCAGACTCCCAATTTTATCCCTTCCCATCCCTTTCCCCTGGTAATCATAAAACTGTTTATTAATGTGCAAATCTGTTTCTGTTCTGTAGATGAGTTCATTAGTGTCCTGTATTTTTCTTTAAGATTCCACATGTAAGTCATGTAATATGGTATTTTTCTTCCTCTTTCTGGCTTACTTCACTTAGAATAACAATCTCCAGTTCCATCTGTGTTGCTGCAAATGGCATTATTTTATTTTTTTAATCACTGAGTAGTATTCCATCATTTACCACATCTTCTTTATCCAGTCATCTGTTGATGGACATTTAGCTTGCTTCCATGTCTTGGCTATTGTATATAGTGCTGCTATGAACATTGGGGTGCATGTATCTTTTCGAATTAGAGTTCTCTCTGGATATATGCTCAGGAGCAGGATTGCTGGATCATATGATAAGTCTATTTTTAGTTTTTTGAGGAATCTCAAATACTGTTTTCCATAATGGCTGCACCAAACTGCATTCATACCAACAGTGTAGGAGGGTTCCCTATTCTCCATGCCCTCTCCAGTATTTATCATTTGTGTACTTTTGAATGATGGCCAGTCTGACTGGTGTGAGGTGATAGCTTATTGCAGTTTTGATGTGCATTTTTTCATGTGCCTATTGGCTGTATGTCTTCATTGGGAAATTGCTTCTTTGAAGTTTCATCATGTATAGGTTCATGGCTCCACCACCATAATCAAGATACGAACAGGGATCCCTTGTGTTGCCCTAATATAATCACAACCCTCTTTCCTCCTGCCCCTTGACTCCTATACCATGACAACTATTAATCTCTCCATTTCTATAATATTTCAAATGTTATATAAATGAAAATGCCACATTTTGTATTTTTTTTTTCACTAAGCATATATCCTTTGAAATCCATCCAAGTCAATAGCTTGTTCCTTTTATTGTAATGGTATGGTTGTTGAATGTTAAACTAGTTTTGCACATGTGGACTAAATCCCACTTGATATGGTGTTTGTTTTTTTATATCATTGAATTTTATTTGCTAATATTTTGAGGATTTTTGTCTCAAGGCTTATGACAGATGTTGGCTTATAGATTTTTGGTGTTCATTTATTTTTGGTATGGTTTGGCTTCACAGTAGAACTGGTTACATAAAACAAATTTGGTAGTGTTCCCTCCTGTTCTATTTTCTGGATAAGTTGATAAGTTAAAAATTGGTACTAAGTCTTTAAATATTTGGTGGAATTCTCCAGTGGACCCATCTGAGCCTGCTAATATACTATCTGGGAACATTTTAGTTAAGAATTCAATAATGATAATTACTATTCATGTTATATATTTTGTCTTGATTGAGTTGGTAGCATAAGGATTTTGAAGAATTAATTTGTTACTGATGAGTTGCTTAAAGTTCTTTTTTTAATATTCCCTTGTTATACTTTTAATGGATGCAGGATGTGTATTGATATACTCTTTCATTCCTGATATTGATGATTTGTGTCTTCTCAGTCTTAACTAGAGTTTTAATCATTTTATTGATTTTGGGGGGAAGAAAACAACTTTGGTTTCATTTATTTTTTTCTATTCTTGTCATGTTTTAAATTTATTTCTGTTCGTTTATTAATATCTTCCTTCTGCTTGGACTTTATTTTGTACTACATTTTCAATTTTCTTAAGGTAGAAATTTATATTATTGAGACATATTCTTATTTTTGGAAAAATAAATTTTGTAATAATTTTAATGTTTGGAAAAATCAAGATGTTAATTATTTTATATATTTTATATCAGTTTCACGTCTTATTAGTAACTCACATGAGTTTGCTACATTTCTTATGCTTAGTGAACCAGTATTGATACATTACCTGAAGTGCATGTCTTATTAACCATTCTTAGTTTTGACTTAGTGTCATTTTTCTGTTCCAGGACCCCATTCAAGACATTACATTGCATTTATTTGTCATGTCTCAATACACTTGGCTGTGCAACTTTTCAAACTTTTTTTGATGACCTTCACAGTTATAGTCAGTTGTCCAGTCAGAATGTCCCTCTTACTACTGTTTGATGATTATCTCAGGATTAGACCGAATTTATGGATTTTTAGGATGAAGACCAGAGAGAAGTGAAGTTCCATTTTATCACATTCTATCAAGGGTACATCTTATCGACATGACTTACCAATGTTGATCTACCATTGAACAATATAAGCAGGTCCATTAGCAAAGAAAGAAATGAAAAGGAAAGCGCCAGATCCAGATTATCTATTTCTCCTTGTATGTGATTTGGTAATTTATGTCATTTCATCTAGTTATCACTTTGGAAGGCCTAGAATTGTTCATATTGTTCCTTTACTATCCATTTAATGTTCATACAACTTTCATTTCTAATATTGATTTGTGTCTTTGCTATTTTTTTCTTAGTTAACATGGCTAAGATTTACTTTATTGTTCTCAGAGAATCTGCTTTTGACTTTAATTTTCTATGTTTCCACCTTAAGAAACAATAGGAAAAAATCAATATAGTATTAAACACATATCTTAGCTTACTGATTTTCTGTCTTCTTTTCTAAGTACTGCTATCACTGCATCAAACATTCTGTGTAATTTTTGATCTATTATTTAGGAATTTATATCTAAATTCCCAAATATTGGGAATTTATAGCTGACTTTCTCATACTGATTTCTAATTTAATTCAGTTATGGTCTGAGAAAATACTTTGTATGACTTCTGTTCTATCTTGAATGCACCAGGTAAACTTGAGAAAACTCTACATTCTACTGTTGTTGGGTAGAGTATTCTACATATTTCAATTAAATCATGTTGATAATGTTCTTCAGATTAGCTATATACTTACTGATTTTCTGCCTATTCACTATATTACTGAAAGAGATGCATTTAATTATCAAAATATAATAATGGATTAATCTTCAGGATGTTAGGCACATGAAGAGAATATTTAGGTGTTTTCCAAAAGTCACTTCATTACATAAATCCAGTTGTGGTAGAAAGTGGCTTATTATAAATAACAAAACACCCAATTCACCTTTATGGCTCTGGAGCAGTTTTGGGAATTGAAGACAAAAATATTAATCTATGAGATGCTCTTATCATTCAGGAAATTCCAAGGGTTTGGCAGCTATGAGCCAGGGACCATGGATGAAGATTCTATAGGATCAAAACTTTGTGGTTTTGTAGATTTAACTCTGGCAAAGATTCAGCCTGAGGAGTTGTTTGCTGGAGTCATTTCAAATTCTTTTCACTCTCCCTGGAAGATGATTAGAACAACTGTGTAACCTCCACATCTGCTGAGCATTAACTCCACAGTCACGGATTTCTACTTTCTTTCCAGCTCTGTGCCCTATGAATCTGAGTTGAAGTGGAGAAAGAAAAACGGTGTAAGATACAATGAAATACAAATAGTTGGAGATTCAATTTCTTAGCACTATCCAATTCAAAACCAAATGTTTATTTTCCCTTCTCCTAATAAAGCCTTTGTGTTCATTGTCAGGATGGTAATGTTGGTCCTATGGACACAAAGGAAGACTGTGAAATAGAAGGGCTTCAAAGTGTAAATATTTATCTTACAGCAAGACAGGAGCAGAACAAACAAGACAGATTAAAGTAGAAGCATTTTTACTTGAATAATCCAGCAGTTTTGCTAGGAGTTTGATAACGTAGACAAGATTGAGAAAGTTCTGTTTTTGTTATAGAATATATTGTAGACACATAGTTGAGACACAAGATAGTCCAAGGTAACTTCTACAATACTCCTGGCAACTCCTTTGTGATGAGAACCTAGAAGTACGTTAGAGTTCACTAAATCACAAGTATGCATAGGGTTGAAGTATTAAGATTCACTGTACTGGTAGAAATTGTACATGGAGTTCTTATTTAAAATATATTCATTTATTTCTTATGGACCCAGTTTCTATTATCTAAAAAGTCTTTTCATCTGATAAGTAAGCCTCCCAACCTTCTCTATCCCCACTAACATTTTGTATTTATTAACCGTGGTCAGTAAGGTGGACGTGCCAGACATTGCAGGTAAGTTGTTTCCAGGTGGTATTTCTAACATACTGTTAGTGATTTGAGATAAGAATTCACAGTTTAAACTTTGAAAGTCATCTTTTTAAAAGGATATGCTGAACAAATGCTTTGAAAACAATGACAAGCTAGAGAATTTCATTAAACAGAATAGAAAGAGATCTGTAACTGAATTCTTGCTATTCTTTCCTATAGTAGCTTTTTATTTCCATGAGGCAATAAAAACAGATATTAAAATATAGAAACATTAAGATTCCAAATGAAAATGTTTTTTGGAACCTTACCACCTTCATATTGAAAGAGAGGACAAAGAAAAATACGTGTTAGATTTCTTTGATATGCAACTTACAATTGTATACACAAATATAAGTTTAATGTCATAAATTTGATAAATGTAAATTATTCTGGTTTCTGTGTAATACCACTAAATTCTTCCCACTTTAGCATGAGATACAGATCTTTATGACTTACATGAATTTGGTGGTATTACACAGAAGCAAGAAGAATTTGCATTTCTTCACTCAATGAAGAATATATTTACAGCTTCAACCTAATAAAGAAATAAAAATTCTTCCTCTATTGCAGGAGTCCATTCAAACACAGACTAGAGAATGCTCAACTGCATCAGAATCATCTTAGGATCCTATTATTCCAGAATTTGATGAGTGCACCCAGAGAGATGTATTATGACAACATCTAAGAGAAACACTGAAATAGTCAGTGAGGCTGCAACGCATCATGGTTCCTAGGTTCAAATGTAAATTTATACAACCATCATCTTGCACAGCCTATTGAAGAGAGCTAACCTCAGTAGTTATTAATAAATGAGAAAGCTGTGCTTAAATTATAAGCAATTATATGGAACTAGACAATTCTATATCTAGTAATATCAAAATTTAAAAATATTTTAGTATAGATCATTATCAATCACAAATTATAACTAGGACACCAATAAGAATTGGCTCTTTAAAAAATGAGGAACACGGTCTACATTGTGGCAAATACTCTCTCTTATGTGTATTAAGAAGTTATTAATTTTGCTTGTCATCACTGAAGCCGCCTTTTATGCTCCAGGTATTATGCTCCAGGTATTCCTGAGTTTGAGGCTTGGTAGGTGACAGAGATACTGGATGAAGCATCACAGTGCTTGGCTGGGTAGAACCACCACTCTGATCATGGTTAGAGAACCACTCAGCCACGTAATAAATTCATTCCTGGATCCTAATAATTAAGATCCCTGACAGATGGATTTAATAAGATTTTTTAGGTAAATATTTCCTTATATATGAATTTTTAAATATGAACTATATATTTATTCTTTAGTTACTGCTTAATTTAATACTGCACTATAAAATGAGAACAATTTAATAATATGCATTTAATATTAATTTTTACTGTAGTGAATACTCTTCAATACTGGCTCTATTACTCATTAAAATTGCCTCTACATTACTTTGTTTAAATCTTACAGACACTCTGATGCTCCATTAAGAGAATCCAAAGTCATAAAGCCAGGAAATGGTGGTAGAGCCAATATCTTTTGTTTAAAACCTTGTGATTTTCAACCTATGACTTATGGTATGTTGCCTTTCAAAGAAGGAAACATTTCTCTAAATGGAACTCTAATTCTTGACCATAGGTAATAAGATTAGGCAAAGTAGATTTAGGTATAAAATGATACATCTCTGTAATAATCTATAATGAAAGAGAATATATATGTACAGCTGAATCACTATGCTGTACCCCAGAAACTGACACAACATGTAAATCACTTACAATTCACTGAAAAATAAATTAGTTTTATATATATATATCACTACATGTGTATCTATATCTTTATATACACATTACAGACTCTGAACAGCCTACATATTTTCTTTGGTGTCACCTTGAATACCTGCCTGTGCCCAACCTTGTTCTTGAGAAAGCTTAAAAAAATCATATCCACCTACAATTAAAAAGTAAACAAAATCCACACTGCTATGGATATTCAATAAAATTCTGAGAAGAGAGAATGAGAAAAAATTCATCCTGATTTTGCTTCATTGTGGCCTAATATAGTTTTTGAGGTTGACATATGAAAGAATAAATGAACATCAATTGTCACAAGATTTTTCAGCCTGGGACAGCACTAAGGGTGGAGAGGCTGTGAATGGGAAGCTGTGTTTTCTACAGGCTCACAGCCACCACTCTTCTGAACTTCTCTTTCCTTCCCTGACTACACCTCCTTAGATTCTCATTCTTGTGTTACTTCAGAGCAGTTACTCTAGTACTGACTGTGGAGTTTGCATTGAAATCCTATCAATGATAATTCATTTCATTTGATTTTTGAGTCTCAATTTAACAGCATTTGATGCTTCTAGTGTTTTTTCTTTTTCTAAATATACTTTTATTAAAGTATATGGTTAGTTACAAATCAAAACTATAATGAGGTACCACCTCACACCAGTCAGAATGACCATCATTCAAAAGTCTATAAACAATAAATGCTGGAGAGGCTGTGGAGAAAAGGGAACCCTCCTACACTGCTGGTGGGACTGCAGTTTGGTGCAGCCATTATGGAAAACAGTATGGAGATTCTTCAAAAGACTAGAAATAGACTTACCGTATGATCCAGCAGTCCCACTCCTGGGCATAAATCCAGAGAGAACTCTAACTTGAAAAGGTACATACACCCCAATGTTCATAGCAGCATGATTTACAATAGCCAGGACATGGAAGCAACCTAAATGTTCATCAACAGATGACTGGATGAAGAAGATGTGGTATATTTCTACAATGGAGTACTACTCAGCCATAAAAAAGAATCAAATAATGCCATTTGCAGCAACATGGATGGACCTGGAGAGTGTCATTCTAAGTGAAGTAAGCCAGAAAGAGAAAGAAAAATACCATATAATATCACTCATATGTAGAATCTAAAAAAAAAAAAAAAGGACAAACTTATTTACAAATCAGAAACAGACTCAAAGACATAGAAAACAAACTTATGGTTACCAGGAGGGGAAGGGATAAATTGGGAGTTTGAGACTTGCAGACACTAACTACTATAAATAAAATAGATAAACAAGTTTATACTGTATAGCACAGGGAACTATATTCAATATCTTGTAGTAACTTATGGTTAAAAAAATATGAAAACAAATATATGTATGTTCCTATATGACTAAAGCATGTGCTGTACACTAGAAATTGACACAACATTCATATAAAATAATAAACTCAAAATGGCTTAAAGACTTACACGTAAGACAAGACACTATAAACCTTAGAAAACAGGCAAAACACTATCTGACATAAATCTCAGGAATGTTCTCCTAGGGCCATCTACCCAAGCAATAGAAATAAAAGCAAAACTCGGACCTCATTAAACTTATAAGCTTTTGCACAGCAAAGGAAACCATTAGCAAAACAAAAAGACAGCCTATGGACAGGAAGAAAATATTTGCAAATGATGCAACTGACCAGAGCTTAATTTCCAGAATATACAAACAGCTCATATAATTTAATAAGAAAAAAAAACCAAACAACCCAATCCAAAAATGGGCAGAAAATCTAAACAAGCAATTCTCTAATGAAGACCTACAAATGGCCAATAGGCACATGGAAAGATGCTTACAGTGTTTTGCTAGACTTGCAACAACCAGTGTCATGGCGCTCGATCTCAGTACTGTGCCCGGAGCCTCTGTTCTCTCTGTCACCCATCAAAACCTCCTGGAGGACAGCAAGAAAGCCACTTCTGCTTTCTAACTCAAAACTACCAAACATCTGAAGCTGCTTCTATATTCCCTAGTTCAAATTTTCCAAAGTATCAACTTGTATTTCTCGTGTTACAGCTGCTGTCTTTCCTCACTTCACTCTCAATTGCTTGGACCAACACACATGTACAGACACAAACACATCTGCATTATCCCAACTTCCACATGTGCTCGCATTTATATTACTTCTTAGAAAATGCAGAAACCGTCATTGAAAAGGGACTGGCCTCAGGGTCAGCTTTTGAATTTCAGACTGCCTCCAGCCTGTCACATCACCAAACACGGTGCTTTGGGCTGGAATCCATAGCCTTTCATTGCACTGTGGCCATAAGACAAAGAGAACCCTCATGAGACCCAGCAACTGTAAACAACCCCTACCTGACAGACTCCGGCTCTCAGAGGTGGTTCTGGCAGTTAATACTTTGACACCAAATCCCACTTCTTTCACAGTTTGTCAGAAGCAGTGGAAGATCGTCACAGGCAACTGTTAAAATAGAGAAAAGAAATTAACTGAGAGGGATCATAATTCTATCTGTTTCACTTCTTGTTCTCTCAGCCCAAAGGAGAAAAAATTGCAAAACCATCTTTAACCTTTATAATTCATTTAGCATATCTAGCTGGCTGACAAGGAGAGATATTGAGTTCTGAGAAGTGGAAATATACCTAGAGTTGAAAGTTTTAGCAACCATGACATAATAGCATAAGATTCTTAGAAGAGTGGGAATGGTTCAGAGAAATTGTAGATTAATCATTTATTTAAAAGTCTGTAAGAAAGTCATATCCTCTTTAATTGCACAAGATCTAGTTAAGAATCCAAAGGAGGGGAAACATTTGCCCTCTTTCAGCTCCATCCCATCAGTACTTTTCAGCTTTACAGATCAGAATTACAGATCTTTATTGGCCAAACGCAAGAATAATTTAAGGCACCATAAACATAGGGCTTTGATTTCTCAAAGGAATTAATGATCACAATGAAGAGAATGAATCAAAGCTTGAAGAGGTATGGGTATGGACTCGTTCCTTATCTTTACAGGTATACAATTCATTTTCCGTCCTTCACTTTTTTCCCTGTTGGACTATTTTAAATCCCAAATGCTATTGTTGAGACAAGCCTGAGGGCAGTACTTGGTTCCCTTGCTTGGGAACCTTGCTTTCAGTGATTGGAGTTTTACAAGGAGCTAGTGGTATAAAAGCATGTGCATGGGCTCTTTTTGTTTCATAAATGTTCTCGGGGGTTGTGATCCCAGCCAATGTGCCCAAGGAAGAAAGCTCAGCTCTGCCCTAAGCACTGGGATAGCTCTCCTTTTTTGCTTAATCTTTTCATTCACAGTTCTGTGCCTAACCTGTTGGTTCTTTTCCTAGAGAATGAAGAATTAAGTAGTTAAAGGCTGACTAGCTCTCTATCCCCAGCAGCCCCCTGAGCAATCCTGCAGACAGACCACACGAACGAGATAACACTTGAAGACAGATCGTGAGGAGTCAGCCAGCCTGCACACAACGGACAATGGTGCAGAACATAACCTTCTGCCTCAGTGATTAACTGAGATTGCTTCCCCTCTTTTCCCTTTAAAAGCTGTCATAGCTGAGCAGAATCTTGCTAGTTGGCTTTGGGGTGTAAGTCCACCTTCTCCCCAGATTGCGGGCTTTTTTGATGAAAGCAACTTGACTTCCTACCACCACCTGCCTCTTGAGTATTGCCTTTTGAGCGGTGAGCAGCTGAACCTGAGTTTGGTTACTTGTGTGTGTGGTTTTTTACTTGAAAGCAGAAGAAACTGACTTCTGCCCTTCGTTTTCTTGGTTGGGGTTCTAGTTAAGGAATTGTTGGGCATATATAATAAAGCCAATCAAGAATTTGTTTCCTCAAGTTTTACATTACATTATTTCATGGGAATTTAAAGATTTCATCATCCACTGGTGTTGGATCTTTGTTCACATTATCCACCCTAGCCAATGGTCAGAGCAACAAAAGGTTTAAGTGCTACCATATTCAATACAGATTTAGCCTTTTTTTTTTTTTTTGAGACAACTTCTATTGTGAGAAGGTTTAATAGCCTGAAGCCACTTGGGGAAGGGAAATACAGTTCAAAGGGATGATCTTCTGGTCATCTGATTAATAAGAACTGGGAGAGGAAAATTAGCATGGTAAGTGCCTGTCTGCTTATGAAAAAAAAGTTGTTTGTTTTAATATGCTGCTGACAATAGCTATTTATAGCTACTCCTGAATGTAAGTCAGCAAGAGGGCAGGGGATGGAGGATGAGAGAGAGATGAAGAGGGAGAAAGAAAGAGATGGGAGATATCAAATGGATGTTGAGGTCTGGAGTTGATTAATCTGTGAGAGTCACCAGGACAGTTAATAATAGATCACCATTACCCACAAATTCACATAACAGTTACGTCAGTGCTCCTTTATGGACACTTAGAAAACAACTGTAGAATCTGTGATTATATTTCACCTACATCAACCATATAATTACCATAAAACTTGACCTAAATTAAAAAAAAATTTGCTCCAGTTCTTTGTTTTGATACCTCACTATTTCTCTCCTTAAAGCATATATTCTCTCCCCTGTGATGTCTCAGCACACCCGCAGGGCGAGGTTTATTAATATGTGACCCTACTGCTCTATCCATAACTGAATAAATCAGTACCAATCCACTGATCTCTGATTAACTGGACTTGGAGCTTTTCATGATGAATTAAATCTATGCAGCAAGCAGCACAGTGCGTATGAGACCCTTAACAAATGGTAACTGTTGATAGACTGATATTATATTACTGATACAGTTATTCCCTTTTTACTCTCTTAACTTTCCGATTGCTTCAATTCTGCCACCTTCTTAAATTCTTTCACTTTCTAAAACATGATTAATGATATGGGCTACCCAAGGTTATATTCCTTTCCTGATTTTCTCCACTAGCCTGCCCTCTGCTCCCCTTCTCCCCTCCCTTCTTTCTTCTCTTCTCTTCTCCCAACCCTCTCTGTTTCATGGTGTCAACCACTTTTTTCTAGGTAACTATTTTCCACTGTGGTTTCTAACTTGTTCTTCAGTTCTTCAGCCTCATTCCCATTCAGTATCTCTAAAGACTAAAAATTTGAAATTTTCTGATGGTTAGTAAAATAGAATATGGAAATGACAAGTACTGAAGTGCTGAACTGATCAGTTCTGCCCTCCCCCTTTTATTTAAAAATAAGAATTTCAGTGGGTGGGGGAGGAGGCAGAGGAGAAACTGTAGTTCTCCTTGTAGGGAGATTAGTAGATAAAAATAAATCTTTGTCCTCTAAAATTACAGTAACTAACATTAGAATGATAATTTGCAGTTTCCCGTGGACTCCTCATATGCCTGAAATGGCTCTACTCACGTCCATGTTAGTGATGAGGAAACTGGTATTCAGAGAGCCTGAGCGCCTTGAGTCTGCAGATGGAGCAGGATCCGACGTTCATTCCATTTGACACCAAGACAGATCTGTGTGAAGAAATAAAACATGACACCACTTAAAGCTGCCTCTGTTCCTGCCAGCTGTAATTCAGGGTCAGGTGGTAGAGCTTGAGGTAAAGGGCAGTCAGAGAAAAGTTAAATGGCTTCACATGAAATACTCTGCTTTGTCAGGGGCAAGCACAGGAGGCCTTGGCTGTGGGGTCTTGTGGAGTAAGGAGAGAGGCCGACTTCTTCACCTTGTCAGTGGAAAGCTCCAAGAGGACTTCTTGTGGATGCACCTTATATAGGGCAGATTAATTAAATCTGGCTCTGTCCCACCAAAAAAGAGATTCTAAGTCACTTTAGGAGAGAGTCAACTGAGTGTTTAATATCACAAGCCTTAGCTATGGTCAAACTTGGCTCTGTTTGTGGTTCTGGGGCACACACTGGTGCTCTGTTTGATTTCTCTAAGCCTCAAATTCTTCATGGGTAAATTGGAGAATAAAACTAACAATTCTTTTGAGAATTAATTGAGATACTACATGTAAAAGGGCTTAATTCAGTGCCTAGTGGTGTTATAATGGCTACTATCATCTTTAGGTAATTACTAAGCTGTAGTGAAAAGGACACACATTTTGGGGTTAAACTGATGTGGGTTCAAACCCCTCTCCTACCAATTACCCATTGTATGAAACTGGGCAGATTACTTACCCTTCTCTGAGCCACATATTCTCTGTGTATTGGGTCTATTACTACTCTATGGGTCTTAGCAAAATGTATTTTTGTTTAAGCTGCTCATCAGCCATGTAAGGGGAAAAATGAGTGCTTTCAGCCTTGGAGACTATACTACCTTGCCTTGCTCAACGTTCTCCCAAGCACTTTGCTGACATATAAGTCACACTCTGTTCACTTACGCCTTCTATTTTTAAACATTTACCATTTAAATAAAATACACAAAATTACAGAAAAACAAAGCATATACTCATACACCCAACACAAAGATTAAAGAAATATTAACATTTTCATATTTTGCAGATGTCTGTCTTTCTAAGAAATAAAACATTAAGATAGAGTTAAAATTTTACTCTTTCTGTACTTCTTTCCTTCTCAGATATTGACAGCAAAGCATATTAATGCCATTAATGTCTGTATACTTTGTAACATATATCTGTATTCATCAAATATACTATTTGGTGTATTTCTTGAAGGTTTGATAGAATTCATCTAAAAAACAACTATGTCTTTGTAGTTAGATTTTTACTTACCAATTCGCTATCTTTTATATTCAGAAGTCAACTGTATTTTAAAAAAATGTTTTAAGATACATTTTTCTAATAAACGTTTGCTTAACTTTTTACTACAAAGGGCATCAAGTTGTTTATATGATTTCTTCCCACACTATCTGTAGTTATACTCTTCCTTTTAATCCCATTGTTAATTTTCTAAATTTTTTTATTTACATAGCCAACATCATAGACTATACTCTTCTTAAGTTTGCAGATTATCATCTGGACAATACTGTCTTTGATTTCTTTGTTTTCTATTTTATATGTTCTAACTTTTATTTTTCTTATATTCATCACTTTACTTTTATTATTTGCTATTTTTCTTTCTGATTGTGGGAGCTAAATGCTTAAACCGTTCTTTATATATACTTTTTTTTTTACCTTCTAATACGTAAATATGCTGTGACAATATAGCTTTTTCTCAAAGTTTCATTTGGTCTCCTCTATAGTAATGTATAATATTGCCACTTTCCTTCACTTCTATTTATTTATTTTACTTCAATTAAATTTTAATTTAATGTCCACTGCCAGTTAGTTATATAAAAACATGTTTTGATATTTCTAAATTAAAGGGTTTGGATATAGTATTTTTGCCATTGCATTGGGGTCACAGAATGTCCTCTCTATAATATTAATTTGCATCTTTGAGCCTCCCGTTTTGGTTTACTATATTAGCAACTTTTTGTTAATGTTTTTAGTGTTCTTGGAAGGGGTGTACTTTAACTATTGTGCGAGATGTTTTATTGTATCCACTAGAAAGTTTGGAGTTTGTAATTTTTTATTTTGACTATTCCTGTGGTCTGCTTCATCTATCACTGAGAAATGTGTATTTTTATCTTCAATTGAAGTGGATTTGTCCATTTCTTACCGTAATTCTGTCATATTTTGCTTTGTATAGTTTGAGAGTATACATTTCATGACATATTGTTTGATAAATGATAGAATCATCACTGTATTTGTCTTTTTTTGTTATTCAACTACATTTTTATCCTGAAAATTATTTTTGCTTTAAATTCTGTTTCATACGCTATTATTTTTTTTGATTAGCTTTTAAAACATTTCTTTTTCATCTCTTTACTTTCTACCTTTCTGTTTTATTTTGCTTCAGGTATATCTCTTTTAAAGTACATATACCTGTTTTTTCTTAAAATCTTTTGTCTTTTATATGATGAATTAAACTTAGTTCTTTACTAAGTTTACTTCTGTGTGTGTGATGATTGCTGATGTATATGGATTAATTTGTAAGTCTTGGTGTGATTTTTTAATTATACATTTTCTATGAGTGTAGTTTTTCCTTCTCTGTCTTATATTTTGTTAAATTTTTACTTATCTTTCTTTGCTTTACCTATTTGAAAATATTGTTTCCTATGTTTATTCTTTGAGAGACTACTCCAAATATTTAACATGCCTAAAATAAAAATAATAATATAATTTTAATATAATCGATATCTCTTTCTCTTCACTAATAACAGTAAAAAGCCTTTAGAATGTTAAGTCTAAATTCTCCCTCATGTCTTAACATTGTAACTTTTTCTTGTCTTTTAATTATACTATTATCTGAACTTTAACCTGTATTGTTGATATTAAGAATTCTTCTTTCCTTGTAAGTGTTGCTCTTTCACAAAAATTCTGTATTTTCTAATTGCTTTCAAGACTTTTTTATTTTGATGTTGTATATTTTTATTCTGAGTATCTAAATTTTTACTCTGCTAGAAACTTTTAATGTTTTTGAATCTGAGGATTTGCATTTTCATCACTTCTAGAAATTTTTCAGCCAAATTTTTCCTTTGGCTCTTGCTTCTCCACCATTTCTAACATACTTTGCACCCAGAATTTCCTTTTAAATCTCTACTGGACCCTCCCATTCTATTCTCTATTGGTTTCCAACCAATCTTTAATCTTTTACATAGTTTTCCTTCTCTGAAATGCATTCTCTATTATTTCATCCAATGTTGTTACAGTTTACATATTCTCTTTTCACTTGTGTGCACTTCAACACATTTATTGTGAGTTTGTTCTAAGTCCCCTTACTACATTTTCACATGTTTTCTTAGATTATTTTACTATTATTTGTTGCTTCTCCAAATTTCTTCTTCTTTCTTTAATCACTTAAAACACTGTCTTTCATTTGTTGTTTTATTATCTTAATTGCTTGTTACATTGATCTTCTGGTTTGCTTTTACTCATGAGTTTTATTCGTTGTGAATTGTTTCTGTGTGTGTCTATGTTTGACCTTGCTGTTAATGGAGCTTTTCTGTTAAGGAGGTACTGAGCCCCAGCTAGACATGGCACGTTCACTCAGTTTGAAGTCTGCCTGACCTTTGTGATGTCTACAGTTCATAAATAAATTTTATGTTACTTTCTTAGCTTAAGGTTTCTTAAACCAATTAGAGAAAATAAATTTAACCCTCAAACCTATAAAAAGTATAGGTCAAAGTTTTTATTTTCCAGGAGACTGTACTTTCTGTAGCCAGAGCTTCCTTGCCACCTGCCCTAGCCTTTGGCAGAACATTTAGCAATCACACTTGCACCAAGTGCACTGATCTTGGCAGTTCTGCCTTTATGCAGACCAACAGCTTGATCTCTTGCTTTCAGGTAAGCACTAAAACACAGGCTCTTGGGCTACTGTGGTCAGTGACTACCAGAAAAATGCACATATTTGTTTAAATGGTAACCACTTTGATTTTTAGGGTTTTTTTGTTTGTGGCAAGTGGAGATTCCCTTTCTTATTATTGGTGAGATGAGTGATGCATTTTATGGTTGTTTTATTGTTGTATAGTTTATACAGTACTTATAGGTGCTTAGAACAAAAGACTTATTCATATTATGTTAGTTCACCATCTTGCCTATAATTGGAACTTTCTTCTTGTTGAAATTTAATAAGGCAGCTAAAAACTACAGATGTTTGAGGCTACCTCTATCTGATATGCTTAGGATTCCTTTAAAAGAAAATTTGATGTATTTTAGTCATTTGCATCCTACCTTCAGGATTTGTGGCATATGTGACCATTAGTATTATTTATTTCATAGTTTTTGCTAAATAAATGCACTAAAACAAAAATAAAGCAAAAATAAAACCTCAAATGGATTATTTATCCTGGATCTAAATAATATCTGGCAAGTCATGATTTTTTTTCAGCAATTGTAATTTTCAAGTTAAGCATCAAATTAGATATGTAACTGTTTTTAATAATATTGTCATTATTAAATGACATACCATATCTAGGATCACATATGGTACTAGAGTCATGAAACACTTTAAGAAATTGGGGAGCTTCAAGATGGTGGAATAGAAGGATGCAGAGCTCACCCTCTCCCATGAATACATCAGAAATAATCTGCATGTGGAATAATTCTCACAGGATACCTACCAAACTTTGGCAGAAGATCTTGTACAATTAGAACTATAAGGAGAATCTTCCCAAAACTCAGTAGGAGGAAAAAAGGAAAAGAAAAAGGAATTCAGGGCAGGACCTGCCCTCTGTCCAGCTGGGAGAGAAGGGGAGCTTTACGCTTGGAGGAGAGAGCAGCAGCCACTTGGCAGACCGAATGCAGAGAAACCAGCACAGAGGTCTGTGCGATCCCTAGACTGAGATGTGAGCCGGGACTGGGTGCTGGAGCTCAGGCTTCAGGGGATGGACCCAGAGAGAGGATTGGGGTTGACCACATAGATGCAGCCTCAGGGGGCTGGAGTGTGGTGCAGGCTGAGGCTGGGAATATGTGCAAAAGAGCCTGGGTATGCCATAGAAAACTCCACTGCTGATACTCAAGGTGGAGAGGGTTGCAATGCAGCCAGCCATAGCAGCCTTCTCCCCTAGCCCAGAGGGCATTGCTTACCGCACCACTGTTAAGGTGTTCTCACAGAGGGATGGGTGTAATGTGGCCCACCATAGCAGCCTTCTCTGCTAGCCTACAGGGCATTACTTGGCTGCCCCATTGTTAACACATTCTTGGGAAGGAATGGGTGGGGCCAGACATAGCCGTCTTCTCCACTTGCTCTGAAGGGGCACAATAGTTAGTGGGCGGCTCCCAAACAGAGGCAGGGCTGAAACCTGAACTCATTCCCAGGGGTCACACAAATTTGCATGTGGGATAGAAATTTGAGTTGAGCCCCTGGCAGCTGTGGCAGATTTACTCTGCTGGTGCCTTCGTAAACTCAGTGCCTCTGGGACATCAAAGCAGAATATTGGTGCCTGGCAGGGGCAGATCTGGTGGTAATAGCTGGTGTGCATATGCAGAGGCAGGACTGGGGTCTGGGTTGACTCTGTAGTCCACGGTGGATCCAAGTGTGCGACTCCACACGCACTACACCGGGTCCTGATGCCTGACATCAACTGATCTGCACTCGAGACTTTGTGAACACAGAGCCTAAGGGACACCAGAGCCTGTCAGCATTACCACAGCTGAGGTGGAGACAAGGCAGCATCAAAAAAGTGTACTTTGTAAGCCCACACAATCAGTGATAGGCAATACCACAGAGGGCATTTGCTGGTGGACATCTGTGGAGGAATACTCAGTGGCTCTTTTCCCAGTAAAAGTGCTGCAGTCCTGCCCACCACGTACCACAGCTTGCAAACAGACGTTCAAATGTCTACTCTAACACCAGGGGAGCAGATCTGGCCCCGGACAGGGCTGTGACAACCACAGAACAAGGAGGAGGCCCTGCTCAATGTCCAGTGCAGGCTTTGGTCACCACAACACTCCCAATCAAGAGACTAACAGCCAGCACACATGGAGGAAAGAGGTGGCAGCCATCCGTACTAAAAACAGCCCTCACAACAAAAATACTAGACACACACAGGAACACTCCCATGTAAAAACCGCCCCTAAAGACCACAGTAGGTAACTGTTACTCCTAAATTCATAAAGTCTGAGAAATAAGAAAAATGAAGAAGCTGAGGAACTGCTCCCAATTAAAAGAGTAAGAGAAGTCCCCTGAAAGAATGAACAATGAAAGAAACCTTGACAGTCTACCAGAACTTGAGTTCAAAGAGGAGATGATATAAGTGTTGATGGGAATAAGAGAGGTTATTAACAGAAATGAAGAATACTATAAAAAGGAAATAGAAACTGTAAAGAGGAGCCAGTAGGATCAGAAAACTCAGTTGCCAAGATAAAAGCTGAGCTAAAGGCAATTAATAGCAGATTAAATAATGCAGAAGAACAAATAAGTGATTTAGATGATAGAATAATGGAAATCACTCCATCAGAACAGCAGAAAGGAAAACAAATTTTAACAAAAGAGAGTAATATAAAGGACCTACAGGATAATATACCTATATTAGGGGTCCCAGAAGGAGAAGAAAGAGAAAGGGGGAATCTAAAACATATTTAAAGATATTATGACTGAAAACATCCTAAACCTAAAGAAGGAAACAGATATCCAATTACAGGAAGCACAGAGGGTCCCAAACAAGAAGAACCCAAATAGACCTACACCAGAACATATTATAATCAAGATGGGCAGAGTTAAAGATAAAGAAATCATTCTAAAGGCAGCAAAAGAAAAACAAAAAGTTACAAGGGAACCCCTATAAGGCTATCACCTGATTTCTCTGCAGAAGCACTGCAGGCCAGAAGGGAGTAGCAAGATACATTCAAAGTCCTGAAGGAGAAAAACCTGCAACCTCAGATGCTCTACCCAGCAAGACTATCATTTAGAATAGCAGGAGAGAGAAAGAATTTCTCAGACAAGCAAAAACTAAAAGAATACAGCAATATTAAATCTATCCGGAAAGAAATATTAAAAGGTCTTCTCCAAATAGAAAAGCAGGAATCTACAGAAAAGAGAAAACTACAACTGGATATGTGATAAGTAGAATGAACAGCAAAAGAAGAAACACAAAGATGTAAAGGAGGACATCAAAATCACAAAATGTGGGAGAGGGAAGCAAGAAAATATAGACTTTTTTTTCATTCTTTTTAGGATGTGTTTGAGCCTATGTGATTACAAGTCTAAAGCAAATAGATATAGCAATGGGTTAACATACTTGAAAAATAGGATAACCACAAATCAAAAGGATATTGAAGTAGTAAAAATCTTTATCACCTATGATCATAAAAACTAAGTGAATACGGTTACTAATGAATTAATGCAGCCTATTTGAATATTTATAGATGAAATGAATAATGTGTTTGAATTTTAATTGTTTAATTGTTTACTAGATGATGAATATACTTTATATTTTATATTAATATACAATACTATATAATTTATAACATTATTGATACTGTATATTTTTCAGTATTAGTATCCTTTAACCTCAACACTTACTTATATTTTTAGTTTTAATAATTCCTAACCTTACTCCATATTTCTAAAATTTTTTTTTACTAACTCGTGCTTTTGAATTTTCTTGTGCTCTTATATTATAAGCACATTGAGGATTAGAAATGTGCCTTACTCGTCTCTGAATTCACTTTAATGTCCAGTAAACTACTTTGGATGGAAATTAAACTCGAAGTGAGTTAAACTGGTCAAAATAATCAAACCCACTCATTAGGTAGATAACCTTGATAATTACTGAGCAATTGTTTCTTGTAAAATTGGATTCTGATTAACAGCATCACATGAGAAACAATGTGTCTGTAGTCATTTACTCATGAGAAAAATACTAGTGCTTTTAGTTTTACCTCAGTTGATTGACAAATGCTTCTGATATTTTCATTTTGTGACTAAATGTTCTATAGAATTTAAAAGGAGGTTGACATATCACACTAGCATTTTCCTTTACCAAATTGCATTTTTGCTTTCAAAATTAACATAAATGTTGCTAGAAAAATGTAGCAATGAACTATAATAAATCTAATTCAGTTGCATTGTTACAGGTCATTATAAATCCCAATAAAATTGTTATTTTTCCTAATGAAAACATTATTGAAAGCTATGACTCAATCTTATTGTTTTGCCCATAGAGGCATGAAAAAGAATATTAAAAATAAAATTATTTTTCTGCTTTGCTTGTATTTGTTATTTTCAAAATCCAATTACCAAAAATTGGACTGTGATCAAGTAAAAACACATATTAATTTATCAGTAACAGCTTGTCCAACTCCACAGTGACAAAGTTTTCCTCCAATATAAATGTCCTGAAGGAGGAAGATTTCACTATAAAAAATTATAAGGCTATAGAAATTGAATTTTAATTTAATAAATATTTATCAAGTGCCTAGTCCTTCTCAAGTATTATGTTAGACACTAGGGAAGCAAAGCGGTCAGATGTTACTCCTGTTCTCAAAAAGTTTAATAATATAATGATTGTAATGATAGAAATATGTATAGATTTTCAAGGCAGTACGGGGGCAGGATATACTTCTGGCTGTAGGAGTAAGATATCTGTGTAGAAAAAGGAATTTGCCTCTTAGAATTGGTTGTAAAGGCATTTATGGGAGAAAAATATAAAAATCCACAGAGAAATAGAATAGTATGACACAGGTGGAATAAAATCATTTGCTATTGCATGATACAGGGACGAGCGGGAAGCTCTAAGAGATGAGCTGGGAAAGAGGGTCCATGGACATACCTTGTAAGTGACACCGTGAGGGCGTGAGAAGTCCTAAGGAGCTTGTTTCTCCAGGTTAAAACACACTTTTAAAATCCGGCACTTGGCGGTAGATACTGGTATCTTGTCATGAGCTTTTTCTTCAAATCAAGATACTGAAAACAGAAACAGAAAACCAATAAATCATTCTGAGAAGAAATGCTGGCAATTATTTGGAGCACATTTAACAAAAATTTGCAAACATGATGATAGTTATGTAGATGTGTGCAGTGGCTGATCAAGTATTTTGCAGGACTGAGCTAGTAACATTTGACCAAAAGGCCTTTCATAGAATGTGTTTGCCAACAACAGACAAGATGAAGAACGTAGACTACATTTTTGTCGCCCTGACTAGAGATAAAAAACACTAGTAAAATGTCTGCTCATTTTAGATATACTTAACTATTAGAAGGACATGTCTGCCATCAGAAAATCACCTTTTAAATAATTTATTTTCTTCATTTAATAATTTATTGAGTACTGCCATCTATGAATACAGGTATATTAATATGGATGAATCTAGTCTTCACTACTATTAATTTCGTAAAATTCAAGTGTTTAAAAGTACCGGCTTTGTAAACAGAATTCCCAGAGCTTAAGTTTTGCCTTTACTATTTGCTAAGTACGTGAATTTGAACAAGTGCTTTCACTTCCCTTCATTTTAATTTCCTCCTCTTTACGATAGGAACGCATGGACAACAGGGACACATGTAAAATGTCACTACTTAGTCCCGCACATAGCAGAGCTGATCGCTGCTGCTGCTGTATCACTATTATAGTACTATTGTTGTCATCAGGATTTTGTACAGAAAGCACATTTACAAGTCCTGCTGGTGATCTGCTACCAAAATCTGCATGACAGTGCGAGTCAGTACTTGTTAATTTTCCCCACCATGTGTCTGTCTTTCTTACTAGCACTTCCTATATGTACTGTTCACGATGAAAACTCAGTGGACAGTACAGGTCATGATATTCTGTTGAAGATACTATGTATAAATTCTGTTTCAATTAGTCATCTGGATAATATGGGCTGTTATCATTTTATCAGATTTAATTGATTTATTACTGATATTCCCTTATAATAAGGCCAATAAGAATGTTACTCTTGAGATAAGAGAAATTTCAACCATGATTTTTATCTTTCCAACATTAGCATTATCTTTAACTTTAGTAGTTTTGAAGAGATCTAAGTCTACTTGGTATAAGTGAATTTAGTTAAAATTAAATAGAATAATATGTGAATTCAATTCATTAGCACTCATGAACAGTGATATACAACAATACGCTGAAAATTAATCAATGAATATTCAGAAGTATTTCTTGGGTGACCGTTAGATCCCAAAACATATTTAGACACACTGAAACAACATGAATTCTATTGGGCAGAATCAGATCATTAGAAAATAAAAAATACAATGTATAATATGTTAAAAGAACTTAAGTCTATGGAGAAAGATAACACCAAGAGAATGAGAAAGGAAAGGTATGCCTTGTGGTGTGGGCACGAGTGAGAGATGGTGTGTAGCAGCTTTGAAAAATGAAGTCAGGGAAGACTTCCCTGAGAAAATAACACTTAAGTAAAGATCTGAAAGAGATAAAGGAGTGAACCTTGTGAATAGCTGAGAAAAGAAGGAACAGAAGATGCCTCAGTGAGAGGGGTGTTGTGCATGTTTCTCAAACACAGAAGGTCAGCACGGCTGCAGCTGGAGGAGCAGGAAGCAAGACCAGGGGGCCATGGGGAGGGATGATGAAGGGCCTCGCAGGCCACTGTAATGACTCCGGCTTTGCCATGTCGTTAGGAGACGTGCTCCGAAGACCTTTAAATACCATGTAGGCTGCATGACCATCTGACACTCCGACCAGTTGAGAAAGGCAGTATGAATGTACTAGTTAAACAGTAGAAAATGCAATTTCTTGTTGTGCAGGTAAAAATTAAATACAAATAAAAAGTTGTGTTTTCTAGCTTACTATGTAATTGCTGTACCCAGTGGAGTGAGCAGTGTTATGTATCACCCTGCAGCAGCTACATAGCAATGGAAAGCACAAAAGCGCTTTGCCGTGAGCCATGCCAAACTCTGAGTACCAAAGATGAAGGCAAGAAACAGAGAAAAAGGAAAAGATTTTTAGGGAGCATTAAAAAAGTCAGAATTAAATCTGTGGACTACACCAACTCATGTCTTCACCCTTCTGCAAACATTTCTTCAACAAATAATTATTTTGTCCCATTCTATATGAGTAAGGATAAGAAAGAAACCCTTGCCTACATACTACCAGATAAAGGGATAATGTAACACAAGCAAAGGATGAATCATCAGAGAAATGACTCAGAAAATGGAGGGAGACATTAGATAAGCATATCAACTTAGCCTCCAAGAAATCACAAGCAACATGCTATCTCTAAACAAAGTCTGAAAGTTCATAAAAGAATCTGTAAGACAACAGGGGCCTGAAAGTGAACTAGTGTATTTGGGACAAAATAAAAGAGAAAAACATTATAGTGATGAAAGTCATTAAAGCAATGAAAATAGAAAAAAAAAAAAGAGTGGGAACAAAACAAACGGCATGAGAGAAGCTAGGCTTACCTAAATCACAGAGGATGAAATGGTAAAGAACAGTCATTACCAAGTGATTATAAAGAAGATGATGTGTATGGAAGAGAGACAAAAGTGATGTCACCAACCTTGGCTGATTCTGAAGAAAACAAAAAGAATAGGGGAAAAAATCCCAACTAGAATAGAATAAAACTTTTCTGAAAGGAAAAAAGAGTGGACTTATGTACAGAAAGGGCACAGAGTATGCGAGAATAAAATAATGCAGAATAATTAACCTAAGCACATGTCAGGACAAATTTACTGTATTTTTAGGATGAATAAAAAGTTATGTTTACAGCAAAAAAGGAGCCATGTAGAAGGAAAACTCAAGATGACCTCAGGCTTCACCACATCAACGCAGAAGAAGGTAGAGTGCTGCCTGCCAAGGTCCGATGAAGATGTGTTTCAAGAATTGTATTCCAAGTAGTTTTTCAAGTATAAAGCAAAAAAAATATACATATACTTTCATATATGCAAAAAAAACCAGGGAATAGAGTACTCGTGATTCTCTCCTGGGAAACTGCCAAAAAATATAACAGAGTGAATAGACACATCAAAAGAAGCAATTTAGTAATAGAGATGTGATACAATGGCTGATGATGATCACTAAATTTATTTCAATACCAAACTAAAACTGATCAATCATGCCAATCATGGTAGATTTTTGAAATGAGTGTGTTTTAGACGCCAAGAGGCCAGTTGGCATCTGAAAATTCACCTCCTGTTAGGCAGCCCGACTTCCCGCACGCCTTAATTACAGGAGTCTCCAGCACCATTATTTCTATTGACAGAAATGGGTGGACACCACTCAATTTTCTCTGAAACCACCCTGGCATCAGAGAAAATACCGCTAGTGAGACTGTTAATTAAGCAAGGGGGCCGTGGGACCGCGGAGGCGCTGAGGTCTTGCGAGCCTCGGTCAGCAAACCAGAACCTGAGCCAGAGTCAGTTCCTCTAAACGCACTCTTACATCCCACAGAGTGAAAGTTAAGAACCATCAATCCAAACGGCTAACCAGGCTTCCCCAAACGAGGCAACCACTTAAGCTACAGCCAATCAAATAATGTCTCCACTTTACGTCTGCTCTGTAAATGCCTCTCCCCTCCCTCCTGTCAACGGAGTGTTTCTAACCACTCCCGGATTGACACTGCCCAGTTGGAATTGATGTTTGTCTAAATAAAGACTTAAAAATTTTAATGTGCCTCAGCTTCTCTTTTTAACAGAGGTAATGGGGCTTCACCCCAGAGAGCTGCATAAAACTCAATATGTACAGCACTTTGGGGGAGCCCTAGAGTTACAGGAAAACACAACTTTATCCAGCTTCTTCTTTGGCTTTGGTAAGTGGTTTAACTGACTGTATGGCCTCTGTCATCTTAATGATGTATGGGTTTTTAATGGAACCTGTAATTTTCATTGAATATACAATTCAGTTGTCTGACATACCTAAAAAAAAGATCAAAATTTTAATTCCCATATGAATAATAACTAGCAAGGATTCGATTTGGGAAAAATGCAAATTCACGGACAGATGAAGACATTCTAGAGGCTGGTAACTATGAATAACAGAGCAGCCAGAAATGAAATCGTATCTTTACGTGAGAATGGGCCCAGGATATTGCTGTGGTCATTTCCATATTACTGGATCCCTTATGATGTGTGACAGCACAGCACACTGGCTCTTATCCTTTGATGTACTATTGTGTCTAGAGGTACTGGCCTTATTTATTACTGGAAGGTAGATTGCATTTTGGACCACTCCCTGCCTGCAATGGCCAAACTTATGCCCTTACAGAAATGGTTCTCATTCTGTTTACAGCTCGGTTTCTTTCCTGGACAATGGAGCCATTGAATTATCCATCATTGGATGTTTTACTTGGTATGCAGATTATCATGAGATACATTTAAAATCTGGTTTAGTCCCAAAGAAGGCACATATTTTGAACATAAAAGTAGCCTACTACTTTGCCCATTAGCTGCAATCAGAACAAAGGGAGACTCCTTAAGTCTAGGCTCCAGAATCTCACTAACTCTTAAATTATAACAGTATGTTTCAAATATCAAAATGATCCTGTAACCAACATATTCCCTAAACCATCAGTAACTATAGCAGTGTTCCCCTTGATTTTTTTATACTGAGAAATGGAATGAAAAGGCCCCAGGATACTTTTATTATTGGACATTCCTTTGCTTGGAACCATTAAGATTATCACTGCATAAAGCCAATGCATTGATGATTGGAGTGACAGAAGCATCTTACTTATATCTTAGTGAAAGAATGAAGGGGCCTAGGAAATTTAACCAGTTATGATAATACAATGGATGGGGAAACAAAAGGTTCTTTCAGAACTAAAGAAAAATTAATTCAAACCCTGTTCTTTACACCTATTATTAAAGTCATGAAAGTCCATCTAAATATCTTTGTGAGGATGTAAAAAGAGAAGCCAAAATGGAAAATGTAATAAAACCAAAGGATAGAAATCACAAACCAGAAAAAAAATCACCATACAATATGGTCTGAAGTTTTCTAGTAAAATTGGTTTGGAGCAGCTACATAAACCAATTTGGTTCATTGACTTTTTGATGGTGTACATTTTGTTCTTTCAGATCTTGTATTGAACATAATATATCACTATATATGGAATGGATATAGTTTTTATTAGAGACAGAGAGAAAAAGCTGGGTTTCATTAGATCATATCAAGCTGAAAAACTGTGGCCTTCAGAAAAAAAAATTGGGTCTCCATGCCAGACAAAAGAAATATTCTGTTGAAATGTTGACTTGCAGAATTTTTATCAGAGCACATATTTAATAAATAAGCATCCCTGTATGTAATTTTTGTAAAGTCATCACTTTTGTCAGCTAAAATTGATTGATCTTTGATTTGAGCTGTTGCGGAAAACATAACTATACATTGTATATCAAGCATTTGAATGTTTACTATTTGGTCAATTTACTTCATTATTTGAATTTTTTAAAGAAAAATCTTGAAAATCCAAACTTAGCCTTAAGTACATTTTTCAAACAAGATTTACCTTACACTTCATGTTTTCCATAATTAATCACTTGAAATAAAAAAAGGACATGCAAATTTTATCACACATACACCCATCACAATAAGCCTCCTCTTAATCAAATCCTTTGTAGCTAATTTTCAACAGGAAGCAGGATTACCCTTACAAGATGCAGGAAATTGTGAAAATGATAAGACTGTTTTATCCATTAAGTAAACCACAAATTCTGTCACTTCTCCTAACTGAAGCCCAACAGCAAATGCTCTTAACGAGAAGGAGGAACAACCCACCATTTCAGACAACTAAATCACTAAATAGATGGAATGATTAGCTTTAAGTCTCATATCAGTTACATAGCTGAAAGATATGTGAAAAGGGAACTGGCTGGCATACAATGTTCAAATACTTCAGGAAAAACAACAATTTTATAAGTTTGCAATTAACTTCAATTTCTGTGCAGTACAAAGACATAAATAGATATTCTATTTCTTAACCACTGCTATTTACTGTCACTCAAACTGTATTGTAATTTCACTTTAAATAGATATATAGTTGTCACTACTACCCAACTGTAACCGGAACATGAAATTAGGTTGACATATGTGTGAAATTAATGTAATAAAACAATTTCTGCTTTGCTTTTGATACTTATGATATCCCCCCCTCTGGAGACAATGTCTGGTTTTCCTTGACCATGTAAATACCCCAGACTAAATATTTAACCAACTTTGAAACACATTCTCTGATTCAAAACAACACAGTGAGAAGAAAACTAGGGAAATAGAAATATGTCAGAACAGTGTTTAAAAATCACAAGGGAGAAAGGAAACCTCCAGCCCTCCCAGGTAACATTGCCTATTTTGTTTTAAACAGCCACTAAAACAACAGCTTAATAATAATGTTAACCCAGAAAATCAAAAGGAGGGAGAGGACAAAAACCATCCCCGTTATAGGTGCCAGTGAGCCCATTCGACAAAAGAACACCACAGGCTACTGTGCCAAAGAGAACATCAAATACAGAAGGAAAGTGCACATGGGTAAAGAACTCACACAGTTCATTACTGAAGAGGAAATACCAATAGGTAGTACGTGAGGTTATTAGAAATGCCGCAGCAAAGCACCACAAGAAGGGGGGTTTAGAGCAACAGAAAACTAATGTCTCATAGTTCTGGAGGCTACCATTCCTTCTGCGGACTGGGAGGGAGAGATCTGTTCCATGCCTCTCTCCTGGCACGACCACAGTCTTCTGTTCTTGGCTTTTACTCCCTCACTCTGGTCTCCGCCTTCATCTGCATCTTGAGTGCTCCCTGTCTGTGTGTCTGTATTCAAATCCCCCGTTTGTCTAAGGACACCAGTTGTTAATTTTTAGATTAGGGTCCCACCCTACTCCAGTCAGTATGACCTCATCCTAACCTAAGTACATAGCGATGGCCCTATTTCCAAATAAGAGCACATTAGGAGGTTTGGGGGGATTAGAATTTTGCCATATGAATTGGTGGGAAAACAATGCAAACCACAAGAGGTTTAAAGCACATAAATATATATTCTATTTTGCGTGTTTAAAAAAAGTCAAATTAACAATATGATACTTAAATATGTCATTAAGTGGTGGAGGAGGAGGGACTCTATCAATATGTACAAATGTCTTCAAATACTGCATTTGGTCCCATCATTTAACATATGTAAATGTCCTCAAAATTATTTTTAAAGTAGTTATATAGTTTATAGAAAGATATTCATCAAATTTTTTATAAAATATTGGAAAAATAATGTTAGCAATTTATGAAACAAATTGGTTGATATGCATAAAATATAATATCCAGGCATTAAATAATTGTAGCTTAGTTTTGTATAGCACCAAGCATCACAAAATTATCTAAGCATTTTATGTATATTAACACCGAATCCTCACAAGGCCCTTTATTTCTACTTGAATTACTATGAATAGTAATAAAGCTACTATTATCTCTGCTTTAGTTTTTGTAAAGTTTAGATGCAAAAAAATTTAAGTAACATGTCTAAGATCATCCAGTTTTGTAAGTAGCAGAGTTGGGCTTAAAACCCAGGCAGTCTGGTCCCACAATTCCTTTTCTTAACTACTTTGCTTCTCTTTTCCTAAATTGATATTAAAATATGCATGATTCCAGGCTGTATAAATGAAACAAAATATAAAAGAACATTCAATTCACATTGAAAAACAAGTCAAGGAGATAACATGCCAAGGTATTAACAATCGTTGCCTTGCAGTTGTGTGATTAGCAGTGATTTTTACTGTTATTTATACTTTTGTATTATTCCTACTGTTTCTTAAATTTTCCAATCAAGCAGCAATAAAAATATTTAATAGGTGTTCATATGCATTTTTGACATATATTTACTGGATTGAATGTAACATTAAGTAAGATATGTGGTAATTTGAATTTTTATTTCATTCTACTTAAGCTCTTATTTAATTCAAGCTTTAGGCAGCTAGATACGCTAACAAAATATAAATAGATTCTGTTTTATGTAATTAACCCAGGGTCAGCATCTATTAGAGCTTAGTTTGCATAGCAACTTTGCACAACTATGGAATACTTCAGGTACTTCATGTGATGTATTTGCATATGTGGTCCTGTGTCCTTGACAGAGGAGCATATGCCAAAGGAATTTCAGTCTGTTGCCAGGCTCTCTGGATACTTGATTTTGGTTACTACCACACAGAATCATATTCACTAAAACATCAGTGGAGGGGTGGACTGGAGAGTTGTAGCACAGACCAATAAGCAGTCAGCTTAAGCACACTTAACTAGAATAAAAGGCAATCCAAGGAAAGCAGAATTATGTGAAATGGAGCCGAGTAAGGAATCATGACTGTCTCCTTTCTCCATTTTCACACTGTGCTCCCCAGCATAAGTGTATATTGTACGTAATTGCCTGAGTGTTAAGAGTGGTAGAGGGAGGAAGTAGTTAAATTGATTTTTTAGCTGTCATCTTTGGGGCCCTATACGAACTACAAAGACAAAATATGATACTATCTGGTCCCAATATACATGGCACACATCCAGTTCTATCGCTCAAAACCAGACATTTAAAAAATTATTACTTCATTCATTTTAACAATATTCATTCTTCCAATCCAAGAACATGGTATGTATCTTTTTGTCTGGGTCATCCTCAATTTCTTTCATCAGCGTTTTATAGTTTTCTGAGCACAGATCTTTTACCTCCTCAGGTAGGTTTATTCCTAGGTATTTTATTCTTTCTGATGTGATGATAAATGAGATTGTTTCCTTAATTTCACTTTCCGATAATTCATGGTTAGAGTTTTGAAATGCAACAGATTTCTGTATATTAATCTTGAATCTCACAACTTAGGATTCTATTTTGTATCCTGCAACTATTAGGTACAAAAGAAGCTACAAGGATATATTGTACAACACAAGGAATATAACCAGTATTTTACAATAACTATAAATGGAGTATAATCTTTTAAAAATTGTGAATCACTTATATTGTACACCTGTAAATTATATACCATTGTATATCAACTAGACTTCAATAAAAAAATTATTTGATTATAATTTAAAAAGCAGCTGGGAGTTTTAAGATTTTAAAAGTATTACTTCATTCAACATTATTCTTCATTCAACATCATGGCACAGGAATATGATATACTGCAGTGTAACAGAGGCTTACATCCCTAAAATAATTTGGAAAGACTTGAGAGAAGTCCCTAAACCTTGACAAAAATTCCAAGAAAATGCAGTTAGCAATATTTCTGAGAACATAAAGTCAGAGTTAGATCCCTCACAAAGTGGGTAATTTGAGTGCCAATATTTTGTCAAGATAACACTTTCTGGTTCAATTATTTAAAAAGTCAAAATTCCCCCTACAAACTAGAAGAAAACTAGAAGAGTTTTGTTGATGAGAAAGAACATATGAAGGTGGTGTTGTCCATACAGGAGAAGGTAAAATGTCAGGGAGCACAGCTTTGTTACAGTTTCTAAAAATTAGACCTTTCAGACGTCCTCCCTGCAGAGTGTTCAGGGCTAGTCTTACAGGGAATTTTGAGTTTGGTCAAGTTCATCTTTATTTTACTACGCTTTTCAATTATATATCTTTTACCCTTTTATCAAATCCAGTTTAATCATCACTCAACCCACCTTAAAATCTAAAAGTCATTCAATATCAACTACTCACACTACTATGGATTTAAATCAGTGTTGTTTTTTATTTTCTTTTATGACGTGTTTACCTTTTATATTAAATCAAAGAGAAACTTTCCTTTTAAATAAGTTTTGGACAAAATTGAGAAGATACAATTTTAAGTTTTGGCATGAATCTCTTCCTGGTACTAAAATTATCTCAACAATGGTTCTGCCCTCTATCTACACATAAAACTAGCCTTGAGTTGGAGGATTCAAACAAGATCAACTTTGTCAGTACCATCTGGGCTCACATTATTAGAATAGGTTGATCAGGTCAGCTCTCATTTTAATATGGAAAAAATTAATTATAATCTAAGGCATATCATTTTAATTTAGTATACCAAAGATGTTAGTAAGGCCAAAGATATTAGGAAAGTTTCCTGGTTCATATATATGCACATATATATGCAGAATGTCAATTCATTGTTTATAAGGCAAAACAACAAGAATCAGATTTTTCTTCCCTACACTTACATTCAGTTTCTTTAATTTAGCATCAGCATTTCCTTCAAATGTCAATAATTAGTCACATGCAAAATATGGTATATATTACAACTAGCTGTCACTTGTGAAAACTTCTTGTTCACTACGGCTTAGACATGACATAAAACAAACAACCTTCCAGTGTCATGTCACACTTCAGATGTCAACTTTGGAGCCAATTAACTTTGGAAGAATGTGTAAAAGAAAAAAAACAACAGTCTGATTCTGGGAAGTTAAAAAAGCAACACACATAGAGAGGAGACTGGGGACTGTGCCAGATTCTGACTGATGCCCTATGTCCCTCTTCTCCCTGACTTATTAGCCACTTTGTGACCATTTGACTTTGCCCTCAAGTCTCAATTCTGATTATTGAGTTTTTGCTGTTTTTCTATTCTAGAATCTTCCCTTGGTTACCTGATGACTGTAACCAGCCTTATTTGCCCAAGTTTCTGGGACTTTATGTCCACCCTCCTTTCTCCCACAAAGTTGTCTACATAGATCTATCACTGTGCTGACAATGCTGGAAATTCTTCTTCATCTTTTGTTAATATTTATTAATTGCCTGTTGTGTGGCACAGAATGTTGTGTATGACTAGGGATGCAGAGATACAACACTCACTCACCTCAAGGAGTTCTGTCTAAAATAGAAAGTTATACTCTCTGTAGGTGTATCCTTGCTTTAAGGGAAGAAACCCAGAGAACCATGAGGTGAGGGGCACGTCAGTTAGACTGGCTCGGGACAGGGCTATAAATAGATGTGAAGCCTTGTTAAGGAAGTGTTCCTAGAAAAGCTGATGTTTGAGCTGATCATTGCCCAGTGTTATGACTTGACTTTGTTAAAGTAACATTTGTTAAGTGCACCACAGGGTGTCCATGGTGAGTCTGGGTTCAACAAAGACCACAAGAGAAATTGAAACAGAGATGTTTCCTGCGGGGAGTACATGGGATGCCCTGAGGAACCACATAGGCTGGTCAGGCAGGGGGCAGGTAGAGAGAGTGAAGAGGCCTGGAGTACATACCTTTGCCAGGGTCCATGGATGGATGCTTTGGGGTGCCCCTGGCTAAGGATGGATCAGTCGATTCAAAACAGAAAAAGCGTGATTTTGAAAATTCCTTATCTGAGGGATGTACAAGGGAAAGGCCCTGGGAGACAGAGGTGACTGATGATCGCAGGGGCTGTTGGGGAAGGTGGATCAGGAACCTACATTTGCTTGAGACTCTGTGAGCACTCATCTTGGTCATGTGCTTACGTGAGGAGGCTAGTGTCAGTTTCAAGCCCACACAGGCCACTTGGCCCAAGAAAATGGATGCCGAGGCAGCGATACCATGGTAGTAGCTTAGCTAAAATCTCAACACCCAGACTCACTTTTTCTCCTGATCAGTACATCAGAAAGGCTACAGCTCTATTTTTTATTTAAAATCACCAATAAACTTACAAGAAAAAGGAGGAACTCTTATGAGTATGGTAGATTAGAGGAAGAATGAACTGGGTACTATGTATAAAGATCTTTTAGCTCAAATTCAGTCTTCCTTTTGATAAACTTTGTGACCAAGGACAAATTCATTCACATCTCCACGTTTAAGTTTTTATGCAGGGAACGCCAGAGATTTGGGTGTTCTCTGAATTTTCAGGTTTCATGCGGTACCTCTCAGAGGTCTTCCCAGAAGGCTGATAACCCTTTTGTTAGTGGCATTAGGTGGGAAATCTCATGAATAAGCTTTGGGTCTTTGTGCCACATAACTTATTTTCCCTGTAGCTCAACAAGAAAAGAGAAATATACCATCCACCAGCCGGCCTTTTCACTGCTTTTGATTGATAAGGAACAAGTTGACCTGGGATCTTTTTCACCAGAAACAGGGCTTTATAGGAGACTATGTCAGGACAGGTTTTTTTTTTTTTTAAAGAAAGAAAAAGAAAAAATATATATTTATGTGAAAAAGAGAACCACACCGTTATTTTACACTTTGTCACTCATTTTCAGAAACTTGTTCCACATGGATATTACCTCGTAATAGTATTTTAACAGAATTATAGAGAATATAGTAGGAATAAAAACTTACTCAAAAGCCAAGAGCAGGAATGAAACCATGGAATATGTGGATTTGATCTTGAAAACTGTAATTTCATCACTGTGGTCATAGAAAGGACCTCAGTTCTAATAGCAGTTTTAGAGCTATTTCAGAACACCTGGCACAAGAGCTGAGCAAACAGAGCAAGTCCACTTCAGACAAACGCTTTCAAATCTTTGGAAGCTGAAAAGGCAACTGTAAAGTCCTTATTGTGCATCAGGAAAGTTTTTGTGTCTTGCTGCATTCTAGCTGATGATGTATATCCAAAATGTGTTGACTTAGCAGGATTCACACCCAGAATTCTTATTTTAGGTAATGTTTATTCACTTAACTAATTTGATGCTGTAAGAAGGAGTCAGAAGGAGGGAGATTCAAAGAGGTTTGTCATGGTGCGTAGGTTGCTGTGGAATTAATATCCGTAAATTTCATTTCTACGAGATGTTCAACGAAGTGGGCCATGATATAAATGATCATAAAACAAAGATTGAATAATTGAAAAAATGTTTCTAAGAACTATGTGCCCTGGTGACAGTAAAAAAAAAAAATCAACTTCTATTCATAAATCAGAAGCTTTAAAGATTGGAAAATTGGATCTAATTATTGACATAAAAAGCAAGCTAAGGGCCTGCTGCCTTAAGAACTGAGAAGAATCTGAGATTTTACTCCTTTGGACACTAACAATTTAGTCTGCTACTAAAGTAGTTTATAGATGATGGCAGATGAGAATCCTGGGTCAGAGAAAAGAACTTAATTGTCATGCATAGCACGAGTTTTAACATTCATACCTGTTTTTCTCATTCCCCAGATCCCACAAGGGCAACACAGAGCATCTCAAGTGGATGCTGTTCACACATTGGGTTGACAGCTTGGTTGAGGAGCCCTGAGTTAACTCCAATTTTTTTATATTGGGTTGTCAGCAGTCCAGTCCAATCTTTGCTCTCTCAAGAAAGGTAGTATATTTTCCAAGGCCGTTTGTGATACAAGCATCCTTAAAAAGATAGTTCAAAACAAAAGTTGTCGGTGCTCTGCTCATAACACTGAGAAAGGTAGGAGACCTATGGAAAATTGTCTCCCCAAATGCTCACACCTCAGAAAATTTTAGTGCAGCAGATGTGCAATTGGTTAGTCTGTTTATCAAGTTATGGGCATATTGCAAAATGCTGAAATCTTATTCTTCAGTTTTCCTAACTACCCTTTTGCCCACTGGCTTGGTCTTTTGGCACTTCATATAGTTGTCTTGCACACATGGCCATTACTCTGCTGATCAGCATTTTTTGATTATATTCTCGATGACCTAGGTGACATTTTGTTGTGCACTCAGTAGCATCTCTAATTGCTATTAATATTGCTATTTCTGAATATCTTATTACTCTGAATATCTTAATAGTTCTAGTTTTCAAGTTGGGAGTTGCTAATGCCCTTATAAAATGTGTGTGTGTTTAGCTTTATTAATTTAAGAAAAATAATGCAAATCAGGATGAGATTTGAATCCAAGTTTTTGGTCATCTTTTCATCTTACTGAGAGGCTATTAATATAGCAAAAGCAGGGTGAGCCACTGTTAGAAAAGTCCACTCTAATTCCACCCAGGTGTACAATGGCTGGGAAAGGAGCCGAGCTCCAAAAGATTTGCATCCAGCAAAGAGCACAGCAGAATCGCAGTTACACTGAGCACGTAAAACGCTTCAACTGCAAGGTGAAGGACTTGTGATGAAAGTGTTTTTTCTCTCTCTGGGTAGATTAAGGATGGCTTGCCCAGCTGAGTTTCAGAACCAGCCTGAATCTAATACAAGGATGACAACAAAGCCTACGGTCACATCTAAACATCCTGTGTTGAGTCCTCTGCTATTAATATTTATCTTACTCTCACTCCACTGATGTCAATGCTTAATTCACATTAGGAACAAACTACTGTTTTCATGCAAAGTTCCTAGATTTTGATTAGTGCCAATTAAGATACTTAAAGAACTCAGACAATTATGATGAACCAATGAAATGGCTTAGCAGAAAAGGAAGTTCACACAGAATTCAGTGTTAGAGGGACAGGAAGGAATAGTGGAGACTTGGAAAGTACACAGTCTCTGAAGAAGAGCATCTGTTACCTAGACTCAATCAGTTGTGAGAATGTGGCATGTTGACATGTATCTAGTTTTTTCAACAGAAAATTCAAAATTGTAAACTCTTCCCCCTTTTTTAGGTTAGCTTGTGAGCTGCCAGTCTTGGGCCAGTCTTGTTTTTGATAGGAAATAGGTGCTGTGATATCCTTTCATTAACTAATGAGCTACTAAATTAACTGTTCTGGTCTGAAAAGAGTTCAGGCTGTTAGTGAGAATGGAGACTGCATCATGCCTCCAGGGCTGGCTTATCACACACGGCTTTGATCTTGTGAAGAAGGCCTAAGTTATTAGTCTTTCTCATGCGAGTTTATTTGAATCAAAGTTCTCCAGTTGACAGTAGAAATGAATGGAGAGACTATTTAAAAGCAAAAACTAATTAGTTTGTTGAACTAATATCCTCAGTGTCACTGAACAAAATTAGGTCCCCAGAATGTAAGACAAGCACCCTCTTGCATAGATTCTTGCAAATTTGCACTTGGGAATGTTTGCAGAGGAAATCTATGCATGGCTTTGAACCAGTTCCACTGATTTACTAACCTCTTAGAATAACCCATGTTCGGTTGAAATTTTCAAATACAGAATCCAACCAATGATATGCTGAAGATTATATGGCCCATTCCCCTGAAAAGGATAACTAAATTTAGGTGTTATAGTCAAACTTCACCTTGGACTCAGAAAGTTTATTATCTTTTGCCATTAAACAAGCAACCACCTTTTTAAAATTTTCTTAACTATTCTATAATGTACCTGTAATGATTTCCACAATCAACCCTGAATCTTAATAGTGGGGAAATTAATCCTTCTAGGTATTAATTATGAAAAAGCTCTCTGGGGCTTGAGGAGGTGTTTGTTACAGTATTGAATTAATGATTAAATAATAATTATAGAATATAGTGAGTAAAATGAATACTGCAATCACAAGTACTTGCAAAATATTCTAATGTAAAATATTCTGACAGCCTCCCTGTGGTTGGCTTTAAGTCAATAGGAACTCATAGCAAAAAGAGGAAGCAAGTATATTAAAAAAAAAGAACTTTGGAAAAATCAATTGTATCTGTCTTCATAATGATAAATCTAAGACCTGCAATATGCTGGAAGTTACAGAAGAGAATGCACGAGAGCAAAGTTTGAGGGACATCCCCCCAAGTCTTCTGCCATTACTCTTCTCCATTTGAGTGTCCTTCTTTGGGCATTAGGTGTGTGCTTAACTGAATGTCTTCGGAGATCTAACATCATTGTATTGCTACTCCAACAGGGTGATAGTTTTAGGACATTAGTTAGCTGACAGTCAGAAGGCAATAAATATCCTAGAGATAAAATACGATACGATTAAATGGAGATAGATCTAGGCTCCTAAGTCACTTGCCAGGAAGTCTACTCCCTCCACTGTACTTTGAAAAATCAGAAGACACTGCTCCTCTGAACACTTACCTTACACCCCCAGTCTTCCTTTTTTAATCCCTTTATTCATATTTAATTTCTCTCTCATGGTTTATAGTTAAATATGATTCTGTTTTCCATATTTTAAAAACCAAGAAAAGCACCTCCTTTGACACCCTCACCCTGCAACCTCAGTTATCTCTCTTTTCTATCTCATGGTCAAACCGCTTAAAAGAGCTGTTTATATTCTCTACCTAATTTATATGGCCTTTTGTTAACTATTCAGACTATTCCATTGCGGTTTAAAGTCCCATCAGTTTATGTACATAGATCTACTAGATGCCAAGTAACTTTCTTGTTGATGGTTCTTAATCATATCTCTTCTTTAAAAGTATAAAATCTATACTCAAGCTTTCCAGGAAGAACCTTTTCAAAGAGTTCTCCTTTCCAGGGAGGAACCAACGGATGCTATTCCACGTGGCTACTTGACTCAGAGGGGCTATCTTACTTGACCTCTTTGCTACATAATATACACTCTTCTATTTGTCCTGAAGTTTTTAAAATGCAGAGTGTACCGTATACTTGCCATGGTCTCCTTCTGGACAAGCATTTCAAGTGCTCAACAGATACATAGGTGACGAGTAGCTACTGTAGTTGACAGCACAGCCTTATACCCTTGCCCAGTTAATTCATAGTAATTTTTGTCATCTCATCTAATACACTGTTTTTCTCACAAATGCCTTCTGTGATAGTCTATTTAGTGTATCTTTGACATATGGTGTCATAAGATTATTTATCATCAATAACACTTATTTCATTTTTTAAAGGTTTACACATATCAGTTCTTTATTGAAGATGCAGTCCAGACCTACTTATATGTGCCAGATCCATTTATATCTGAAAAAGGGTAGGATGACAACATATGCAATGGCCCTGTCACCTTTTCAAATATTTACTGAAAAAAAATACCTTATATTAAGCGTTAAGGTCACAGGATAGGGAATCTTAGTAGTTGCCATTAAACTACTGCAAGAGTATTTCCTGCACAAAATTATGCAAAACTTACCATTTAGTTCCTGCTAAGCAGCATACCCATATACATTTAGAAAAATAGGGTAAGAGTGCTGAGCAACAAAGGTGGTAGACATTCGTGATTTTAAAAAATCTTTTATGGAAGTGTAATATACATGAAGAAAAATACACATATCTTAAGTGCACACAGCACTCAGATACTCAGCACCCAGACTTGGGAACCAACTATTACCAGCACCACATAAATACAGCTTATCACCCTTGTCCAAGGCTAACTGCTATCCTGATTTCTATCTGCACAGACAGTAACACTTACTTCCTTTTAAAATTATACATTTATATAGGGTGATAATTTGACATCCTATCAAAGCAGAAAACATGTTTTTCTTTCACCATTGTTTCCACAGACCTTAGCTCGATATCTCAGTCCTAACTGGCATCCAAAATATACATTATATTAATGGATGCACAATGACTAAGTAACTGAATGTGTAGAAGGGAAAGGGAAATACTGGAATGGAAATGGAGTGACAGTGAAAACAAACTATGATATAAGACAAATAGTATGGGTTTGTACTGAGATGGGCTTAGATTTACAGTTTAACTCTCCTCCATTAGCTGGGTGTTTTGAGCATGTTTCTTAGCATTATAATAGTCATTAGTGTTGACTCTAATTAATTAGGTATGTAAAAACAATTGATTAAAACAATGTCATGACAATTGATAAGACACTTTGCTATATACAATTTATCTGGGGACTACTGATGGTTGAACATTCCCCAGGAGGATAACATGGAACTCTGCTGAACTGTGAAAACACGTTATGCATGAATATGCAGGTATAAGAATCCATTATGGGTCCTTGTCTTTGCCTACCAAAGCACCAAACTAATTTTTTTAAATCAGTGACTAATTAGAAGGAAATCCTACCATTTGCAACAACATGGATGGACCTGAAAGACCTTGATGCTAGATGTAGTCAGCCACAGAAGGACTGTAGCATTCCTTTTATACGAGGTATCTGAAGTCAAACTCACAGAAGTAGAGGATAGAATGGAGGTTGCCAAGGGGAGTGGGGGAGGGATGGGAAAATGTTGTTCAGTGGGTACAGAGTTACAGATATACAAGATGGTAAGTTCTAGAGTTCTACAGTACAATGTGATACTGTAGTTAACTATACAGTGCTGAGAATTTAACCATCTGCTAAGAGGATAGATCTCACACTAAAAGTTCTTGCCATGTCCACATGTAAAAGCAAGGGGACACAAGAAAACTTTCAGAGACTGGGATTTATTTATTACCCACATGTAGTGATGGTATCACAGGTATATGTGCACGTCCAAAGACATCAAAAATGAACAATCAAATATGTGCAACTTTTGTGTATTAAATATACCTCAAAGTTTAAAAAAATCCATTTGACTTTACGTCAGTGATGATACAATGCGCTTATTTCTTAAATCTCCACGGTCTAGGATTAGGAAAACAAACGCTCTGAAGAGAAAATCTGCTGTAACCAGCGCTGGTTCTATCCCAAGACTGACTTACCTAGTGGCTTCAAGGGGACTACAACAGTGTCAGATTATCCTGTCTGTGTCAGGGATCCCCAACACAGCCCTCAGGCACAGTGACTCACGAGAAGGGTTCCCAAGACTCAGAAGCTGTTACCTCACGGTTACAGTTCACTATGATCTTGTACCCAAAGAAACGTAAACGTCCATCAAGTGCTCGGCCTGAGTGGAACCAGAAGACTGCTGTGAACAAAAAGAATGAAAGGGTGTGCAACTGAGGGCCAGAGATACGGGCCACAGGGCCAGCTTCAGGTTAAAATCAGCAAAGGGTAAAGGCACGTGGAGCCACATCAAGCAGAAACCAAGTACAAACTTCCAGGCGCCTCCTCCCAGTGGGGCTGCACAAACGTGCCTAATTTTCCCAGTAAGAGTGTGTAACAATATACACTGAGCACTGCCCATGAGGGCTGCTCACCTGAGGCTTCATATCCAGGTTTTGATGGGGAATCAGTCATGTAGGCTAACTCAAGACTTCAGACCCCACAGCAGAACCTGGTGTTCATCAAAATCGCACTGCTAGCATAAACTGCCTGGTCAAACCGGTACAGCAGGGCCCCAGGCCCCAGGCTTAGGAAAAAACTCTTACCAGGCAGAATATTCCAAGGGCTCAGAGCTCAGCAACAGGAAGATGGCCAAGAGCTAGTCCTGAAAACAGGACTTTTGGGAAATGTACAGGATTTGGCCGAAGTAGGCCTGCTGTATTAATCCTTTTCTATACAATATCTAAATACAGCAATATCTGGACCAAAAATAGAAAGGGACTTTCCACCTCTGGGGTCTCTTTCTCAACAGCCTGGAACCCATTCTTAGGACCTCTCTCAAGTCTGAAAAACTGTTTCAATTAAGGAAAACGGGATATCATGATTGGCTTTAATTGTGAATGGGTCTTCACCTTATCTAAGGGGAATGAAAGCACAACTGGCATTCTGTTAGCGTGGGGTAAGGGGAGAAACGAGTATTGAATCAGGCAAGTAATATTTTCCACAATTAATATTATTGATGCTGGATAGAACAAAACGTAAAAGCATAATCAATGAGACTACGCTTGGACTGTTTTTACACACGCACATGCATATGTATCAGTACATACCTCTACCTCTATATACATGTATGTATCTATAGACACATATGTATATATATTTATACCTTTATGTATATATTTATATCTAAATATCTATATAAGTCATGTTTTATGTTAAAATATGATAATAGCAATAAACTGAAAGTTTACAATAGGTTACTTTTAAATATTTTTACAGTCAAACTTCGAGATCCTTTGCAGTACCATCTCTTTTTTTCTGAATAAACCAATGACTCATTTTCCTATCCTTGCCTCTAAGCTTCTTTTCAGTTCCCCAGAAAATGATTGTTAAAAACTCGTGCAATATGAATGCCCCTCTGGATCCAGCTTCATTCATTCACAGTAGCTTATGTTCCTACATCCAAGCTTTCAGAGAAAATTGATGTACATAAAAATTGTCTCTTGCCCTGAATACATTTTACTTGTCTTTTAATGCTTCCTGCTCCCTTTGTCCTGGCGACTAATGCTCTCATCATTCACTCTAAAGAAATTAATTCATTTTATATATTTTTGAACTAACTTTACAGATACTTGAAATTTGTAAGTTTGATTTCAGAAAATGATCTGTTTGACTTGAAGTAATAATCAACTTTTTAACTCTAGACAGAACATTTTGAGAAGGAAGATCCTCAAATTATCTAGTTATATAGTAACTGCACACAAAATTCTTCATACATTCCTTGCCAAGCTGCCTGTCTCTTCTGCTGTTGTTTCCTTATCCCTTTAGAAAGAACTCAACCATAAGCTTTAAAAACCTGAGGAAATAATAAAATTTTAAAAATAGAACCTCATCAAGGAGATAATATATTTAATTACAAACCAGAATATGACTGAGACATTCGAGGATTTTCATAAAGTGAGCCCCACATGCTCCTCTAACCTATGACTGACCTTCTCCCCTGTGTTCCTCTCACCTCCACACTGCACACAGGCCCGTATTTCGAATTCCTCAGTGGTCTGGGGAGGTTTTCCAGTCCTTTATTTCTTTTCAGTTGTTATATTCTTTGACTGTCCAGTCCCTGTCTGTATTATCTCGTCTGCTTGGGTACCTCCTAGTCTCCTTTCTTTAGTTAGTTCAGACATAACATTTTGCCAGGGGCCTTTCTGATTTCCCCAGGACAGAATTCATTAGTCCCTCTTCTTAGGCTTCACAACACCAACGACAAATCTCTACTAGCTTGTATCACATTATATTTACATTTCTACCCCTTTAATACCTAGCATGAAATCAGGCTCATAGTAGATAATCAGTAAATCTGTGGACTGAGAGAATTTTAAGGACGTTACCCAGAGGTAAACAAAGGGCTGTTATAAATTAGGTGACAGAGTGATTCACATGGGCGGGGGGAGGACAGCAAGGTTGTGGCCTGAAGAAGCCCTCACAAGAAGAAATATGTAATGATGGTCCTTAAAAAAAATAAACAAACAGAATTCCACCATCTGGAGAATTACAGGAAGAACATTACAAACAGGAGTTAATACAGTAATTCATTTCATTCATTAGATTTTTTTTCTAGCAACAGAAACTCATAGGGACAGCTTAAATAAAAAATATAAGCCTATTGTTAATCTCCAGAATACATAAACAGCTCACACAACTTAATAAGAAAGAAACAAACAACCCAATTCAAAAATGGGCAAAAGACCTAAACAAGCAATTCTCCAATCAAGACATACGAATGGCCAATAGGCACATGAAAAAAATGCTCAATATCACTAATTATAAGAAAAATGCAAATCAAAACTACAGTGAGATATCAGCTCATACCAGTCAGAATGGCCATCATTCAAAATTCTACAAATGATAAATGCTGGAGGGGGTGTGGAGAAAAGGGAACCCTCCTACACTGTTGGTGGGAATGTAGTTTGGTGCAGCCATTATGGATAACAGTGTGTAGATTTCTCAAAAAACTAAAAATAGACTTACCATATCATCCAGCAATCCCACTCCTGGGCATATATCCAGAGGGAACTCTAATTTGAAAATATACATGCACCCCAATATTCATAGAAGCACTATTTACAATAGCCAAGACATGGAAACAACCTAAATGTCCATTGACAGATGACTAGATAAAGATGATGTGGAATATTTATACAATGAAATACTACTCAGCCATGAAAAATAATAAAAATAATGCCATTTGCAGCAACATGGATGAACCTGGACAATGTCATTTTAAGTGAAATAAGCCAGAAAGAGAAAGAAAAATACCATATGATATCACTTATATGTGGACTCTAAAAAAAAAAAAGACAAGCTTATTTACAAAACAGAAACAGACTCACAAACATAGAAAAGAAACTTACAGTAACCAGTGGGGGAAAGGGGTTGGAAAGGATAAACTAGGAGTTTGAGATTTGTAGATACTAATATATATATATAAAATAGATAAGAAATAAGTTTATACTGTATAGCACAGGGAACCATATTCAATATCTTGTAGTAACCTATGGTAAAGAATATGAGTGTGAATGTATGTATGTTCCTATGTGCCTGAAGCATTGTGCTGTACATCAGAAGTTGACACAACATTGTAAACTGACAGTACTTCAATAAAAATATATTTTAAAAAATGTAAGCTTATTAAGAAGGTATATATACTTATTTCTCATTGAACCAAAGGCAGGCCTTACAAATGTCCTAACTTGGGGAAGAAAATCCTGCTGAGACTCACTCTTTCTCTTAAACACCTACTTTCTCTGTTATTCTAGTCTACACACAGGTAGGGTAGGTATAGGGGACAAGGGGAACATAGTTTTAAGTTAAATTTAGCTCCAAAAATACCACTCTGGAGTGGATCAAGTAGGAAGTCTCAGAGAGCCCGCAGACACACATGAACTCTTATCAATAAATATGAGATCCCATCTTCTCCATACTTGTCTTAAGAATGAACTCTTCGTCTGGCTGAGGCCTGTTTTCAATTCCCCTCACCCCACCTCCCTTGAAATACGCATAATTTTCTAATACTGATCTAGTATATAGCCACATATTATGAACTTATGTGTTTCTTAAGTTCTTCTAAAACTCTCTTAACCTATTTCTAATAGGTTATTAAGGAAGCTTCTGAGAGCCTGTCACCTGAAACTCACTAGCCAGACCTCCAACCAGGTCAACACTACATCACGGTCAAGGAAGGCTGCAAGAACCCTTCTCTTTATCAGCCTCTGGTCCTTGACCTAGATTATATATCTCTGTATTTTGGCTAAGAATTCCTTTTATTCTTGGAAAGATCATAGAATTCCATTATCTAATATGGTAGTTACTAGCTATGTGTGTTTTTCTTTTTTTCAGTTTTAAAATAAAAACTAAGTAAAATTAAAATTTCAGTCCTTCAATTACATTAGCCATACTTCAAATGTGCAATTGTCAGAAAAGTTCTGTTGGTATTTTTGCCCACAAGAATTGAGTTAATGGCCCCACTCGCACTTTCACTCTTTCAAGGAGCCCTACATGGATTGACTTCCACTACCTATCTTGTCACTTGTTTAAGTGAATTTTCCATATCCTCCAGAGATGTTACTGGGCACTAAATAAATTGTATTTGTAAAAATAATTTGAAATTACTACTCACCTAACCACAAGATATTAATATAGGGTGATTTGGGGAATGCTTTTGCCTTATGATGTTTTCTTCTGTATGAACAGAAATTTTTAATAGTATAAAAATCCTGGCCTTACTCAGCTCCATTAATTATTTCTATTCAGAAAGGAGGAGTTATCTAGTTTATTGATTTGCTTGGGATGAGAAACTGAAGAAACTTTGCCATGGTTCTTTCTCTGGGAAATCATCTGCCTTTATGATGCATGTGCTGTCAACTGTTCCCAGTCCACTGATGTCCCTCCTTGGTGGGTGCACCTACAGTGGTCCGTGGCCCCTGGTGACTAAGTCTTCCAGCATCAGTAAACCCATTAGACCAGAGATTTCCAATATCCACTTTATCACTAATAATTGTGATTGTTTTATCTGTCTTATTTCTTATCTTTTAGTTTCTTAAAAGCTCAAGTAAGCAAGATGCTTTCTATTAATGGGACACCACCAAACAGATGAGATGAGATAGGAATTTCTCCCTAAAAGAAAAACAGGTGCTATTAGTAAAAGCAGTATTGCCTTTGTATGTTGTTAACATCTATCTGAAGACTGTTTTTCTATTATCCAAACTACAAAGTAAAGTGCACTTACTTGAAAATAATGGAGGAAATTACCTCTTTGTACAGAAATTTAAGTATTTATAAACTCACATTCAGCTCTTTAGGAAAAATAAAATGAATTTCAACTTCTGGTATTTTTTTTTCAGGCGTATGAAGTATATAAACCTCCTTTGTGCAAACTTTGTGCAAACAACAGTTTCTTAGATGCAGTTTCTATTTTCAAAACTTTTGTTTTTTATCATTTGACCTCTCCAGGAGTATTTCTCTAGGTTGAAATCAGGAATCAGAAAGATTGTAAGTTTCTTAACAGGCATAAGTCTGCAAGCAGCAGAAAACACTACAGGCCTTTAGAAATTTAACTCTCATAACATTTACACATTAAAGCAAAGATTTAAATATTTTCTTGCTAAGATAACATGATGAATGCCACATTGCAAAAAAAATTATACACACAATTTGACCTCATTTATTTGAAAAGAAATAATCTAACATGAATCTGACTTAGCCTTGGCAGAAAATCAAGAATTCCTTGACACAAGCTAACCCATGCTTGGCAACATGAGCTACAGGAATTTATCTGATGTGCTTCTACAAACCTCTGTGAATCATATCCCAACTTTTATCATCATCAAAATGAAAAGTTAAAAAGCGCAATTGCTTATTAAAGATGACATGCGCTTTGCCATGTCAAACTCAAATTGAAAATGCCAACTTCTTATTCAAGCCAAATACCAGTAACTTACTCATTTAGATATATTTTTAAGCAGAATTAACTTGCCTCTTTTGAATTTTACTTGCCCAATTTGCATTTTTGTCTTTTTTTTTAAGGAAGCCCTTATTTTCATTTAAAAAGTTGGAGTATGGCAGTATTTGTTTTTAATTGACCCTACATTTTTGGGAAAGTAAATCTATTTTCAGTACAAACCAAAGCAAATGGCATGAAAATATTGTGTCTTTATGTACATTGTACATAGAAAGCAGGAAATATTAGGCAGGTCTACAACTCTTCAGGTTCTTAAAATTGTATATAAAACAAAAAATTAAGAAGCAAAAGCAGAGAGTTGGTTTCTTATTTGATTAACATAATAAATTAAGAATTACTGTTGAAAAATATTTTACTCAGCATATGAGATTTTGGACATGTGATGTTTGAAGTTAGTCATCAATTTTGAAGGTTTAATTTACGATACAATCTAGCTTGCTACATTTTACTTGGAATAAATGTAAGAATAAGATGTAGCTAAATTCAGGTATATTAATCTATAATGAGATGGTCTTTAAAAAATTATTGAGGCAAAGGAGGCAAGAATATACAATGGAGAAAAGACAGTCTGTTCAATATGTGGTGCTGGGAAGAGGACGGATACATGTCAAACAATAAGATTAGAACATTTCCTCACACCATATGCAAAAACAAACTCAAAATGGATTTAAGACCTAAATATAAGAACTGAAACCGTAAAATTCCTAGAAGAGAACATAGACCAAACACTCTGACATCCCAAGGCAAAAAATAATTAAATAAAAGCATAAATAAACAGGACCTAATTAAAATTAAAAACTTTTGCAAAGCAAAGGAAACCATCAGCAAAATGAAAAGACGACCTCCGAACAGGAGAAAATATTTACGAACGATGTGACTGACAAGGGGTTAGTATCTAAAATATATGAAAAAGTCATACAACTCTATCACAAAGCAAATAATCCAAAGAAAAAATGGGCAGAAGACCTGAATAGACATTTTCAAAAGAAGACACACAGATGGCAAACAGGCACATGAAAAGATGCTTAACGCTGCTAACCAAAAAATGCAAATTAAAATCATCATGAGATATCATCTCACACTTGTCAGGTAGCTATCATCAAGAAGTCTACAAACAACAGATGTTGGAGAGAATGTGGAGAAAAGGGAATCCCTGTACACGCTGATGGGAATGTAAACTGGTGCAACCACTGTAGAAAACCATATGGAGGTTTCTTTAAAAAAACTAAAAATAGAACTATCATATAATCCAGCAATTCCACTCCTGGGTATATATCTGGAAAAAGTGAAGACTCTAATTCTAAAAGATACATCCACCCCTATGTTCATAGTAGCACTATTTACAACAGCCAGACATGGGAACAACCCAAGTGCCCATCAACAGATGAAGGGATAAAGAAGATGCTGTATGTATATACAATGGAATATTACTCAGCCATAAAAATAAAACAATGCCATTTGCAGCAACATGGACCGACCTAGGTAATACTATGCTTAGTGAAATAAATCAAAGAAAGAAAAATACTGTGATATCACTTATATATGGTATCCAAGAAATACTATAAGTGACTACACATGCAAAACATAAGCAAACTCAGATATAGAAAACTAGTGGTTACCAAAGGGGAAAGGGAAAAGGGAAGGGCTAGTTAGGGGTATGGAATCAAGAGAACCAAACTACTATATATAAAATAGATAAGTAACAAGAATATGTTGTATTGCACAGGGAATTATAGCCAATAACTTGTAATAATTTTAACAGAGTGTGATCTGTAAAAATATTGAATCACTATGTTGTCCACCTCAAACTAATTTTGTAAATCAACTAGACTTCAATAAAAAAAAGTTGTCAACACCTTATTGAACATTTAGTCATTTATTGTCTTACACTACATGCTACTGTATTTTGACAAATCTTATTATTGTGGTAGACCATGTATTAGAATATTTTATGATTACTTAAGATATCTTTTTTTTTTAGTGTTCAACAAGTCTTGGTAGAGAATACAGTAATATTCTAAAATGAATAACCTACTTGGAGAAATAATACGGTACATGAAGCAACTAGAAAACACTATAAGCCAGAGACCAGTCTGAGATGATACAGTACACACAGAAAAGAAAATCAGAGACAAATCAACTGAGTGAGATTGAAGGAGGAAATGGATTCGGTGCTGGACATAGAGGAAAGGCAGCATCTGGCTTATCTGCGGGACAGCGTAAGCAATAATAACACAACTGATCGGAATATTCGTGGTTCCCATAGAGAAGCCGGCCTCACTGCAGAGGCAATCAAATGAGACTGAGTGGGAACTAGGGATGAGGAATTTTAAAGAGGCACAACCAACTGAAAGTGATGTTTCTAAAATATCCACCTGAAACCAGTTTGAAAATGGCAAGAGTTTGGTGGCAGCAAATATAATTATCAACTTACTGCAATTATATAAATGTAAAATTTTCAAATTCTGAACTAACATGATAATAACAATGTAAAGGAAGAAACGCATAGGAAAGACAGTAAGGGGAAAACCTTTATATAATTAATTACCTACAGGGAGGAAAACTATCTTCCCAATAATAGGGTTCGTTTTGAGCACTACTATATTACACGAATAATTATTTCTGTCTTGCTTTCCCTTGGTTTACCAGTTCAAAATTTGTTGCATGATATGTAAGGAACATAGAATACAGAAATGAAAGCATTATATTTCTTTTGTTATTTATCCATACCTAGACTATTCATATCAAATTCAAGAATGTTTTAAAAATAGAAAATATTTTTATAATATACATACTTACCAAGTTTAAAGTTTTTATGTTTCCTGAAAAACTAATTCCTCATTTCAGACATGATTCATTTAAATTGTTTTATTAATTCCTATGTAACAGAAAAATTAACGTGACATCTTTAATTTTACAATAATTTGCCAATGAAATCAATACTCTTATGTAACATTCACCCCAGTGGGGGGGGGGAATTCTGTATGGAACAAAATAAAATCAGTTGCTGCAAAGACTGAGGCAAAGCAAGAAAATGTCTAATTCTATGAAATAAAATTCTTAAAGTGAAATCTTTAACTTAAATGCTGTAACCTATTTCTTTACAACATTCAGAAACAGATGCTACAATTAATGGACAGAAAAGTGTTAAAGAAACAGAACAATGTCTCTGACATAACTGGTTTACTTCAGCAGTGAAAAAATATCATTTATTGTCTTTAACTTTACTAAAGTTTTGACTTGCTTTTTAACTATTGTAATTTTAAGCAATTAATTTCCCAATATAGTTGTAATTAATTTTCCAATATAGTTTTGGAAAGTATAAGTCTGAGACCAAGAAAGAGAGAAATGGGTAAAAGTCATCTTTAACAAGTATATTGCTTCATTGTGACATACACATCTGGAAGCATGCATAATCCTGTAGAAGAGTCCTTTCTGCTTCTGATTTAGGAGACCAGCTTTATGATCTGAAAAGCCTCAAGCCCTATAGCAATAATTCTAATGAAAATAGGACTTGAATCTATAAGGAAAAAAATTACATACACTTCTGTTTGACAGTTATGATTATAGTCATAACCAAAAATAGTTACCCTGAAGCATCAAGACATCTAAGTAGTAAGCCATGTGTTCAGGGTCTGAAAGAAATCAAATACCTAATGATGGCCTTGTATGGACATATAATTGTTGTTATTTTTTCTGTAAGTAGACAGTGCTGTTTCTTTCTGTATTAACATGGAGAATTTCAAAAGGAGATAAATCTATGAAGGTACTGAAAATATGGGTCATGAGACATTTATAAATTGATATGTTTAGTGTGTAGCACTAAGGTTATAAGATCGTAATTAAAAGGAAAATTTGAATTCAGCTTGGTTTCTCTGTGGCTCCACAACTTATTGCATAAATAGAGGCAAGTTACACTACCCAGGGTTCATTTTTTTATCTGTAAATAGGGATAATAATAATAAAAATAGTGTTACGAGGATTGGCTGAGTATTTCTTAAGGCTCTCAGATTAGGACTTAATTCCTGGCACTTACTGGTGACAGTTATATTAATTATTATTATTCACTTATTATCTGACACAGCCAGGCATGGCTTTTTCAATGGGAGCAGGATAAGATATATTGAAGAAGGTTCAGATGTGAAACTAGACTTGCCCATCCAAAGTAGGAAAAGAACAGAGGGGACAGATGCAGGACAAATGGAAATAAATTCCAGTCTTGCAGTTAGAACTTGGCATCATATAATCCCCCATCATAACAAGTTCAATGCATTCAGTTTCCTCCTGATCTGAGCACATGATGAAGTAGTTCATTGGAATTTGAGGCCCATGCTACAACAGATAGACGCAATTAAAATCCAACTCAGTGTAGTTAAGACTAAAGAAACACGTAGGAATGGAAACCTACCCAGGAGGTAAATTCTCTCTCCTCTTACATCTAAGTCATATGTATACACTTAAATTAATAACCTTTGAAATCGTTTCTCTATGTATACATATGCATATGTAATTTTGAGTCTTTTATCCTTTCATACTCAGAAACTAGCAAACAGAATTAAGGAGTTAAGGATGTGTACCTCACTAAAGACACCTGGGCTCCTTGTCTGCATGGCTAGAACCACAGCCCCTTCAGGTACTCATTCCCATAACCAGCTTAGATTCTGTTTCCTCTTTTAACTGCATAGTTATGCTTCAGTTTGCTTATCCTTCTTCCCCTTCATATTACTACTCTGGAAATCCTCAAATTTGTTTAAATACAGCATTCTACTTCCTTCCTCAAATAAATCAGAGACCCTAAACATGCTGGAGTGAAAATACAGCAAGTAGAACGTGTCAGCCATGGCCGTGCGCACACAGCTCAGCTCTCCCTCAGGAGAACCTGCTGCCCTGAGCACATGGACTGAAGCCTCCGCCTGCAGCACCTGCAGGGCCTCTACCAGGCTCCTGCCAAAGCTGGGCTTCCCTTAGCCTTCTCCCAGCCAGTGGCCAGGTAGGACAAGACTACTACAGTGGGACTGTTTCTGCCTGACGTGGGACCCCGCCAACAGTCAGCCTTTGCTGGCGGACCTCACGTTGGCCCGGCCAAGACACTGTCAGATCTGCACTGCAGTCTGAGCTCTTACCTGGTTTTCCTCCTCATTTCATGGGTGTCAGACCAGCATCACAGTCTAAATGCTCTTCTCACCTATGCTTAACCCTCCCTTTCACTCTTCTCAGGCATTTTGCCCAATAAATATCTTACACATCTAATCCCACACTTGCTATCTGCTCTTGAAGGACCCGAACTGACTCACTAACTCAATATTCCTGACCACATATCTCAGAATCTGTCCATAGTTTCAATTCTATTGTATTTTCAATCCTATTGTATTTCCGTAGTCATTCAGACCCACAACCATTTCCTCTCTCCAATACTTAACAAAAACTCTCTGACCACCGTGCCCTCAGGGCACTCCCTATTTTCAGCTGTTCACCTTGTAAATAGTTCACCGACAAACAGAAGCATTCAGAAACACCACCACCACCTCCACCAGCCCACCTGCTTTGACTCGCATGCACGCTACCTCCCCTCCTGCTGTTGCTGTGTATCGGTCTTCCTGTCCAATTATGCACTGGATTCCATCCTATCTCACTTATGATATTATTTTCTTTTATTGTTAATCATCTTTTTCTCTCTCTCTCGGTCTGTCATAATCATACATACCGTATTAGTAACTATAAAAAATCCTCCTGAACCCCAAGTCTCCCTGCAGCTACAAAATGCATTTACAGTCCATCTTTACATTCTTCCTATTCTCTCTTGAACCCACACTAATTTATGTCAGTAGTATAATGTATATCATTTGCTTTTGCCAACATCAGGAACAGTTAATTCTGAAACTTCACCTAATGCAAACAATCAGCAACATTTGACAATACTGATCACTTCTTCTTGAAATACTTTCTTCACACTGATTCTAGACATCACTTGCTCTTGGTTCTCTTACTTCAATGACTATTTCTTTCGGTTTCCACTACAGGTAGTTCTCACCTTCCACTCTTGCACCAATAAGAATGCCCCATGGCTTTGTTTGTCCTTGTAACTCTTTTTCTAACTACATTTTGTGTATCTTCCATCCCCACAGCTTTAAATGTCATCTTTAATTTGATGACTCCCAAGTTTAGATCTCCACACCCTCACCTCCACCCATCTTCACTCCTATATCCCAGTTTACTCAACATCTCCACTTGGTCATCAGATATGTACCCTAAGCATAACACATCCAAATATAAATTCTTGGTCACCCCAAAGCAATTTTCTTTCTCAGTTTTCCTCATTTCGATTAGTATCAATATCTTTCTCCTAGTTACTTCAACCAAAAATCTAAAAGTACCTTGAAAGTATCATCCAAAAAGATTTTCTTTGTTCTATTCTTTTTGCATTGGCTCTGAAGTCAAAATATACCCAGCACAACTCTTCTTACCATTTCCACTCACTGCTACTGTTCTGATCCTCAACATCTTTTGTTCTGTATTATTGCAATATGCTCCTAATATTGTCTTCGTATATTCTCTCCTAATATTCCATCCTCACCTTTAAACTTATTACTTGCTCTTACTTTTTAAATGTACGTAAGAGCCTATCAATTCTTTTTTCACAAAAATCAGGATTCTTCTCATGCAGGGAAAATTTAAAGATATTAACAGAACTACAAATCCCTAAAATATGTTTTCTATTTTTCCCCCACTTCTCTGATGTTACCTGTTAACTAAATCTATACCTTGTTTATTCTGCATGAGCCATGTTGACCTCCTTGCCACTCTTCCATCAGTTTCTGCCTCTGGCACATGGAATTCTGTTGGAGGGAACTTTCTCCAGGTATATGTACAATTTACTCCCATACATCCTTCCCTTCCCTGTTCAAATGTCCAGAGAGGCCTACCTTGAAAACAACATATGAACTAATTCAAATCCAACTCTGTCACTCTATTTCCCTTAGATATTTTTTTCATGGTCTTAAACACAAGTTGAAAATCTCTATACTCCAATACCCACATCCTCACCAAACACAAGTGTAAATTCCTATATAGAAGGAATTTGTAGTATGCTCTGCTATATATTTTGAATTATTTTGATGGTATAAAGAGCAGTGAATTTTTATTGAAGGAATAAATGCATAAAATAAATAATGAGACAAGCACAGAGATGGAGCAGGGGATCTAGTCATCAGAACTGGAGTCGAGAGTAGAAAGATAACCTGGTTAATAAGATCTGATTAATGACTCTAACTTGGTTATTCCAATTAAGCTACATCAATAGTTAGAAACTTGGCTGTTATTACTAACATATACAATTTTTTTTTACAACCAAGGAACTAGAAATAGTTAATTGTGCAGAAAAAGGTTAACAGAGCTGGCCCAGGACTGCTAGGCTAGGCGGCCTGCTTTCAAGACTGACTCTTGGCTGTTGTCTGGAAACCTGGATTTTCAGAGTATTCCTACCATCCCCAAAATGCTAGGGGTAGTATACGATGTCTAAAGTGTTTGTGAAAACAATGTGCTTTCTACTGTATCTGCTTTTTTTTTTTTTCCCCTGGGAGTCTGAACTTTGGTATGTGCGAGGCAGGGAGTGCCTATGTGACCAGCTCCCAATAAAAACCTAGCCCATGAGTCTCTACTCAGCTTCCCTCAGCAAAAACACAGCACACATGTGGCTGCATTTCCACTGCTAGGGAAGAGCGTGCTCCACGTGACAGCTAATGAGGGAGGAGCATAAGGAGGCCTGCACACAGGTTCCTCCCCTCGCTGCTTACATCTCTTTCCCTTGTGATCCTGCTGTTTACCTTTACTCCATCTGTTTAATAAATATTTTAAGAGTAAAACTCTATCTTAAATCCCACGAATCACTCTAAGAAATCTTTTAATGTGGGGATGGTGTTGGGGACTCCAAATACAATAATAAAATGCTTCCACTGTAACAAAATACTACAGTATGTCAGATTTTAAGCCACCAATTGTTGGACAAACAGGTCTCAAATTCATGGAAAATATAACAATTGGCTTCTCACAAAGCTAGTAAGATCTGGCTTCAGCTCACCACAGAAAAACCAAAACCAACACACCGTAATATAACTTTCAATCTAGATCTAATAAAGAGACTTGTTCCTCACGTTGCTGAGACTCCTAAAAACCTAGTATTGCCTCATGCACACAGAGTGCTGAGAAGAGCCACACTAATAAACCAAAATGGGCAAATTAATAAAAAACTTTGCATAATCCTTTGCTTAAATTTGAACTAAATATTTCATGTTCTACTCTAGTTCCTCAATTTTATTGACACCCTTGGAGAAGAAAATATTTATACACTCCTCTAAATTGTTCATATACAAAAAAGTGTATTTATATATGCTAGAAAAATGATACAGCAGTTGAATCTGCTGTCAACTGCTAAAAGTTAAGACACTCAAAGTTAAGCTACCCTACTTGACATCTCATCAGTAAAGTTAATGTAAAAGTACAGTAAGTACTTTTATTTTGTTTAAAAACAGAGAGCTATACACGTATCAGAGCTTGCTCTCTCAGCCACTGCTGATTCCATAGTCCCTTGAATAGCCCCTGTTGTAACCGCCACTCAGTAAGCATACTGAATTAATGAACAACATCTAGCTCACAAATAAGGGCCACATGGTTAAACTGATTTTTACATTATTCTTATTTCTTCATCCAGTTCTTGGAAATGACAAAATAAAAAGATAATGTAAGACCATCACACATTTATTATTTATAGCTGCTCTATTTTTCAGTGTCACTCTGCTTCTAGCTTTTTGACCCAACAGCATAAATAGAGAATACATCTGTCTATTACTCATAACAGCTTTGAAAAAAACATTTTTCTGAGTGCATTAGATTATTACTCTATTCATCAGAAGTTAAGAGTACATTAGTATCTCTTATATAAACTGAACTTTCAAGTATTTCTGACACTGATGAAGTTAAATGTGATAATGGCAAGTGTGATGAAATGAAATATAATGGAAATGATGCAATACATTAGAATTAAGAATTCTGATGTGCTAAAATTGATTTTCTAAAAAGTACTGTGCTCACATTCTGAAATGTTCTAAAGATAAATAAAATTTAAATGAACAGGTAATAAAGTCAGCTTTCCAACAGTAAGGTTGTGTTAAAATAGCCACTTTTATAATTTCTGATTTTTTATACACAAGGAACATCCATTGTCACACTACTAATAAAATTAAAATGAAACTTAAAGCCAATAGTTCGATAATGATATGCCAAAGGCATCACATTTATAATATGACATCACATACACATTTTGGTCACAGAATACTTGCATTCTAGCCTTTTAAAGACCTATATTTTCAAAGGGTAGCCAACACAACTGTGAGTAACTTTCAGTTTTAATGATTCCCAGCTGAAAAAAAACTCTTCTCCAGAAAGGCTTGGCTTCCAATTAGGATACAGAAATGTAGGAAGAGCACTGGTCCCACTCACACAACAGGAAAAAGCCAAAAAATCTACAAAGTTATAATTTGTTCTGAACTAATAAAACAACGGAGGCCACAGGGGAACAAGTTAGGCTGAAATCTGAGGAAAGACAGGCACCTTCAAGGAAACATGAGTGGTGGCTTATCCTGGGCCAAACAGGAGGAAAACTGGGCTAACATATAAACCAGTAAAAAGATCTCAGCTAAGAATGTGAACAGATTGCTAAAGACTAAGTGCAGGGTAATCTGAGAGTATAGAACTACCAAGGGCCAGAGACGCCAGGGATTTGACTCCAAACTCAGACTTTTCCATGAATATCACAAGGTAACAAGAGCAACTTTGAGGAGAGTGAGAGACTAGGAAAAAGGACCCCTTTGTGGTTCAAGCCTGAGTGAGAATAGCAGCTGCCACTGCAGAAAAGCAGAGTTCCACCTGAAACTCTCTCACAAGGGGGAAAAAAAACTTAAGCTGTGAGTTGAGGAAAGTGGAGGAGGGAGAGCAAACACTTGCAGCTAGAGCAAGAGACCAGAAAAAAATCCCACCCTTGGAAGGAGGGTTAGAGAGTCTCCAGACCCTGGTTATTAGAAGTTTCTACATCTAGCAAAAGGAACCAGAACAAGAGCGTAGAGAAAGGCCCATCCCCAAGAACACCAAGCCAGTCTAAGACTGAAACTGAACGAGCAAAACAGAAAATGCCCTCCTTGTCCCCACCGCCGGGATACTCAGCACTGACTGTGCGGCAGTCTGTCCCTATGGTGAGAGCATGGACAGAGACCTGTTCTGATGGGGAAGCACAAAGAGAAAGCCTAAAGGTAATAGGAGAACAGGAGATTGAGAAAAAAAAACCCTGTAACAATCCAACTCGCACCCTATGAGTAAGGTTACTCTGAGAAAATGTGAAGCAAAAATAAGTACTAAGTGTAACTACAGCTACAACAGAATCCACACTCAATTTTTATGCAAGCCAAAAGACAACTGATAGCCTCTTTCAAGTTCTGAAAGAAAAACATCAACCCAGAAATTTGTTAACAAGTGAAAACATTTTTTCAAAAAGGAAAGCTGAAGAACAACTTTCCAGACAAACAAAACCTGAGAGAATTCAATACCATTCACCACAACACATATTAAAGGACATCCTTCAGGTAAAATAAATATGATACAAAACTTTCCTGCACCTCAGGTTACCCGTGAAATGGGAAAAAGCAATACTGAAATAAAAGACTTTAACATCAGAGGGTTCTCGCACTTTTGTGTCTTACCTCCAGGAGATGGGCCTGGTTCTCACAGTGAATTACAGAGAAAAATCCCTTGTGCTTCTGACAGGAGGAAGGGAAAAGGAACCATTTTGAAATACGCCAGAGCAACCTGTTCCTCTTGAAAATGTCTGCCCTCAGGTGAAACTAGCTACAGCCTAACTGGCTTGGCTTAATTAAGGCTTAAATGACCTGGGGGAAGGAAAACTAATTTTAGCCCCTCTAGCCTTCTATGTGGAAGAAGGAGTATACCCAAGTAGAGCCCACGCTAGCCATCTTATCACAGTAAAGAAGGGTGAAAAACTGAGAAGTATATGTGAAGTTCCCAGGTCAGTGGTGCAAACTCACTACAAGACCAAGACTAACTCAGAAGACTATGGAACACTTCCCCTCCCCTGACACGTGACCATTAAAGGCCTGACTATAGCAGTTCTCCTTACCAAGTACATTATGTTCAGTTATTAAGACAAAAGTACAAGACATACTAATAGGCAAAAACCAAAGTTTGAAGAGAAATAGTAAGCATCAGAACCAGACTAAGATATGGCAGGTATGTGGGAATTATCAGGCCAGGAATTTAAAACAACTGTGAATAAGATGCTAAGGACTCCAACAGATAAAGAGCAACATGCAAGAACAGATGGGCAATATAAGCAGAGATGAAAATTCTAAGAACATATGTGCATATGTGCGCACAGACACACACACACACACACACACACACACAGGTGAGAAAAGAAAAACTGTAAGAGAAAAGATAAATGAAAAATGCCTTTGGTGGGGTTATTGGTAGACTGAATGCAGCTGAGGAAAGATTCCCAGAGCTTGAGGATATCTTAATAGAAACCATGGAAACTGAGAAACATTGAGAAAAAGGACTGAAGAAAGAAAAAAAAAAACCAGAAAAACGAAATATCCAAAAATTTGAGAGAACTACAAAAGTTATACCATATGCCTAGTGAGAATTCTAGAAGGAAAATAGAGAAAGGAACAGAAGAAATGTTTGAAACAACAATGGCAGTAGAAAGCCTTGCAGGAAATGTTAAAAAAAAAAAAAACTTTAAAGGGAAGGAAAATGATAAAGGGCAAAAACTCAGATCTATATAAAGAAATGAAGAGCATCGGACAAGGAATAAGTAAAGGTAAAATGAAAAAGTCTATTATACTAACAGTATGTTCAAAATAATAATGGTAACAGTGCATTCAATCATGTGTACTTACGTTTATTATTTGTATGTGCTTATGTGTAAGTGAAATGAATGACAGCAATGATAAAAGGGATAGAACAAAGGGATAAGGATTATTTTTATTATTATAAGGTACTCTCTACCTGTGAATCAGTATAGTATTATTTAAAATTGGATTTGGGTTAGTTGTAAATGTTTATTGCAATCACCAAAAAAAAAGTGAAAAACAGAAGTAAAATCACCATGCTGAGAAAGAAGAAAAAATGGAATCATATAAAATGCTCAATTAGAAGCAAAAAAGACAGAAAATGAGTGGAAGACAAAAATAGGAATAAGGAACAAAAGTGACAAACTAAAAATACTAACAAATATGGTAGATATTAATCCAACTATATCAATAACCACTTTGAATATTAATGGTTTAAATACACAAATTAAATGACAAGTTGTCAGAGTATATCAAGAAACAAGGCCCAACTATAGGTTGTCTAAAAATAATATAAACACACAAAAAGGACTGAAGAAAGAAAAAAAACAGAAAAAACAAAATATCCAAAAACGGAGTAAAAATGTACCATGCTAACAGTGAATCTGAAAAAGCAAGAGTATGTATACTAATTTCAGACAAAGCACACTTCAAAGCAAGGAAAATTATCAGTGTTAAAGAAGAGCATTACAAAATGATAAAGGCTAACTCTCTAAGAAGACAAAGCAATTTTTAATGTGTATGTACCCAACAACAGTGTCAAAATATATGAGGTATAAACTAATAGAACTACAAGGAGAAACAGATGAATCCACTATTATAGTCAAAGACTTCAACACCCCTCTATCAGAAATGTACAGATTCAGCAGATGGAAAATGAGTAAGAACACAGTCGAACTCAACAATACTGTCAATCAACTAGATAAAATGGACACCTATAGACTACCTTATACAACAATAGCAGAATACACATTTTTGTCAAACTCATATGGAATGTTTACCAAGACAGGCCACAATATGGACTATAAAACACCCTTAGCAAATTTAAAAATACAGAAACCATACAGTGTCTGCTCTCAGACCACAATGGAATTAAATTAGAAATCAGTAATGGAAAGATAACTGGAAAATCTTGAGATACGTTGAGATTAAACAACAATTTTCCTTGATGTGGGTCAAAGAAGAAATCTCAAGAGAAATTAAAAACTATTTTGAATTAAAAGAAAATGAAAATACAACTTATCAAAATCCATGGGATGCAGTGAAAGCAGTACTTAGAGGGGAATTTATAGCACTGAATGCCTATATTTAGAAAAGAAGAAAGATCTAAGTTTCCACCTTAGAAAATTGGAAAAAGAGCAAATTAAATCTAACATAAGCATAAGAAAATGAATGATAATGAGCACAAGCATATCTCAGAAGAACTGGGTTTTGAGACTCTCCTTCTGGTGGTTGGTGGCCTGGCTTTCCCACCTGCTATGTCCCAGGTAGCCCCTCGAGCCCCCTGGAGGTGTCCGTGCTGCCTGGAGAAACTGAATTATCAGAAAATGTATTGACGGTCTCTAACGTGTAACGTTATCCTAGGAGATATGGATTCACAGACCACAGCTTATTACTGTTTAAATCCATCTCCTCATATTATTTTTCTCTTCCAGAAATAAACTCTCTCTGGTCTCCAACTACTTAAGTATACATTATCTAAGGTTATGTATGATAAAGTTTACTTCCTCTTCTTCCATTCACCAAGCATTCTCCAGCTTCTAAATACCACACTGAGTCTTCAATAAATTCCTATACTTTAGTAGTCTGCATCACTCAATATTAATATTTCAAGTGCTCTGTTTTAAAAGTAATAGCTTTTATTTTTTCACCAGAGTGTAAAATATTAAGTGAAGGGAATCATATTTAGCAAATGTGTTTTTTTCTGCTATATCATAGGGCTTACACAGAATCAAATTTATGTCTTCTTCTCTTAAAACCTTCCAAAGCCCACCCATTACTCTCAGAGTAGTGACTAAATTTCTTTACATGGCTAAAAGGACACTTATCCTTATGACATCTAGGCAGCTCTGCGTATGTTTGCAATATTTCACATCTATATTGAAGATTACAAGAAGACTGTTTTGTGATTTTCTTTTCTAGTAATACCCTTGGTCACGATTTTGTATCAATGTTATGCTAGTCTCATAAAACAAGTAGAAGGTAGTTATTTCTTTTTCTACTATCTAGAAAAAGTTTAAGTAATATTATGTTGATAGAGAAGGTATGTGGGCCAGAAATTTCTTTGAAGAAAGGCTTTTAATTATGAATTACATTTCCTTTAAAGAATAGGATTTTTAAATTTTCTCATCATTATGATATAAATCTTCTAAATTTTATTTCTCCAAGAATTATCCTTTCCAACTAAATTTTTCAATTTATTCATGTACAATTGCTCATTATATTCTTGTATTTTATGTATGATGATGTTTGGCATCATAAGTGCCTTTTTTTGCATTCCTTACACTGATATTTTGTATTTCTGCTACATTTTAATGAGTCTTAACATGCGTTATTTTTTTCCTAAAGAACCAATTTTTGGCTTTCTTGACTTTATTGAATGCTTGTTTTCTAAATAATTTCTTCTCATATTTATCATTTTCTTACTTTCATTACTTCAGTTTTAATTTGCTATTGTTTCTATTTTTAGATGGACATTATTTTTTAGAGAAGTTTTAGGTCCACAGCAAAATTGAAAATAAAATACAGAGAGCTCCACACACCCACCACCTCCACCACTATCAGTATGCCCCACCAGGGTGGTACACGTTACAACTGATAAACCTAATTGATGAACCTACACTGACAAATCATTATCACCCAAACACCATAGTTTACTTTTGGGTTCATTCTTGGTGTTATACATTCTATGGCTTTGTATAAATGTATAGTGAAATGTATGCACTATTATAATATACAGAAAACTTCTACTGCCCTAATAATCCTATGTGCTTTGCCTATTCATCCCCCATCCCTCAACACATAGCAACTATTGACTTTTTACCTTCTCCAAAGTTTTGTCTTTTCCAGGATGTCAAGTAGTTGGAATCACACAGTATGTAGCCTATTCAAATTGACTTCTTTCACTTAGTAATATGTAATTAAGTTTCTTTTATGTCCTTTTATGACTTGATAGCTCATTTCTCTTTACCACTGAATCATATTCCATTGACTGGATGTACCACAGTTTATTTATCCATTCAGTTACTGAAGGACATCTTGGTGGCTTCCAAGTTTGGGGAATGATGAAAAAAGCTACTATAAACATCTGTGTGCAGGTTTTTGTGTGGACATAAGTTTTCAACCCTTTTAAGTAAATACCAAGGAGCAAGACTGCTGGATCACATGGAAAGAATACAATTACTTCTGTAAGGAACTGCCAAACTATCCTCAAAAGTTGCTGTACCATTTGTGTTCCCACTAGCAATGAAGGAGAGCCCCTGTTCCACATCCTCACCAGAATCTAGGGTTTCCAGGGTTCTGATTTTGGCTATTCTAATAGGTATGTAGTGGTATAACACTGTCGTTTTAATTTACATTTTCCAGATGACATGATGTGGAGCATCTTTTTATATGCTTATTTAACATCTGTACATCTTTCTTAGTGAGATACTTGTTAAGGTCTTTGCCCTCATTTTTAACTGAATTGATCATTTTCTCATTGTTGAGATTTAAAAGTTCTTTGTATATTTTGAATAAGTCTTCCATGAGATATGTTTTTGTAAATATTTTCTTCCAGTCTGTGACGAGTCTTTTCATTCTCTTGATGATGTCTTTCACAAAGCAGAAATTGTTAATTTTAATGAAGTCCAGTTTATCAATCCCTACTTCATTGATCTTGCCTTTTGTATTGTAACTTAAAAGTCATCACCAAACCCAAGGTCATCTAAGCTTTTGTCTATGTTATTTTCTAGCTTTACAGTTTTGCATTTTACATTTAGATTTGTGAATCATTTTCAGCTCATTTTTGTGAATAGTGTAAGATCTTTGTCTAGATTTTTTTTAATGTGGATATCTAATTGTTCTAGAACCTTTTATTGAAAAGACTTTCTTTTCTCCATTAATTGCTTTTATCAAAGATCAGCTGACTATATCTAAGGGGGCCTATTTCTGAACTCTCTATTTTGTTCCATTGATCTATTTCTGTATTCTTTTTCTCATACTACACTACCTTGATTACTATAACTTTATATCATGTCTTAAAGTCAAATAGTGTCAGTGCTCCAACTTTATTCTTCTCTAACTATTGAGTTGGTTATTCTGAGTCATCTACTTCTCCTTATAAACTTTAGAATCAGTTTGTAAATACTAAAATTATATATATATACACACACACACACACACACACATACAGTTAGCTGGAATTTTGATTGAAATTGCAATGAATCTATGATCAAGTTGGAAGAATAGACATCTTGACAATATTGAGTCTTCCTGTCCATGAGCATGAAATACCTTTTCACTTATTTAGTTCTTAGATTTCAATATATTCTTAATGAATTAATTAAAGGATATAAGCCTAAATGAATCAGAAGACTGTATGTAAATTCAGTAGAAAAATCAGACTGAATAATATTCAAAGGGCAAATTTCAACGAATGCAAAGATCAGGCAAATGAATGGTGAATTATGAATTGAGTTAGGATTCTTAAGCCCCTGATCTCTTATTTCCTTAAGTTACCTCTGTGCCAAGTGGTACATACTTGTTTTTCATTACTTAGAAATTTGCAAAAGGTTACTTCATCAGGTACACATTATAAAGAACACATTGTCTTTCTCTGAACTTCAGTAATATTATGTACACAAAAGCTCCTTGAAGCCTAGACTATTTTGTTTTCATTTCTTCTGTCTTTTAAGAACTTACTGTCTTCCAAGCAGTAAGCACACAATAAAGGTCTCCTAAAACTAGATATAAATCTGTCCAAAAGAGAGCAGTTTATGAGTAACCTGTTTGGTTTATCATATGCGAGACTTCACAGAGCCATTGTCATGACTGACAGCAACTGCACTCTTCATTTGCTTCTGTGTACTTGGCTTCCTTGAAACTTACATAGGCTTAAACTCAGTGATGTATCCTCAGGCTTCCCAGTGTCAAAATTAATAGGAGACTGGATGAAATCCAACAGACTTAATCACTTGATACTAAAAATACAAAACATCCTATGCTTAGAATGTCAAATTGCAGGTCAAAGATGAAATCATTTGCTGGTATGAAAAGTAAGAAACATTTAACCTTTGAGCAATTTCTTGAAGATGTTCACAGTTGTCCTACTTAACATGGTATCTTAGCCACAATGTGGCAAGCCCTATTGCAGGGATGGAAATAAGATATTATTAAAATAACACCTGCTTGGTTGAATTATAGAGTAGGAAATAATACCTTATATTTTTCATCTCCCTTTACTGTTAAAATATTCATATGGGTGTAATTGAGTAAAGAGCTCTAGAACCCTCGTTAGACTCTATGAATCACAATGTAAAGAAATAACTATCACATAGATTGTACCAATTTAAGAAACAAGGTCAATAGATGATGCACAACTAAACTTTCAAACAAAATGAGACCTGTAGAGTCGTATTAGATCATAGGCTCGGGTTGCACCTCACAGAAGGAGAATTGCTTCATCCTAGTCCTTAGAGGGGAAACTCTTCACTATTAAAAAAAAAAAAAACCTTTCTGTAGCAGTAGAAATCGTCTTGATCTCCGTTTTCCCTCCAACAGTTTGTGGTTTCAAAATCTAGAATACTAGCACAGGGAACTATATTCAATATCTTGTAGTAACTTTTGGTTAAAAAGAATATGAAAACAAATATATGCATGTTCTTTTATGACTGAAGTATTGTGCTGTACACCAGAAGTTGACACATTGTAAACTGACTATTCTTCAATAAAATATATATTTTTTAAAAAATCTAGAATACTGAAGTTACTCATATATGCATATGCATACACAGAACTGAAGTAACTTGTAATATATATGCAATAAAAATTAACAAATGTTAAATCTAAAATAAGATGTAAGGTTGTTATTAATGGAGGGAAGGGAGTGTATGTATATTCACAGAGCCCTCTCCTATATTAAAGTTAAGCGGCAATTTTGACTCTAATTACATTGTCTCCAAAGCTAAAAGGGAATAGATATTTGTTAGCATGATTATGTGGAGAATTTAAGAATACACGTTTCTCAGTGGAAGCAAATTTCTTTTGACATTCAATCTGGAAGGTTACTTCTGTTTTTGTTTTGTGTGTTGTGTGTAAAGTAAGGAGCTATATGGATAACAATAAATGATATGGTGGATACTGTCCTCTCCAATGTCCCTCCAGTAAATTTAGTAGTGAATTTTAATGCCGTCATTAAGCAAATTAGGAAGCCATAATATTACACAGTAATGAGAGTAATTTCATAATCAAGACATTCAAAATCATTGTCTTTATTTAATCTTCAGAATGTCTTTTATTTCAGAAAGAAAAAAAAAGTGTTTCAAGAGTGAGCCAGTCACCCAGTACCACTAAACTAGTGAATGACTACAGCAGAGTCAGAAGCTGGGCAGTCTGACACCAATGCCCATGTTTTCATATGCAACATTATCTTTGCCTCACCAAAAAGCCTGTAAAATACAAAGAGCAACGTGTCCAGGGAGTACCAGTACAAGTTTTCTGCTATTCTGACCTCATCTACTAACAAAACCAGAAAACTTTAAATATTGGAATAGGTGAATGTCTTTCAAATGGTCCTCCATAAACCTCTGGCCTCTCAGTTTGTTGATCTTCTCATAGTTGCTGTTTTCATTTTTCCTTTATATCTCCATAATCAGTTACTTCTATGGTCACAGCCCCAAGCTTGATAGCACAAGAAAATGAACTTCCCACCAACTCTTGACAGAAAACATACACTTTAAAACAGCATGCCATACCCTTCTCACTTGGTTAAAAACCTTCACAATCCTACTACTCATCAATTTTGTAAACATTGTCACTATCACTTTCTAACTTCCCATCAAAACCATCTGTTCTTATTTGACCTAAATTTCATTCTCCATCATGACAATCACTTTATTGCTCATGTCCACATCTTTCTTGTCCCCTTCTAGCATTATTTTCTGATAAATCTCAAACCTTCATGAAATGAACAGGCTAAATGCTCCCTTTAGTTGTAAGTGCCTTAAAACAAAGTAAAACTTATTTATTCTTAATATGACAGTCAATATAATTCTTTCTAATAGGTCTCTCATGTGGCCTCCCTTCAAGAAGTTACACAAGGATGCCAAGGAATTCCATCTTGCGATGCTACCACCTTTAGCTTATGGTCTCTAGAGTTGCCACAGAAGGGAAAGGAGGAAGAAGGGATGAAAGAAAAAGACTGGTGTTATTCCTAAAACCCACCCCACATTTGTATGTGTGTGTGCTTGCACATACACAGACTTCCAGACTTTCATTTAAATAGCGGCTATATGGAGAAGACTTCACTGCCATCATATCAAGGATAATGGACCTATTCCTCTGTCCCCATCTTCCTTATTGACTTCATCCAGAAAAAGATCCTCAGAAACAGCAGGCAATGCATGAGGAGAGAAGACAGAAAAATACAATTACACAGAAAGCAAGAGCAGAAAGTGCTTTAAAAAGACAAAAGTCAACTATGTCAAATGATGCTGGAAAGATTGAGTAAAACAAATCCTCCCTGTGCTCCATTCTGCATTGCAAATGCTAAGATCCCTTTCCTCAGATTCCTTTTTGGCTAAGGTACTGGATACAACTTAGTTGCTGCCATTGAAATACATTCATACAGTATTTGAAAGGCAAGAATAAAATAGAAGTCATCTATCTACAGCTCTTAGGCAAGTTCTAAAAAGACATGAATGCTTGTAGCAGGTAGACTCCATGTTCCAGTATCTAGTTTCCAGTGTCATAAATTAAAGTAAATTGTGCATAAAGCAACATTAATAGCAGTGGTGGCAGCTTCCTAAATTCTGGATTAAATGATTTGGCTTTTAAATCAAAATGATTTGGTTTTTAAATCAAAGGTTTAGATATTTTTTAAACTGCTCTTAATCAAACAATTCTAATGACATTTCACCACCAAATTCCCTGAATTAAACCTCTGTTTAAAATACCTAGAACTTTGCTTGAGAGAGTACTTGGTAACTAGAGAGGTTGCAGGGGACTGACGCCCACAGAATTGGCTTATCTAAGTTGGTTGTTTTGGAAGTTGGAAAATGATATACCATTAGTCCTTAGATGTGTGCCAAAAATAGTTACATAAATTATTATCCTGTAATTCCCTGGAATGAAATGCTTATTGAAGGCAGCTTCTGGCAGACTAGCTGGCTGCTGTGACAGATTGTCATGAAGAGACTGAGTAATACAAATAATGTGGCTGGCTATTCTGATGGCCCTAGAAACTTTTAATTTAAAAAAAGATAAATTTAAGTTTTTAAATTCTCAGTTTAAGTAATAGTGAAACCCGAAAGCTCCCATGTTCATCCTAAAAGAATCTCATATCTTTTGCAGATGCAAGGATGGGCTGCTGAAACTGAAGAGCAGAGTAAAAACTTCTCCTAAAGATTGCTAAATTATAACATAAATGGATTTACCAGCTCTGCCAGATCCCATAAAAGTTAAGGGATTGACTAGGTCTCTGGAAAGTGAAATGGGGCATTTGGTTGAATTATGATGAATCTAAGGACTTTAACCCACAAATCACACAAAAGGAAGTCTCTTAAAGAGCAAAAAAAAAAAAAAAAAAAAAAAAAAAGTGCCTTGTCTTCTCTCTAGTGACAGAAGTTCTGCCTTGCCTGATGATTTGCAGTGACCTCACCTAAGGCAGTTACCTTGTGCATAGACAGTAGTCTCCTGTCCTCCACCCTTTCATCCCACTTGTCTCTGGGATTGTTAGTGAATTAAGATCCAGAATCTTCCAAGTAGCAAGTATAAAGGCTGAGCTGGGAGAAAATGGCTTATAGTATGACAATTAAAAATTAATTTAATTAACTTTTATTAGTGGGTAACTCTTGGCAAGTAAATTTACTTCATGGCATACTATGTAGAAGTCATTCTAATCTTTCACATGATTATTTTCTTAGAACATCAAGTATATTAGAATTGAATAAAATTACATTTTATGAATTGAGTAATCATTTGATTTTGAGGGTGGGAATAAAGTGTTTTCAAGTAGGAGACAGTATATTACACTGAAAAAATATCAGGTTTCCTTTTACAATGCTTAAACTATAATTTGCAGTATTAAGTTCCATTATAAGATACTTCTGTTGTTCAAAATTGGCACCAATATTGGTAGGGTAATAAAACATTTCTGTAAGGCTTCCTTACAACTTAATGTCATTGTTTTGTAGACACACCAATTATCACACCTCTCATAATGCATATTAAACCTCTCTAGAGCTAATGAGGAAGGAACAAGTTTTGTAAAGGTGAGGTGGTTTCTGTGGAGAATAGAGTGTTTACAAGGAGATACTTAAGAAGTGCCAGTTTATGTGAAAATTAAGACTATCTAACAGATATATCTACTTTGTGTCTTAATATTTCCAGTTGGAATGCCTGAAGCTTTTAAGTACATATGAATGTCCTGAAATTATGCAAGTGATTTCTGTATATATTTTTCTTTTTCTCCCCTATTTTGTTTATTTCTTTGATGGCATCACAGGCAATATGCCCTTAAAATCAGAGCCGAGAAAACTTTTCAGACCTTCTACAGTTAGAATATTTTGTAAGCACTGGAGTGTTCTCTAGGCAGTTATAGATTCAGGGTGCTACTTCTGAAACAATTAGAATTTGCTTCTTCTAACAAGTCTTTCTCCCAAGGTTACTTGTAATTCATGATCAAGGCAAGTGTTTACAGCTGTGCAGTCCAGATCTCACTCTGCTCCCCTAGACAAGTAGACCCAAAGTGCTGTTTATAGAAAATGGAATTTGTTGAAACTTTTTACTAAGGAAAGAACACTTCAGTAATAGCGTAACCTCACTCTACATGAATATTTTTGGAGCTATTCTATATTATACTGCATTTAAAACAAATTGGTTACATATCAGTAAAAAATAAATTAATATGTATTTGTGAAAACACTTTTTTTTCTGGATTTCAAAACAGCTTTATTGAGGTGTAATTGACAAACAAAAAATTGCATGTACTACAAAGTGTTCAACTCAATAAATTTAGGCTTGTGTACAGCTATCACCACAATCATGAAAATGAACACATCCATCATCACCTCTAAAAATTTCTTTGTGCTTTTTTATAATCCCTCCCTCCTGTCCTACCAGGCCATCTCCTGTCCTACCAGACCCTCTCCCCAACCACTGATCTGCTTTCTATCACTATAGAATAGTTTGCATTTTCTAGAATTTTATATAAATGGAATTATACAGTATGTACCCTTTTTTTGGTCTTCTTCTTACACTCAGCATAATTATTTAGAGATTTATCTCTTATAAGAGCCAAGATTTTTTTTCATTAAACTATTTGAGATTATAGGTCCATACACAGTTGTAAGAAATAATGCAGAGAGACCTCATATACTTTTTACCCAGTTTCCGCCAAAGGTAACATCTTGTAAAACTATAGTGAAATAGGGAAACCAGGATATTGACATTGATACAATCCTCTAATCTTATAGTCTTTTGAGTGTGCACATTTAGTTCCATACAATTTTTGTTTTAAACAGCAGCATTACTTATAATTTCCAAGATATGGACGCGTCCTAAGTGCACATCAAGAGATGAATTGGTAAAGAAGATGTAGCATATATATGCAATGGAATACAACTCTCCCATAAAAAAGAAGGATATTTTGCCATCAGCAGCCCTTCATTTACTTTTTGTTTTTTTCACTTCAAAAACCAGCATTTTATAACTGGCATAAACATTTCCATTGCATCAAAAACAACAAAATACCTAGGAATAAACTCAACCAAGGAGGTTACCTATACTCTGAAAACTATAAAACATTAATGAAGGAAATTGAAGATGATACAAAGAAATGGAAAGATATCTTGTGCTCTTGGATTGGAAGAATCAACATTATCAAAATGGCCATACTACCCAAAGCAATCTACAGATCCAATGCAAACCCTGTCAAAATACTCAAGACATTTTTCATAGGACTAGAATAAACAACTCCAAAATTTATATGAAACTATAAAAGATTCTAAAGTGCCAAGGCAATCTTTTGCAGGTCTTTTTTTTTTTCTCCTCTTTTTTCTTTTTCTTCTCTTTTCTTATGGTTTGGTGACTAGAAAAGGTCCTTTAACATTTCTTGTAAAGCTGGTTTGGTGGTGCTGAATTCTTTTAGGTTTTGTCTGTTTGTGATGTTTTGATTTCTCCATCAAATCTGAATAAGAACCTTGCTGGACAGAGAGTATTCTTGGTTGTAAGTTTTTCCCTTTCATCACTTTAAATATATTGTGCCACTCCCTTCTGGCCTGTAGAGTTTTTGCTGAAAAATCAGCTGACAACCTTATGGGAGTTCCCTTGTATGTTATCTGTTGTTTTTCTCTTGCTAATTTTAATATTTTTTCCTTATGCTTAATTTTTGTCAATTTGATGACTATGTGCCTTGGTGTGTTCCTCTTTGGGTTGATCCTGTGTGGAACTCTCTGTGCTTCCTGGACTTGGGTGAGTGTTTCCTTTCCCAGTTTGGGGAAGTTTTTGGTTATTATCTCTTCAAAAAATTTCTCAGGTCCTTTCTCTCTCTCTTCCCTTTCTAGGAACCCTATCATGTGAATATTATATAGTGTGCTTCATGTTGTCCCAGAATTCCATTAAACTACCCTAACTTCTTTTCATTCTTTTTTCTTTTTTCTGTACTGTAGTAGTGATTTCCACTAATCTGTTCTTCTGCCTCCTTTAGTCCGCTCTTGGTTCCTTCTACTATGTTATTCATTTCAGTGAGTTTGTTCTTCAATTCTATTTGGGTTTTCTTTATATTTTCCAACTCTTTGCTAAAAACTTCACTCTATGTATCTATATTCCTCTTGAGTTCTCTGAACATCTTTGCCATCGTTACCTTAAACTCTTTCTCAGACACATTGCTTATCCCCTCACTTATTTCTTCTTCTGGGAGTTTATCTTGTGCCTTGGCTTGAAAGACAGTCCTCTGCCACCTCATATTGTCTATCTTTCTGTTTGTATTTATAGGTAGGTTAGTTATGTTTCTCAACTTTGGGGAGGTGGCTCTCTGTGGGAGACATCCTATGTGTCCCAGCAGTACACTCATCTCTTGTCACCCAGGGCCAGGGTCCACCTCATCCCAGTGTAGAGTCTGGCCTATGTCTGTGGATTCCTTCCATCAGCTTTGGGATTGTTGTTTTCTTATATCTGGTATCTGCCCGCTGGTGGATGAGGATGAACTAGAGGCTTATACAGGTTTCCTGACATGAGGAGTCAGTGCCTGCCCACTGCTGGGTGAAGTTTAGTCCTGGACCTCTGATAGGTAGGGTCATGTCCAGAGGAAGTCTGATGATGGGTGGGCCTGTATTCCCACCCAGTATGTTCTTTCGCCTGAGGCTTCTCTACAGGCTGTTAGGTGGATCTAGGTGTTGGTGCTAATGATCCAATCAAGATGTCAGCCTTCAAGAAAGCTCATGTAGATGGACACTCCCAGAATGCCTGCCACCAATTTTTATGTCCCCTGGGTGAGCTGAAGCCTTCCCCTATATCCCCAGGAGATCCTCCAAAACCATCAGGCAGGCCTGGCCCAGGTTCCTATGAAATCACTGCCTCTGGCCTTGGACCTGGTACCCTCAAGTTTCTATGTACATTTCCCAAGAGAGTGAGGTCTCCACTTCCCCCAGTACTGTGGGGCTCCTGGAGTTAAGCCCTCGTGGCCTTCAAAACCAGATGTTCTAGGATCTCCTCCTCCTCCCAGTGCCAAAACCCCAGGCTGAGAAGCCTGACTTGGGGATTAGGGCTCTCACTCCTGCGGGAGGGTGTCTGCAACTTAATTGTTCTTCAGCTTGTGGGTCGACCACCCGGGGGGTATGAGGCCCAATTATATCACAAATATGCCCTCCTACCACCCTGCTGTGGTTCCCTCTTTGTTTCCAGCTGAAGAAGATCTTTTTTGCTAGGTTCCAGTCTTTATTTTCCATGGTTGTTTAGCAGTCAGTCGTGGTTTCCTTGAAGCCATGAGGAGAGGCAAGCTTGTGGTCCTACTACTTCAGCATCTTGATGGGAAATCAAAACACTTTTATTTTAGGTGCTATAAACAAAATATGTCGCTGATACTTTTATGTTTCTAGTGCCTGAGGACAATTCATTTAGAAAAGGAAAAAAGAACATTGGAATAAAATGCATGTTATTAAATATTCAATAAGAATTGGCACGGGCACAATTAGGCAAAGAAGCATTCAGTGAAATAAAGTTATGTGCTTCTAAAAAAACTACAACAAACATTTCAATGGATAGGTTAGTGGTCAAATTATACAGGTTACTATTACAGCAAGAGTAATATGATACTCTTTAAAGGTTCATAAAGCTGCCCTTGGGATGCTTAAATCAAAGAGAAGATGACCAAGTAAACATAATTGGTCTATATTTAGATTTCTCATTAAAACCACAGAATTTCTTATTGTATGTCACCTTTTTATTTTTGAATGTATATTATCTGGCCTTGGAAGAGCAACTAAGAGGCATGAAAACTGGAAAGATATTCTGGATTTTTAAAAGTTTATTATTTTAATTTCCAGAGGGGCCAGGAAAGAAAATACATAGAAGAAACAATCAAAATATCAGCAGACTATAATGCTTCCTGTGGAAAGTGGGCTACACCGAATTATGTAAAAGTGCTGTCTCCGTACTTATTCAGCTCGTTTGCTTTCCCTTGAAGAATACGTGGTGATTCACACCTCTATAAATTAAACCAGAGCTAGGATGAATATTAAAGGGTATGTGGAATGGCTGAAGAGAAAGAATTGCTAAATTTAAACGGATACGTGGATAATAATGGAAAGAGTGGTTGTGATTGATAATTATGCATACATTTCAAACATGCTACAGACAAATGTAGGAGAATTTTTCACTTTCATTTCATTTGACATAAAAGGTCCATTTCATTAGCACATGGCCCCTTTCCTTTAGGTAACTCCCTGCCCTGGGTATCCTGATGGGAAGAAACACTGCCTGCTGTGACAGACGCTGAAAGTGCCGGACGCTATCTTGTCTTCCCTGCAGTGAGGTTGTGGTTATGGAACCCAGGCTACCAAATCCTCTAAGTTAGAAGTAATTACTGCAGAGAATCGGGGATAATGGTCGCATCATGTTTCCAGGGACAACTGGAACAGCTGCAACAAGTGAAACACTGCAACACTGCAACACTTGTGAAAGTTCTAAGAGCAAGACATTGTACCAAAGAAATCAAGGAACAAAGCAGGTTTAAGAAATATGACAAAGAAAGGATTTGGGGTGTGCTTATGGCAAAGAACCTTGCCCATAAAAAAGTCAACCAGAAGCCTCCTGTGATTCTGAAGGACTAACATTGTCCCCAAATCAAATACCTATCCAAACAAGTATTTAAATAATTGAGCCTTAAAATAGTGCTCTGCCCTACCAACGTCAGAAAAGGAAGGTTTCAAAAGCTACACATTCCCAAAACACCCACTTCAGGTGTGGTCATAGAGGATAATAGACAAACCAGATGACTCTCTCAGGACTTGAGAGCAGGAGTCTGAGAATTAAGGACTAAAAAATTCCCCTTGGAGAACACAATCGGGTATTTCTCATGAAATTTTCCTCCTTCTATTGTTTACTCTCTAGGATTCCATTATCACTATGAATCAGTAATAGCCATTTGTCTTTTATTCATCTTTTTTTTATAATGGAAATTTATATTATGCCTATTTTATCCCAATTACACCACTGTACATGAAGAAAGGGGCACTGAAAACTTGTTTTTCTCTTTATTTTCATACTTTACAAGAATAGAAGGAATCTCTTCTAGATCTGATGGAGAAAACTCACACAGGGAATATGAACATTGAACTGAATGTATTAAGTAGGAGGAACCTTGGATTATCTTCCCTGTGTGTGGATGGGACTATGTTCTGTGGGGAGAGGGACTGTTCATGGGTGTGTGGTAGCCATATTCCACACGCATGGCTAGCTGTAACCAGATTTATTGCTCCTTTCATGGACTACAGTTTCTTTTGGGACCATGCAACAGTCAAGAACTGTATTTTCAGCCCTCCCCTATCCTCATCTCTGACCATTGAAAGTATATGGAACCACAGCTGTCACCAATAACATGGGAGTAGAGTGTTGGGTATCATTTTGGGGTCAATCCCATTAAGAAGCTTGTGTGTTTTCTCTGTCCTCTCTTCTTTAATATTCAAAGTTTCAATGGTCAAAGTCAAGGGCAAGCTGGGGTTCATGTAGTGAAGGTATAAAAACTATGTCAGCCTGTAGCCTTGAGTGACTACCTAGAGTATAGGCCACTCCCACCATCAATCAGAAACTCCAACAAAGACATACCTTGTTTTATTGTACTTCACTTCACTGCACGTTATAGTCATTGCATTTCTTACAAATTGAAGGTTTGTGCCAACCCTGTGTTGTCAGATAACGGCTAGCGTTTTTCAAAAATAAAGTGCTTTTAAGTAAGGTGTGTACATGTTGTTTTAGACATAATGCTATTGTACACTTAATAGACTAGTATACTATAAACATAATTTTTGTATGTACTAGGAAACCAAAACAATTGTGTGATTCATTTTATTATAATATTAACTTTATTGCAGTGGTCTGGAACCAAATCCCTAGTGTCTCCAATGTATTCCTATATTATGTGAATACAAAAATAAGGGTCTTCTGTGAAAAGATACAAATATTTTAAGCTAACATTAACCTACTCAAAATACCCTGTAACACCTTAAATAGTCAAATGACTTATTATGCTTACTATCAGTGTATGCTTATATTAAGATAGCCATCTGGCTAATGACATTAATAGCACATAATACATTTTTTTTTTCACGAAACATAGAGTATATTGTTAATATTATCCTCTCTACTTTTAAGTATGGGTCAATCTTCAGTCAGGGAAACAGAATCACTACAAGTATTGTAGAATAAGATTTCATAAAGGAATTAGAATTTACTTGAATGTGGGAAAAGATGGGGCAATGAATGTCTAGAAATGAGAATCACTGAATCAGAAAAATAGTCATTGGCAAGCCCATGGAAAGCACTGGTGTGAGTAGACCAAATAGAGCTTGAAGGAAAATCTAAAAAACCAGTCACACAGATCTACACACTGAAGTGGTAAACCAGAAAGAGTTTGCTTTGTGGGAACCACCATCCAACTGGAACCTATTGCCTGGAAACTGCTGCCTCTGTGTCAACATCTATTTCTGTGAGAACAGCTGCTCCTGCAGGCCCCCAGCCAAGCACCTGTGGTGAGTCTGGGACTGCTGTTGGTCAGCAAGGTCAGCCGCCAGAAATTTAGGTGGGATGTGAGGCAGGAAGGAAATGAGAACAAGCTGGGGCTCAGGAGGAAACGCTTGCTCATCCTTCATCTGTTATGACCTTTGCAGAGAAACATTGTGAGAAAGGTGGTCTCTGCTCCCCTTATTCTTTCCAAAATATGCATGAGTAACTCTCATTAGCTAAGAAGTCTAATCTGGACACTATAGTATAGAGAATTCTGGTAAAGCTTTCCAGCCTTAGACACAGTTATTCACAGCATTTCTTTGTTCCTTATTCTACTTTAGTATTTGTTGGATCTTTTCCCTTTGAATCCTGATATTGATCATTTGTTTACTCTGTTTGACGACATTTGATCATTTTCCTAGGCTTCAACAATTGTGTTCAATTTGTTCCTGTGTCAAGGACTTTTAACTTGTTGAATGTTTGTCTTTTTAACCCATAGTCATTTTTAAAATTTTTTTATTAATTATTCCTCCAGTTATGTCATATTTGAAAAATTTAATTGGTTCTTTCATTCTAACATCTTAATTTTGAGGTTTAGGCCTTTATTTTTAAACCTTTCTTTTCCCCTAATGTAAGATTTAAATTTAGGAATTTCCCTATTAGTACAACTTTAGTACATCCCACAAAGTTTACTATGTTGTCACTTTAATATCATTCAATTTAAAATACTTTACCTTTTTCTTTGTGAATATCTTTATTGACCTATGGGTTATCTTAAATGGTATGTTGACTAATTTTCAAATATTTGGTGATTTGGTATTGTTTTGTCATTGACTTTTAATATTTTGAAAATTTGCATATAATTTAAATGTTTTCAAGTATATTACATATTTTATGGACCACTATATGACCTATGTCATACATGTTATATGTGAATTTGAAAATAATGTGCTTTTACAGTTCTTGGAAGTTTTGATTTATAGTGATAGGTTAAGTTGGTTTATACTGTTATTTAAATCTCTGTCTTTATTAAATTTTTATCTATCCCTTCTTTTAGAATGAATTAATAACCTGTTCTCCAAATCAATGTAAAATGGTAAAGGACTCAGGATAGCTAAATCAAGTTTGAAAATGAAGAAGAAAGCTGGAAGACTTACCCTACAATATTTCAAGAATTAAAAATATATGAATCCAGTGTGATAGTTGCATAATGACTGAAATACAGATCAGTGGAACAGAACAGAGGGTCCATAAATAGATCTACACTTATATGGTTAATTGATTTTTCACAGATGTGCCAAAGCAATTAAATAGAGAAAAGATAGTCTTTTCAATAAACGTTGCTGAAACAAGTAGATATCTGTCTGGACAGAAGAAAAAAAGGAACCTTAAGTTTTACTTTCCACATACAGAGAAATTAATTTAAAATGGATCATGGTTCTTAATGTACAAACTAAAACTACTGAATTTTAGAGAAAAACATAAGAAATTTTTGTCATATGAGACTGTTTTCTCAAAAACCTATATCAAAAGCAAAAATTATACCTGAAATTACTTGATACAATGGACATCATCAAGATTAAAACCTTCTGTTTTTTACTTAATATAAGAAAATGGCAGGTCACAGAACAGGAAAATAATTTATAAAACAAGTTTCTATCAAAGATCTTCTATCCAAAGTGTATAAAAATCTTCTATAATAAGACTCATAACCCAATAAAAAATGTTGGCAAAATATTTAAACAGACATCTCAAAAAAGAAGATGTATAAATGTAGTCTATACTAAAAAGAAGTACTCATCACTGGTCATCATATAAATACAAATTGAAACTACAATGATATGTACACACAAAAAGCAAAAGTAAAAATACTGACACAATGTAGTTTGGTGAAGGATGTGGAGCCACAGCATCTCTCATACTTTGCTGAGTGGGATTCAAAATGGTACAGCCAAATAATCGAAGAATTCAGCAAGGTAGCAGGTTACAAGATTATGTTCAAAAATCAGTTGCATTTCTTTACACTAATGATGAATCAACAGGAAAAGAAAGTAAAGAAACAATCCCCTTTAAAATAGCACCCAAAGTATAAAATACTTAGGAATAAATCTAACAAAGAAGGTGAAAGACTTATACATGGAAAACTATGAAACACTGATTAAGGAATTAAAGAAGACTTTAAAAAATGGAAAGATATCCCATGCTTCTGGATTGGAAGAATCAATATTGTTAAAATGGTCACACTGCCCAAGGCAATCTACAGATTTAATGCAATCCCTAACAAATTACCCAGAATATATTTCACAGAACAAGAACAAATCATAATACAATTTATATGGAACCACAAAAGACCTAGAATTCCCAAAGCATTACTGAAGAAAAAGAAAAAGTTTGGAGGAATAACTCTCCCAGACTTCAGACAATACTACAGAGCTACAGTCATCAAAACAGCATGGTATTGGCACAAAAACAGACATATGGACCAATGGAACAGAATAGAGAGCCCAGAAATGAACCCACAAACCTTTGGTCAACTAATCTTTGACAAAGGAGGCAAGAATATACAATGGAATAAAGACAGTCTCTTCAGCAAATGGTGTTGGGAAAACTGGACAGCAGCATGTAAAGCGATGAAGCTAGAACACTACCTTACACCATACACAAAAATAAACTCAAAATGGATCAAAGACGTAAACATAAGGCAAGATACAATAAACCTCCTAGAAGAAAATTTAGGCAAAACATCATCTGACATCATCTCAAAAATGTTCTCCTAGAACAGTCTACGCAAGCAATAGAAATAAAAGCAAGAATAAACAAATGGGACCTAATGAAACGTACAAGCTTCTGCACAGCAAAGGAAACCATAAGGAAAACAAAACGACAACCTACGGAATGGGAGAAAATCTTTGCAAATGAAACTGACAAAGGCTTGATCTCCAGTATAAGCAGCTCATACAACTTAATAAGAAACAACCAAACAACGCAATCCAAAAATGAGCAGAAGACCTAAACAAGCAATTCTCCAAGGAAGAAATATGGATGATCAATAGGCACATGAAAAAATGCTCAGTATCACTAATTATCAGAGAAATGCAAATCAAAACTACAATGAGGTATCACCTCACATCAGTCAGAATGGCCGTCATTCGAAAGTCCACAAAGGACAAATGCTGGAGAGGCTGTGGAGAAAAGGGAAGTCTCCTACACTGCTAGTGGGAATGCAGTTTGGTGCAGCCACTGTGGAAAACAGTATGGAGATTCCTCAGAAGACTAGGGATAGACTTACCATATGACCCAGGAATCCTGCTCCTGGGCAGATATCCAGAAGGAACCCTACTTCAAAATGACACCTGCACCCCAATGTTCACAGCAGTACTATTTACAATAGCCAAGACATGGAAACAGCCTAAACGTCCACCAACAGATGACTGGATAAAGAAGAAGCGGTATATTTATACAATGCAATACTATTCAGCCATAAAAACTGACAACATAATGCGATTTGCAGCAACATGGATGTTCCTGGAGAATGTCGTTCTAAGTGAAGTAAGCCAGAAAGAGAAATGAGAGATCGCTCATATGTGGAATCTAAAAAAAACAAAAAAACAAAAACAAGCAAACAAAAAAACATAAACACAAAACATAAACAGAGTCACAGACATTGAATACAAATTTGTGGTTGCCAAGAGGGCAGGGGGTGGGAAGAGACAGACTGGGATTTCAAAATGTGGAACAGATAAACAAGACTATACTGTATAGCACAGGGTGATATATATAAGATCTTGTGGTAGCTCACAGAGAAAAAACAAATGTGACAATGAATATATATATATATGTTCATGTATGACTGAAAAATTGTGCTCTACACGGAATTTGATACAACATTGTAAAATGACTATAACTCAATAAAAAATGTTAAACAAACAAACAAAAATGGTACAGCCACTTTGGAAAACAATATAGCATATATCTGCCATACAACACAACCATTCCACTTCTAGCTTTTTATTTAAAAAAAAATTAAAACTTATGTCTACTTAAGACACGTATATGCTAATTTTCTTATTAGGATAGTCATCATAGCTCCAAAGAAGCAACCTGAAATGTCTATCAAATCGCCAATGTATAATCCCATTGTTGTATAACCATACCATAGAATTCTACTCAGCAAAAAAAAAAAAAAAAGGAACAAAGTATTAATGCAATCAACAGCATTGATGAATCTTGGAAATACTGTGCAAAATTAAAGAAGTCAAACAAAAAAGACTATGTACAGTAAGTGAAATTCTAAGAAAGACAAACTATAGTGACAAAGAGCAGATCAATGATTGCCTGGGGCTGGGTCTTTAAAAAAGATTGATTTCAAAGCAAGAATGAAAAACATTTAATGGTATGGAAATTGTTCTTTGATGGTAATGATGGTTACTCAATTTTACACAATTACCAATTTCAATAAATGTTACATGTAATACTGGTAAATTTTATTGTATGTAAATAATACTGTAATAAACAGAGGACAAAAGCCCAAAATATCAATATATTTCACAACATTAACACAGAAAGGATATGAAAAGTAGCATTACCTGATAGCAAGACTTACCAGTTAGTAATGGAAGAGAATTAGAGCCACCACAAAATGAAAGTGAACAAAAATTACAGCAAACACCATATTTAATGGTGAAATATCGTCATATAGCCTCAGATTTGGAATAAACAAGGATGATCATTATTACCACCTTTAATCATTTTTATTACACTGGAGACCCAACAGTTAAGGAAAAGAAATAAAAGAATATGGATTAGAAGGAAGACATAAAACTCACTTGCAAATTTAATAGCTGAATACGTAGGAAACCCAAAACAATGTATAAACTTTTAGAAAAAAGAATTAAAGTTATCAAGGTCCTTGTATACAAAGTCAATACACAAAAAGCAATCCTGCTCCACCCAGACAGAGTAACACCCTTTGCCCTAGCTCCTCCCTCTCACAACAACAACAAACATAAAACACTATAAAACCCGGATGTAACACAACAAGCAAATTTAGGAAAGCTCTAAAAGGTACAAAGAAAAAGGCCAACAGCCTAAGCACCTTGAGACTCCAGGGACGGCAAGGAGGTGAGTTCCCTGTTTCTTTTTGCTTCCCGTGCATTCCAAATGAGCCACTGCAGAAACCTCTAAACTGGAAGAGCTGACGGGCACAAAGAGGGAACAAAATCCCCAAGAAAAGCTTGTCCCTTTCAAGCCAAAACATCAGGGAAAAGACCACCTAACAAGAGAAAACTTTTTTGGCAAAACCCACCCTCCTCCAACTGAACACTAAAGGAAAACACATGCCTTGCTCCTGTGGTTCCAGTTTCTGATGAGGGTTGAACTTCCACACAGAGTGGGAAGGATGTACCAGTGCTCCCGTTATCCCACTAGGGGGCGTTGGCAGGGTGGAGCAGGAGCTGACTTGAAAGTGCTCAGATCTACCCGCTTATTCACCAGAGGACTGAGTCCCTGCATGAGCAGGGACTAACCTTCCTGGTGGAAGTCAGCTACCGGGTTAGTGTTGGCAGCCCCGAGCAGGCAGGTTATCTTCCATCCTCTCCTACCCACTGCGCAGTTCCCTTGCTGGGATGGCGTTAGCAGTGCTGAGCTGAGAGCTAATTACCCCTCTCCTACCTAGCAGAAGCAGCAAGTATTCTTAATTCCCCTTCCCAAGGAGACTCAGCGAGGCTGAGCAGGGAGTTTACCTGCTCTTCCCTGCCTGACAAAAGCAGGAGTGCTCATATTTGCCCATAAATATGCTGTTAGTGGAGGAGGATCCAGTGGTGAGGTGAACCATCACCCCTACTCAACAGCAGTGAGGCAGAGGAGGCGCTGGATGGGGGAACCATTGAGCACTCTCCTTCCACCCTCCCCTCTCTTGGTCTCAGTAGTAGGAAGCTGAGCTTCTGCTTGCAACCTGCAGCCACTCAGCACATCAGGCAGTCTTCTGATCCCCCTCCTTGGTGCCAGTAGGGCTCAGTGGGAAATTGAACGTACACATTCACCCAGCCCTTAACACTGCAGCACAACAGAACTGCCTGTCTAAGGACAGAAAATAAACATTATAGAATTCAATAAAACCATCAACCAATAAAATCTAGTCAACACATATGGAATATTCTACCCAACAACACAGAATATACATTCTTTTTAAGAACCTGTGGAACATATGCAATGATATCCTATATCCTGGGCCATAAAACAAACATCAATAAATTTTTTAAAAAATTGATCTAATGCAGAATATGTAAACTTAACGTAATGGAGTCAAATCAGAAATCAATAACAGAAAGCAGCAGAGAAATCTCAAAACACTTGGAAATTATACAGGGCAATTCTAAATATTGCTTGGGTCAATGACGTATTCTCAAAGGAAATTTTTAAAATACACGGAAGTGAATGAAAATGAAGATATAACATATCAAAAGTAATAGAATGCAGCTAAAGCACTGCAGAGGGATTTTATAGAACTAACACTTATATTGGAAAAAAGTTCTCAAATCAAAATTTAAGTCTCTACTTTGAGAAACTAGAAAAAGAAGAGCAAAATAAACCGAGATAAGAATAGAAATAAAATAATAAAACTAAGAACAGAAATCAATAAAATTTAAAATAAGAAAATAATTTTTAAAATAATGGAACAGATATGGCCCATAAATGTAATAAAATTCATAAAACTCTGGCAATTCTGAGAAATAAAAAAACAAAGACACAAATCCTCAACATCAAAAATGAAACAAGGAATATCACTGAAGATCCTGCAGCCACTAAAAACGAATAATTATTTTATGTTCATAAATCTGACAACTTAGAATTAGAACCAGTTCTTCAAAAAACTAAAAACTAACAAAACTCAATCACAACAGATCATCTGAAATAGATCATCTGAACAGTTCTGCTAGCATTAATAGGAAATAGGATATTGAAATCAAATACTTAAAAGGCTCCTCTAAAGAAATCTTCAGACACAGGATTTCAGTGGAGAATTCCACCAAACATTTAAAGATGAACTAGCACCAATTTTATAAATCTCACTTCCTGAACAGAGGAGGATGGAATACTTCTCAGTGCATTTTATGAAGCCAGTATTACCTTGAATACTAAACGAAAAGCAGACAATTAAAAAATAATGAAATCAAACCAAAACAAACACAAGAAATAAAAAGAAAACTAGACTTAGAGAAAAATTTAATAAAGTAAATATTAAAAATTATAAAACCACAAAAAGAAAAACAAACAAAACAAAGAAGAAATTTCAAATCAACTGGAAAACAAAGTTCAGAATGGCAATAAACACATCTATCAATAATTACTGTAAATGTCAATAAACTAAATGCTCCCATCAAGAGACATACAGTGGCACACTGGATAACAAAGCAAGAGCTTATAATATGCTGCCTATAAGAGACCCACTTTAGGGTGAAGGACACACATAGATTGAAAGTGAGAGGATGTCATAAGCAAAACCAAATTACAACCTATGGAATGGGAGAATATTTTTGCAAAAGATGAAACTGACAAAGGATTGATCTCCAGGATATATAAGCAGCTCATACGACTTAATAAGAAACAACCAAACAACGCAATCCAAAAATGAGCAGAAGACCTAAACAAGCAATTCTCCAAGGAAGAAATATGGATGATCAATAGGCACATGAAAAAATGCTCAGTATCACTAATTATCAGAGAAATGCAAATCAAAACTACAATGAGGTATCACCTCACACCAGTCAGAATGGCCATCATTCACAAGTCCACAAATGATAAATGCTGGAGACGCTATGGAGAAAAGGGAACCCTCCTACACTGCTGGTGGGAATGCAGTATGGTGCAGCCACTGTGGAAAACAGTATGGAGATTCCTCAAAAGACTAGGAATAGACTTATCATATGACCCAGGAATCCCACTCCTGGGCATGTATCCAGAAGGAACCCTACTTCAAAATGACACCTGCTCCCCAATGTTCATAGCAGCACTATTTATAATAGCCAAGACATGGAAACAGCCTAAATGTCCGTCGACAGTTGATTGGATAAAGAAGAAGTATATTTGTACAATGGAATACTATTCGGCCATAAAAATGACAACATAATGCCATTTGCAGCAACATGGATGCTCCTGGAGAATGTCATTCTAAGTGAGTAAGCCAGAAAGAGAAAGAAAAATACCATATGGGATTCCTCATATTTGGAATCTAAAACAAACTAACAAAGCATAAATACAAAACAGAAACAGACTCATAGACATAGAATACAAACTTGTGGTTGCCAAGGGGGCGGAGGGTGGGAAGGGATAGACGGGATTTCAAAATTGTAGAATAGATAAACAAGATTATACTGTATAGCACAGGGAAATATACACAAGATCTTATGGTAGCTCACAGAAAAAAAAATGTGACAATGAATATATATATGTTCACGTATAACTGAAAAATTGTGCTCTACACTGGAATTTGACACAACACTGTAAAATGATTATAAATCAATAAAATGAAAAAAAAACTAAAAATAGATTTACCATATGATCCAGCAATCCCACTCTTGGACATATATCCAGAGGGAACTTTAATTCAAAAAGACACCTGCACCCCAGTGTTCTAGCAGCATGAGATGGAAACAACCTAAATATCCATCAACAGATGACTAGATAAAGAAGTTGCTATATATTTATAAAATGGAATACTACTCAGCCATGATAAGTAATAAAATAATGCCATTTGCAGCAACATGGATGGACCTGGAGATTGTCATTCTAAGTGAAATAAGACAGAAAGAGGAAGAAAAGTACCATATGATATCACTTATATGTGGAATCAAAAAAAACATGAGACAGATGAACTTATTTATAAAACAGAAACAGACTAACAGACATAGAAAACAAACTTATGGTTGCCAAGAGGAAAAAGGGTGGGGGGAAAAATTGGGAGCTTGAGATTTGCAGATACTAACTACTATATATAAAACAGATGAACAAGTTTATACTGTATAGTACAGGGAACTATATTTAATATCTTGTAGTAACTGATAATGAAAAATACAAAAATGAATATATGTATGTATATGTATGACTGAGCAATCATGCTATACACTAGAAATTGACACAACACTATGAACTGACTATACTTCAATAAAAAAATAAAAATAGATATATTCAAAATCAAATTCAGACATTTATAAATATAAAATAGTATTCAACTAAAGCAGACTTTTAGAGAAATAAAAGGCATTCATATTGTAAAGAAAGAAATCAAACTCTATTTTCAAATGACATGATCTTCTATATAGACAATCTCAAAGAATATTAAAAACAAACAAAAAATCTCCTAGAACTAATAAGTCTAGAAAATTCATAGGAAACCAAATCACATTTGAAAATCAATCATACTTCAACATACTAAAAGTGCACATGTGGGAAGCCAAATTAAAATTATAATACCATATGGAGTCACTCGAAATATAATAAAAAAACTGAGTTATACACTTAATTTAACAAAACATGTACAGAACTTGTATGCTAAAAGACACAAAATGCTGACAAATTCAAAGAACCTCTAAATAACTGGAGAGACATACTGTATTCAAGGATTGGAAGACTTAAAATAACAAAGATATCTATCTTTGGCCTTGGTCTATAGATTTAATACCATTCCTGTAAAATTTTTAGGGATGTTTTTAATAGACATAGACAAGCTCATTCTGAAATGTATAAGGCAAGGCCATAGGCCCTAGGATAATCTTTTAAAATTTTGAAAAAAGTAAGGGGTCTCATTGTATTTAGAACTATATTTAGGATATTTAGGACTATAATATAGTTACAGTAATCAAGACAATTACTATAACAATAGACACATAAAAGAGTGGAAATGAATAGAGAACCCAGCACTACACTCACAAATATGTCCAGCTGACTTTGACAAAGATGTTAAAGTAAGAACAGATTTTTTAACAAATGGTGTGCAATCAACTGGTATCCATAAAGCAGGCAGGCATAGATACAATATATACATACTTAAATAGTGGTCTGATCTAAAACTCACATCTTATACAAAATTTAACACAAAATTGACTATAGATTTCAATATAAAACTTACAAAATTGAAAAACATATAGGAATAAATCTTTGGAATGTAGGGTCGGGCAAAGAATGTTTAGTTCTGACACCAAAACATTGTTCTGTAAGTAGTAATAAACTGAGCCTTATAAAAGTAAAATGTTTGCTACATGAAAGACTGTTCATAGGATGAAAAGAAAAGCTACAGACTGGTCAATAATATTTTTAAACATCATATCTGATGAAGGACTAGTATTTTGATTATAAAATGAAGTCTTATAACTTGTAAGTAAAAAATCAAATAATTCAACTAGAAAATAAGCAAAAGACGAACAAATTTCACTGAAGAAGATACACAGATGGCAAATAAGCAAACAAAAAGATGTTAAATATCATTATCCACCTGGGAAATGCTAATTAAATCACAACAAGATATCACTATACACCTATTGGAAAATAAAATAAAATTTAAAAAGTGACAAAACCGAAAGCTTGTAAGGATGCAGCGAAACCAGATAACTCATACATTGCTGGCAGGAATGTAGAATGATATAGCTACCCTGTGAATTAGTTTGTCACACTTTGTAAAACTAAATATACAAATATCATATGATTTTGTAATTGCATTTTTGGATATTTATCTTAGAGCAATTTAAGTTTAGGTTTACAAAAAAACTGTGTACCAGTGTTCACGGCAGTTTTATCTGCAATAACCTCAAACTGGAAACAACCCGATGTCTTTCAAGTGAGCTAATAAACATATATACCATGTCATACTACTGAAGCAAAAAAAAAAAGGAACAGATTATTGATACATGCAATGATTTGGATCAACCTGCAGGAAATTATGCTAATGAGATAATAAACAACAAAAGAATAAATACTGTATTATTCCATTTATATGACATTCTTACAATGACAAAATTATATTAATGTAGAATAGATTATTTTGTTGCCATCAGTAAAGGATATGAACAAAGTAAGTAGATGTGGCTATAAAAGTAAAATATCCTGAGCCAAAAAGTGCATATTGTATACTTCATACATATGAAGTTCAATAAAAGGCAAAACTCACTTATGTTATTAGAATTTAGAATAGAAGGTGCTTAGTGATGTCACAGGTGCAGAGGGGGTTTCTGGTGTTCTGATAATGATATGACTTTTATTTTGAATGCGGTTATATTTGCTTGATGTGATCTATTTGGGAAAATTCATCAAGCTACACAAATATGATGGGCACACTTTTGTGTATGTGTTATACTTTAACAAAAACTGTTTCAGTATAAATATGATTGTGTAACTCAATAATTAAGATAGTTACAAATAGACATCATGGTTAAATTCATCATTGACCTTCTTAATGTTATATAACTCATCAGGCTATAAGAACATACACACACACACACACACACACACACACTTCATTTTATAGTCCAAATTGCACTGTGTATTGTGTAAACTTTATCCCAGAAAATCTACATGACCTTGGATAACTTAAGCTCTCTAAATTTTGTCTCATTTTTAAAAGAAGAGAATTAGATTGACATCTCTGAAGTTCTTCTCATCATTCAAAAGCTATGTTTACAAATCTTACTGTTTATATAAGCTGTTTGCAAAATATTTAAAATGCAACACCTATTTAATTCAGTTTATAGCCTAAAATTTTAAATATTTGAGTAAAATTTGAAACGGCCCTGTATTTAAATGTATTTTGTTTTATACCATGTTACTTTCCTTGAAGATTTGATTTAAAGAAATGATTTATGTTTCCTACCATGAAAGAACCATGAATTACGTATCAGCCAATGTGATGTGTCACTTTCATTCTAGTTCTGACACAAAGCAGCTTTGTAACCTTGAATAAGTCACAAAAACTTTTTTTTGCCTCAGATTCTTAATTCTTCAAATGAATAATATACCTTCTGCCACCTCAGATGGCTCATGGGTGGTTAAATGAGAAAACACAAATGAATTAAAATCTGTAGAGCAGTTCACAAATGCAAACATAGTTACTATTACTACATCATTATTATAGGTCTCCATATCGGTTTCTATTTTTCTCCATCTTAAGGGAGAGAATATAGATTGATGGTACTTAGATGCACATGCATGCATACACCCCGAATTAGGTAGCAGGAAAGGTAAGGAGGTGCATTTATTTCCTTTTTGTACTACAGCTCTGCTCATTGCCCTTCCATTACTGTGCCTTCTTTTCCCTCCCATGGGGCAGTGGAGATAAGCTCCTGCTGATAGTTCATGAATGTCAGTTTATACACCCCAGGGGCAGGGCATTTTCAATGGACTGTCCCCAATGTTGGAACTTCCTGCTGCTCATGCTTGTAGAGAGCCCATGTTTAAACCTACAGGCCAATATTTAAGCCTGTTTTAGTTCCTTTATATAGAAGACTTGTGGGTATTTCAAAACATATATGCATTAAATAAGTATTTATCCAATGTCACAGATGTTAAAACTAAGAGGTTTTCCCAGGGACAAGTAAAGTGAATGAGACAGCAGGTACCGGGGCTGCATTTCCACGTGTGGGGCCCTCCACAAGTGTTCAACAGGCAACGCCTAAGTAGGAAAGATACCGCACTGTGAAAAGGAAGATGCGCATGTGTGTGAGGAGAGGCACTGAAGTGCAGTCCCCAAGATGCTTATGGCTGTTTTCTCAAAGTGTTGGGGTTTCAATTTGTGTTCACTTTCTCCTCTATACTTTCACATAGTTGCAATTATTTCACAATTAGTGTATAATTAGAAACTACATAAAGAAGCTATTTTTTAGACTGAAAAAATAATAATGCTATTTCAATACAATCCAATAGCTTTACAATAAATAGTTTTATGGAGCTTTATAAAATCTATTATACCAACTATTTAGAGTAATTCAAAGTAAGAAATGATTGTTTGGGCTGTGCGTATTCTCCAGATACTGAAATCGTATGTACCTTTTTTCCTTGTCCTCTAAAGGCAACCCTGACTTGAATTTGTTTTCATAATTCTCTTGCTTTTCTTTACTGTTGAATTATGTATGGATATATTCCTAAGAAGCATATTATTTAGTTTTGCACTTTTAAATTTTATATAAAGCAGTTCACTCTGCATATAAGTTTATGTAACTTTTTTTTTCATTCAATCTTAACTGTAAGATAACATGTAACACTCCTTGTTTCTTTTTATTGCTGAGCAGTGGCCCTTTGAAGGAATAGAATACATTTTATTTATCCATTCTACTGCCAATAGACAAAGAAAGGGATTTCTTTTCTAGTACTAAAAATGCTGCTGAAATAATTATTCTACAGATATTCTCATGCACATGAACAAGAGTTACCTTATATTACATGTGTAGATTGGATGGACTGGGTCAGAGGATATGGTCAAGTTCATAGTCATATGCCTGTTATCTACTGTACTGTTCCTCACTGAGTTGATTTTCACTACTGTATCTTTCCTATAGCATTATATTCTGATTATATTTTTATGATTTTTTAATGTTATATTTTTGGGGTATGTATTTTTTTCCTTTTCTGAATACTCAGTTCAGATGCATAAGGGATAAGCAGTTGTTCTTTCTTCATTTCTAATACAGAGCTAAGGTTTCAAATGCCCTTAAAACACTGAAGTAGCTACATCCTACAAGTTTTGATATGCAGAAATTTTTCTTTTTATTTGTTTGTAAATATGTTAGCATTTACAAATGAATTTTAAATTTAATAATCATATGTACGTGTAATTATACTTTTTATAAAAACTTCGAGTTAAAAATTGATTTTAAAAATTAAAAGAAACTTTAATTCATTAAATTTTAAATATATTTCTAGTAACAGCAAAGGACATAATCTATAGTGAATTGACTCTCAAAGTTGTTGAGACTCTTCTGGTATCAATTATTATAAATATTAGGTTTCCTTGAGGTGAAAAGAAAAGCATTTCCAACATTTGGATACCAAATTCTATATATTTGACTTGATATGGTTAAATTTCAGCTTTTATGTATACGTCTGTGGTCTATTTCAAACTAAGGGTTCATTTGTTTCCCACAGGAATAGTCAGTTGCTCATACAACCATATCCTCATCCCAGTGAACTACTCTGAAACCTTGTCAAAAATCAATTTATATGTGTATATTTATAGACTTTTGTTTCATTAATCTGTATTTCTATTCTTCTAGCAACAGTACATTCTCTTGATTATAGTAGCTTTTATTAAGTCTTGAAATCAGGTAGAGTAAATCTTCCAACTTTTTATTTGGCTGTTTTAGGTTGTTAGTATTTTCATAAATATTTTACAATCCATTTATCAATTTCTTTTTTAAAATTGCAGGAATTTTCAATAGGGTAACTTTGAATCTGTATGTTGATTTGGGTAGAACTGAAATTTCATAATTTTGAAACTCTTCTAACATATGTCTCCATTTATTTAGTTCATTTTTATTTTCTATAAATATTTTTGAGTTTGTAGTCTGGAAAACTTGTATGTCTTTTAAAATTTTATTCATTTGTATTTAATGTTTTGACATTGTTATAAAAGGTATTTGAAAATTTTTATTTACTAAATGTTGCTGCAGGAATGTAAATATTACAATTGAGTGTTAATATTTACCTTGTATCCTATGACCTAGATAATTCATTTATTAGTTCTTCTTGCTTATTTGTAGATTTCAGAGTTTTATATAAAATAAATGTACCATTGGTAAATATAAAACTATTCATTTTTTCCTTTCAGAACTTTATATTTTTATGTATTTTCTCTGCCTTGTCATAATGACTGGAACTTCTAGTATAGTATTTAATACACATGATTTGAATAGGAACTCTTGCCGTTTTTCCAAACATAGCAACAAAAGTTTGATATTTCATCATTAAGTGTAATACTAGGACTAGCTTTTATTAGATGTATCTTATCTCATTGAGAAAGTTACTTTCTATTCTTAGTTGGCTGAAAATTTTTATCACAAATGGATGTTAATTTTTAATGCTTTTTCTATTTCCATTAACATGGCAATTTGCACTAATTGCTTTATAAATATTAAATTCACTTTTTGTTAATATGGTGAATCACATTAGCTGCTTTGCTTTTTTAAAAGTCACTTTGAATTATGTTCACTAACTACTTGGTCACATGCTTGATCCTCGTGGCAATCATGAGAATGCACCTCATAGACCTTCTACTGCAGGGATCATAACTGACTACAAGTTTCAGATACTTCACTTTGAAATCCACTGTAGTATTTGTGCCAAGGCCATTTCTCCAATAGGCTGCTCCTGGCCAATGACTACATGCAGTGGGGACATTAAGACAGATATATTCCTGGGAGTCACTGGACTTTCTCATCTCTTGACAGCAGCTAAAATACTCCCCCAAAGCTTTACCAAATGCATCTTAGACTACAAAGCAGTCTGGGATGGTTCTTTGTTCTTTCTCAAGATTGTTTTGGGTACGTGGGGTCTTTTATGCGTCTATACCAATTTTAGAATTTTTTTTCTATTTCTGTGACAAATGCCATTGGGAATTTGCTAAGGATTGCATTAAATCAATAGATGATTTTGAGTGGCAAGAACATGTTAATATTAACTCTGATCCATGAACACAGATTAGTTTTCCATTTAGTTGTGTTTTCTTCCCTTTTTATTCATTAATGGTTTATAGTTTTCTGTGTACAGATTTTTTGCTTTCTTGGCTAAATTTATTCCTATATATTTTGTATTTTTGATGCTATCGTATATGGTATCATTTTAGTAATTTCTTTTTTGGATTGGTCATTGTTATTGTATAGAAACATAACTGATTTTTCTATGTAGATTTTGTATCCTGCAACTGTTCTAAAATTATTTATTAGTTTTAATAGTTTTTTGATGGAGTCTTCTGTGTTTTCTATACATAAGATTCTTGGTTAATCTAACTAAATATGCATCAGTTAAAAATCCACATATAACTTATAGTCAGCTCTCCATATAAGTGGATCCTGTGTATTCATAGTTCCTCCATATCCAAGTTGCACATCCCCAGATTCAACCAACCATGCGTAGTACTGCTGTATTTACTATTGAAAAAATCAACATATAAGTGGATCCCTGCAGTTAAAACATGTGTTATTCAAGGGTCAATTGTATTTTGAATTATTTATCAGGTAATTCATGGATCTCCATTTCTTTGGAGTTAATCATTGAAAAACTGTTGTGTTCCTTTGGTAGTTAGTGTCTTGATCCTTTGATTTTTCATGTTCTTTGAAGTTCTGCATTGCTGTCTTCTCGTTTGCAGAAGGAGTCACCTCCTCTAGTCTATACTGAAGGGCTTTGAGTGAGAAAGACCTTCCCCGGTCAGCCCAGCAAAGGATTCTGGGGGTCTTTCAGACCCTTCCTGTGGATACACCTACCCAACTCCTCTTGTCTTTCCTGGTGTGGTAGGAAGTCTTAGGTTTGTATACCTTCTCTTGATCTCACAAAGCCAGGCCAGGTACTAAGAGTCTCTCATTTATTTTCCCTAGGACAGTGCCCTGAAGTGTTCAGATTTATGTGCCTTCTCCCAATCTAGCGGACTCACGCCAGCTGTCCATGCTCATGCATGCTCTGCAGAGGCTTCTGCAAGCTCTCTGTGGATCGTGCATGGGACCCTGACTACAGGGGAGGGCTGGGCTCCTGGGCTTCCATAAAGGTATTCTCATGCACGGGTGGTCGTCAGAATCAATGTTTCTTTAATTCTTGGCTGAGCTTGTCCAGTGTGATGACAAAAAGGACAGCTGAGAATTCAGTTTTATCCTTAAAACGTTATAATGCTAAAGAAAAAAGGCTCCTGCTTTCCTCATAACACCAATAATCCACAGGGTATTTTTTAATTGGCCTGGTTTGTGATATGTGACCTCTGAAAACCCATCATTCTGTCCAAGGGATAAGGTGTCTGGGCAGCCTGGGTCATAAGCCCACCTGCAAGATGGGGGAATTAGTAGTAACATAAAGGGCAGCTTGGAAAGGGACAAACTGGGGGCAGACAAATAATGTATTTTTACTTTACTAGGGCTCAAGAGACTTGGGGTGTAATTTGGACTGAACTACCATCAAGCTGTATAACTTTGGAAAATTCTTTTGGAAGAATTTTAGAGCCTTAATATATCCACACTGGAAAATTTGATAAATAAGTATAGATTCTGGAATATGTTACTTAACAAGGCTACATCTTATACTTAATCAGCTCTTCTGCCTTTCCTCCAAGGTTTTGATTTTAAAACTCTGCCTTTCCAACCAGAGTGATTTCTACCAAAAAGTCCCTCAAATTCCCAAGCTGTCCACTGTAGCAGTACTTGGGCCTCAGTTTCCTCTGTTAGGATTTGCATAGAATAATTTTCATCATTTTCCTTCCAAAAGTTTTATGTCATATTTTAGGGTTGCTTCTGATAAAAAGCATATAGCTAAATTTAAAAAATTTCTGAGCATTTTCACATTTTAACTAACTTAAGGTATTACAACGATTGCTGGCATTTTTAAAAAGTATATATTAATAATAAATTTTACTTTTATGTTTTTCCTTCTTTGGGGGGCTTCTTCATTTTGTCTCTTATTTTATCTTACATTCAATTGGTTGGTTTTATCTGTCTCTGTTTTTCCATCTGTTTACTTGCATATATGGATTCTACATTCAATCGCTTTTTTAAATAATAAAAATTTATCTAGTAGCAGAATTAATATGATATAAATGTAAAAAAAATTTACTTCTGCACAACACAATGGTCTTAATATATTTTAATGCGGACTTCCACTTCATCCCTCATACGATGCTTTCTACCGTCTCAGTTTGATCTTGTTTCAAAACTACTCCAAATAAAACCCATTACTATACTTATCACTAATTTTCACATAGAATGCAACTTATTTTGCCAAATTACTAAGCAACTTACTTACTTACCTACTGAATTCCAAGCCAGTATTTCTCTCTATACCACCGTGTAGTAGTTGTTGCAGCGGGTGATTTTGAGTTTTTAAAAATATCAGTTTTTGACTATAGTACTTTTATTTCACCCTAACTCCTGAATTATATTTTAGATAAGTATGTTTTCATGTTGGTAACTATTTTCTGTGACAATTTGAAGAAACCGCCTGTCCCTGGTGCCTTTTGCAATGTGCTCTTCCCTCACTAATTTTTTAAATTTGTTGTTGAGTTTTTTTCTCATGATTGGTAAAAATTATCTCTTTGTCTCTGACATTATGCAATTGAAGAATCCACCATTTAGATGCTGCTTTAATGTTTTTCATTTAATGATTTTATTTTAAGTTTCATTTTGGTTATTTTCCTAATATGCATTATCAGTTAATGAATGTTTTAGGTTGAGTCTGATTTATGAATCTCTTTATAGATTTCTTCATTTCTTTCATTTCTAGAATTTTGTATCTTTTTGACTTCCTACTTATACTTTTTATAGCGTCTTTTTTCTTCCTCTGTTGAACCTTTTAATCATTTAAAAATAATTATGTTATGGTATCTTTCAGATTGTTACATTATTTTAATTCCTTAAGTTTGTTGTCCTCTAGTTTACTGTTTCTACTACATAGTTCTGCTCTGTATTTTTTATAATTCGTTTTTTGGAGTGAGAATATTTTTACATTGCGAATTATTTTCTCATAGGAATCCTGTACTTTCTAATTTCTGGAAGAAAGAGTATTATTAGGTGGAGACAAAATTTTTTACATAAATTCAATAGCTTGTAATATATGAATAAACATATGTATAATATTAAATAAGGCTATATATATTTATAAACATATGTATAATATTAAAACATGTTTCTAAAAAACTCTGAGGGGGTGCATATGTGAATGTGTGTATTTTCTTATTAGGGGAATCTTTTTTCCCCTCAGTGCATACAGCAAAACAAGCAAGCAAACAAACAAAAAATAGCATTCTTTCTGTAACTCAAGAGCCAGAGTGCATTCTTCCTTTATTTCTCCAAATGTGCATCCCTTCAAGGGACTGTCTCCACATAACGTTTTGAGTTTCATTTTGTCACAAGACAAAGGTTTAACATCCCATCTTGTTGCATGTATGAAAATGAAAATCTTTAGGGCATATTTTGGGACAAATGGTTTGCATTTATTCACATTCCACCCAAACCACAATAACAATATTTCCCCAGATTTTAGTGTGCTTTTGAGTAGTTTGAATTTAATTTTTACTTCTTGTGATTCTACTGGGAATTTTAGCAATCATATCATTTGTGTATAATTTCTATGTGCTTTTAGTATAGGGGTTCCAGGTTAACACCACTTGTACTGTTTTAAAATGGAAAGTCTCAATATGCACTTGGAATTTAAATTTTAAACATAACCCAGAATCTCGCTCCGTTTGAGTCTACCATATTTTTTCCAACTGTTAGTGACCAAGATATACTTTCCACTGCTTTAAAACATAAGCCCTTTCTCATATTCTCCTCTTCCTTATTCTCCACAGATTTCTTCTTTTTTCCTGGCCTAAAATTAATGTAGGTCTCCTATACCTAAAGGAAAATAAACCTTTCACTCAATCCACTTGACTTTTTTATTCCTCTTTCTTCAATTCATGTATAATTCCATCTCTTTCAAAAATTTGTTATAACTTAAGCTCCTGTAGTGTAAGCCAATGCTTTGTCTTTTGAGAATAGTGCTAATTACACAGATCTCTTTCATATATTTGTCTACACACATATATTTTATTGAAGTACATTCACGCTATATCTTTGTTTGCTCTATGTTTCCACATGTTGTCTCTTAGTTACAATTCTCATTTCCTTGTAGATGAGGACTGTTCTCTTTATTTCCTGTGAATCCTAAAGTATTCAGGAAGGTGCTAGATAATTAGAAGATGCTTGAGAATACTTCCAATTCTTACAAATTAATGTATTTGGTGACTTACTATTTGATTGTTTGGGAGAGGTAAATGCTTAAATGATATCTTGCGAGCTTAAAGGAGTCTAGAGCCTCACACAAACAAATCTGTTACAGTTTAAAGGTATGTTTGGAAACTAGGCATTGCAATTAACGCTAATATAGCCACATCACTTGTTGGTATCATTGTCAGATCTTCCAAACCATCATGACCAGAATTAGTGACAGAGGTTCATTTAAATTAATATATTTGAGGTTTATATCTTAACACAAATATATGTATATATGAATTATATTTTATATTTGAATATATACATATATATATTCAGACTTAACAACTTCAGAACTCACTAAGGAACTAAATTAGCTTTCCGTACAACGTATTTCTCTCCTAAGGATTAAGTAATTAAAATTCTTCCAGCCCACACTTCTGGTATAACTCATCCAATTTATAATGAAAACTAAATTAAATGAAAAGTAGAAATATGTTGCAACAGAGAGGAAAGAACCATTTACTAATACGAGCTGCTAATTTTTCCCTATTTTATATGTGTCCAAGTATATACTTTATCTATTCAGCATCACAAACAATGGTCTGTTTTGGACCTATTTAGTAGATAAAACTCACACCTTTCTCTCAATCCCATCAAATGAGCTATATATTGTGAATTATCACATTAGAATGTCTAGGATGTTCCCGAAAGAGGTACATTTAAAAAATTTTTAGTATTATTTTTTGTTTTGTCCTTCTAAGATCCCTGTATGCTTCCATTTATCGTTCTCTGCTTACTGTTAGTAATGTTATCTTTCTGTTTCAAAGTAACTGAATGGATTCTTGCCACTTGAAATAACAGGAATCAGAAAAAGAATAATCACAAAGTATAAAGGTAAAAAGTGTTCCACATAGTTAATTGATTTTTTCTATGTACAATTAGTGTGTGTGTTAAGATACATAGATGAATTTACCTCTACATGCCTTCTCAATAGAAAGTAAGAATGAGAAATATACACACACACACACACACACATATAAAGAAAATAAAAGAAAATGCTGCCAATTTTATTCATGAGTCCCAGGCACACTGTTTCTGGAATGTCAAACAAACTTGAAAGACATAAATACCATATGAACAATACACACTCCTATAATTTAACACCTGTCTCCCATGAATAGGCTATGGCACTTTTATGTTTATGTGTTAATGCAATATGTTGCTTTTTGTGTTACTACTGTGGAATATCGAGATCGGAACTATGTACATTTTGAACTTGGCTGTAGCAGGTCTACTCTGAGGCTTCATATGCATATTTTTCCAATTAGACTCATTTCACCTTGCATGCTTTCTGAAGTATGAGTGTCACTGCATTGTTGTTTAAATGTGACTACGATAGTAAAGGCAAGAGATTTAGGTTAATGCAGACATAATAAAGATTTAGCTTTTAGGATATCTTTTTGGGGGAATATTAATAAGATAACTAGCATAACTTTTTTTGTACAATATATTTAGAAGTTGCCAGCAAAAGCAGTGAAAGGTGGGGACAAATACTGCAGATGAACAGTACAGAGAGATTACACCTCAGATGAGTTGAGAGTACAGCCTGAAATATGTAGACAGTGGCAAAATATCAACCACTTTGCCCTTCCTCTCCCATACTTTCTTTAGGTTTGTGCAGCCCAAGATACAAAAGGATGTGTTCAGATTTAAGTGCCAGATTTTAGAGACTGACTGGGTAAAGATGGCGCAAAGGTCCAGGACTGGATGAAATCATTTTCTATGATCTCGAGAAAGTTACAAGGAATTGTTAAGCCTTAGTTTCACCCACGAAGTAAGGAGAATAATGAAAGCAACTTTCAGTATAGTATGAAAATATATTTGTACAATGTTTGCTAAACTGAGCTTCAGTATAATTGTCAGCTATACGTAGTGCCTACAGAGCCCCTCATACTAAGCACATTACATCATTTATCCTCATAACAACACCGTGGAGAAAGTACTCCTGTCATCCCCATTTCACAGAAAAGGAAACAGAGGCACAAAGAAATGGAAAAACTTGGCCCAAGTCACACTCATAGCAGAGCAGTCAGGATTTGGCCCCAGCAGTCTTAGGTTCTTACCTATTTTATACATTCTTCCTCTGTGCAAGTGAATGCAGCCTTGAGATGTTAATCATTTCTCCATCTCTCACCAAACTTTCCTCAGTGTTTCCTTGAGGACAGACCTCTAGATGCGCTAGTACCTCAACTCCTCATTTCTTCTTATTGTGTAGCACCTTTTCCTGAAAGTAAAAGATAACATTTGCTTACATTCTGATTTTATCTAAAGTTAATCTTGACCCGGAAGGATTTGGGAATCAAGTAAGTGCTGTACGGCAGGAGTGAGCTAGACGCTTGGCAGGCATGTCATTTCAGCAGGTCCACAAGCTGAATCTTTCCAAGACAAAGCCCAAGGTTAGAACGCGGTCTCCTAGTGTGCGGGCTGTACGCTGACAGCTGGTCCTCGTGGGAGGCTGATATCTCGCACCAGCAGTGGAAGGAGAAGCGGGGTCCTATTTCCACCGCTTGCCTTGTTCCCTCCTTCCTTTTCCTGAACAGAAAGCTATGCTCCTGCTTCTCCTTCATAACCTGCGCAACTGTGTAACTTCTGCTGGAAACGGCTGGGGGAAAGGGGCCGGACTAAAGGGAACGTTACCTGTGCAGTGGACGTGAGGCACCCCCTGACTTGTACCAAGTAGTTACACTTTCTACTGCAATTCCTAGAGTTCAACTTCATTATGTTTTGTCAGGCCTATCTCTTCACTAGGAAAAGTTGTTACACAACTCAATTTCTTCTACTCCCATGTTCTTGCTCCATTCTGGAACAAATCCTCCTAAAATTAAGAACATCATCCTTTACCGTTGGAGTATACCTTTTATTTTACCCTGGATTTGACTAAGACTTATTTGATACCTTTTCCTGCTTTACTCAATAACAAATGTGTCTCATGTCTGTAGCACCAATATTTTACCTCTCGTATTCCAAGTTCTGGTTATGTTTCAGCACTGATTTCTTTGATTATACCAATTCACAAATAATCTCTTCCATAACTGAACCCCTTTTATGATTGCAGTCATACCAGAATTCAAAATTAAGTGCTCCCTAATGATTTGATCTATATGTAGGCATTAATCTCTTCAAATCCCTTATATGCCTTAAATAATAATAACTACATCATGGGTTTTCAATAAATTAATGTCTTGTTGAAACACTGGCAAAACTTTAAAAAAAAAAACTTGCTTCTCATTAAAGGAAAGTAGGGAGATGGAAATTAGGATTTGTTGAATGGTGAAAAGAGACGGGAAAGGAGCAAAAGACAAGTTGTACCAAACGTGTCAAGGACAGATGTTTGAAGACTGCAGAAGAAAGGACAAAAGTCAAAAGTGAGAGCTCTCTTAACCTCACACCAGCAGACTTTTCAAATAGCTGTAAAATGTGGCACCATTTTATTCTCTACTTTGCAAAACTTTGTAGTGAATGTTGGACACATTCCCTCTTCCCCTGGAGAGAGGTAAGCATTCAAACCTCAACCTTGACTGTGTTTAAAGTTTACAAAAGAGAGAGAATCTTTTAAAGTACAATTGACTTGCAGTGTAGTAACAGTTTCTTCTCCTCACTTCTAACATATTCCAAAAATTAAGCTAATTCCCTGAAATGCAGTTATATTAATGCATAAAATTATCTACCATTTCACAAGACAGAGAAGTAAAAATATATCATCTCTTAATGGAAATATATCTTTATTTTCGTAGGTTTCAATTTTTAGTCTCAGTGTCCTCAGATCTGAAATCTAGGTTTCACAGTGTGTTCTAGCCTCTGACATCTACAAATGTCAGAATCAATCTCCCTCAGCCATTACTGCTTCTGCCTCATGAGATTTCCTTTGCACCTTTACACACCTGCTTTAAACTTTCTAGTGTTGCACTCTATGAATATCACAGGCAAAGCCAAGATACAGAGTGAGTCTTGGTTTTATGTGTTGTATGGTAAATATAAATTATTTTTTTCTAGAGCTTATTCTTGATTGTTTTTCTTTTGTTAAGTCCCACCTACATACCTCACATATTCTACTTAAAATTTGTAGTGAATTTTAATTTTCTCAGGTCTTGGCTCAGTGCCAGGTTTAACTCACTGCCGTATGATTACTCAGTATGATCTACTCCCAGGTAAGCCAAGAAGCCAAGTCTGGACTCATTAGTTTGATTGCTGCGTGCATGAGCTAATATTGGACAAGTCTGTACTTTCTAACACCTTTGTTGACACAGTAAAATGTGTAAGAATCAAATTATCCTAAAAGCAAATCTCAATATAATGTGCACATACTATTACTGCTACCGATACTGCTTAGAAAAGTTTGGCCATCTCCTAGGACATATCCAGGTGATCATGAAGGCAGAGAACTGTAGGCAGCTTCCCATATCTAGTAAGGAACATGTTGATTTCTGATACTTTGTAGAATCATTATTTACATTTCACTCAGTATAATTTTTGTCTCCTAGATTACTCCTATATTATTATCAAAATTAATCTCAATGTTGGGATTTCTAATTGATGATTTTCATAGAATCATCAGTGAAATTTCAAAACAATATAATTTCAGATTTAGAGAATTTAATATTAGGGGTTTAATTACTCTTGGGTGACCTCAAAGATCCACAATATAAAATACTTTATAATTTAGCTGAAGCATGGCTTAAAATGCAAGAACTGAAAAATACTTGTAAATATCCTCTGTTGATCACTGGCATCCTCACCACAAAATTCCTTTTGTGCTCCTCCTTGTTTTTTGTAAACGTCTTGAGAGAAGTCATTAATAACAGGTAACAGAGGTGTCTCAAGAAATCTCAATCATGCTACGGAGTCCATTTAGACACATTTCAGAGGCTATGCAGAATTTCAGAAAGACCCATTTTGAAATATCCATGAGTTTAGGTAAATTGCTAATTTATGCATTTTATGGCTGTGCAGAGGTTTTCATAACCAGCTTCAGGATATTAACTCAGTGGAAAAGTTCATATGTTAGACTCTCTGAAGGTATGTGATAAAATATTATATATATCTGGAATTTTAGATAATTACAACATTTCTGAGATTAATGCAACTCTGACTACATTGATGTTTGGGCTTTTCAACCAAGAACTATTTGCAATCATTCTTTAAGTGGAGACAATTTGGCTAACTTAAAATAATTAAATACTGAATTTAATTGACCTGCTTTTGCCTTAAAAAAATAATATAATATAAAAATAATTTTTAAAATAACAGAAGCAGGTAGTGATTACAAGGAATATAAATTAAAGAACAAACACCAGAGGGGCTGGGCGAACATTTTAATAAAAATGAAAGCAAAACGCATTTCTTGGCAGCAGAGGGAGCACTTACTGCTACTTGCAAGTGCCCGGCAGAGGGACATTCCACAGAAAGTTAGTCACGCTGTACGGACAGCCCCATCTTATTAAACCCCATTCCCTAATGCAATCCAAAAAGCATAGGCAACAAAATTAGAAGTATTATGTACAATTGCATGTTTCATGTTTCTATAATCTTGATGATATAAGCTTGTTTTTGCAATTTGGGTTTATACTGGAATCAGCAAATAGATCACCTTAAGTAATACTCTCCACCTGCAAAGGTGTCTTGGGAAACAAAATTAAAGTGTTTCAGTTTGACAGAGAGATGCCTTATATTTAGTAGATATTTTCTGAAGTGCTACTAAACAGAATTTTATTGTAGGAAAGGATGTGGTTGTTCATCCTTTTCCAAGCTGGTCAAAATTGTTCATGTTTTAGGCCCTGATATCAATATGTGGTCTTTGGATCTGTGTCCATTTAAATATTGGATATGATTATGGAGGTGAAGGACAGTCTACAGGGAACACAATTTTTCACAGAAACAAATAGCCAGTTGAATAATTTGCTGTTAGTCTCTGACAAATTAACCATTAGCACTTTCTCTAGAAAATGCTTAGTTCTGATGAATGTTAACCCGTAAGGTTTATTATTTTATTTATATTATTTTAAACTCACCTGATATGTTTATCATTACTAGTTAACTAATTCTGCCAATCTATAGAATCCAAGAATATCAGCCTTTACTTGTGCTTAGACATGTGGCACAGATGGGTTAGGAACAAAAGAAACAAAAAGTAAGGTACAGTTTCAGAGCTGATAAAGCTTAAAATATACCTACTAAGGCAAGTTTAGCATAGATAAAGACAAAATAAAAATAAACAAAAACAAATTCAAGAAACTCTACAATTTCAGCCAAATTGTGTTTCCACCATTATTTTAATGAAATTTTAGTGAGTTCTCACTAGCTTTCACCACAGTTGGTAGACAATAAGATTCAGTATGAGTGATCACTGCTCATATGAAGATTTATGGAAGTGGGACAGAAAACTACATGCAATTAGATGGGACCATGTCAATGGACATTGACAAGAAAGAAAAAGACTCACTGAAGTCTTATTTGTTGAAATCGTAACTATCACTGTCTAAATTTGGAATACTGATACCATGGTAAAGAATGGAATATTTTCAGGATGGTAGATTACACCTTGATGAGTTGCAAAATTCACCTTATAAAATAGTTTCAACAAAAAAGAATTTAGTGAATCTTCTTTGTACTCTTCCTTCCCTCCTTTTTCTCCTTCCCTCCCTCCTTGTTTCCTTCCTTCTTTTCTTTCTTCCTCTCTTCTTCCATTCAGACTTCTTTCTCCTACCTTTCCTTTTTCTCCTCCCTTCTCTTATTCTTGTATGCATTTGACATTTGCAGAGCATTCACTCTATCAAAAATTTTGTTAATTAGTAGAAAGTTCACTAAATGACTAGAGTATCTGCCCTTCTAGTCCATCCAGTATAAATTATAACAACACTTTCGTTTACTTTACTATGTCTTTCTGTTTTAGGTTCCTTTCATAGCAATTCTGCTGAAGAATATAAGGTCTATCAGTGAATTTGAAGGCTTTCCCTTTACTTGAAGTGAGAGGAAATATTCTGTATCTAAAATACACAAGTTAAAAATAATGACTTTATCTGATTTTCTCAAGTGCACACAGTAAACAGGTATGTGGCAGTTTCCTGTGCCATTCTCAAACCAGTGAATTCTTCTGTCCTAAGCAATGGGATTTAGTCACTAATGATCTCTAGTCTCTTGAATACTGAGGTTAGTGAATTCTTAGTATAAAGTTTAAACCATATACAAAAATAAATTCAAAATGGATTAAAGACTTAAATGTAAGACCAGATACTATAAAACTCCTAGCAGAAAACATAGGCAGAATGCTCTTGGACATAAATCACAGAAATATATTTTTTGAACCAGCTCCTGGAGTAATGGAAATAAAAGCAAAAATAAACAAATGGGATCTAATTAAACTTAAAAGCTTTTGCACAGCTAAGGATACCATCAACAAAACAAAAAGACAACCTACAGAATGGGAGAAAAAACTTGCAAAAGATATGACCAACAAGGGACTAATTTCCAAAATATATGAACAGCTCATATGCATTAATATCCAAAAAACAAGCAACCCAATCAAAAAATGAGCAGAAGACCTCAACAGACATCTCTTAAAGAAGGCATACAGATGGCCAACAAGCACATGAAAAGATGCTCAACATTACTAATTGTTAGAGAAATACAAATCAAAACTACAATGAAATATTACCTCACGCCTGTCAGAATGCCCATCATTCAGAAGTCCACAAACAATAAATTCTGGAGAAGGTGTGGAGAAAAAGGAACCCTCCTACACTGTTGGTGGGAATGTCAACTGGTGCAGTCACTGTAGAGGACCGTATGGAGGTTCCTTAAAAAACTGAAAATAGACTTACCCTATGATCCAGCAATCCCACTCCTGGGCATATACCCAGAGAAAAATAATTCAAAAAGACACATGCACCCCAATGTTCATAGCGGCACAAGACATGGAAACAACCCAAATGTCCATCAATAGATAACTGGATAAAGAAGATGTGATATAAATATACAATGGAATACTACTTAGCCATACAAAAGAATGAAATAATGCCATTTGCAGCAACATAGATGGACCTGGAGATCATCATTCTAAGTGAAGTCAGAAAGAGAAGGAAAAATGCCATATGATACCACTTTTATGTGGAATCTTAAAAAAAAAAGACACAAATAAACTTATCTACAAAACAGAAACAAACTCACAGACATAGAAAACAAACTTATGGTTACTAGGGGCTAAAGGGGGTGGGAAGGGATAAATTGGGAATTCGAACATTGCACCTCTTGAGGAGTGATGGAAATGTTAGCTATCTTGACTGTGGTAGTGGTTTCACTGGTGTACACATCTATCAAAATTCATCAAAGCATACATCTGAAATACATGTAGTTTACTGTACAGGAACCATACCATAATAAAAGTGTTTAAAAATGTACTTCTCTGAAAATTTACAAATAATGAGTGTTTGTATCTTTGCTGTTTCTTACATTTATTATTTAGACTCATGAGATACTGCATATGATATTAGACAGATATGCAAGGTTGGATGGTTTAACTAAAATAAGCTGTTTACTTCCATTAATACTATTGTAGTTATATAGGTTAACATGAAAAACACAACTAACATATGCCAGTTAAATTAATTTGCATTTATAGCACAAGACAAGAAAAGCCAATGCTCTAATATAGTCAATGAAAAAGAAATTATTGTGTAATTAGGGCAAGGATGGAAAATGTTTAGATTAGTAATGATTCTTTGTATATGGAAAGCCAGATTTTATCTATTAAAAAAGATAGTACATGTGAACCTGAAATAGCTTTTAAATAATAAAGCCTTTAAAAAATAAAATAAAGAGAACATGGCTTCTACTCTTTGAATTGTGATTAGAATGCTGGCTCTATCATGTACTAGCTCTACAGTCTCAAGCAAGTTGTTCAGCTGCTCTGAAACCCGTTTGTGTCTTCAGTAAAATGGAGGGAAATAATGCTATCACCAGGACAGCTGAAAAAGTACAATTAATAAAAACAGTGCATGCAAAACCCTCGACATAGAGTTGACACAAGGGTAGTTCTTTCCAACATTTCAGGTTGCCTGAGTGAGAATTTGGCTCCTCAATGAAAGCTGCTGTTTTTATCTCTGCATCCACAGCCTTTAGCACAGAGTGGGCAATGTGGATTGTGGAAGTATTACTAAGTCTGGTTGTTTCCATGGTTACTGTTGAGACTACCTGCTGTATATACACAGGAGTTCTTATTTGAAAGGTATTTTAAATTGACATTGTTGACATTGTTAATATAATTATATGATGTATACTTTGTGAAAGTGATTTTTGTCTCTGGAGAAGACAGAAAATTGTTGAGAAATAAATCTGCCCCAAATTTTTCCTGCATATTTGAGATCACTGCAAATTCTGTTACCTTAAAAAGATATATTTGAGGTAGAGAGGCACAAGTTTCTGGAAAAATATGTTAATTGCAGGTGTTCTCTGGATTGAGTGTCATATGGGACAAAGAAAGTGAGCAAAAGAGAAGAAAAAATTAAAATACGTCTATGATTTCCTGGAGAGACAAGAAAAACAAATCTAAACACCACCTGCAGCCTTTGTGTGTCAAGATAATTTTATTTACATTACATTCCCCTGATCAAGGTGCTCGGGGCATGAAATACACAATTAAAATGAGATAATAATAACAAACAATAGTTAAAACATCATAAAAAATCCATATTGGAGGTAACAAACACAGGAACAAGGAAGCCTGGGGGAAAGAAAGCATCCTTTTAATTCAGATCTAATAATCTACCAATCTATTTCCTGGCATGAGTGTCTGATGATGTGAGATCCATTTGCCTTGAGTACAGCTTGGAAATGTAGTTGTCTTAATCCTCTCCGTTAGGATTAGGAAACATAGATTCTAATAAGCACTCACATGAAGAGTCATACTGAGCTTAAAATATTCAGACAGCTCTGGTTTATCATTGTAACTTGTTATAGTTTAGTAGTGCTATTGGCTGCTGTCATTATCTTGCTGCTGTATTTCAAAAGAGCTTTAGTTAGCCATGCTGCTATTCCTGTAAAGGCAAAACCGTGTCTCTAGCAACTTGAGATATTAACAAGGCTGGAAGCAAATTGCTGCATTATTGTTAAGCAAGATCAATTGTTCGAAGATTTTACCTTCAGTGATTGCCCAGGAACTGAACTAGAAATGAACATGTTCAGGTATGAAATTGTCAGAAATATCTTGAGTCACGAGGAAAGGGATTAGACCCTGAAGCAAAGGGGCTAAAATGGAACAAATGAGGCTCTCTAAAATGTAAGCCAACAGAAGTAAAAGTTTTGAATCTGTGAGAATCTTTGAGAGCTGTGAGGTCAGAATTTAGAGGGTAGATGATTTTGGTGGGAAAAATAAATATCTTTCTTTTTAGCAATCTCTAAGTATAAGTACAATTTATCATTTCTCTTGACTATTAGTGTAAGCAACAAATTATAATGGTTAACAGTGCTGTGACTGTTACCAATAGAAACCATAGATATTTTCATATTGCATTACAATTTGTTGCACATACCTAAATTGATTTCACTCATTACTACTTAGAAAATTCTGGTAATGATACCTGCACTGTAATGCATTAATAAATATGTATACTACTAGAGCCCACATTTCAGTTTATAATATATTGATAATTGTATTTCAACATGTTTTCCTTTGTAATCATATGTAATTGATGTTAGGCATTTAAAGATATTTTGAGAAAGGCCCAAAGCTTTCATCAATGAACTGCCAAAAAAGTCAATAGCTCAAAATAGATTAAGAGTTCCTTATTCATTGGTAACAGAAATGTATTCTTCAGAGGCTAAGAAACTCATGGCCAAACAAAACTTCAGTATTAATAATAGCAACACTTCACACTTCTGTATCAACATAGTAAAATATGCTGGAACGGTGCCTGTTTTGCAACCTTCTCAAATTAGATACAGAGCAGCCTGGTGGGGTAGAAAGATCACCTACCACAGTTGTAGTCTAACTTTTATCACGAAGTTGCTATTTGACTATGTGAGTATCTAAACTTTCAGAACTTATTTCTTTAGTTATGTACTGAGGTAATTGGATACTTCAGCTCTTTCAGATCTGAAATTCTACTCCAAACATCAATCCTCTCTTGGTTAAAATAAATTTTTTGACTCCCACTAAAAGAAGGGTGATTTTATTGTTATTGATTCTTCTACAATTCAAAATGTTAAGACTACCCATCTTTTCACAATTAGTAAGCATTAATGAGATATAAGCCATGGTCATGTGTTTAAAAACTGGGTAGGTATGTCTTAAGATATTCCAGCTCTTCATTAGCTGCTCATAAAGATTTCTCCCCAGACTCAGCACGAGGATTATCCCTGAAGAATTTTAGTCTCTTATCCAGTACAAATTGGCAGGGCAGTTACTTTGATTACTTAAAAATTTCACATGCTGCTTGGGAGAAAAAAAAAGGCATGTTTCCAAATCTTTCTGAATTTATTAATAAGATACTCTCTGAAAAAGCCCGCTAAGAGAGAAAGTAACTTAAAGACATACCTATTTAATCTCAGCCTTTTCCTCCACCATCTTTTCTGGTTGAGCAATGACATACACATACTAAACTTGGAAACTTGATAAATTAGGAGTAATGTTTGGAGCTGAGATCTTTTAATTTTTCAAGAAGACATTTAAGCTCTTGAAAAGTATTGTATGTGCATTTGAAATTGTCTTATCAATTCCTATTAATCTACTTTTCCTATTAACCTACTTCACATTCTGTAAAGAGAGGCTTGAGGTTTTAGATTTTTCTAAATATGTTAATATAATACATTGCCTGTAGAAACCAAGTTTATTGTGCTTTTTAAATAAGATACTAAGAATACAAAGAGATAAAGTTAAGAGGATTTTTATTTTTTTACGGACTTTCTAGTTTCTACAGCTAAACCTCTTCCAATTGTTTTTAGCAAATGAATTAGGTTGGGAGTGGAGGAGGTGTTAGGGTAGATTTTTACAGTATGAATGAAAAATACCGCCTGCTGTATCAACAAAGGATGTCACAGCCCTCAAGCCATCACACTGCAGTGCCTTCAGTGGTGAGCCCTGAAGGAACTCAGGATGCAAACAGGGTGCCCAGGCATCAAGCCTTCAGCCAGTGCAGCCACCCCCAGTGCTGCACCTTGAGGAGACTCAGGATGGGAAAGCACAGGATTCTGGCCCTAGATGGCCAAGGTGCTTATCAAAGGAATGATTTCAATGAGCCCAGGCTCTTGTATCTGCCCAAATATAGAAAAGTGCTGAATTTCTTTACTTGAGATAACTGATTTTCTTTAATTAACGGTAATCTTTTGATGTTCCAACTACCTAACCTTTGTTGCAAAAACTTCTATACATCCTGCCTCCTCCCTTACCTCTTGGGAGCAGTCCCTTTGAGAGATCTGAGAGGCTGTCTTCCAGGCTTAAAATCTTGAGAAAATCCACCAAATAAAATATAGCTCTTAACTTTTAGGTTGTGGGGCTTTTTTGTTTGTTTTGTTTTTGTTTTTTTAGTTGACAGTAGCGTAGCGAGTGGGTGATTTTACCACAGCATTTCCAATCCAATGGCCTTGGCATCATGGATAAAGCTATTAAATAAGAAATCCACCTAAGCCTAATAATAAAGTAATAAACAAACAAGGACAAGTATTTCTTGCCAATGACAGGCAGTTGTAAGAATGCCTTCATTCACGGATTGCCTTCACTTAATTAATTGGTTTAATGTTGGCAAAGCACTTTTAGGATGAAAGGAATTATATAAATGCTTGAAATTTTAATAGACTCAATTCTCTCAGAGCTGAGAGCAGCTCACCAACTGGCCATCTTCCTAGATGAGGACGGGGGAAATCGCCTTCTAGAACTTTTCCGGGTCAGTACAAACTGACCCTTCCGTGTTCTGGCACCTGAACTTGCTGAGAGTTTAAGAACCAACTTCCCCTTTCTTTGTAGTTTACTAGTTACAAGGGAATCTCTTTGAAAGGAGAAAAGACTATGTGTAAAGAGTAAAGAAGATAAATAATAGAGAGGGGAGGGCACTTCTTAACACTCTTTTCCCCTTTCCAGGTAAGACCTAGGGGAGCCTTTCTCTCGGCTAGGACTGCTGGAGCAGAAAAAAGACTATGTGAGGCAGAGGAAGGATAATTCCCTCTGATGTGGTCTCACAGTGGCAGCCTTTGTATCTGAGACAGCTAATTAAATAGTACATGAGTTAATTAGGATTTTGAACATTGTCACCTGGACTGCTTTTCCTTTTAGGCATCCTTTCAAAAAAATAAAATAAAATAAAACAAAACAAAATAAACCCCTGATCATTACTATAACATAGAATTCCAGCTACTCTGTTACACTATGCAGTGAGCAGATTCATATTAGGATCACGAGGTGATTTTCAACATGATCAAAATCCAGAGAAGCTATCTTAGTAGACTCAAGATGTCACTGTGATTCTAAAAGTAAAATTAATACTTGTGTTTTAAAATAGCTTGTGTTTTAACTCTACTGCAGGAGAGTCATATAGAATATTTTTTAAAAAATTACTATCATTTCAATTAGAAAATCTTAACTGAAGAGTAACAAATTTAAAAGTGCATTTTTGATTTATAATCCCCCATGTAAAACTTATGTATTTTGAAGTAACCAAGTCCAGTTCTCATTGTTAAAGCACTCATAAAGAAGATTTAAATATGCATATTTTTTGAACTCTAGTCATAAAAATAAAACAGGGATGGAAAAATCTTTGATGATGTCTATTACATATCTGGAGACTTTTTATGAGCTGTTAGAAATTGTCTTTTTTTAATAGGATGGCACATATTGTCAAGTGGGAATGATTATTACTCAAATAAAATATGCTCCTCAGTGACACAAGCACTGTAATCTACTTTTCAAAGTTTGCAGTGGGGAGGGGACTTCAGCATTCTATTTTACTAAAAAAAATAAATAAAATTAAAGGAAAAACCTAAAAGCCTCAGTTTATGTTCCAAAATGTAGAAAAATATTTAATTCCACAATAGCCAAGGTTCTCAGAGATCAAAGTTGTTGTTTTGAAATAAAATAATGCTGAAAATTTAAAGAGATATTGCCAGAATTGTTTAATTTATTATTTAATTAAGGTCCACCAACAGAAACCCCAATTTCTTTGGGATAAAGTTGTGCATGAACATGGCTAACAACACTTGGGCATTAGGTGAGTTTAAAGAAGAGGCTCAGGGTAGAACTTAAGGTTTAATTTAAATGTTTGCCATATTTAATAGTGTACTTAAAAAGAGAGAGAATTTTTACTTATGAATAAAAGTGCTTTTCTATTCTTCAAGTTATTTTTCTCTGACTAAAAATTAGGCTGTTTTTTGTTGTTGTTAACAAGAGTTGTAAAGTGCCAAGAATCTTGGCTGTTAAAGAGTGTGTGATCTTGTATGTACTAAATGTATCAGAATAGTGTACACTGCCATGTAACGTAAAATGAAAAATCTATATAAATAATGCTGCCAACTCAAGTGTCATACCAACTAAAACAGCAAATAAACCTTGAACAGTGAAAAAAAAAAAAAGGAATGTGGGATCTGACATGAGAATGGCAGATAAAGAAAGAATTGTGGAACCACAACTGAGTAGCTAAGGACGGTGGTGAAAATGACCTCACCACTGTGTACCTCGATGTCCTCATTGGTAGAAGAAGAATAACAAAATACTCTCTATTAGGGTGATGTTAAGTTTTAAAGAAATAGTATCTTACAGGCACTTAATTCAATGCCTGGTACAGAGCAAACAGTTGACAAACGTTAGTCACTACTATTTGCAGGAAAGCCACTAGAGGGTCCTGAATAAGGATGTGGAGCCCAGGGCCAGACGGCACAGGCTTGAGCCCCTTTAACGCTTCCTAGCCAAGTGATCTTGGGAAAGTTATTAAAATCTTCCTACCCTGTAAAAAGGAGTAATAGTACTTGCTTTTTTATTGTTGTTAAGGATTAAATACGTTAATATACGTAATTCACTTTTAAAAGTAACTGGTGTTTGTTAAGTACCATGTTTTAGCTTGTAAAACATCAAATAGCATTAACCTACACGATGCGGGCAATTACACGAGGTTTGAAGGGTGTCTAGGTTCCAATCTTGTATAGCAATTTGTATCGATTCACCGAATCAGGGAGCACTGGAAGACTCCAGGTTTGAGGAGAAATTAATGAGTTTGCTTATCTAGGTGCTGAATCTACTTCCCTTTGAAACACCCAAGTGCAATAGTGAGTAAGCACCTGGATATACAGGTTGGAAGCTTAGACAAGTGGCCTAAACTTAGACAAAATGGTGGTGGTGGTGGTAAGACGGTGGTCACTGAGATACAAATAAAAACTGAAGAAGGCACTAACTACTCTATATAAAGTAGATAAACAAGCTCCTACTGTATAGCTCAGGGGACTATATTCATTATCTTGCAATGGCCTAGAATGAAAAAGAATTTGAAAAGAATATATATGTGTGTATGTGTATATATATATATATATATATATATATATATATATATATATATATAAAATTGAATCACTATGCTGCATATCAGAAATTTAACACAACATTGTAAATCAATCAAAAAGTCAATAAAAATTCAATTCAATAAAAAAAGAACTGGTAACTTTTGAGTAAATATTAAGAAAGAAAAATACGAGCTTACTGAAGAAAAAAGGAAAAAACAAACTGAAGCCACAGACATGGATGACAGTCTATGCTAGAAAGCCTAACGTAGAAAAAAATGAGACTTTTAATTAAAGCTCAAAATATGGTATCTTTACGAAATCCTTTTGAATCCTTTGAGCCGACACCTCGGTCAGCGATCACTGTGTTTCTGTAGATGCTAGTGGCCCAGGGGAAGAGGATCCCAGGAGAAGTGCGATGGCTCAGAGGTGGGAGACGGTCACTGGGAATACAGCTGCTTCCTTTCTCCTTCCCTAGCCAGGCATCGGGCAAACGGTTATCAGCTCTTTGGTTATGAGCCACTGCAGGTAGCTCTTGAAACCTTGGGGGCATGAGCAAGTTGAACAGACTGGGGACTTACAAAAGGTAAGGACTGGTGGGGTTCACATAGTGGGACAGAGACTGACAAAACTGAACTCCAGAGCCAAAAGCTGAGACTCAGGAATGGGAGTTTCCACAAATCAGAAATTACTTGTTTGAGGTTCATGAAGACATGCCTTTTGTGAATCCTCTGGATTCCGTTTATACTCTGGATATGGGACATTTGTTCAGGGTTTGGCTTAACTCTTCCCAGTTGTGCTTCTATTAGTTTATGTTTCAGAACAGTTTTTCCTTCCATTTTCCTGCCTATCAAAATTCCGCTGTTCTATCCTCCTGTTGCTAGTGTAATACAAATTCCTTTGAGGGTTTATTTTCCTATAACAAATGTTCATGACAATAGAAATTCAAAAATGAAACTATTCCCCGTAATATACTCTCTCTCCTATATACTTTTAATCTTGGATGACCTAGATGCAAAGAAAAGATTCATGGTAGAAGTTTAGAAATTAGATAGACAGACAGATAATAGGTTTCTGACAATTCAGTCGCCTGCTATTCCATTTGAAACTAAATAGCCTGCATGAAAAGAACAGGGAAGGAAAGTTTTGGAGGCTGTGACGGTAAATAGCTACAGATCTAGAGAAAAATGTGTTAGTAATGAAAGATGGGTGGGGACAAAGGAAAACAAAGGAAACACAAAGGCAGTATTTATTCACACACCTCCCTGTACACACTTACCCACAGCATGAAAGCTTACCATTTGCCATTGTGAAAGCCATTGAGCCATCGTGATGACTGTTAGCATTATCTGTAATTTTAATAAGTTGCTTTCGGTCGGGAAATGAGTTTTTTAGGTTAAGCTGTCTTAACTGAAGGGGAAAAAAAAGATTTCCTAAATCTCACTTATTTTTTGCATGACAGTTATGATCTTAATTACCCATTTTTGTCCCATATCCTCTTGTATGATGCCAACTAAACTTGCAGTAGTATCAGCCAACCTTAAGCATTCTTTTGCTGGTTGCTTGTGGCTGAGCTGAAAACTGGCTTCACCAACGTCTGAGTGCTTAGCGAAAGTTAGATCAGCAATGACAACATGTATTTTTTCTGGTCAGTTAGCAACAGTTGGGGCCATTTTAAGTGTTAGCCTTTCATCTCTCCAGAACTGAAAAACTGGAATCGGGAATATAAGCCTGTTAGTGCTTTTTCCTGACTGCCTCTCAGAGAGACGATACTGGATTCTCAATGATTACGGAAAGGTTGTAATTAAGGGTGAATCATTTTAGAGACACTGGCAATCTACAGAGACTTACTTTGTCTGAGGTAAACATTTCTCTGGAACAAGAAGCTTTGAGTTGAATGTGATAAATATCCTCTTATGTAAATGACAACTGTTGTGACTCTTACTCTTGCATTGGGGATAAGGTAAAGGAGGAAGCAGACCCACATAATCTGAAGATAATGGAAAAGGAGATCTAGAAATATATGGATACTGTATTGATACATTGTCAAGAGGATTCCAGAAGATATTATATGTAAGGCGTCAAACCTGATGCTTAAAGAGACTTTGTATGTGATGACTGTTGGCTGTGTAAACAAATTATGACATGCACATTAATCCTGAGGCAAGAACACTAATAATATCCAGCATGGTTCCTACTTGTTTACATACTTCACTCCTTTGGTTCACACTTTCCTCTCTCCTCTAACACCTCTTTTTCTCCATCCTCTCACCTAACACTGCATTTTCGTCTCAGTTGTTCTTCCCCACATGTTGACCATTACTTAACCTTTGTAGAAGAACCAGAGATCCTAAGAGTTCCTTTTTCTTTTCATACTTAGGCAACTTGAGGCGCCCCACATGTATCCTCCTAGCCATCAGGATTTTTGGGTTTTTTTTTGCTTTTTTTTGTTTTTTTTTTTTTTTTTTACAATTTCTCTATCCATTTCTGAGTGGCAAGCAGAGCTGAGAACCAGGACCCTCACATTCATATGAGCATTGTAAGCAGGATAATGAGGAGAGGAGGACAAGAGGGGGAGTGGGACGTAGAACTGAATTTTCACTTTCAGTGTATGATAGACTATTTACATATTGTCGTTTTTTGGTAAGATAGATGTATTAAAGCATTATGATCATGTAGTGGGTAGGCCACATTTGGGAACAAAATTATTTAAATGGATTCTAATCATTCCAGATTTTCTTAATGGAAAGCCTTCTTAGGGCCTTTCTTTCCTTTTCTCCATTGTCTTCCTTCTTTTTATTTGTAGCTACCATTAATCACCTTTATAGATTCCCTTGTGGTTTCTCTGCAATTACCAGGTTATATCATGTACTGCATCCTACTTCTGTTTTGTTAAACTCACCATTTGACTGTTGAGTCCTAAATTGTTATACTTTTGTGTCTCCTACATGCAACTGATTTTTATCTCTACAGAGCTCCCTTGTACATCGTGGTGGAGGTCATGATTTTAAATTAAATCTTTCATTTTCTTGCCCAATCTGCATCTCAGGTAGCATGGTCATGTAACTCTATACAATGAGTGTTTCTAATTCTTCCTTATTTTGAACTGATTTGTTTTCCTGGAACTAGTCATACATACTTAGGTTCCAATTGCAAGGCAACCTCAGTATAGACAGTGGCATATCCTCTGGGTTTTCATATTGCAATTATCTGTATTCAAGTCCATCTCATTCAAAAAGTACCTTGCGATTAGGCACTATGTTGTATTGATATTTTTCTCTCCCATGGTTTGCACTATGCTGAACACTTATTAAACGCTGAGTGAAAAACACTGAATTAAACAATGACTGGGAAACTTCCAGTGGTGTAAGAGGAGGAATAGAAATGGGCTATAACATTCTTCTATATGCAAGTAAAGGTTTATTAAGTGCTCAGGTAGAGCCAGGACAAAAAACTATAGTGAATCTTAACTGTTCTAATTGTTTTAATGTCTCTAGACCAGTGGCGACACATTAAAAAAGAAAAATAATCATATTCAGACACACTATGTATAGAAAAGCTAGTGTTTGTCTCTTACAATAAGATGGCCTAAATGAAAAAACTTTCTGACTCCATCAATACTGCAAATGAGCCTTTCTTACATTTATGAATAAGGAAGTCCATCCATTTTATCATCATTTGTTTTATTACTAATAACAGGCTCTTTGCGCCTACACAGAAGGATGACAACAGCAAAGGAAGCAATCACTGGGAAAAATACAGACTATACATAATTCTATGATCTTTACCATGCATTAAGGGTAATTGCAATAAATTGTTATTGCCTTCAAAATCAAGTCTTTGTCCCCTTGTTCCAGAAGGAAGAGCAGATTTATCAAATAGTTCCTGCTTTGCAATGAAAGGCAATCATTAGCAATTTGGTTAGATGACTTAAACTTATTTAATAGTCAGAAATGTTAAAGTCCTTCGGAGATTTTCTAGTTAATAGAATTAACCTACAGTGTAATTAGACATGTCTGAATTAAAGTCCTTTTTCAATGATAATACCTGCAATAGAAGTAGTCTCCAGGGATAAAGAGATTAGCATTCCCATTAGTGGTAAATTCATTATCAGAACCACATTTATTCTTTTGGTCTTTCATCCCTGAAAGATTCTACAGCTGGGTAGATTCACAGGTTTGCCCTTTCTCATCAATTATTTTACTTTTTTATTTCGAGGAATATTGACTTTCATCCTAATTTCCTAATCTGAACTTCAACACCCAAACAATCTCCCTTGTCTTTTTCCTGCTCCTGTAGGAAACGCAGGCATGGTACTCACAAGCACAGCACGGTCTCCCCAACGAGCTTGAAACTGGCAAGGACATTTTAAAGAAATCAGTCAAACTAGCCAAATTCGTACTGGAGTTTCTGAAGATAATTTAAATACCTGTGTCCACACTTCAGCTCTTTTAGGCAATCTTCTCAAATTAATTCCATGAGTGCAGGTGATGCCAGGATACTCAGTCATGTTTCAACATCACCACGTTTATAAAGAGCTAAGAACTAAGATGCACTCATTTACCTGTTCCTAATATCTACACACTACAGATACATATGCATATATTTTCCATGTCTTTTTCTAAACTAAGCCTTATATTAATTTATAGATTTCACAAAACGAACTTCCTTTCCATAGTACGCAGGATGAGCACCGTATCAGGAGATGACACTGAATCTCTTTTATTTGCCACTGTAGGCAGCATAGGCCATACATTTTCTCCTGTGGAAGGCTTTCAAGCCCAGGTTCCCACACCTGCTTGGCCTCAGAAAGCCCTACATGGCTAACACTCGTCGTTCTATTTAGTGCAGTGAAACAGACTGTGAGTTGAAGTTTAAAAGTTGAGGTTTACATTAACTCACAAAATAGTTGTATTATTATTAACTAAATTCCCAGTCACTCAGGACATACATGATTTCTAGACCTGTAAACAAACACACAAACAAAACCTATGTAGTCCCTACAGCCACCTGGGATGGAGAAAGGCAGTGTTACCCATTCCCCCTCTTAAGAATCTCTGTGGCCAAATACAATATGTCATCACCCTTTTCTGGACTTCCAGGTTTCTTTGTTTATACAATTTCTCTTCTGTTATGTGTCATATTTATGTCATGCTTAAATATGTGTTATTCTACAGCAAATGTATTATCCCACACAGGAACTTTGTTATATGTATTTTGGACTTTTGTAATGAATAATTTATTATTTGAGATTCACATTTTTTGCTGTAAAGATCAAGTAAAATAAATCATGTGAGGATGTGAACCGTAAGTGACTGTACAATGTGCAAGGCAGCCCAACAAGTACTGAATATTTGCTGGCTATAAAGAACATTTGGTTTTTGTCACTCAAAAGTAGCTACATAAAAAAGATAATATGTATTCCGTTACAGAATGTGCCAAAATTGTGTATTATCTCATTTAATCTTCACAAACTGATCAATGTCTCCATTTCCTTCTGAAGAAAGTGAAGTTTTAAGAGATGCATAACTGTTCAAGTCTGCAGCATAGATATCTGTACTTTATTCATTCCCTGATCTTTTGAGGTTAATACTCATCCTCTTTCATCTGTTGTACATTACCTGTGTGTTATGATGACTATGTGAATAAACTGATATAGGGCATATGATTTTTTTTTACTTTTTAATGTCAAGCATTATATGATATAAATTACTTTCTCTATGAAACCAAAGGAAGTCTAAACAACATTTTACTCTCACATCCTGATTTGGGTACATGAGTTTACATAGAAGAGTATAAGGTTATACAAACTAGATATTCCCTTAAGAGCTAGTTTACATGGTATTATTGCAAAGTTTTCTTTGCATAGGCCCCCACTGATAGAAATATGTCTCCAGCTTTAGACCAGTGACTGGAAATTTCCTAATGATGGAGTTGTCTTTGGTACTATGTCTGGCACATAGAAGGTCCTCAACAAGAGAACACTCACTGACAGTTAAATGAGGGAACTATGTGTGGGCATAAAGACACTAGTATATTGTGAGAAGTGAACTATGAATAGTAGCTGGGAAACTCAGTTAAGAGAGCTGAATCGTTTACTAATTATCATATTAAACTGGAAAAGTCATGCAATTTTTAAGCTTCCATTTTCTTACATTTAAAGTCTTACCATATTTCTAATATCCCTTATCACATATATTATTATATGTCTAAGATCCAACTCAAACATTTTCTAGTTCTCTGGATTGCTCACGGAGGTACCAATGTCCTTAGTTCCTTCAGCCACAAAACTTAAGTTGGACTTCACAATCTCTGATCAATACTGTAGCCTATTTCCAAGTTCTAATGCATCCTGGGACATTCTCTCATCATCTGTCTCATCTGCCCTTAGCCTGTGATCCTGCTAACAAAGCCCCATTTAATGTTATGAACATGAACAGAAATAAAGGCTAAAGGCAACAGAGATGGTTAGTGTATTAGTCAGAAGACTTTAGGTTACTTTACAGTAACAAATGACTCCTCCCAATTCATAGTATCTTAAAATGAGACGAAGATAAAGAACAGTGAAGGGCCTGAGAGTTTACTCTTCTTGTGAGCTAACAAAGTAGCCAACAACAATTTCACATATGCTGGCAGAAGACACAAGATTCCTGGGTTAGAGGCAAAATATTACTCAAAGCACAACAGGCAGCATGAGCTATGGTTGTAACAGTTTCCCTTTCTCAGCAATTCCCAAGAAGATGAAGGCAAGGGTCTCAGGTATGTGCAGCACACATAATGGATCTATGTCAATTGGGAAACCTGAGCTTAGAAAACCCCCAATATTATAAAGGCAGCTGGAAACAAACCTGCCCAATCAGCCCAGAGGGAGACATTATCTTTATCTTCCTGGTCAGGAAACAAACCTGCCTTCTGCCCTAGAGGAAGACACTATTTACATTATCCTGGAGTTTTTCCTATACAAACACCTCGGAAAAGATAGTCTAGGACAGAACAGTCACAAGACGGACAAGTAGAAACACCATGGAGAATTGCTCCCCAATAATACGTTCCTCACTTAAGCTACATGTCTATCTTGGGTCAAACAGGGTCAAACATGTTCCCTGTTTAGTGTCGTCAGTCAGAGACTAATCCTGAGGGAGTTCCATCTAGATGTTTGCATCTTAGAATATCATTCAAAAGGAAGTCAACTCAGAAGGTACTGATACTTTAAACTTCTACTCAAAAGGGACACATGACACAAACCTGCATTTTGTTGGCAAAAGCAAATCACTTGCTCACAAGTATTTTTCCGTGATTTCCCTAAGAAGTTGAGAGTCAGGAATATCAGATAATTAGCACTAATAATGCAAATAGTTGAATCTCAGATCGATGAATGTCCTTATCCAAATTATGCTAACAAGTTAGTTTTGCCTGAAGAAGATCATGATCTGCCTTCAGGTTCTATGAATTGTTTGGGCAATTATTTTCTTGAATAACTACACTTTCAAGAAAAATTCACACACTGGATACAAAATTAACAATGCCTTTCTAGGCACCAAATGTGGGCTAGGCATTAAGGGTCAAACAGATGCCTGCCTTCAGATACCTAACACTGTAGTGTGAGGGATAGAAAACAAACACACAAAATAATCATAACTTACAGGAAGTGTGAAGAAGAAAATAGAGTATGCAAAGTTAAAAGGCTAGGGTCATCACATAATTTCTATGCAAATTTTGGTGGGAAGTGGTTCCTTAGTGTTCTAGGATGGAAAACATCAAATATACAGTCTCTGAATTAGAACAGAGCTAGACTTGTTATAAACGCTAACCAATGATCTGTGTGGCTCCACGATGCCCTCAAAAGTTAAAAAATATTGGGCAATTTGTCCAAAGAAACATTTAATAGGAAAAAATACAAAAATCCTTGATTTTTGGCACAGCCACCTATGTCCAGAGTTGGAGTGATAAGGCTTATCAGTTAGCACATGTGAAAATGACCTTGGAAATTCAATTGATGTGAGATCAGTATGTTTTAAAATGGAATATTAAAAATGTGACTATGTAATAACAGACATACAGTGTACAGAAGAAAAACAAAAGGATAATTTCACTATGTTCTGTATAGCTGTATTTCACTGAGTTCTAAGAAGAACATTCGCTTTGTGAAAAGCTGGAATTCATACAGAAGTGTTAATAGGCCAAGGATGTCTGTGGTTGCAATCAGACCTATACCAAACCCAGGGGATGTTTAGAAATGCATGAGGGCTATTTTGTAGTTGTCACAATGAGGTACAAATGCCATTTGGAATTTAAGAAAAGGGGCAAGAATGCTAAGTATCTAGCATTACATTGAGGAATTCCACACAATTAAGAACCATCCCTCCCAAAATTCCAGTAGTGTTCCCTTTGAGAAATCAATCTATCGATCTATCTATCATCTAAAATGATATTTTAGCTCTCATGGAAAGACTGGAGAACATTTAGTTTGGGGAATGGAATAAATGCCATCTCACATAGAGGCCAGTCAAGTAGTGAAGTCCGCTGTGTAGCAGCAAATTGAAAAGAAGTTAATAGGAAGAAGTTACTGGAAAGGAAGGAGGAGAAAAAAAAGATTTTAAACCGATATGAGGAAGAAATCGTTAAGGTATATAGTTAGGGACAAAATGTGGAAAAATTGTCATTTCTAATTCATTGGCTTTCTTTTGATAATAACCATTTTGGGAAGTTTCAACTTATGTTTCACTGACTTAGAATGAATTGGAAGGATCTGAATTCATCCAAAAGAGATCCAAAATTTCCTATTTTTGAGAATCTCTGACTTGTGTATAGTGGAGGTCAGCTACATTTAATATGATGGATTTCTTAAATTTTTTTCTGTTATAAGCTTTTCCCAATTTATAGAGAAAACAAGAAGAATCTAATTCTAAGGCTGATTTTATATGCAATATTTTTCTAGAATAACTTTCCTTCACTTAATAGGCACTTGATTTCATTGGTGGAAATGGAGCTGGACTTTGCTATTATTTATTTGACATTTGGAGCATTTGCATCATTTTGATTCTTGCTGTTCAGAGAGGAGATTCTTGATAAATATATTTGACTAATTACTATTCAATAAATATTTGTATCAAAATATAGACTACATACTCATGCTACTTCTGTCCAGAGTTTGACAAATAATAACCCAATCCCATTTATCAATGTATTGGGGTGTTGGATAAAATTTACATAGCAAGAATTCTAAATACAAATTTTTAATTTCATTATCAGAAACCAGGTAAGCAATAAAACAGTGGCACCAACATCTTTAAAGTACTGGAGGGAAAAAAACTGAAACAAAATTATCAACCTAAAATTATTTACCCAGAAAAATATCTTTCCAATACTAAAGCAAAATAAAGATATTTTAAGATAAACAAGGGTTGAAAGGATTAATCACATTATAAAAAATGTTAAAGAATTAAAACAATACTAGAAGAATTTTTTTTTCCTACAAAAGGAACTGTTACTGAATCAAACTTGAATCCACTTGCCTGGTGCATGGTAAAGCCAATCTACTGACACTGGGTTGTGGTGAAGGCAAGTACAATGTTTATGACAAGGCACCCAACGTGGGGCTAAGCAAGGAGAATAGGCAGCTCATGCTCAGCAGACCCAAACTCCCCAATGGCTTTCAGATATGGGATTTTGAAGGAAACACTAGGGGTGAGGGTTGTAAGATGCCTGATCAGCTCACGGACAGTTCTGATTGGCTTGTGGTGAGGTAACCGGGTGGATATTTTGGAATAAACATCATCAACCTTCTGATTCTAACTGGTCCGGGGTCTATGTGCTTGTGGTCAGCCTGCAGTTAACTGCTTCCACCTGGTAGGGGTTTTAGTATCTGCAAAATGACTCAAGGATATGGCTCTTCACTGTATTTATAGCCCCTTGAAGAAGAACTAAAGGTTCTTTGTTTTATGGCTAAACTATTATTATTTTATCTTGCTTGACTGTTTTCCTTTGTTTCTGCATTTTCTCATTTCTCTGATTAAATTTGCTCTCTGGAACTCAGGGAAGACCTAGGATGCTAAAGCTTTTCTATAAACAAGAGGCTGGGAACACTGCAGGAAGGGTGTCTAACCCATGGAGGCCTAGAAGGGTCCTGCTCAGTTTCAGAATTAAGATCACCAATACTTGATACTGATTATCATACAGTTAAACATAAAAACCTTTTAAAAACAAATATGTAAAGCTCTTAAAAATCTAATTATTTAAATAAAAATAATGACAATGTACTGTGGGGTTTATAATATACACAAAAATAAAATAAGTAACAGCAATAACACAAACATCAGGAGAAGAGTAATGACAGTGTTCTAAATTATTTGTACTAACATTGAAGTGTATTATCACTTGAAGGTAGACCAGGTAAAATTAAAAATGTATACTATAAATGCCAAGGCAATCAAAGAATAGTGGTGGCAAATAGAAAACAAATAGGAGATGGGAGATTTAGATCCAACCATATCAATAATCACATTAAGTATAATTTGTCTGTTATCCTGACTTTTCAACAAGTACAATTATTTGTTAAAGGATAGTTATTATTTCATTTATAAAAATTATGGATGTCAAAACATCATGTCACAAAGAAGTCTTATTTATAGTTGAGACAAAAATGCATTCCAACTTGCATTTTGATTTGTAATTAGTTTCAAAACCAAATATGATCTATTTGGTTTATAATTTATTTGTCAACAAAACAAGCATTTTCTTACATGATTAAAGAGGTGGCTTTCCATTTTATCAGAAAAAAAAATTTTTGCCATAAATGTATTATTGGAAAGTATATTTAAATCCAGGTATGAAGATGTAGTTTGTAATTTCCCTTAAAATAATTATATAAGCTTGAGGAAATACTGGTTGAAGAGATTTAGAGACCCATCAAACCCTATAAGTCTTAACAGGCTAAGATGCTGAAGAGTGTGGGATACAGTTGGCCCTCCATAGGAATGAGTTCTGCAGCTGCACATTCAAAAACAGAGGACTGAAATCCCACCCCTGGGCATATATTCAGAAGGAACCCTACTTCAAAATGATACCTGCACCCCAATATTCACAGCAGCACTATTTATAATAGCCGAGACATAGAAACAGCCTAAATGTCCATTAACAGATGACTGGATAAGGAAGAGATGGTATATTTATACAATGGAATAAAAACCATAAAAACCAACAACATAAGCCATTTTCAGCAACATGGATGTCCCTGGAGAATGTCATTCTAAGTGAAATAAGCCAGAAAGAGAAAGAAAAATATCATATGAGATTGCTCATATGTGGAATCTTAAATAAATACATACATACATACATACATACATACATATATACATACAAACAAAACAGAAAAGACTCACAGACATAGAACAGAAACTTGTGGTTGCCAAGGGGGAGAGAGGTGGGAAGGGATAGACTGGGATTTCAAAATTTGTAGATACTGACAGGCATATGTAGAATAGATAAACAAGATTACACTATGTAGCACAGGGAAATATATACAAGATCTTGTAGTGGCTCACACTGAAAAAAAAATGTGACAATGAATATATGTATGTTCATGTATAACTGAAAAATTGTGCTCTACACTGGAATTTGACACAACATTGTAAAATGACTATAACTCAATAAAAAAAAGTTTAAAAACAAAAACAAGAAACAACAACAAAAAAAAGAGGACTAAAAATATTAGAAAAACAAAATTTCAGAAAGTTCCAAAAAGCAAAACTTGGGTTTGCTCCTTAGAGGGAACTATTTACACAGCATTTACATTGCATTAGATATTATAAGTAATCTATAGATACTTAAAATATAAGGGTGAATGTGGGTGAATGTGTATAGGTTATATCCAAATAGTACTCTATTTTATAAAAGGGCTTCTTCAAATTTTGGTATCTGCAGGGGCTCCTGGGAGAAACCCCCACGGATACTGAGTGATGACAGTATATAGAGCCCGAGATTTACTGCGCTTTTTGCCCCGTATGGCATTTGCCATTTCAAATCAAATGGCATAGAGAAGAAATAGAAAGCAGTGTAAATAAAGCTTGTGGAAGACTCTCCTGACTGAGAAGAAAAACTAGATTTTGGTGCTATTAAAACAGTCAAGATTTGAGAAAACAAGTTTCCAGACTGATACTGTGATTTAAAATAAATAAATAAATAAATATTTATATATATTATAAATGTAAATAATCTTAAGTATTTATGCATTTGATCTTCATCCCAATTCCTGGTAGCAGGTCCTAAAACCTGTGTAATTTCTTAAGTGGTAAGAATCATAGGGACATCTTCTATTATAATATTTGATATTCTGTCCTTAATTCCTGAAATAGTTGCATAGAAATCAAGGTGAAAGAATTGTATTTCACTATTCATAACAAGCTCTTTTCCACCACACCTGAGTTTATGTTAATGAGGCAATTTTTCTGAAGTCCTTAAATATCCACAAGATGAGGTCAGGTTGCCAGGGGGGGCCATCCATGTGATTAGGGGTTGAAAGTCTCTGCCTCGTCACCAACCTCTGCTCTAGAGGGGTAGTATAGAGGAACTGAGGATTGAATGAAGCCTCCATAAATATCTGAAATAAGGGAGTTTGGAGAGCTTCCAAGCTGGTGAACGTGTGAAGGTGCTGGGAGGGTGGCGTGCACAGAAAGAGCTCGGCATCCCTTTCATGTACCTTACGCTAAGCAACTCTTCAATTTGGCTGTTCCTAAATTGTATCCTTTTCTAATAAAGTAGTAATCAAGCTGGTGAATTATTTCCTGAGTTCTGTGAGTTGCTCCAGCAAATGACTGAACCCAAGGAAGGCATCATGAGAACCCCTCTAACTTGTAGCCAACTGTTCAGAAGCACAGGTGACAACCTGAGACTTGGGGTTGGCATGTGTAGTGGGGACAGTCTTGTAGGTCTGAACTGTTAACCTGTGGGATCTGTGCTAAGTCCACGTAGATAATGTCAGAATTGAACTGAATTGCAGGACAGCCAGTTAGTGTCAACAGAGAATGAGAGAACATCTCGGTGGGGAAATAACCCACACATCTGGTGTCAGAGTGAAGGATTTTGTAAGTCCACAGAAAAAGAGTAGTGTTTTTCTTTCACAGATCAAAAGGGAAGCCAGAGAAATTAGAATAAGATTCCGCCTGTAGTTTTTTTCCTCAAGACATTTGCTAGTTTCTAAGCTGTGTATGTCAAGGACGAGAAAAAAAGGAAAGAAAGTAAATGATGGTGAGAAGGAGGAGGAGGATAATGATAATAAATAAAATGGAATAAAACATAATAACAAATCTGCTAGAAGGCTAAAAATCCAAACAAGTCTTCCCTCTCACAAAATCTGAAATCCATTCTTGAAATTTCTTAATTCCAATTTGTACCAGATCATTTGCTTGTCTTTTATCTGTCTGCTAGAAGAAACTGATATTCTTTTACAATTTTTCATACACATTTTCAGCACTGGATATAAAATTAATCAATGTTCCAGGCAACATGACCAAATGACTGAAATCACAAGAAAAAAAATAAATCAATAGAAATAAACCCACACGCAATGTAATTATTGATGCTGTCAGACACAGAACTCAGAATAACTGTGATGATGATGATTTTAACTTGTTATTGAATGATAACATATGAAGTTTACAAATCTTAAATGTAATGGAATGTAATTTCAAAAGTATATCTCTCTAGAACTATCACCCATATCAAGATACAGAGAATTACCAGCTCATCAGAGACATCCAGTGTGCCCTACTCCAGTCAGCAGTCACAATGATAACCACAATAATAATGGTTATCACCAGAAACCAGGTTAGTTTGTTCGGGGCGGTGAGGGGGCGGGGAGTGTAAACAAACAAACAAAAATACCTTGGGAAAATTTTTATAAATTTGAAAAAAAAGTTTTTTAAAGCATCACTTGTAGCTTTCATTTTCATTTTATTTATTTTTTAAGTTCCAGAATTGTATTTGGGATCTCACGTTGAATTAAATTCTTTTATTCTGAAACGGTTACAGACTTCATTTTTCATGACATTGATTTTTTAGAGTACAGGTCAATTATTTAGTAATTTTAGTTAATTTTGGTTATCTGATGTTTCTTCATGACTATATTCAGATTATGCATCTCAAAGGAAATTCAGAGTGATGCTTTGTCGTTTTAGTATCATATCAGGAGGCACAGGTTGTTGGTTGTCCCATTATCTATGATGTTAAATTGATCACTTAGTTAAGGTCCATCTGCCAAGTTTCTTCGCTAAGATGTTGCTGTTTTTTCTCTCTAATTAATAGATCATTAGTAGAGAGAGACGCTGAAACTATGTAAGTATTGTGTTTCTTGTCAGCCTGGCCCCACAGTTGGTAGTTTCAACACCTATTAGTGATCAATCCTGAATCAATTACCATAATAATAATTACAAAATGGCCTAAAGTAGTAAACTGATTAAAAATAAACTAGTTTTTACCTTAAGATGACTTTTTTATAAAAGATTAAATAATTTAAACATTTTCTAAAATAATCATGGAGGCATTCTATTATTGGAATAGACATTTTGGGTTAAAATAGTCTTGAAAGTGTTAGGTGAAAACAATCACACTAACTTGTGTGGCTTAGGCATAGGCATTAGTGGAGACAGCAACAAAATATCTGCACAAAAGGAACAGATTTAAAAGATGGGGAGAGGTATCTGCATAAGTTACCAGTTGTTTGCATGTGTTAGATCTGCATGGGCCTGCTGTACCACAAGGTAGAAATAACAGGAATATCTACCGTAAGAGTTTACTTAAAATTATTATTATTCATAATACTCTGGGAGTTTAACTAGATTTAGGAATTCTTAAATAAGGTTGATATTTGGGATTCAGGGAAATCAATGAGAATTTTCCCAGAGAGAGCACTTTTCATGGAAACAGAAGAGAGCTCAGGACTAATGCATAAGAAACACCAAATTTGAAAGGGCATAAAATAGAAGGAATTCAGAGACACTCTGCAAAAAAGTAGACTAATGAGAGGGTCTGAGTATGCAACAGTGAAAATCAAAGGCACTGCTCCTGCCTTTGGGGTGGGATGAAGCTAGGGGACTCATTAGGGCACCTAATCTGGGGAAGAGAGGGTGGTCAGAGAAGATTTCCAGAGAAAGGGACCATCTATGCTAAGACTGAAGGGAGGGAAGGAAGGAATCTGAAGCGTGACGTTCCAGTTAGAGGGAGCATCGCAGAACAAGGTATAGGGTATGTTCTGTGCAAGCCACTGGGACTAGTCATAGTCCAGTTGAACTGTCACCTCAGCACGGAGTGTGATATGAGGTGACAGGGAAGAAGGGAGGAGGCAGGAATAGGAGGAGCCTTGGAGGTTACAGTTAACAGTTTGCCTGGATAAGGCAATAGAGAACTAATACTGAGGTTTACTCTAGGTAAGGGCTTGATCAACTTAAGACATGGTTTATTTTAAGAAGAGCCAATGAAACATCACAAGAGAGTCAGGATCAAGTCCTAGATTTATCTGTTATTACCTGTGGGAACTGAGATAGGCTACCTTCCCTTTAAAATGGGTATAACAATACCAACCTCTTCAGGTTGTTGAGACGCTTGAATAAAGAAAACTTTAATTGTGCCTACACCTACAGTCTGCAAAATCCATTAGCTATGAAGAACTTATACTGTTGGCTACATACCTCTCAGGTAACCCGTGTCATTTTTTTTTTTTTGGATCACTTGTCTTTTTAGCTGCAGTTATGGTGGACACTTCCACTCAGACTCACCTCAGTCTAACAAAGTCCTGAAAATGGTGTACTGTGCATCTTTCTGTTGGATGCCAGGGTCTTCTCTGAGAATCTGATAACCAGAGATAGCTAATGTCCCAGAAAGGCTCTCAAGAATAGGGGACAGACAGCAGGTAAATTCCACATCCTCCCGTCCTTCAAGCAGATGCTGTGTGTGCTTCTCAGAAAGTCCCAGCAGGGACAAAGCTCCCCCACCCCTCTGCCTACAGGGCTGTTCTCACTGGTGCATGCTTATACTGGCTCTTTCTTTTCCCTGTATCACTCCTTCTGACTTCTCACTTACGCTTTCTGAGATCACCTTCTAAACCAACTATCTACTCCCAAATCCTCCCAGACTGATTTGAAGGACACTCAAACTAAGATTCTACCCTATTATATTTCATAAGAACCCATTTCATCAACTATTTAATTCTACCACTTTAAATTGCTGGATTTCTAATCTAGTCTAATATAATCTACTCTACTATAGTGTATTATTTTTACCTATATACCTATCTATACCTATAAAAGTTTATACCTATAAACCCCAAGGCCATTCTGCCATTCAAAGCCTCTTTACCTACCTTTCACCTTACATAATTAAAACAAAAAGAATCTGATGAACTAGATCATCTCAATTATGCCATCATGATCTAAAGGAGATTTTTGAAAGTGTGTTAATTGTGCAAAAACATTAAGGATTACCAAAATATAATGCTTGATGCATTTTAGACTACCTCAAATATTAATGAGTTTGAACTCTACAAATCACCAATACTTTTGAGAATTTAGAAGTGTCATTGAGTTCAAATGTTTGGCAGACACTACAGTTGCCTGTCCCACAGCCATACAGCGCTCCTCACCTGACCCCCACACACCTTTTCCCCTACTAATATCATTATGACATTCCTAGGGAGTAGATCAACACCCACTGGTCTAGAAAAGGTAAATCCCAAAAGAATACATCATTATGTGTATGATTAAGTCTGTCGTGGAAATGCATTTCATTTAGCTGTGGTTAGCATAAGAGAAAGCAAGTAACACCCTTCTGCCCAACAAGAGGTACAAAGTCTGTCTACTAGGGTAAAACTGAGGCTTTCACTCCGTGGAGGGCAAAAGAAAAGAAAAGAAAAGAAAACAAAAACCCTCAACTGTACCTAAGGCAAGAGCTTCAACGTTTTCCTAATTCCTGCCTTGAATATGGCCAAGAATTTTGAAACAAAATTAGAAGTAACTTGAATTACTGATGGCATATTTGGACAGCTGAATTAGCACATGTAACTATCCATATTCAGAGTCCATATTTATGAGGAAAAACTACTTTTCAAACTATCACCTAGTAGTTTAAGAAATAAAGCTGTCTATTTACTTCAGGCTGAAGCCATTCACAAGAAATACAGGGAGGAAAAAGAAAGATTGATGATAATTTTTTTCTTGCTGCTTATTTGCCATCTGTATACCTTCTCTGCTGAAGTGTCTTTTAAGGTCTTTGGCCCATTTTTAAATTGGGTTGGTTTCTTACTGTTGAGTTTTAAGAGTCCTTTGTCTATTTTGGATAACGGTCTTTTATTTGACGTGTCTTTCGTAACTATTTTCTTCCAGTCTGTCGCTTGTCTTCTCATTCTCTTGATGTTGTCTTTTGGCGAGCAGAAGCTTTTAACGTTAATGAAGTACAGCTTCAAGTTAACATTAATCAGTTGTTTCTTCCATGGGTAGTTTCTTTAGTGCTGTATCTGAAAAGACATCACCGTACCTGAAGTCACCTAGGTTTTCTCCTAGGAGTTTTATAGTTTTTTGCATTTTACATTTGGGTCTATAATCCATTTTGGGTTAATTTTTTGTGAAGGATATAAAGTCTATATCTAGATTCTTTTCTTTGCATGTAGATGTCCAATTATTTCAGCACCATTTCTGGATGAAACTGTCTTTGCTCCATTATGCTGCCCTTGCCATTTTGTCAAAAATCACTTACCTATATTTACGGCTATTTATGGGCTGTTTTGTTCTGTTAATCTATTTATCTGTTCTTTCACCAGTACCACACTAACTTTGGCTTTATAGCAAGTCTTGAAGTGGGTAACATCTGTCCTCTGACTTTGTTCTTCTCCAACAATATTGTGCTGGCTACTCTTGTATGCTTTTGCCTCTCCATATGAATACAATAGCATTCTACATACAAACTGTAGAACCAGTTTGTTGATATCCAAAATATAACTTGCTGGAATTTTCATTGAGATTGCATTGAATCTATAGATCAAGGTGGGAAGAACTCACATTCTGACAATATTGAGTCTTTCTATCCATGAACATGGAATAAATTTTATTTAGTTCTTTGATTTGGTTCATTTGAGTTTTGTAATTTTTCCCAAATAGATCGTGTACATGTTTTGTTAGATTTATACCTAAGTATTTCATTTTGGGGGGGTGCTAATGTAAATGGCGTGTTTCTAAATTCAGATTCCCCTTGTTCAGTGTTAACATATTGGAAAGCAACTGGCTTTTGTATATCAGTTAGGTTATCTTTAATAAATTCTTTTGGATATTCTACATAGATGATTATGTCTTTTGAGAACAAATATGATTTATGTCTTCTTTCTCAAAGTGTATACGTTTATTTCTTTTCTTATTGGATTAGCAAGAACTTCCAATATGCTGTTGGAAAGGAGTGGCGAGAGGGGGCATCCTTGCTTTGTACCTGATCTAAGTGAGAGCTTCAAGTTTATCATCATTAAAAGCATTGTTACCTATGGATTTTTGTAGATATCTTTTATCAGGTTGAAAATGCTCTCCTCTATTCCTAGTTTGCTGAGAGATTTTTATCATGAATGGGTGTTGAATTTTGTCAAGTTCTTTCTGTACCTATTGATATGATCATTTTATTTTTTTTTTACTTTGTTGACATGATGGATTACATTTTTGAAAGTCAAACTAGCCTTGCATACCTGAGATAAATCCTACTTGGTCATGGTTTATAATTCTTTGATGAGTTCTAGTAGTTTTTTTGTGGTGTCTTCAGGATTTTCTCTGCAGTCTTTATATAGCCGTTATATAGTCTTTCATATAGTCTTTTAGTGAGCATATATCTCTGGACCATGAATTTCACAAGTTCCTCAGTTTTTCTTTTTTTTTCTGCCTCTTTCGGTGGGACAGGCGGCTAGAGCGGGCTGCATTTGGGTATTTTCTCCCACACGGAAGGCTAGATTCCCCTGGATTTGGGGATTTCTTTTTCCTATGTTAGTTAGGCTCCAATAATCCCAGCTGGTTAGGGTCTGGCTAACTAGCTTTCTTTGTGGGCAGGCCTTGTTGAGAAGAACAGAGTGCTCTGGTGTGTTTCTAAATGGTACCTTTCAGCTCCCCTTGCTGGAAGCTTAGAAAGGGAATTCTCTCTGCGGGAACCTGGTCAAACTTCTCAGTGCAATTCTCAGAATAATGCCAGGGTCCTCCTATAACTGAGTACTTATGGTATGTTTAACTCACAGTGGTCCACACCGAGCTTCCAGGAATTTATCCGTTGCTGGTCAGGTTTTCCCACCCCTGCACTGGTTCCCCTGCTGGTGCGCACCTGTGAATGCGCTGCCTTAAGTTACTTTCTGTATTTGCCTGCCAGTCTCTCCAACATTGGGGGGGGGGGGCGGTTGCCCTATGTCTTTCCCTCTTCTATGGATCCAAAAAGAGGTGATTTTTCAGTCTTTTCAGCTTTTTATTTGTAGTTATGACAGAGTGGTGATTTTCAAGCTCCTTACATGCAGAATAGGAAACTGGAAGTCTTCTGACAGTTTTTGTTTCATGCATTTTAGGACTGTTTTATTAGGTGCCTATGTTAACTACCCAGGGCTGCCATAATAAAGTATCAAAAACTGAATGGGTAAGACAACAGAAATGTATTGCCTCACATCTCTGGTCGCTTGAAATCTGAAATCAAGGTATTTGCAGGACCTGCTCCCCTAAGAACTATAGGGGAAATGCTTCTTTGCCTCTTCCTAGCTTCTGGCACCAATCCTTGGCATTTCCTGGCTTAGTCTTTGCCTTTGTTATTACACGGTGTTCTCTTCTTGTGTCTGTGTCTCTGTGTCTTTTGTATTCTTCTTCTAAGGATGTCAGTCTTATTAGATTATAGGCTCACTCTATTGTAATATGACCTCATCTTAACTAATTACATTGGTAATGTTTCTATTTCCAAATAAGGTCACATTATGAGAACCGGAGGTTAAAACTTTAAATATCATTTTAGTGGATACAATATAATCCATAGCAGGTGTGTGCTAGGAGAGGGAGCTGGACGAGCTAGAAAACCAAAATGCTTGTTGTTCTTTCTAAGATTTTGCTGTTTTTCCTAAATAAATGTTCTCCAGATTGCTAAAATTCTTTGATTCATTTCCAGAGTTTTGAGATGTTGATTTTGACAATTTTGCCAATGTTCTCATTGCTATTATGAGGAAGTTTTCAGTGTTTCTCACTCTACATTTCTTGCATATATCGTTCCCTAATATTTTTTAAATGTGTGATCTAGGACCCAGAATGCTTTGGTTTACACTGGGCTCTGAAATATCTTAGTTTTATGTCCTTGGGTGAGTTTTTTTTTTTTTAACTCACTGTATGAATTGTCTCATCTGTAACATACATACAATAGTGAGGCACATTGAATTGTTATAAATGTGGGAATAATACGTGAAAAGCACATAAACAGTGCATCACAAATATAATTTATCTATTGTTATTTATTCTATAAATATTGGTTAAGTATACACAGCATATGTAACCTCTGTTATTAGTTTCTTTTGGTCTTCTGACCATCCTCCTAAACTTTTAGTATCTCTTCTGGAATCGAAATCTTTTACATAAAAGTTACTATGTCCATCAGCTTTTTTTCTGACCATACATTTATTAAATGTGCCATCTAGTTTCTTAGGTAAGTCAATCAATACACAAATTGAATACGTCAAGAATGAGTAGAAGAACAGAATCACCTTGTAAGAAACCTCCCTCCAGATTGACCTTTAACATTGGGAATTATCTGAATACGCCATTCAAGCAGAAATTATTTCCCCTTTCAAAACTCCTTTCTTAAAAGAAACAAACAAACAAACAACAACAACAGGAACAAAACAGACTGAGAGAGGTTTGAAATGATGGTGGGAGAACAGCTGAACTCTGTAACTTGTCTGTCCCAGTAGCACTGCCACAATGAAAATAACTCAGGCTAAGAATGGAAACAGCCTAAATATCCATCAGCAGATGATTGGATAAAGAAGTTGGGGTATATTTATACAATGAAATACTACTCAGCCATAAAAAATAATAAAACAATGCCATTGCAGCAACATGGATGGACCTGGAGATTGTCATTCTAAGTGAAGTAAACCACAGGAGAAAGAAAAATACCATATATCACTTATATATGGAATCTAAAAAAAAAAAAAGACAAATGAACTTACTTACAAAACAGAAACAGACTCACAGACATAGAAAACAAACTTGTGGTTACTGGGGGAAAGAGGAAGGAAGGGATAAATTGGGAGTTCAAGATCTGCAGATACTATCTAATACATATAAAATAGATAAACAACAAATTCATACTGTACAGGGAATATATTCAAAATCTTGTAGTAACTTATGGTGAAAAAGAATATGAAAACAAATATATGTATGTGTGTGTATAACTGAAGCATTATGCTCTAAACCAGAAATTGACACAACATTGTAAACTGACAATACTTCAATAAAAAATATATATATTCAAAAAAAGTGATATCATGTTGTTACCCTTTGTAAGTGTACAAATTGAAAATTAAATCAGTTTTATAAAATTTTAGAAAATAAGCCTTTAATCCTTTTTCTGTGAGTTTTAAAAATACTTTTTTTAACCCGAATTAACAATCATGGCAAGGAAAATATCAAACCTATTTAAAGTATGAAAGTCGGGACTCAGAAAATAAATCACTCATGACTTATCCGAGCTCACATAACTGGCATGGGGAACAGCACTAAGGTGATAACCTGAGGTTGTCTGATTCTGACGGTCCAGGGAAGAGGCCAAATTTGGAGATGGAGACAATTATCAGGCTGCCTGTTTTGTTCGAAATTGTTCATTTTGCCTGATTCACTTTTATGTTGATGTCATCAAACTATTTTCTCATTCAAATCCCCACAATGATACCTGAGGACAAATTTATTAAAACACTGAACTTGAATTTATTAAAACACTTGCCTGGTGCACAATTTGTATTTGAAATGTTTGGTGAATGAAGAAAGGGCTGAATGGCTGAAAGGATGGACTTCCAGTCTTCCTCTTCCCTGCTTTTACCCATGGACATTCACTCATATCTACTCCCATTGTCTCTTACCTCCCCCGGATTCAAAATGCTTTAACTAAGTTATTTTGCTTTTGTCTACGCAAAATATCCCACATGTTCCATTACTCACTTCTTTTTGCTCGTCTCACACCAAATGGTATTTTTACGTCTCAGTAGCAGCTAGTCAGCGACCACCTTAAAAACAGGTATTAGTGCTGTTATCAACTTTTGTATCACAGGGTTTGTGATATAAAACCTGCACAATAATTTTTTTCAACTAATGAAAGTTAAAACATTTGCTTAAAGTACCAGCTATATTTCACAAAGTTCATACCTAGTGCAATTGTTTTACATTAGAATAAAAAAAAATATATAAAACTTGTCTCAGTCACTTTGGACTGCTATAATGAAATATCAGACTGGTAGCTTAAAAACTATTGAAATTTATTTCTCACAGTTCTGAAGGCGGGAAGTCCAAGATCAGGATGTCAGCATGGTTGAGATCTGGTGAGAGTCCTCTCATTGTAATCTCACTTGGCAGAGGGCAGAGAGAGGAAGCTGGCTCTCTGGTTGATGCTTTTATAAGGGCACTAATCCCATCACTAGGGCTCCACCCTCATGATCTCATCTAACCCTAACTTACTCCAAAGGCCCCATCTCCCAGTACTATCACACTCATGGGTAGGGTTTCAACATGCCAATTTGGGAGGCTAGGATACATTCCGTCCATAACAAAACTATGTATGTGATATGTTATATACTATAATATTTTATTATGTTATATGTCTACACTATAAACATATATTTATGCTTTATTTATATTCACAGCAATTATAATCTTCATCTATATAGAGTATTGCAATTAATGATGAAATAGAATAGGGATATTAAAATATCAAAATAATTTATATAAACACAACCTGAAAAGTACCACTATATTTAGTTCTTACTAAAAGTTTTCAAATTTAATTAGACATTTAAAACTTTTATTTAGCTGCATATATTTGAGAGCACTTCATCAGTAACCACTTCAAATGCTTAAAGTGCAATAATTAATTATCCCTTCCTCACCAAATGGCTCAGTAAATGAGCCTTGCTCTTCCTCTTCTGTAAATGCAACCCTAAGTGGGTGAAGTTCACATGACATCTTAGCAGCCAATTGTTTATTTTTTTAAATGGAAGGAGTGTATTTTAAAATATTTTTCTAATAATTTCTTTAAATATGTTATTTTAAAGAGAAAATATTAATACCAATGGATATCTGAGAGACAGGTGCAATGTTCAGTTGAACCACCATGTATTATAGGCCGAGTTTTCTATTTCATTCTCTTTGAATGTCTGCCTATGTAATTTTACCCATGTATACATTTTTCTACATGCATAAATAGTGTCTTTTACTAAATTAGACATGCAAACTTGAGGCCAATTCCTTGCTCTAGGTCTTAGTTTATTTGTTGTATAAAGTTATATCCATTTTGGAGAGCTATTAAATTGATTTAATATAAAGTCCTTAGCATACTGCTGGACACATTGGATATTCAAGTGATGAGTTCCCTCCCCTACAGCTACATCAATTAGCAGTTCTATATCTACTCATATTTATACTGTCCAAGGATGGACAAGATAGTGTACTGGTGGCTTGAATAAATCTAATAATGAAAAGTTAACTGTATAATACAAGTTCTTTAGCTAAAGGCTTGAGCTTCAAACCAGTTATGACTGTAAAGGATCAACTCATGATCAACGTCATATGTTTCTCCTTTTGCCAAATTCCTGTATAAATTGCTCTTTCTTCAAGTATCTAAATTCAGTCCCAATTCTGTCTCCTCAGCAGATAAAATTAGTATGTCTTTTACAAAAAAAAGTTTCAGGTGACATAATATGAACTCCATGAACTTTCTACTCTTCAGCCTGAGGCTGTCTGTCAATTTATCCTTATTTACATGCACAGTATGTTCTAGGCTGTTGAGCCCATTTTTGTCTCTTCTCCAGATTAAAAAAAAAATTGCTTGCATTGTCAGTATAAGCCACAAAACATCCTCTGATGAGAAATAATGATTGTATCTCACCAGTCAAGAATATTAACAGAATAGAAAAAAAGTAGGGATTTTTTTCTATAGTTATTTAGTCTATAACTGAAAACAAAGTTTCAATCATTTTTTTTTTTCACTTAGATCTTTGCTCACAGTGATATACAGTGATGCTCTAACTTGGCTGCTCCCTCTGTTCATGATTTTACCCAGGTAGGACAGATTTATGGCAGAGGTCTGAACTATAAATTAAAATCTGCCATGGTTAATCTGATAAATGTTCCACAGAGCTGGCACAATCGTGTCATTATAAGAGAAGCAATACTCTCCATTGCGTATGTGTTTGTTCTGTGGAAACCATGACTGTATTCAAAGCCTTAATTGAAAATGTATCTAAAATGTAATCATGTGTAAAAATTGTTTTAAAAGAGCATTTTTAGAAAATACAGTTCAGATAAATTATATTTCTTTCCATAGGGTACATCCTGTAGAAAACAAATGGAAAATCAGCCAGCAAAAATTGGGGCATGACTAGACTCAAAAATGAGACGCCCTGATAGGTTTGCCTGCCAGCAGTGTTGCAGTTCTGACTAGCAGATGATCATTTGGCACCTTAGAACATGGGAATGACTGACTCTACACGACCAACCTTTCACAGATCCTAAACTGGTACAGGCAGAGGTAGGTAATTACTGCAGCCACCCAAGGGGAAAAGCGGGAGCAGGTGTTGGCTGCCAGCTCAGCTCGAGTTTCAACTCATTTCAAATATAAATGTAGCTCGTGGTGGAAGCCAAGAAATTTGGGTCTGTTGAGACTTTTGCCATCTCAATTTGGGGGATTATAATTGAGTTTTTGCCCCTCTGACCTGATTCTTTCTAATGCATTGCCTACATGGGGAACTTTACATTTTAACTTTTCTCTAAGCTCTTTGTGTTTTTGTTGAGTCACTGAGGATAGGACTCACATGCTGTTTCAGTAACAACTGACAAATTTGTCTTTTGAGAGATTTACTGCATCAGCTAGCTTGACAGAGAGCTGATCACCGAAAAGATAGATCTATTTGTTTCATGGAGTTCTTTATGCTCGGTTACAGCTAGAGAAGGACTGGAGTGGGGGAGGCGGGTGAGTAAGTGCAAAAGAAAGTGATTTTTTTTTTTAATGGGCAAATTAAAATGATGAGAAAGAACCTAGGTAGGAAAAATTGATATTTTATTCTCTTTAAAAAAAAAAAACTAGTAGGAAAAATGTAATCATCAAGTACTCAATGTGATGAATCCTGATTTATTACTCACAATGATCTCTTGCGTCTCAGGGTCATTCACCGCCTTCTCTTGTTCGTACTTATTGATATGTGTGTGCACGTTTACATTCCTGTAAAGATGTCTCATCTTCCAAGCACTTGTCTTACTGACTCTGAGGCTTGTCTTCTTAAAGGTCAAATTTGGGCACTGGAGGGTATTTAGTTGTTAACTTTTCTGTTTAGCTATTCTTAATGGGAACCAAAAGGTGTGCTCTCTTAAAAGCATCACGTGTTTTCCTATTTTTGTAACCAGAAACTACTGAGCATAACTGGCTTTTTCTAATGACACAGAGATACTACTATGAGCACATTGTCTTAAATTGTTGCACCTATGAATTTTCACAGCCTACTGCGGAATCTAGAACCATTTGCCTTACAATAAATGGATGTGCTTCACAGAGTTCTTTCATGTTTAAACAGGTATTTATTTTGTCACTTCAATTTCAGGCAGTAGATTTTTCACTTCTTACAACTGCTTTAAAACTGCTTCTTCCTGCACCCACTAATTTGCCCCGTGCCACACGCTCTGGCCTGGGAAAAGAGATATTTGCCTTTGTAGAATTGTGTGCAAAATTATCTTTGAAAATCTCATCTAAGAGTTAACCACAAAAAATTTGTGCATTAGTTTATTGCTAAGAGGAATTTTTTTGTGTTTTATTCTGGATTCCAGTCATATTCCAGATAGTCAAGGTTTTTGAATATCAAACCTTAAAAAGTGATATATTAATCTTTTCTGTGTGTTTTTGCTACAATCCTTTTGATTTAAATTTATTTCATTTGACATCATTTCCTACTTGGATTTTCCCTCATTCCCTGAGATAAAATTGATATTTTATCTTCCAATTCCCAGAGGTCTAATCTGTTATATTGGCTAGATGACTGCCTGGCATTAATTTGTGTGAGAAAATTACTCTGCTTGAGTCCTATAAATTTTCTCTTAGCGTTATTTTATGTATCTACCAGATTCTATTATGATTAAGGCTAACACAGTCTTTTTTTCTTATGTAGCATATATTAAACAGAACTTAAATAGCCTAATTCATTTTTCATACATAATTTATAACTTCCAAATTCTAATTTATAACTTTCAATTTCTGTGATCATTTTTGGAACACAATTGCCAATCAAGAGGAGATTCCTGGAATAAGAAAATAATGAAACTTAAAGAGGTCCCAGGGAGTTTTAAAGACATGAAATTTCTAATTTTATATATCATTACTGATATATTGACATGTATATTTTCTGGGAATGTATTTAAAATTTAACAGGGAGTGTCTTTAGAAATTTTGTCATTGTATAGTAACCTAACCACAAGTATTTGGATTATATAGATTATAATTCCAGTCCCGCCTTCATCACTTGTAAGTGTGTATCTTGAGAACCTGAATCAGTTGTCTGAGGGTCCATTTCCCCTCCATAAAATGATAGTAATATTTACTTTAGAGAGTGAGATGTTGTGTACAAACACCTAGCAACACACTGCCTAAATGGTGGTTGCTCAATAAATTATATTTTTATTATCTGGCTGTTTCAAGTCTTCTCTACTATTATTTATACTCTGTTTATATATTTTATTCTTAGTGGATTTGAAAAAAAAATAGGTAAGCATTCCCCGAAATAACCCTTTGATGTCTATTGATCAAACTTGAGCTATCCTTGTGACTCTTCTTCAGCCATGATTACTTCTTTACTTTTAATTTTTAGTCATCAGTCTCTTTTCAATATAACCCCTAGGACATCACACAGATTCAGGTGCATTTGTGGAATTTGGAGCAAGGTACTTATTAAATCTGTGACTTTGGGCTGGATGTGTAAACTTAGGTGCTTCTGTAATCTCACATGTGAATGAAGATAAGAAATACCTACCTTTTAAGTGTTGTAAAGGTTAAATTAAGTTAATATATGTGAAAGTTCGTAACACAAAGCCTCCCAAATTGGGACATTCACAAACAGCACTTTTCTTCTTGTAGGTGTGCTTGGGGCCCTGCAGCAAGTTCCACACAAAGCAGACACTAAGGATTCCCTGTCCTGAGGCACCTCTGATTCCTATGATTTCTTCAGAGCCTTTCTCATTTGTGACTTTACAAATCCTTTTTCCTACAGTGTATTATTCTAATGCTTTAACCTGGTTAGTCATTGGCCTCCTTCCATAGTTATGATTTCTATTCCCCTCCTGATTATGTTTGGTTATTTTTTTGTTTTTTTAAAATAATGTGATGGTCACTGGATATCATACTGCTCTCTGGATCTGTTAGAATCTTATCTTTTTTTTTAAATTGAAGTATAGTCAGTTAACAATGTTGTGTTAACTTCTGGTGTACAGCATAATGTTTCAGTCATCCATATACATACATGTATTTCTTTTCATATTCCTTTTCATTATGTTGTGGCTATATCATGCTGATCACACTCGATCTCTTCTGATTATACTATTTTTGATAGTTTGGGCTAAACTGCTTCTTTTGTCCAATCTAGAATTACCCATACTCAACATAGTCTAATTAGTCATAAAATTATTCAGCCCAGTAGTGACCAGCACTTAGAACACATTTTTTCTGTCTCAAATTCAATTCCTGCATTCTTGAAGTCATAGTACTCATCCAGATGAGGCACTTTCAAATGGGAAAACTAGAATTCATTTATAAAATTTTTATGGGAATAATAACTGTGTAGAAATTGCCACATAAGGAATGGTGGAAAGAATTGAAATTGCCTTTTATGTTAAAAGAAATATTTAAAGGAGATACAAAGACTTTTCAGGTACCTAATAAGGCTGCCGTATGGAAACAACCACTTTTCTCTTTCTCTAATACCAGAAAGTGGGATTAAGTCGTATGAATGAAAATGAAGGATTTCAGGTAAAGGAAAAAGCACAATATGAAAAAAGCAACAGAAATGGAAACGTGGTAAGGAATTCCTTGTTACTAAAGATATGAAGCAGAAGATGAACAATCCTTCCTTCTTCCTGATTCCACTACATGGGGATGAGTTGTGGAGCATACAGAGAGGGAATTAATGCCAAGAGCAGATTGTTAGGGTAGTAAGGTACATCCAAAGCCAACATTCTCCAATCACAGTTGACCTTTAGACATAGGACACAAAGAGAGACTTCTTCCAAGAAAATGGCATATGGGTTCCATATATATGGATACATTTAATTAATAAAAAGGTAACTAAGAGTAGTTATGTATCAACCTAATGGTAGACTGTACAGAGAATAGGTATAACATTCAGGGTATGACTTCTAATAAAAGACGATTGCAAACTTTTTTTAGACTGGGATAATAAAGGCTCACCCTTAGAAGCAAATTTTATATTCACTGGGATTGTGTCTATGTACATGGCATTTTCTACCAGGTGAGTTTTGATACTCAGCTGTGACCTTTAGCTTTATTCTGTGCTTACTCCTTCTGTGATTAATAAAGGAAAGCAAGTTACAACACTTGACATGCTCCAGCCTTGAAATGATTCCAGAAAATATGCCTTGTAACAAAACATACATGTTTTGTAGAATATTTGCTATTTGTAGTATTACTAACAAATAAGTCACAATCTACATCTAAACAATTATATGTCAACCACTTAATCAGTGATTGATATCATTTATGAAACATTTTTATAAAAATATTAAAATATTTCTACAAACCTGATATATAAAATCATAGGCATTATTAGTTTATAAGCCAGAAAGCTGATATTGTTTGGAAATTGAATTTGTACCTCACTATCACTTAAAACATTGCAGTCTGGGAGAGGCTAGAATCTGGAAAGACACCTGGAAAGTGCTCCAGGGGCACTGCAGCTGAGAAGACTTTGGCTGATAGGAAAAGCCTGGAGGAGGCTGGGTGGGGAGAAGGATTTTGAGTTTCTCCGACTTAGGGTCTGGTGACTTCACTTATACAATAACACTATTCAGGAAAATGTCAACTACCACGCCTGTATTTTAAAGGCTCAGGGGTGTCCCGGGTTACTGAGAAGGAGACTGTTGATACAATTAGCTCCAAGAGGGTACAGACAGTTGTCAGCTCTGTTAGTGACAAATGGGTTTTCTCCAAGCTGTTATTGATGGGGGATTCTGGCAAGAGAGACACTTTAAATCTGTCTGTCTATTTACCTACCTACCTATCAATCATCTAGCTATGTAATCTACCATCTATCTATCCAGCTAACTATCATTACAGCATAGTGTTCTCTTGGATAGAAAAAAAAAAAGCAAAAACAAAAACTGGTTTAGCTCTCATGAAATTCTGTGGTACTGGCATGTACCACGGGGGAAATGCACTTCTTACATCTCTGACTGTGGGAAGCCTATTGACTGACTACCTCACCTACTGTGCCCTGAAATCCACCATTGTGTTCATGTTGAGGACCCACTTCCCACAGGCTGCTGTCAAGCAGTAACTGAGCATGGCGGGGATACTAAGATGGACACATTCCTGAGAAATGAGGGACAGCCCTGATGACAGATTTTGACTTTGGAGAGGCTCCATCAGCCCTGCTGAATATTCATAGTCTAAGCTGCCATCTAAGAAGCTTTCTCCATCCCCTGTCTCTTTCACAAGAGTCAGACCTATATTGCAGACAGAAGGCTCCTGGCTCAATTCCCCCTCTTTTTTGACATGCTTTCACCTAATAAATCCTTTGGTTCTTCCTCCCGTCTTGAGATCTGCTTCTTGGAGAATTGGACTAATACAAGCAATGGATAACTGTTTTCTGTCAGGTGGAAGATGAGACATGGTTGTTAGATAAAGGTGTAGATGACGGCTTTGAGTTTGGAGCTTAGATGTCAGAAGGGCCTTTACAATGATTGTGGATAACAACATCTTGCTTAATGCATACCTGTCTGGGAGAGCAAAGAGACTTTGATATTGCTTAGTTTAAACTTCTTTAATCGTGTAATGGAGATGTAAGTGTGCAAGCTAACCACTTTGGCATACTTAAGAGTCTTATGTGTATATATACCACACCTACTGTGTGTTTCTAGAATTATAAATAGGGAGAATATAACACAAAGTTTTTATATGGGATACAGGGCAACCTTCCAAAGATTTGCTTTATTCTAAATATCAGAGGTTAAGCATAGATTTTTTTAAAAAGTTAACTGCTAGTTATTGTACAAGTTGTCCAGGAGTGGAGGAAGATTATGAAGGAAACACTGTTAGTGCTGTGAACAGTGGAGGTAGGCTCCCATTTGCTATAGATACTAATTTTCTCCACAAATAAATTATCGTGCAACACCTTGATTTTATGCAGATGCAAATGCTAAAGTGGGGCAGGAAAAAGCAATCACTCATCAAACACACAGATTTTGGAGTTTTATTACTTTTTAAATATTTCCCATAGTTATTCTTTGGCTCCACATGTCTAATTTACCCTGCACTTACCCTAGTTTTTGCAGCATTTATAGTAAATTATAAAATTCTTGGATTAATTTAGAGCTTAAAGAATTTGTGAATACATTTTATTAGCTGTATTTTTCTGATGGCTTCATTTTTAAGTGATTAGTTAAGAATTTAGTGGCAAGAATTTAAAATTTTGAACTGACATCATTTATGGGGAAAATGAAAGCATGTTATTTGGTTATCAGAGATGCATAAAGGCAGCATGCTGAATTTCTTAGCTCGACAACTCAATGTCTATTTCTTAACATACTTCTCAAAAGGAGCATGGCAATCTGTTAACTGCCAACCTTTAGATTTAGTATAAAGAAGGCACATTAAAATAGGGTGAAGATAATAGGAAATGTTCTCGATGAAGCCCAAATTGCTCTGTTACATAAAGAATGGAATAATGATAAAAATCAAAGAAATATAATCAGAGGCTCTAATTCCATGCCACCTAGACATTCCTGTGGTATTCATTTCATTCAAGTTCTGCATACTTCTGGTTCTACTATATTTCTCCCAAACACTTTACTTGAAAGTAAGGACAAAACGTATCAATTTTTTTGACATTCCTGTAGGGAACTAGCAAAATTCTTAACTGCTTTCCTAACATCTGCCTTGCTTTTATCCTTGGCGGCACTGTTGCTTACTGGAAGCACTGGTGCGTTTGCCTTGGCGGAAGTACCACGTCAAGTTCTGTTATTCAACTTAAAGAATTCTTCAAGATCTAGTAAAGCAAACAATAGGAATATACAAGGAGAATGTTCTCAAACTTGAATCTTAAGATTATAGTAGAGGAGCCTAGGAAAGTATTTCACCAAATATAGGGGGGTGGGGGGATAACAGCCAGAAAAGCAAAGTAGCCTGGAGCAGAGTGAAGAGAGTGAGAGAAGGGTAACACAACAGGAGAGAAAGCCGGAGAAGTACGAGCAACCAGATGATGTAGGGCCTTTTAAGTCATAATACGGATTTTGGTTTTTCCTCAGTGATATTAGAAGTCACTGGGAGATTCAGACCATAAGAGTAATATCAGATTTACATTCACAATATAGCAACATTATTCTGGTTGCTATATTGAAGATAACCTGCAAGAAGACAGTTAGAAAGTGAGGGATGCTGGTGATTTTGACCAAGCTGGTGACAGAAGTCTCTTTGGAAGTGATGGAATTCTGAATGTATTCAAGGTAAAGTAAGTAAGATTTCTGACTGATCAAACTGAAATTAGAGACTTAGGGAGAACTTGAACTTGGCACCAGTGTTTTGGCCCAAGCAACTAGAATAGAGTTATTATTAACTGAGGTGGAGTAGTTCCGAAAAGAGGTCAGTTTTGGACATACTAATTCTGAGATCTGTATTGGACATTTCAATGGTAAGTGTTGAGTAAGCAGCTGGATATTTGGTTCTGAAATTAAGAAGTGATAGAGACAAGGCCAAGATGGCAGAGTACTAGGACACTTGTAGCTCACCCTCTCCCACAGATACACCAAGACTCACATCCACGGACCCACTCAGCCAACCAGAGCACCTGCGGAACTCCAACAGAACATTGTCCCCTTCAAAAGACAAAGATGCCAAAAATCTGGTAGGAGAAAGGAAAAAGTGAAAGACGAAAAGGCAAAACAGTGCGGGACTGCTCCCACGGGGAGGGAGCGGCAAAGGAGAACTGGCGCTTGTTCGCTGGGTCTCCCCCTCTCCAATGGCGAGGCCAGTGGGACAGAGGGGGAGCCTCCGAGGCTCAGATCTGTACGGAGCAGCCCTTGACCTTGACCGACAGAACTTAGTTAAACGAGCACAGAGGGTCCCTGCGACATCCAGCCCAAGACCCAAGCTGGGAGCTGGGGGCCGGGACAGGCTCCCCGAGCTGGGCAGAGGAGGGGCTGGCTGCACTGAGGCAGCCCCGGGGGACTACAGGGGCTACGCAATGTGGATGAGTGGGTGCACAGGGCAGAACAACCTGGGCCCTCCATGAAACAGCATGACTGATGTGCCCTGGGGGGAAGGGTGCATATCCCCATCTCTGAAAATCCATGGAAGGTTTTCAGTGAGGAGAGGCGGGGTTCAGATGCAACCGCCATACCCTCCAGTGCTTGGCACCCAGGTTGGGGGGGGGGTGCAAAACATGAATTTGCATCTAGGGGACCCTCAAAGGCCAAACGGTTATGTGTTTGTAGCCCGAGTCATGGAGCAGGGGCAGGGCTGTTCCATGGTCTTAGCGGACCCGCCTGCGGAGTGCTGACGGGCGGAACCATGGAGTGACTGGCACCGGGAGACAGCGAGTAGCCCCCAGCCTTTCCAGCAGGAACGCTGTGCTGGGAGGGGCTGCGATCTGCTTGCTGACAGGCACTGGGAACAGGACAGACAAGGATGGAGACAGAGGGCCTCTGGAAACAGCAAGCCAAGCTCGCAAAACAGGGTGAAGACAGAAAGACTTCTCATTAAGAGCACACGGTCTCCAGGAGAACACCCCTCCCCCCCCTTTTTTAAAATCTGTTTCTACCTGTTGTATTTTCTATTACCTTTTTAATTTTTACTTTTTGAACAATTATATATCCTCCTAGTTTTAATCCCTTTACAATTTTTCTTTTAAAATATTATTATTATTTTAAAAAATCCACATTGTGTCATTTTTATCTCTCTTGGTTTTGATCTCCTGTTATTGATTATAAATAGGTTTCAAATATCGTTTTTAGATTTTTTCCTTTTTTTTAAGGTTTTTTAAAAAAGACATCTCAACTTGAATGCTAGTCAGATTCAAATTTCGCTTCTATAATTGATTATACACTATTTTCAAACCTTTTATTCCCCCTTCTTTTAAAATTCTTTCTCAATTTCTCCTTTTTTCATTTTTTAAGATTTAGTCCTACATAGGCATTAGATAGATAAATAAATAAACTCCCTTAAGGGCCACAACCAAAGCAAAAGCTGGTTTTTTGAAAAAGTAAATAAAATCGACAAACCTCTGGTCAAACTCACAAGGAAGAAAAAAGAGAGAGCACAAATTAGCAAAATAAGAAAGGAAAATGGAGAAATTACAACAAACAAAATAGAAATACAGAATATCATACGAGAATATTATGAAAAACTATATGGAACCAAACTGGATAACCTAGAGGAGATGGACAAGTTTCTGGAAACATACTGTCCACCAAAACTGAATCAAGAAGAAACTGAACACTTGAACAATCCGATCACTAGAAAGGAAATAGAAATAGCAATTAAAAACCTCCCTACAAATAAAAGTCCAGGACCGGATGGCTTCACTGGGGAATTCTACCAAACATACAAAGAAGAACTCATACCAGTCCTTCTCAAACTCTTCCAGACAACTAAAAAGGAGGGAATACTCTCAAACTCATTCTATGAAGCCACCATCACCCTGATACCAAAACCAGGCAAAGACACTACCAAAAAAGAGAATTATAGGCCAATATCACTGATGAACATAGATGCCAAAATCCTCACCAAAATATTAGCAAGTAGAATCCAACAATACTAAAAAAAAATTATACATCATGATCAATCGGGGTTCATCCCAGGGACATGAGGGTGGTTCAACATATGCAAATCAATCAATGTTATACATCACATTAACAAGAGAAAGGACAAAAACCATGTGATCATCTCAACAGATGCAGAAAAAGCATTTGATAAAATTGAACACCATTTATGATAAAAACTCTCACCAAAGTGGGTATAGAGGGAACATATCTCAACATAATAAAAGCTATATATGATAAATATATGATAAACCTACAGCCAGCATAGTTCTCAATGGTGAAAAATTCAAAAGCTTCCCACTAAAATCTGGGACAAGACAAGGATGCCCACTATCACCACTCCTATTCAACACAGTCTTGAAATTCCTAGCCACAACAATCAGACAAGAGAGAGAAATAAAAGGGATCCAAATTGGAAAAGAAGAGGTAAAAGTGTCACTATATGCCGAAGACATGTTACTATATATAGAAAACCCTAAAAGGTCCACACAAAAACTGCTAGAGCTGATCAAAGAATTCAGCAAGGTAGCAGGTTACAAAATTAACATTCAAAAATCAGTTGCATTTCTTTACACTAACGTTGAACCAACAGATAAATAAAAAATAAAGAAACAATCCCCTTTAAAATAGCACCCAAAGTAATAAAATACCTAGGAATAAATCTAACCAAGAAGGTGAAAGACTTATACACAGAAAACTATAAACCACTGATGAAGGAAAATAAAGAAAACGTTAAAAAATGGAAAGATATTCCATGCTCTTGGATTGGAAGAATCAATATTGTTAAAATGGTCACACTGCCCAAGGCAATCTACAGATTTAATGCAATCCCTATCAAAGTACCCAGGACATATTTCACAGAACTAGTTAACAATTCATAATACAGTTTATATGGAACCATCAAAGACCTAGAATTGCCAAAGCATTACTGAAGTGAAAGAAAGAGGCTGGAGGAATAACTCTCCCAGACTTCAGACAATACTATAGAGCTACACTCATCAAGACAGCATGGTATTGGTACCAAAAGAGACATATAGACTAACAGAACAGAAAAGAGAGCCCAGAAATGAACCCCCAAACCTTTGGTCAACTAATCTTTGACAAAGTAGACAAAAATATACAATGAAATACAGAAGTCTCTTCAGCAAATGGTATTAGGAAAACTGGACAGCAGCATGTAAAGCAATGAAGCTAGAACACTCCCTTACACCATACACAAAAATAAACTCAAAATGGATCAAAGATGTAAACATAAGGCAAGATACAATAAACCTCCTAGAAGAAAATTTAGGCAAAACATTATGTGACATACATCTCAAAAATGTTCTCCTAGAACAGTCTACTCAAGCAATAGAAATAAAAGCAAGAATTAAACAAACGGGAACTAATGAAACTTACAAGCTTCTGCACAGTAAAGGAAACCATAAGTAAAACAAAAAGACAAACTATGGAACGGGAGAAAATTTTTGCAAATGAAACCGACAAAGGCTTGATCTCCAGAATACATAAGCAGCTCATACAACTTAATAAGAAACAACCAAACAACCCAATTCAAAAATGGGCAAAAGACTTAAACAAGCAATTCTCCAAGGAAGACATACAAATGATCAATAGGCACATGAAAAAATGCTCAATATCACTACTTATCAGAGAAATGCAAATCAAAACTACAATGAGGTATCACCTCACACCAGTCAGAATGACTATCATTCAAAAGTCCACAAATGACAAATGCTGGAGAGGCTGTGGAGAAAGGGGAACCCTCCTACACTGCTGGTGGGAATGCAGTTTGGTGCAGCCACTGTGGAAAACAATATGGAGATTCCTCAAAAGACTAGGAATAAAGACTTCAACATAAGACAAGATACAATAAACCTCCTAGAGGAAAACATAGGCAAAACATCATCTGACATACATCTCAAAAATTTTCTCCTAGAAGAAGTCAAGAATAAACAAATGGGACCTAATGAAACTTACAAGCTTCTGCATAGCAAAGGAAACCATAAGTAAAACAAAAGGACAACCTACAGAATGGGAGAAAATTTTTGCAAATGAAACTGACAAAGGCTTGATCTCCAGAATATATAAGCAGCTCATATGACTTAATAAGAAAAAAATAAACAACCCAATCCAAAACTGGGCAGAAGACCTAAATAAGCAATTCTCCAAGGAAGACATACAAATGATCAATAGGCATATGAAAAAATGCTCAATATCACTACTTATCAGAGAAATGCAAATCAAAACTACAATGAGGTATCACCTCACACCAGTCAGAATGGCTGTCATTCAAAAATCCACAAATGACAAATGCTGGAGAGGCTGTGGAGAAAAGGGAACCCTCCTACACTGCTGGTGGGAATGCAGTTTGGTGTAGCCACTATGGAAAACAGTATGGAGATTTCTCAAAAGACTAGGAATAGACTTACCATATGACCCAGGAATCCCACTCCTGGGCTTATATCCAGAAGGAACCCTACTTCAGGATGACACCTGCACCCCAATGTTCATAGCAGCACTATTCACAATAATCAAAACATGGAAACAGCCTAAATGTCCATCAACAGGTGACTGGATAAAGAAGAGGTGGTATATTTATACAATGGAATACTACTCAGCCATAAAAACTGACAACATAACACCATTTGCAGCAACATGGATGTTCCTGGAGAATGTCATTCTAAGTGAAGTAAGCCAGAAAGAGAAAGAAAAATACCATATGAGATCGCTCATATGTGGAATCTAAAAAACAAACAAACAAAAACAAACAAAGCATAAATACAAAACAGAAACAGACTCATAGACATAGAATACAAACTTGTGGTTACCAAGGGGGTGGTGGGTGGGAAGGGATAGATGGGATTTCAAAATCATAGAATAGATAAACAAGATTATACTGTATAGCACAGGGAAATATACACAAGATCTTATGGTAGCTCACAGAGAAAAAAATGTGACAATGAATATATATATGTTCACGTATAATTCAAAAATTGTGCTCTACACTGGAATTTGACACAACATTGTAAAATGATTATAAATCAATAAAAAATGTTTTAAAAAAGTGATATAAAGTTGGGGATTATTAACATAAAGATGGTGTTTAAAGACATGAGACTGGATGAATTAGAATAGAGAGATGAGCCAAGGACTGAGACCTGGAACAATCCAACTATTATTGGTTTGGGGAAATCAACAAAAGAAACTAAGACAAATGGTCAGAGATGTAGAGGGAAGTGCAGGACTTTTGTGAAAGACAAAAGAGGAAAGTGTTTTATGGTGAAATGCTTACCAACACCAAATCTTGCTACTAGGTCAGATAAAATAAATGCTGAGAGATAACTATTAGATTTGAAACATGTATGTTACTGGTGAGCATATAATTGACTATAAATCTTAAAAAGGGGAAATTCCCATTATTAAACTATCAATATGTCTTACCTTAATTTTCATTTAGTGATAAATTAGCTGGCATACAGGAAGATACGGGCTTACTCAATAGGAAAATAAAAGGCAAAATCAAAACTTTTGGCTTTTTGTGTAACACTCATACATGACTAAACTAAAAATACAATAATATAAAATAGTAGAAAAAAGGAAAAGAAATATACTTTAAAATTTTCCCTATCTGAGTATATAAATATTCAAATTTTATTTTATACCTATGTGGAAACAATCTGGGAATTCATTTATTTTGGCAAAACCTCTGGAAATATTGGTTTTGTTTTTGTTTTTGTTTTTGTTTTTCCAATTATTTTTATTGTGATGTGGAAGGCATCTTGTTTATTATATCGGATACTTTAGAGGCTTCCTGGGATCCTATTTGTTACCAAGTATAAATGTCATCATGAATGTCATTTGCTGATATTAAGCATAGCAACATGCACCACTGAAGAGAATAATCTCATGTTTAATTAGAGTAGGAGGTTCTCTGGAACGATCAGCCAGCTGTCTGCTTCTAACCATGATGTTAAAAGAGAACTGAATTAGAAGAATGGTCAATGCTAGAAATATCTAAGTAGCATTAAATAATCTAAAAATTGGGAGATGTTCAAAGTTTAATGTCAACTTTCAAAACTGTCACTGTCACACACACACACATACCCCTTAACAGCTAGTCTAATTTCAGCCTCTTAAAAATATAAAAAGCTTAACATTTTGTTGCCCTCATTGTCTCCATCAGAGTGAAAGAAGTAATTACCCTTCAGTGCCTTTCACTCTGTGACCTTCAGAGTCAAAGCCACAGTCAAACAGAGCTGTTATTTTTTTCCCTAAATCACCTGACTAATTGCTAAACACTATGTTTCACTCAGGCAAGATAAAATAGGCTAGAGAGGAGGATGAAAAAAATTTTACTAACAGGTATCCTTAGAATTTAGGTGTTAATACAAAGAGCTTTTATGGTCTCAAAAGCTTTTTAGAAGCATTTCTTTGGTTCTGGTTTGTAGACAGTCACTATCTTGATTCATAAATAATAGGAAGTTGATATCATATTCTATTTCACTCTACACTAATTGATAAAACTAAGAAAAATGCAAAATGGACATCTGTGATGTTTTAATCAGATGGAAATACTTATTTCTGAAGATAACATGCTGCATTTCAAGATTTGCTTTAGGAACTAAAAAACACTTAAAATAGACTTCTTTCAAATTGCTTCATTTTTGGTTTTTTAGTTGTATACACATTCCATGCCAGATCTTTTTAAATAGTCTATTACCATATAGTTTATTAATGTGATAGCTGAAAGTAGCAAGAATGCGCTACTATGCTTCATTTTTTCCAGCTGTGGAAAAGGGAGGAAATAACTAAAGCTTAGCCCAGACTTACATACAATCCTCTACTCAGTATTTGTGATGCAATATATGAAAAGGATTTATCTGTGACTGTTCACTTAAGTATTATAGATTATATTTCATTAAACAAAGTTATTTTCTCCCCCAAATATATTTTTTGCTTGACTTTTATAATATCTGAAAGTTTTATCATCAGTGGAATATTCAGGTTGGGCAAATTGGTCATTATCATTAAAACACAAATTAAATTTTTAGATTGGCTACCTAGCCACTTAATAGGGCTTTGGTGTGGTGAGATGGGAATCAGGAGGGGTTTATTTCAGAGACACAGAGGACAGAATTGCTATTCATTTTGCTAGTCATTCTACTAAATTCAGGCTCTCTGCTGAAACGAGAAAAACCTCTCAAATGAATTGTCTAGATAGGTACACAGGACTTTCATTAGCTGGTACACTGGCTATAATGCATTAATATGTATCATATCTCACTATATATATCTTATTAAAAAGAAAAAAAGCAACAACAATTACAGCAAGCAAACATACTCAAATTTCTGCTATGGGTCTGTAGTAACTCTCTTACACTTTTTTTAAAAACACTTTTTCTGAGGGCATTTTTCCTGAGATATAACTCACATATCATATATTCTACCATTTAACATATACAATTGAGTGGTTTGGGATGTAGTCACAAAACTGTGCAGCGATCACCATAATCAATTTTAGAACCCCAAAGAAATCCCATACTTATTACTGGTAACTCCTCATTTACCCCAAACTTTCTAGCCGCTGGCACTCACCAATCTACTTTCTCTCTCTGTGGATTTGCCTAATCTGGATAATTTATATAAGAGTAATCATACAACATGTGGTTCTTTGTGACTAGAGTCTTTCCTGTAGCATAATGTTTTCAGCATATGTTGTAGCATGTTTCAGTACTTCCTGTTTACTGCTGAACATATTCCATTATGTGATATACCGCATTTTATTTATTCATTCATGAACTGATAGACATTTGGGTTGTTTCCACTATTTGGCTATGGTGAGTAATGTCATGAACATTCATGTCCACGTTTTTGTGTGTATGTATGTCTCTGTTTCTCTTGAGGAGAATTACTAGGAGTAGCACCACCGAAAGCAGAATTCTTGCGTAGAATATCTAGAAGCAGAATCGTTGGATCATAGGGTAACTTCATGTTTAAAGCTTTTCAAAGAATTGCCAGACTGTTTTCCAAAACTGCTGCACCATTTTGTACTTCCGGTTGTAACGTATAAACGTTGAAAATTCTCCACATCCTCACCAGCATTTGCCTTTTTGGCTATTGCCATCCTAGCGAGTGTAAAGAAGTTATCTCACTGGGGGTTTGATTTACATTTCCCTAGTTACTCTTGCTTAGACCGAATATTTATGTCCCTCCAAAATTCATATGATAAAACCTGGTCCTCCAACGTGATGGTATTTGAAGCGGGAACTGTGGGAGATGTAACTTTGCTAGATATTGCCAGATTCCCTCCTTAGGGTTTGTACCCCTTTGGATTCCAAACTGCAATGTATGAAAGTTCTGGTATCTCTGAATTTTTGCCATTCTAATAGGTTTCACACTGTAATTTTAATTTGCCTTTCTGTAATTATTAGTGAGGCTTGAATCTTCATATGTTTGAAGGTTATTCTTATTTCTATTTCTGTGAGTTAGCTGTTTGTTTCTTGGCCCTCTTTTTCTGTAGAGTTCTTGATCATTTTTTTCCCAGTTTCTAGAAGCAATGTGTATAATTAGGGAAGCAAATCTTTCGTCTGAGATATAAACTGATAATATTTTTCCATAGTTTATTTTTTTTCTTTGCACTTTGCTTGTGTTATTTTTTTTGGCATGTAGAAGTTTTTTTGTTTTGTTTAGTTTTTTTTAATGTAGCCACAATTATCAAGATTTCCTTTTAGAAATCCTAAATTTGAGTCACAGAAAGGACTTCCATGCTCCATCTTGGGACATATGACCTAACAGATCCCACGGTGTTGTAGGTTATTTGTGGTATATAAGGACCTTCTCTGAATATCTAAAGCCCTACTAGGGGAGATGCAGCACAGACCCGTAATGGCTCTGGAATAATGCCATCACATATTCATCAGATAAAGATGTACCATCTGAAAAGCAGCTTCCAGTATGGGCCTAGTGCCTAAGCAGATACTGAGCACCTGCCATGGGACATCAAATGATTAAACAGTTAGAAATGGTCTACTAAATCATAAAGCTAGGTGAGCATATAGGTAAACCATGGTATGGTAGAGTGGCTTATTCAGAATTGGCCCTGAGCTGGCCCAGGGGACGTAAGTAAGTTGTAAGAGAAGTGGTCATGGAACCTTAAGTCACCTCCCACTGTTTGAGCCTTTCTCTCGACATATACCTATAGCCCTATGGAGCGTTATCTACAACCAAGTAATGGAGTTGGAATAAAATTCTGAGCCTGGTTAATGGCTTAGATGGCTTGATATATTGGCAAAGGCTGACAATGGACTGTTGCTGTGGAAATGGTCCTGAAAGACAGTGTTGGCTTTGAGGAATATATGGAGTCATAACCTGGTGTGAAAGGAGAAGGGTCCTGAGTTAGCAACACAATGGAGCTTCTGGGCAGTTGAAAGAGCTTAGGTGGTAGATCAGGAATTTGGGAGGAGTAAAAATGGAAGAGTGAAGGCAAAGAAGTTTGAGAATCTGTGGAGCGGTAGTGGACAAAAAGCGTACAGATCGTTAATTCTCATGTCAGGCTGCTATATGAAAGGTCACCTGTGTCTAAATTTTAGAACCTTTGAGCGTAAACTGAATTTGAGTTTGTGGAACCCTGAAGGCCTATAAATCAGGCTCTCTCCCTTCTGAAGAATATACCAAGTAATGGCTTTAACTCCCTTTGATGTGTGAAAAATACAATCAAGTTTTCTACTTGTTTGTTTTTTTAATTGGTCTGCAAATGATTGACTCACTGCCCTTGCATATTTCTCTTTGTCTACCCACCTTTCCTCTTCAAGATCTCTTTTGGAGAATATTCACAGCTTGTTGATGTTGCTTTGTGGAATATTGTGCTAATTGGTCAGGTCACCCTAAACTTGTCTATTGCTGAATAAGAGATGAGTGACAAGATACTTATGCCAATCAGTGATTTTTTTGTATAATCAGTATACAATACTGTGAACTCAATGAGCAATCCTGAGACAGCTCACTGTGCTGAATTACTCACATAAGTATATACCAGTGACACTGCTCAGATTCCAGAGGAGCAGTTGAAGAAAATAATGTCCATATTGGCATGGCCAGAGGATGAACAGATGGATTCCCACTGCCAGCCCTGATTTGCTTGATATCTCGTTTCTTTCCTTAAAAGAGGAAGGGTGTTTTGGGAGGATGGCATGAGAATGAGACAGACTTAGAGCTGGACGTGGGACCGATTTTGTTTTAAAGAACCTGTCAATTTTGAGATAATCAAAAGTTGTATCAGTGAAATCAGAAACAAACTTCCCACAAAACGTATCTTTCAGGTGAATAGAATTCTGTTGGAATTCCTTCTTATTCACCTTTGCAAATCTGTTCTCCCAGGTTGTAACATTCTTCTCTAAAACCTGTTTTTTTCCTGTGTAGGTGTCCTTTTTCTCCTTAGGCTCCCAAGCCACAGATCACTCCACCCTTTACTATTAGCCAGTTCAGCCTCCCATTTTTCCAGCCAGGCTCAGTAGCTTAGAGACTTCTCTTGTTGGGAGAAAAAAATTTAATGGAGAGAAAGTCTTTTTATTTATTTATTTATTTATTTATTTCTGTTGGCTAGAATTTTCTAGCACAAAATAGTGGGCAGTAAATATTTGGTATGTGACTAACTAAATAAATGGAGGAATGAGTTATTCTGTTTGGAGGGTAACATTCTTCTGGAATAATGTTAATAATTTGAGGACATAATCTTTAGGCTATAAGAGATTTTTTGTTTTTGTTTTTGTTTTTTTAACATCATGCCATGGCAGCAGGAGTGTGTGCATTCCATTAGAACTAAAGTTGAGGATAAAACCATTTTAAAAACCTAGCAAAATATGATGGAGATCAGGGAATTGTGTACTCCTCAGTTGGAACTCATATTTTGCCTCCTTTCAACTTAAACCCTGCTTTGAACCCCTTTCCTCATTTCATCCAAAGGCGGAGGAGAAAATCAGTGAGACATGAATGGGGCTCTACTGCTGGGGGCCGGCCTAACAGCATGCTGAGGGTTGTAATGGAAAGTTTCAGCCCCTGGGTGAGCGGGCACTCTCGGATGAGTGGGTTTCTAGGCAAGACTGAAACATTCGATTCAAAAGAGGTGTCACCTCTTCAGAATCTTCTCTGCCTTAAAAGTCCCAGGTGGAAATACTGGGCTACTCTACTCTAAAACTTAAAGAAGAGTTGTTCTCTTTCTAGGTGCTTCTTCTGTGGCTTTAAGCCACCTCTAAAGCTTCCTTTACACACCATCAGAATATCAGTCTGGAATTCAGGGAGGGGGCTAGAAGGTGAGGGTCCCAAGGAAGCCATTGGCCTACTTTTAGTTTTATAATTTCTTGTATTATTAATGATGTGTGTCAAATGAGTTCTTCATGCAGTTTAGCATAGCACAGTGTGGCATGCAGTTTGGAAAAGCTCTCTCATGGTACTAAATAACATTAATGAACATGTATAAAGTGTATTACATATATGCTTCATGTATATTGACCTCATTTTAACATCACAACGTGCTTATGGACAGAAGTTCTGTTATCATCATTATCATTGAGTATTTTTAGATGGAAAATTAAGTAATGTGCTCAATTTCATACAGCTGATAAGTAATTTAAATTATAGGAGAAGTAGTCTGATTCTACATTCCATTCTCTTAGTTTCTTCACTACAATCTGTCTCCATAAACAGAGCATCCACGTGACAGACCTTGACTTCTGGGTTAACTTTTCTCAGGAACCTTAAAGGTGGTGTGTCTATGGAAATACTAGACAAAATAATTGAGGAGGTCATTCACTTCATAAATATCTGTTTAATGTCTACTTTGTGGCAGGTTTTATGTTTCATTATTGGCCTACATCTCTGGCCAATAATCTATGCAAATGAATTTCCTATAAAATAATAAGCAGAATGATAATATGACCAAGGCAAGGGTAACTTTGTCTGTTTTAACATTTACATAAAACTGAATATAATAATAAAAATTTAACACTAGTAAAATTTAATTTTGGAGAAAGCTACATATTGAAGAGGTGAATTAAAAGGAAAGAGAAGAAAGATACTCTGAATAAAATTGTATTTCCAAGCTAGAAAATAGAAAGTAGAACTCGAGATTGGTGAAAGTAGAACAAAGTAACTTCTTTATGTATCCAGGCTTTAGTGGTACTCATCTCTGACTTGTGTCAAAGGGGAAGATAAACTATCTAGTCAGGCTGTTTTTTAGTGAAAAGAAAACAAGATGAAAAGTCTGATAGAAGTTTTTAATTATAAGGCACTATATAGTGAAATATTTCATGAAACACTATGGTTCAGAAATAAGAAGAGAAACTCACTTAGCAAATCTAGCATTGTCTTTACCTTCAAGGTCCACCTAGTTCTGATGCAAATAGACTTAAGTGAATCTTAAATGTAATAAAAATGTATTTTGTTTAAAGACATATTACTCTTTTTCTTCAAATACATTAAAAATGACTTCATTCATTCTTAAATACCTGATGCCACTTGATGAAACCTGACCTTTGTCCTTTCCACCCAAGAGTCCTAAACTGAAATGCTCTCTTATTTCTATGTCTATGGATAGCAATATTTATCTCTCAACCAAAGTTTCTGCACTGCAAAACTAAGACTGTGAATAAGTACTTTAAATAATATTTAATTACTACACACCTTCCATCTTAGAATATCATTGACAGCTAAGCCTTGTATTCTGAGTTCCCCAGTGAATTCTTATTCACTTATAAGAACCACCCAAGAATTACTCTCTCCTCACTGGTTAGCCTAGTAATTCTCAAAATATGGTCTCTGAATCAGCACCTTTGCAATACCTAGTAACTTGTTAAAAATGAAATTTTGTGCTGGGTCTCAGTCCACTGAATCAGAAACCCTGGATTAGTGCCCAGAGTTTAAAAAAGCTGCTAGATAATTATGATGCAGTTTGGGAACCACTGGCCTAGACTGTTTCATTCTTTGATGTTCTAGTATTTCCATGGGTATATTTCACTCATCACATTTGACACATTTCATTTATATTAGCTGTTTATTTCCTTTGTGTTTACAAATCAATTCTCCTGCACATTTTTTTTTTAGAGAAATCACTGTGTATTCCCTAATTTATATATTCTCTAGTGACTGGTAGATTTTCCATCAAATTCTAGGGGAGATTTTCATCAAAGATAAATTTGTAAAGTAGCGTTCTTATCTCTGTTTCCCATATACATTATTTTAACGCTTGCTTCTCATTAAAGACATTCTATTTCTTAAAAGATTAAAAAAACCTGATGCCTTAAAAAATGCTCTGGATTTACCAGAACAACAATGCATAAAAGTTAATGTGACTTAGAATGTAAAAAGTACATGCTGACTTCCAGTTCTAAACAAGATGGTATAGACACATCTCTCCCTATTCCTGCCAAGAAATACAGCTAAAATCCTTGGACATCACATACACAACAAAGTTAAGACGGCTATGAAAGAGAGGAAGAAGAAGGCATCTGGCCAGGGCCCGGGGAATGATATGGCAGTAAGTTCCCTGGATCCTAGGTTTTCCTTTTCTTCATACATTCCACTGGGTGTTGGAGAAGCAGGCAAACTGGAAACAGCGATGAATGTAGATCAAAACAAATTCTTAAGAATTGCCTGTTCTCATTAGCCAAAGACAAGGAAAGGGGCAGCCTAACCATTCAACTCCAAAAAACACCATGAAAAATAAAAGACCCCATAATCACCTCCATCAACAAAAGAGGAAGAGTGACCTAGACTTTCACACTTGCCCGGCCATCTTCAGTCACCCCTCCTTCCCACAGTAGTGTCAGAGACGATCAGGTAGGGAGCTGGGACTTTTATCCCCACCCTACTTGTTCAATATTGAAAGTCAATCAATGTAATTCACCACTAACAGGCTAAAAATCACATGATAGTATCAGTTGACACAGAAAAATCATTTAATAAAATTTAGCATTCATAATAAAAACTCTCAGAAACCAGGAATAGAGGAGAACATTTTCCAATTCAATAATGAACTTCTAAAGAAAAACTTAAAACTTACTTCTAACATCATACTTACTGGTCTAAGATTGAATGCTTTTGTCCTAAGACTGGGAACAAGCAAGCCACACTTGCCAAGCTTATTAAACTCAGTACTGAAGTTCTGACAGTGAATAAAGCAAGAAAAGGAATTAAAATGCATACATATCCAAAATGAAGAAATAACACTGTGTGTATTTGCAGATGAAGAAACAGAGCATCTATATTTGCAGATGAAATGCTGGTATATGTAGAAAATCCAAAGAGTCTATGAAAAAATTCATAGAATAAGTTCAACAAGATCACAAGTATGAGGTAAAAACTTTAAAAATCAATTGTATATCTGTATACTAGCAATGAATACATGGAAACCAAAATTAAAATACAGTATACAGTGTATTTATTTATATGTTTATAGTTATTTAATTTTAATGTTTATATTTATATATATTTATAAATACAGTATATTTATTCTATAAATATAATAAATGCAAAAAAATAATGAAACGGAACATGTATCCTGAGAACTACAAAATACTGATGAATGAAATCAGGAGAACATAAATGGAGAGACATATTATGTTTCTGGACTGGAAAAAATAGCATGGTAGAGATTTTAACTGTCTAAAACGATATATAAACTTAATGTAATTCCTATCAGAATCCTAGCAAATTTTTATGACTAAAGATAAAATTATTCTAAAATTTCTATAGAAAAGCAAAGGAATTTGACCAACTCAGAGAATTTGGAAAAAGAAGAATATAATAGGAAGTATGAGTATCTAATATTAAGAATTAATATGAAGATACCATGATCAGGATTATGTCATGTTGGCAGAGAGATAGACACATAAAAGAACACAGATATAGACCTACACAAGTATAAAAAGTACAGAAGGTACAAAATTAATTCAGTGGAAGGGTAGTTGTCAACAAACGGTGGTGGAGCAACTGGATACCACAGGCTAAAAAAAGTTCATAGATATAAATATAAAGCATAGAAATATACAATGTTTCGAAGAAAATATAGAGGAAAATCTAAGACCTAGGGCTTGGTGAAGAATTCTTAGACGTGATACCAAAAGCATGCTATGTAAAATTTAAAAATGTATCATTTGAACTTAAGAAGTCCCTGTTGAGGGGATGAAAGGATGAACTAGATACTGTGAACAAATCACATAACTTATAAAGTGTTGTGTCTGGAATCTATAAAGTACTCGTAAAACTCAACAGTAAACAGCAAGCAAACAAAACAACAACAAAAAACCCAAATAATCCAATTTAAATCTGGGCAAGATAAATGAAAAGACAATTCACCAAAGAGGTTCTATGGATGACAAATAAGCACATGAAAAGATGTTCCTCATGGGCCACTACAGAAATGCAGATTAAGACCGTGATAAGATATCCCTACACACATAAAATTTAAAAAGTGACAATACTAAGTGCTGACAAGAATGTGGAGGAACTGAGTCACTCATAAATGGCTGGTGGGAATACTAACTTGTTTAAATACTCTTGAACATGGTTTGAGCTTTTTTTAAGTAACTAAATATACTCTTAATATATAACTCGGTAATAGTACTCCTGAACATTTACCCCAGATAAATGAAAACATTGACACACACGCACAAGCTTGTGCATGAATGCTTACAGCAGCTTTTTTTAAATTGCTAATAACTATAAACAACAAAAGTGTCCTTCAGTGGACGAATGATTATAAAAACCATAGTATACTTACACCATAGAATACTACTCAGAGATGGCCAAATAAAAAAACTTGATACACACAATCTGGATTGATTTTAGGGGCATAACATTAAGTGAAGAAAGACCAAAAAGTCATATCCTATAAATTCTATTTATATAACATTCTTAAAATGACAATATCATGGAGATGGAGAAAATGCTAGTGACTGCCAGAGTCTAAAGATTGTGGGAGGGTGACATGGTGGTTGGTGTGGCTATATGGGGTAGTAAAAGGAGAGTTTGTGTTGAAATAGTTCTGTGTCTTGATTTTGATGGTGATTGCACGAATCTACACATGTGACAAAATGGCATAGAACTAAGAACATGCTTTGTACTAATGACAACTTCCTTTTTTCTGATACCAATCTACTGAAGATATGACCACTTGGAGAAACTGGGTGAAGGGTACTCAGAAACTGGGTGACTAGTGAAACTGTGCTATCTTTGCAACTGTCTGTGAATATATGATTACTTCAAAATAAAAACTTAAAGATAATAAAAACATACGTTGGGAAAGCGCATGAGCAATGGAACTGGTATTCTGGGATACGGTGCACTGTGAAAGTCTATGCGGAGATTAAAGGTCAATGACATTGAGGAATGTCTGATTCTTCTCTTAGTCAAGAGTATGTTTGGCCCCAGTCTGAGAATCAAATAAATTCAGGTCAGGGAAGACAGAAATTTTTAGGATCAAATTAGAGTAAGAGAATAGATTTTTAGAGCCTAAGAATCAGACACAGATGATGGTCTTTGAGTCAGAAAGGACCTCAGGAAAATGCTTTCAAGCCCTAGAAGACACCCTGGGGAGAAAATCTGAGAAGGTCCTCCCACTTGCTCCAGGCTTATTCAGCCATTACTGTGCTGTTTTTTTTTTAAGACACTCCGATTATAAATGGACAGAATCTAATTACTTTAGACCTTAGGGAGTCAGGAGATGGTCCCCATATCTCAGCCCCTTCATTAAATGGATTTTAGAGGGGAAAAAAAAAGATTGCATTATCATGACTCATTTGTGCTTCCAAGGACGACGTGACCTTCTGTGCAACTCTCAGATGAGATCTTGGTCGGGTCTTGCACGAGGGGTTCGGTTTTAGTTTTTGAGGAGCCCTTCTCCTTTGAACAAAGACTATGTGAATTAGAGGCATTTAATGAAAATCAAGCAAAAGATTCATCCCTAAGCATTTTCTTTCTTTTAACCTTGTTTGCGATGCTGCCTGTCTGGAGCAGATGGTTGGATGACTGGTACCTTCTCACAACGTTAACAGTCATTATCACTGTGTCATTTGAAGTGCTGCTTCCATCCTGTTTATTTCTTTTTCTTTCTCCCTTTATGTGCATTTTCCTTTCAGGCATGCCACAAATCCTTGATATCCCTTTATGCCTTTTTTCACTTGCTATGGAAATCCTTCTGGATATGGAAAGAAAGTAATAATGAGCTTGTGATGTATGAGGTGACTAATGAAGTGTTAAACCCAACAACTGCTTTCCTTAAAATTCTGGAGGCATGAAATGTGTATTTTTCTCATCAGCAGTCATACCAGTGGGATTACTGCTTTAAAAAATTAAGATTCTCAGAGCAACCTTCCATTTTATGACACTTAAAGAAACTGTCATTAAGATATGTATTCTGTGACTTGTATTGCACATAAAATGTAAAGGTGATTTATTTAATTAAATGGTACTGAATCAATGCTAATTCACAAATAAAATTGCTAATTTATGGATGTTTCTTGAGTCTTCCACGAACCTGTCAAATCAGCTCTTGAAAGTGCAGTATTTGGTACTAAATCTTACATTCCATACATTTTTTTCCTTCTCTTCGGTTCCTCTGTTAGAATATCTGACAAATAATAAATGTATAATTTCCACTGCTGGTGAAATTTACATATTCTTCCATGTCAGAATATTCTTTTAAAAACGGCAGGTCTAATATGCAGTGTCATTTTGAAGGGAAAATGCAGTCAATTTGGGAAGAAATGCTCATGTACAGGACTAGAATGTGTGCGCTGGAAAGCAGAAAGGAAAGTAGACAACAGAGAATGTGCCCTATAGTCGAATGGAAGCAAATGAAAAAGAACACATTGAGAACAGAACTGTTCCTTCTCCTGAGAAAATCTGAAATTCACAAATCCTTTAACTTTTCTCCTGTGCTTAGCATAGGGTAATGTGCCAAAGTCGCTTTAAACATAAATACTTAAGCATATCTCTAATATTCACTGCTTGAATTCAGTCTGGAGAAAATTCTATCAACAGAGGTAGCATGACTACTTAGGAAAGTGAATTTAAACATGAATAATTTATTCCTTAAAAACAGCTTGAAGCATACTTGTAGCCATGTTTCACAGCACTGATTGATTTCTGTCTTTGAAAGATTCTTTAACAAAAAATAAACTCTCAAATGAACTACATCTTAATAAGTATACTAGAGATGAATAATGACTGAAAAAAAATACATGTAGATATTTACTGTCTGCAAAATCAAGCATCCTAAGATAAATTAGGGATGGTTGACTCACTTTAATGCTATGAAATATTTAACCTAAAAATCAACTTATATCCAGAAACAGAAATGATATTCCAGTGTATCTATCAAGCAATCTAAATACACTGATAAACCTGTTTACTTTAGACAATTCATATAACTTTCCCAATTTTCTAATTTAGTAAGTACTTTTGTAATTTCCATGGAAAAATACACCAGGCTCTTTTTGCTTTTGTATTGCTTTTGTTTTTAACTGCTCACATACACTACTACTTCTCCTTTTACCAAAAACAAAACAAAAAACGACTGGATTTTTTGCAGTCTTCCAATTTTCCCTCTGCCAATGAGCAAAAATCTTCATCTAGAAGGACTGAAATTGTTATTGCAGCCCATTTCTGGTCGACAGTGTGTGATATGAAGTCAACCTATATTAATGCACGAAGTGAAGATATTTTAACTACATTAGGAGGAATATGCAAATTAAGTTGGGAGAAGAAATAAAGTGAAGGGAAAATGATGAGTCATAAATGTGCACCCACATAAATAAAAAGACTGTGACAGCGAAAAAGATGAACAATATGTTGTAAAGAAATGATTTTAAAAGAGAGCAGCTATGTAGGAGACTTTATCTAGGCATCAAGTGGTATCACAGCAAAAAGGAAAAAGAACAGATGTAGGGAGGGCAACTCCTGTTTCTTGGAGAGCTCTCTCATATCTAACAAAGGTCTTAGATCCTTTCAGACCTGCTTCTTTTTAATCACAATTAACTCAGGATCAATATATACTACCCAATTGGAAGTCACATTTTTCTTCCTCTTCCAGTTTTTATCTGATTTTTTGGGTCATTTTTACTTTCTGTTCTTTGTTGGACAAAGTTCAAATAAATACTCCAGAGTGAAATAAGTGACTTCATGTAACGATAGCATAGGGAACTATATTCAATAGCTTATAATAACCAATAATGAAAAAGAATATATATATGTATAACTCAATCACTATGTTGCACAGCAGAGACTAACACAGCATTGTAAGTCAACTATAATAAAAAATAGTCAAATAAATTAAAATAAAAGGAACCATGCTTTCAAGACAGGAAAAAAAAAATTAGGCACTAGATCAAAAATGGAGTTTTGCCACAAAGGAAGTTTCCATACGATAGACCATAAACAGTGTCCTCACCCAGGATGGTTTGGAGCCATACTACGGCTTCTTGAAACACCAAGAATAGGAGTTTGTGTGCATTCTTAAATACAATGTTGCAGATTTTGAGAATGGAATGACACAAACTGAGTGGTCCACTGAAAATATTAACAGAGCCATAGGGGATACGATGAATTAGAGTTGGGGTGGGGGGAGCTTGGGACAGAAAAAAATGAAACACAGAAGCAGTGATGAAGGAAACAGATTTAGTCAACTGGCTATGAAAGTTGAGACGATAAGGCAGATGCAAGACAGTTTATGGAAAAAGAATGTGAGGAGTTTTAAACTGATTCCATTTAAAGGCGAGGGAAAGTAAAAGTCAACTGCATCACCATCCTGTCAGTCAAACATTATCTAAGATAAGAACCATTGAAAGACAGGGCTTGTGGGTGGCAGGGAAGATGGTGAGTTCATCTTCTGCTTGGTGAGCAGAAGGAATCAAAGGACATTCTTCTGGCATCCTGCTGGAGAGGCCACAGTCTCTTGGAAAATGAGGAAGGAATGAAAAAAATTTGAGGGGGAAACACCATCAGAGCATGGTAGTTTTAAAAGAGAATCTGAAATGTGGAGAGGAGAAATAAGAGAATCTTCAGATTGGGGAATAGTTCATAAGAGATTTATTAAATATGTCCTTCAGTATTCTTAATGGTGACTTAGCTGTATCTAATATACACATACACCTACATACATATTTGTTTTTAATAAAGATAAATACAGATTAGCATGCACTCAATTTAGACAGAAAATTGGAAGTTTATACTCTGATTTCCAAATGAAAATTAAGACTGCAGATTTTTCACTTAGCTTAATTTTAAATTTGTGTTTCTTTGCTTTTATAGAATATCTTAATTCTAAGTACAAAAATGTAATTACCTACTTCCTTTATATTCAAGATGAATATAACAACTTCAAATAGCAGTATCAATTTTACCAGCAATAAAAAGAGTAACAAAAGCAGTTTGGGCAGTCCTTGTCATTAGGATTTATCTAAAAATGTCTCGGTAACACGTAACTTTGCTGTTATGTCACCAAGTTTATATACAATTAGAGTCGCCTATTTATCTTTGAATTTTATTAATTTTGGGGAATATGTTGCCTTATTAATTTTAGTTATACAAAATACATACTAAATGTATCCAAATATTGAAATGGTTCCATGGCCTAAAAGATAAACCAATAATACTCAGAGACATCTAGCTTCTATCCATATCCACTTAATTCTATTCCCTGCATCCTATAGGCAAACACACTTGCTTGTTTTTGGTTTATCCTTTAATTTCTTCGTTTTGAAAATAAAAAGCAAATGAATATAATTATGCACAAAAATGCATACACATATAAACATCTGTTTTATTCCTCTCTTGCACAGACTGAGCATACTATTCAAGTATTCAGCAGATTGGTTTTTTACTCAACAATTTATCCATATATACTCATAATACTGTATTATTATTAGTATATTGTGAAATCTTCCCCATTAATTTTTCAGCAGCATTGGATAGATATACCATAGCTTAGTGAGCTAGTACTTTCTTAAGGGGCTTCACTTCCAGCCTTCTGGTGTTAACAGTAGTGTTACTATGTAAAATTCTTGTGCACGTTATTCCTTACTTTGATTTGGGATAAGTTTCGAAAATGGTAATTCTGAATCAAAGGAAAAACTGCTAGGTGTCACCAAATGAACAATTTCTTTTGGATTGTATGCCAGTGGGGTAGTTTGTCAAACTTTTGGAGTTGGCTGTATATATATGACATATTCTAGCTATGTTTAAATTTTAATTTCTCTTACTTTGATTGAAGCTGACCATATTTTCATACATTTAAAGATCATTCATCTTTTTCTTTTCTGTTTATAGGTCAGTCTTTGTCCATTCTTCTCTTGTTTTCATGAACTTTTGCTTCTCAAAATTTTTTTAAAATTTCCTTTGGTTTCATAGCACTAACCATGGTCATCACTGTGCTTTCTTTTTTGATCTCCCACCATCATCCCGGCTATGAATTCTCATCTTCCAAAGTACTTAGCTCAGGACAAAACCAACAAAAGAACAAACAACAAACTAATGGTCCTTCTTTATTGGGACTGACTAATCTCTATAAATTAATTTAGGGATATGATATTGAGTACAAGAACAGAATATGCTTTACATCTGCTCCAGTTTACTTTTGTTTCTTAAAAAAATTTTTATAATTTTCTCATATTGGTTTCACTCAATTCATATCTATTCTGAAAGGTTTTTTTTGAATTTTATTAAATAAATTCTTTTCTCCATTATACTTTACCAGGTTATTTTTTTTTTTAAACAGAGGCTCCCAATTACACCAATCTGATATACTGCTTACTAAATTTTCATGTTGTTCGTAGTATTTTTTTCCATTGATTCTGTCTAGGTTTTCAAACTATTTACAAATAATGCCTGCCGATAGAGATAATTTTACTTTTTCCATTCCAATGTTTTTTCATCTAATTGCATAGCTACTGCCTTCAAATCAGGATTATGTATTAGAAAGACAAAGGCACCCTTAATGTGTTCCTGAGATGATTCTGATATTTCCCCATTATGGAGCTATTCTTTGAACAATTCAATTTCATATGGTCATATTTGAGTAAACTCACCTATCACCGGTGTTAGTTCCGGGTAGTTAAATCTAACCAGGTAGTTTAGTTTTAAAGACAGTGACTATAATGTACGCCCCTCTCATCATTTGCCCTCCCTCCACATTTTCTCGTCTCCCAAGCCCTTGCATTCTTTACTTCTGGATGAGCATTTAGGACCAGGGTCACTGAGACAATCAATCTATGTTGCTTCCTCTCACTACCAATGTTTCAAGTTCCAGGGATATTAAGAGCTCTTACACTAGAGATATGAATGTGACTTGCAGGAGAAGAAATGGTCCCTAAGACCAGAGTAGTCTGTGGAGGTGATATCAGAACATTGGCCCAACTGCTACAACTGTTTTATTTTCCATTTGTGAATATACTTGCCTCCAAATCCTTACAGGGAGACCAGGTGATTGAACCAAAGGAACTGAGAGTTATTCCAAGATTTCCTGGCTCAAAACATACCTTAACATCTATAAATCCTCCTTGAACTAGAGAATAGTGCAATAATACATTTAATAATTAATCATGATTAGAATTCAATAGCTGTCAAATCACTAATTTTTTTATAGAAGCCAAAATTTCTCAGATTACTAAAATACTATTCTGTGGATGCACTTAACCTCACCTACTGACCAACGGAACATCATTCCAACTTCTTGTTTTTGCCACTAACTCCAGATTTCACAAAATACCCAGATGACTGGAATAGTACATTGTTTGCAAAGTCTGTTTATTGCTTAGCTTGGAGGGTTATTCTAAATCAGCTAGTACTTTATGGCTTCTCTGACCACTAACCCTCTGGTGATAAAACCAGAAGACTAGAGAGCTTATGAGGAAAGCTCATTTCTGTTGGCACATCTTTTGTCAGTTACACCTTTGTGCTCCTTGCTTCCTAGAATTCCCCTAACAGTTCTCCTCCAAGAAACATTACTGCATGACAACCCTGTTATACTTTTGTAGACTCAGGATATTTTTAGACACAATGCTAAAAATGTTACAGAAGTATTTTATTTTTAATTTTTCAGAACTGGTCATTTTCAAACATATTTATCATTTTCTGTGGGAAGAGTTAATGCAACTAGTGTGAATATGTGGAAGCACCAAGATTTAGGGAGGGAATAAGCTGAGAAAAGAACATTGCTCTAACTGCTGGAAAGGAAAAGTACAGTATCTCAACATCTGGAAATATATCAACATATATATATAATAATACTAACAAAGACATAAATACTATAAACAAACATACACATATTTATGCATATAACTTGGTATATGTATTGTGTAAATGTATTTACATATGTATATATCAACTGTATAATTATAAACTATATAAATTATAAATAAAACATGTGTGTGTGTATAGACACACACACACACATCAAGTAGCAAAGCCCTTACTCCTTAGGCTGACACACAAGGCAACTCTTGATTTCTAACTTGATTTCTAATCAGCTGTTTTGCATAATGACAAACCCTATGTCTTGGTACCTAAAATTTTCCCTTAGAGTTTCCTTTCAAATAGATCAGGTCATTTAATGTATAGCTGGGAACAAAGATCTTCTTAAAAAAAAGGGTTAAGGTGTTTTCATAATTGTGTAGGACTATAAATTATGATATCAAAGATCAAAATGAACAAAGAGAACATAGTTTACTTCCTAATGTTTCTGTAATCCACAGTACAAATTGTGAAAGCTTTTGGACAATACAAAAATGAGTTTTTAGAGCAAAAGAAATAATAATTAAATAAAACAAAATGTCAGTATAAAAATACGTTATCCTCCAGCTTTTTTTTTTTTTTTGAACAAAAAGAGAACATTTTAGATGGGAAACTGGGACACTAAGGCATTGCTATCATGTTTAACTGTTAACTTTTTCTTATAATTCACTCTCCTTATCAGAAGGTAAGCCTGAAAATGGGAAACTGAAACAATCTTCTCCTTTGGGCTGCTATCATTGTCAATCTAACTTTTTCTGCTCCAGTGAACCTAAATTACTACAAGTAATATAATGGGATGAGTAATTCAATAGATGTGAACAAATGGATCCCAATGCAAATGGCCTCCCATTATGAGGTGACTGTTTCATATCCCTGGAAGTGCCATTTCATTAGTACTCGGCCTGAGTTCGCTTGTCCCCATTACAATCTACTCGTTGCCATCTGAAGTTATCTAACTTGAAAATAATACACATTTGCATACACTTGAAAATTAAATACATTTAATTCCTTATTATTATGCTGTTTAAGCAATTTCCTCAGACTGAGTCAGTAGTAATATTTAATTGATCATAAAATTAAGAGAATGATGTTGCTTGCTTTATGGAAGCTGTTCCCTTTTGAAGTCATCAGTAGGGCTACATTCCTGACCATCCTTTCTTACCACGATAGTTTTGTTGATGGTGAATCTACAGTGTGGTTGAAGTGAAAAGAAACTTCCTTTCAACAACTGGGGACTTTATGTCTCTAGAACTCCTACAGTCAATCTTTTTCTCTCTCTTTTTAAAAATCTGCTGTTTTCTGCTCTTTTCACCTTCTCTTCTCTCGTTTTTCTCTTTTTCATCTTCTATTCCTTTTTCTCCCTCATTTAATTTTTATCTTCAACTTCCTGTAGTAATTCACTTTGAAATACTACAGGGAGAGATATGATTAAGGTTCACTAAGGAACAAAGAATCAGCAGTAAGGAAGAGCAGTAAGGGAAAGAGCAAGGGAAGGGGAGCAAGGGCGTGCTGGCAGTAAGGGAGGAGGGGCACGGATGTGAGCGAAAGGGAAATGAATGATGGAAACTGTGAAAGGGTTTTGCCAAGAAATGTAACAAGCCTATTGGCTTAAACTCATGAGAATTTAATGGATTCGGAGTATCCCATACATTTGTTGTTAAAATGGGGATTGCATCTGTTACAAATTGTGGAAGAAAGGGCAGCACTCACACCAAGGGTGTGGTAGTGCTTGATTTGATAGTGTCCTGATTCTCAAATTAACCTTGCAGCTTGAGTTGGTACTTCCTGTATTTGTTATAATAGAGAGACACAAACAAGAACCATTACAGAGACTTTAGTGTTAGTATCAACAAACAAATGAAAAAAAATGAATCTGAAAACTCATTTTCAACAGTTAAAGTGTTCATAAGTCTGAAAATGGCACAAAGTAAAAACAATAAAAGTTTGAGGTAACTCTGGGTAGTTAGAAGGAACCGAGCTTATAAAACTTGAAATGCAGACATGAGGAATTAACTTTTTATAACTTTGAATATTGAATGCGATGACTATCTCAGGTAGATTATATCTCAGTTGTAACTGCTTTATGCTTTTTACTTTAATTCTGCAACTCTATTTATTAAACTGCTTTTACCACGGATGTTATACAACAATATGATAACCTATGAATTCAGGGCTTGGGATTTCATAAAAGGTGAAGTCAATATTTAGAGGATTTTAAGACAAATAATGTAATAAAATTTTTAACTATTAAACTTTTACATGAATCTAATAAAGGGAAGTAAACAGTAAATGATTAAGGGAAGTGGAGAAAGAATAGGTGATAGTAAAAATTAATACTGCAAGAGAAAATTTTTTTAAAAAATTAAAAAATGCTCTTGATAGCAATTTAATCACATGTTTAGCAATAAAAATGAGCACTGTAATAAAGTGTTTAATTATGCTGTGACATATTTGTCATATTTTCCTAGAGAATAATCAACTAATTGTTAGATAAGTGTTAACAATTAAGTGTTCTAAGGCACTCCAAAATAGCATTTTATATATATTTTTTTTTTTTTGGTTTCTCTTTTTTCTTTAAACATCTCATTTTCTTTCTTTCTTTCTTTCTTTTTTTAAACTTTGGTTCATTTCTAAGGGAACTAAATTCATGGCTATTAAAGCCTAAAACATTTACAATCCAAAATGATAGATAATAAGATTAAAGGTAATAATATATGCTGGGAGTAAACCCCAGCCATGTATTATGAAACAATGGAATGCTAATAATACTAAGTACTGTTTTCTGTATTTATCACAGTGATACAGCAATGAATCAAATATTCAGAAATGTTTTTGATATAAATATCCCACCCCACATTTTCCTACCCTCAATCTCATTCCAGAGAGTCTATCACATTTAAAAAATTTTTTTCAAGGTTATTTCAAAACTCTATATAAAATCATGTATTTTATTTATTGACTCATCAACCATAGAAAATACTCATTTATTCTCCAATGTAAAAATAAAATTTTAACTCACAATCTCTCTCTTTTCTTTCATTCAATTAATGCTAGTGTATATTTATTTTTCTATTATTTTTGAATTATTATCGTTATCATTTTCACCAATTTTTGTAATATCTTGTGATTTTCTATTCTCAAGGCTATAATTCTCTTACTGGAAACACAAAAATATCTTTAAATTTTGACCATAAAGTGACTTAAAATCTTAAATTTAATTTGCATTAATGTGGGAGGATTACATTTGGTTTGCTAAAAGTCTCTTATGGACTACATTTGGTTACCCCCAAAATACATATGTTGAAGCCCTAACCCCTAGAACCTCAGAATACAACTGTATTTGAAGAGAGTTTTTCAAAAGGTAATTATTGTAAAGTGAAGCCATGAGGACAGGCTCTGTTTCTGGTATGCTTATAAGATGACGAAATTTGAACACACGAAGACACAAGGCACGTACATGTACAAAGGGAAGCTCACATGAAGACACAGCAAGAAGGCGGCCCTCTGCAAGCTAAGGAGAGAGGACTCAGAAGAAACCAAGCCTGCTCAACTTGATCTTGGACTTCCAGCATCCCCAACTCTGAGAAAATGTATTTTTGTTGTTTAAGCTGCCCATCTGTGGTGCTTTGTTATTTATGACAGCCCTAGCAAAATAATGTATGGTCTAAATTCATGAAAATAGCCGCTAAATAGAACATTTTACTAAGATCAGGGAAAACATCTGATTTATGATTGTCTAGTATATTATTTATTTTCCCTAGAGGTTTTAATTTAATTTTTGCATTTCTTGCCATTGTCACATCTTCAGAATGTTAGAGCTCTTAAACATACTAGAGATTCTCAGTATTTTTTAATCTTCTGAGACACATCTCTTCCATATATCACAGCTTCCTACTCCGTGCAGATTGCCCTCTAGGTCTGTTTCTGAGCTCTCATCCTGGCCATCCTATATACGTCATTTCCTGGCCACCATATATGTCATTTCCTGAAATCCATGTCTTCCTCGATTTACAAATTTGTTTCACTGAAATACATCTTCAAAGAATTTCCAAATAAAAGATTCATGGTAAGTAAATTTTCCATATATTTATACATTCATAAACTTTTTTCCTGGCCATTTATTGATGCTTTGGAAATTCAGAAAATTGTAGGTTAAAAATGTATCTTTGAATTTTGACACCATTTATTGTTTACTAGCATCCCATTGGATTACATTCTACTGATCTCATTCATATATAAAAGGGCTTAATTATTGCAAGGAAACATCAATATTAAGAAACAATTTCTCTCTCTGTGTGTGTGTGTGTGTGTGTGTGTGTGTGTACAAATCCTATTCAAGTTCTCTAAAGAATAAAGCCTAGCGTTCCCTTGGGTGTAGTCTTTAGGAAATAATATGTATGTTCTAGGTATTGACTGGGGATAGAGTGAAGGGTATAATATAATGATTGTAATATAGGCAATGTGAGAATAATATGATGGAAATGTCATATAAGGATTAGTTATCCCATGCATATATAAACCTTCAATTAATCCTATTTTCTTCTCCACTTCTTACCTCCACCAACCATGGTCCCTGTGACTTAGGGATCAGAATTTTTCCAGTGTCCTATTTGGTAGATAGGTTCCCAATATTTCTACAGCAATTTGTTCCCCCTCCCCAAAATCAGTTAGTTAAAGTAATTGCATAAAAGGTAAAACCTGGAGCCTCATTTATAGAAAGTTGTCAAGACTATTTGGTGGATTATTTGATATTTTAAAATATATATGAAATTGATATATAATATATATATTTATAATTTATATAAAATATTAAAAATTATATTATATATACATAAAATTATATATATTTATATACTTACATAGAACAGATTTACAGATTTATATATAAGTATTGGTAAATATTAATACATATTTATATTATATAATGTATATGTACTGCATACATATATGCAAATAGTTACTCATTATTATTATTATTATTGCCATGTTTCTATCCTTAAACTAGATCTATTAAATCATAATTCAATACTCCTTCTATGGCACATTATCACTGGGATCTCATGGATTTTAGAGCCGAAAAGAACCCAGAGGCTATGAATGCTTGAATGAAGCATAATTATGAACCAGAAAACAGAGCTCAGCCAAAGTCTTGCATGTTAGACAAATAATGTCAATGTAAAATATACATGACTTTTAATCTAAGAATCCGAACTCAGGTAGTGAAAAAGTTGTAGGAGAAATTATAAGAGAAAGAGAAATATGGTGAAGTAAATAAGTTATAGAGGTGATAATATGCTTTTTTCCTCTTTATATTGTTTTGAATTTTATGTATGGTAACACAAAGATAACCCGCTTTTCTATCCAGAATTTCCATGGTTGCCCTTAGAATGGTAGTTTATTGCTTCTGTGGCAAGTGAAACCTGCACTGGTTAAAATTTTGCATGACTGAAAACAGAAGAGCTGTTATATTGTGAAATATTATCTTGATCACATTTATTTTATTTACAAGCTTAATGATTGAAACAACAAAGAATACCCCAACTAAATTCTTTTTCCAATTTTGAAATATTCCTAATCAAACCTTAGCCAGTATGGAAATGACAGAAGGAAAACCACGCCAGATGCTTATACCTCTCGCATTAATGATTGGTTTCTGTCCATCTATTTTCACGCCTTAAGAATTTCAACACTGTTTATTACTATTCTGGCAGATTTGCAGGCTTGATCACACTGTAGCCTGTAGTAAAGAATGAAACTCTGACAAAGGTCTGGCTTCACCCAGATTCCAGGTCTGGCTCGGAACTGACTAATTCTGCAGATCTTGGGCAAAGCTTTTAAATTCTCTGGGGCTCACTCAGTTATTTTTCCCAAAGATTTAGGAGTTTAGCAAGCTAAGTCCTGTGTTTAACAGGGAGTGTGTATAATGATCATTACCATTTAAAATTTCTGTTGCACTAGATCATTTTTTAGTGTTCTTCTCTCTAAATCTACAGATTTTATAATTTTCCTCAAGATAAGTGCCAGTATTTCTTACTGTTGATAAGTCCAAGATAGAATAAAAATAAAATAGACTTCATTATGAGATACTTTTAGTCAGAGTTCAGAAAAACAGTAAATACTAAGTTACCAAATTCTATTAAAATGAGCCCTCAGCCCATAATCTTACTCTTCAATTTAGCATATGTAATACAATGTTGCTTAATGATCAGGGTGTTTGTGCTTCTCTATTACCATAAAAAATGATTCTTCATTATAATAAAATATTTCTCTATTGCTTAGTCTGTTTTATGAATTACTCTACACACATTTTGTGTCAATTATAGACCACAGAATAAAAGGTAACACTTCAGCCTTCAGGCTGAATCATTTAGTTGGAGCCCACTGATGTGCTCTTAATTCAATTTGAAGTCCCTCCCCACCCACAGTTTGTGGAGAAGGAGATGCAAATATTTTTCTTCATTGGCAGTGGCTGAAGAATGTATCAACATGACAAATATTTTCTAGAAGGGGGGGAGATATACTCTGTGAATAACAATCTCTCTCAAAGAAAAAAAAAAAGATAATCATAGCAATACTTATAACATTTCTTTTATCTCAAAGGAGACTCCAAGCACTTTAGAAATATTAATGAGGATCTGGTTCTGTGGGATTCATGTCTCCTGTCACTGAAACAGATTCATGTTTAACAGTGTGTGGGGATGACAGACCCCAAAGAAATCTGCTAGATTTATGATCACATCTGTAAGGCTGAATGGGGATCCCTGCTTATTACAAACTGCCTGTGCTGGAATGTGTATCCATCACAGCCTCAAAGGCATGGGCTCCTGCATGTGCAAGATGTAACAGGTAACACAACAGTCACCTGCTCCCAGATAGAAGTGTTGATGAGGCATCCATCACAGGATGCTTTGCCCCACACCGGCTGGTAATGGGGATGGCATTACGCCTGTTCATGAGAGCATTAGTAACCATTTAAGAACATTTAATGTCTTCATGTAAATTCTTTTTACTTCTGCCTTTTATAGAAATGTATTAAATGTCCAGAATCCTATATTAATGCACCTATAGAATAGTCCAAACATAAATATTTCTATGTTGGAAATAATAGTTACCTTCTGTTGAATTCCCTTATACACAGCATATGCCTGACCTGAACAATGATGACATGGGGCAAATTCTACAATGATGAGGGACATTGCTTGCACAATTACAAACAGGTGTTACAAGTTTATAAATACCTACATATCTATGCACATGTGTAATCATGTACATGTGCATATTTAGTGTGTATTAATTTCATGGGGCTTTCATTTATATTATGTGCTATTATTCACCTTACAACTAATAATAGTTAAAAGGGGAAAGAAAGGAATATAAAGAAATAGATTCCAATTTTTACATTCCATCATTACTTATACTATTTTGTAGACAAATTTTATTCATTTATATTTTTATTCATTATATCAGAATGTTATTCATTATATACAAGTGGCATTTATTCAGTAGTTCTTAGACCCTATTCTAGGCATTAGGCATTTAAAGAGAAATATGCTTTCCTGGTCTTTAGGAAGATCATATTCTTTTGAGAGAGATAAATATAAAAACAGTAAATAGAACAACATAGGAACAGCAAACAGGCAGCTCATAATTCTGTGATACAAAGATGAGGCAGGGGTGATTTTACAGAGAAGGCAGCATTTGAATTGGGTCTTGAAGACTGAATAAGAGATGTCAGTCAAAGCACGCATTCTGGCCAGGGTTCTAATGTAAAATTTAAACTAAGTTCTAGCACTGACTGCAATAAAGATATAATTCCAGAAAGATCAAGTGAGTGAAAGATAGTATGAATTTCAAAAAACTGTGAGCAGAGCAGCTGACAGATGCACTCTGTCCCCTCTCCCATTCTCACACATACCTGGCTAGAATTAGACTTAAAACTGGCTTTTCAAAACAAGATATTCTAAACTCCCAGATCTACAACATTGCTCATGCCACATACCATTTTCCCTCCTAGGTACCATTTATAATCACCTCTATAATTCATTTTAACTTTTGTTTTTAATCCTTTCTTTCCTGCATCTTGTCCTATTCTGCTAAAGCAAAATCCCATTTATGGGCATCCCCACGGGGTGTCTTCCATAACCTCAGACTGAATAGGCTATCATGAAACACTTTTTTCTTCTTCTTTTCTCCTTTCCTCTGGGTACTGGTATGTGCCTTGGATATTTCTGCTCTTTCTGTTAATTAAGCCAGAGTGTAATTTAGCTGGACCCCAAAACTCTCTCTGCTTGAGATGGAAACAACCATTAGATCTTCCAGGTTTCCACGAGGAACCATTCTTCCTTGCTGCTGCTAACAAACCCCTCACCCCGGTTCTAACGATGCTTGGCAAGGTATTGGGTAATCAGAGAGAGAAACTAACATCATTATCCCTAGTTTGTTTTCCTAGATATTCAGCTTACTTCCAGAACGTTCCTTTACCCCTCATGTTGTTACCAAATACAAGGTCATGTGTCCAATGCACAATGAGGCCAAAAAAATATAGGGATGTAAGAGTTTGGAGCAAAGAAAGTTTTGTTGCTGGGATAAGCAAGAATGGGTGGCTTATGCCCAAACCCCCCACCCACCCACCCACCACCACTCAGCCCCGGTGTCAAATTCCCAGAAGGGTTTCAGCTGAGCATTTATAAAGGCAAGCTGAGGGAGGTGTAACCCAGGGTTTGTGATCAGCTGTGCACAATTCTCTCATTGGTTGATGGTGCTCAATCCTTAGGAGTCAGAAGGCCTGGGGGCTACATGCTCAAGATCATCAAGTAGTTAATTTCTCCCATTTGGTGGTGATTTTTAGCATATGAAAAACTCCAGAAATACGCATGAGATACTATTATCTGGGTACTTTAGAGAGGAGCTACAGGAGAGGATATTGGGGAGGGGTCCATCCGAGGAAGGTCCCATAGAGTCCTGCTTGGTCATAGTTCCTCCTTTTTCTTTGATATTCCTCAATCTTGAGGAGAACAGGTATTTGGATAAGAAGTGGAACAATATTTAGGACAGAGAGGTTAATCATAAACTCGGCAGAGGAACTCAAGTTTCAGCTTCCAATCCTGTCTCATCCTTGGGGTGATGACCACTCTGGTTGCTTCCTGCTGAAACGGTGTAATCCTACCCCTATTTGGGGAATGGATACCGAGTTGGAAATATTCCTGAGTTCCAAGCGCTGGATCCGAGTCTTGTATGACTAAGATCTCATTCCCTGAGGAATTCAGGAGAATAAGCCTGAAAACCAATCTGGACCTAGCACTTTTGGGGAGACTTGTAGCCAGATAGCCAGCTGTCTACCTTTATCTGAGTAGGTTTTAACTTTTGATGTGGTATTAACATATATATGACAAGAGTTATTGGCCATTACATGTGTCTCTTTTTTTTGTTTCTGCCAACATCTTATCTAAAGCAATTTTATTGTCTAAAAATTTAAGTTACAAGAGGAGACCTTGAGGTCATAGTTTACAGCTGCCATCTGCCAGCAGACACTGTTTTGAGGATGGCTAATGGTGTCCTGAGTATGACACAGTTCAGAAATCTTTGGGAATGTGCCTAAATTCATGTCCCCAATTGCCACCTAGTTTTACCTTGAATGTCTGAATCACAGCTACTGCATTTTGACTTTCAGATCCATTCCCCTCGAGGCCAAAGCAGATATACAATGCATGTCCAAAAGGCCATAAAACAGGCTGCTTTGGCAGTAAATTTTAAGTCAAACCATGCATAAGCCAGAATGACTTCTCCATACCTCAGTATGTGCAGATTTTTCCATTATTTCTTCTTTTGATTACAAATCATTCAATAGAAAGCACTGATGATCTCACTATCTGTCCCTCTGCTCTGGGGTGGCGGCTCCTGCACCAGATTTAGATCCAGTCCCTCAGTGCTAGGCCTCCTTTACATTTACCTAGTTATCCACACTCGGGGGAGACTAATCAGATGTGGTGAACAGGCTCAGTGGTAGGTTAATGGTGACACACTTTATAAGCTATCCATTTTATCACTTACACCCAATTGCTTGTTACACAAGCATCATACATGTGCTTTTAGCAATAGACTTAAAGTAAGCATTATTACACACGAGTAGTTAAACTCTGTGGCAACTTCATTAGAGAATTCTCTTTCTATCATAAATGTTGGGGGCAATATTGATATGAAGACAAATAGTTGATAAATAATTTAACTAGAAAACAGGCTAAGTGATACTTCAGATAACCAAATACTTATAATCATATTAATTAGTTCACTCAATCCCATGCAATCAATCCCTTTTACTAACAGTTTTATAAAATCAAGAGTTTTCATTAGACTTCTTAAAAATATCCTACCCAGCACAGTGGTATGATTTAAAAGAAATCTGTACTTGTCAAAACTTCCCTTTTACCAATCTTCTTGAAGATGAAGCAATTCTGCAAAGCATCAGCTTAATTTTATGAATGACAAAAGACCCCAAAAGGCAAGGCAACTGGTTGGATTACAATGTTTTCAACAAACTTAATCAAATTGCTGTGACATACAACATCCCAAGATAATAACCAGAATCATGACTGATAGCATTATACCAGGACAAATCCAAACTTCAGAAATTTCACACAATCTTTAGAATGTCCATATTAACATTTATCCATTTCATATAATCTGAAGAGGCTTATCACTCATTTGACAATGCTTCCAGTGCAATTCAACAAACCAACTAATCTTAGTTGAACATTCTCTGAGATACTCAGGGTCCCTCTGAAGCATCCCAAAAAGTCAAAATAATTTTAATTAGAATTTGACAGGAGTTTATAAAAATATCAAAAAATTTCAAACTATCTGTTATTAGAAGCATTCGAAGTAAACTTGCACTCTTAACAGAGTGGAACCAAATCTAGTCCTGTACAAGCCTATTCTTAATAACAAAATCCATTTACCTAATTAAGTGTAACCTAATCTCAGCCTGACTATGCACAGAACTCTTTTTAGAGCTCCCTTTCAACAAACGTTCCACAATGTTCTGTATCCACATTAATTTTTTTTTTCACCATTTAGAAACAGCCAGCCGAAGGACCAAATCAATGCGTTTTCCTTTAACAAAATGCAACTCCAATTCCTTATACCTTTTTTCACTCAAAACATATATTCTATTGCATACTGAAATGTTCCCCCACTATTTTCAGTAGCTTCAATTACACACCCAAATTAGAATCCTCAATTCTAAAAAATCTCAACTTCTAGTGAATGTTTCAATATCTTATTTTGTTTGGGAATGACCCAGCTATTCAACAAGCTTCCATCATTTAACCCAATCCAATACGACTCTAAAATTTCAAGTTACCAAATATCTGGAGAGATCATTTTTAAGTAGACATTCCTAAAACAATTATTTCTAAAGAGTTCACCCAAAAGCTCTTATCTCATATACATTTAGTTCACTGATAAGAATTTCATCATACCAGTTATTTTTTTTCTTTCTGCTGACAAACTAGTGAACTTATTGACCTTCAGTAAACCTAGGTACATTAAAAGACATGTCTGTATTGATTATATCAACAAGCTTAGGCTAGCTTTAATATCAGGTATCAATTCAATATTGAATATTTCCTAGATAACATGAACTTAAAGTTTGTTCTGTCTAGCTTCTTTTATACTTAGAAGTGTTTAACTTGTAAGCACTTACTTTTAAGCCAATTAAATAGAACTCATTTACAATTTTTTATGTAAAGACAGAATCAAAGATCTGTTTTTCCACTTGTGTTTAAAAAAGTCCCCTTTTTCCCCCAGGTAGATCATCTACATCTCAAAAGCACAGGAAGAGCAATGCAAATTTATCCTTTATTTTAGCTGCTTTTCACAAAACAACCATCTTGGCTATTTTCAGAAATCCCCCCCCCCACCTTGTTACCAAATATCTGTGTCAGTTTAAAGAAATAATAGTGACATATAAACACACAGACATATGTATATTATAATTCACTCACATTCACATGCCTCACTTTCAGCAAAACCAGGAAGAAAGAACAGGACTAGGACTCTGGCAAGAAGACACACACACACACATAACCCCAAGATAAAAGCAAAGCAGCTGGAAAGGCCCACTTTGATATAATAGCAGACCCATTAGAGGGGACAGTTCTCCAGATCTCAGGGAGTATTGAGCCCACATAGTATTACAATAAAAAAATGTTTTCTTTCATTTATGGAAGCATAGCTCAAGATCTCTCAGTTTTGCAAAATATACCATAGGGGACTATAAAATGGAACAGAGATCTGATCAAACATACTTAACTATTCATAGCCAATGTCATCAAATATCAAGCAAACAACTCAAAACTGTCTTCCCAAGTTGAGTCACAGTTCCTCAGCCCCAAAAATGGGATTCCCAGGCAATGCCCCATCAGAGATGAAGCTGAATGAATGACCAAAGCTAGAAAGGAAAAATCCCAACGAATGCAATCCAAAGCCAACGTAACAGAGAAAGATATCCGAATGCTGTCACACCCGAGCCCCATTATGCATGAAAGGCATTTCAACTGGCCAGTGCAAGTTCTGACACACACAAACAACAAACAGTCCCACAAAAGATCAGATGAGGTGTAGCCCCAAATTGCCACTTCCACTCCAAGACTGAGGCTTCCAGAGGGGCCTGGATCCTGAAAGAGAACGGACCCAGACTGGCTCCCAATGAGACCAGAATGTCTCAGTTCCCAGAAGGGATGAGCTCAGGTGGAGTGGGTAAAATTTTCCACTCCTGCACAAGCCAGAGTTGCTCACCCCAAAATAAGACACACAACAACACAAACAACAAATAGCTATGGTCATGCAGACAATCAGAGCTGGAGGCGCAGTCTAAAAATTCCATTTGCACTCCCAGAGGGAGGCCTCCAAACAGACTGGCCCAGCTCTCAAGAGAATGAACCAAGAGTGGCTCGCAGTAAGCCCAGAGCAGCTTAGAGAGAATGAGCCCAGGTAGAGTGGAGAGAATTCCTAGCCTGCGCGCGAGCTGGGAGACTCACCCTCAAGAGATACCGAATGTGAACCATGGCTCCAGGCATTCCTTGGCTCCCAACAGTCACACGCCTTGGGTGGCCGGCACTCGTTGGGGAGAGACGCTCCAGGTTCTCCAGAGTGACGTGAGCTCTGACAGCTGCTGGGTACTTAGGGAAGCAGCTGTCTGTGGCCTGGGTGGACCCGCCATGGGTGCAAACTCCTGAGCTGGCTCCCCAAAACTGTTACCTAACTCAAGGCCATGCACCCAATGCATGGTAAGATCAAAAAATACTGAAATGTCAGGGTTTGGAGCAGAGAAAGTTTTAACGCTGGGCAGAGCAGGGACTGGTAGCTCATGGCTCAAAAAGCCTCTGAATTTCCCCAAAAGGTTTCAGCTGAGCATTTTTAAAGGTCAGCTGAGGGAGGGGCGGGCCAGGGTATGTGATCAGCTGTGCACAATTCTCTCATCAGTTGATGGTGCTCAATCCTTAGGCGCCAAAAGGTCTGGGGACTATCTACTCATGATTATCAAGAAGTTAATTTCTTCCATTTGGTAGTGGTTTTTAGCATCTGAAAAACTCAGGGAATAGGCATGAGATACTATTAACTGGGTACTTCTGAGAGGAGCTACAGCAGAGGATACGGGGAGAGGCTGTCCCCAAAAGGCCCCATAGGGTTCTGCTTGGTTACACTGCCATAGATTATTGTCAGGCCACACACTAACCAGGTGTAACCAGGAAGGCCTAAAATCCCAAAGTGAAACAGAAACCAAGTATACATAAATGTTTGGGTTGAACTGTGTCTCCCTCCCCCCAAAATATGTTGAAATCCAAGCCTCTGGGCTTTCAGAATATGGCCTTATTTGGAAATAGAATGCTTACAGAGACAATCAGTTTAAAAAGGCTGTTAGGTCCTAAAATGTGATTACTATCTTTGCAAAACGGGGAAATTTGTACACACGGATAGACATGCACAGAGAGAAAATGATGTGGAGAAATACAGGGAAAACAGTGTATAAAGATAAAAACAGATTGAAGTGATGTATCTACCGTCAAAGACTGCCAGCAAACCACCAGAAGCTGGGAGGGAGGTAGGAAACAGATTCTTCCTCCCAGCCCTCGGAAATAACACACCCAGCTGACAGCCTGATTTTGGATTTCTAGCCTCCAGAACTGTGAGACAATACATTTCTGTTGTTTAAGCCACCTCGTTTATGGCAGTTGGTTGTGGCAGTCTAGTTACTAACAAACTAGTACTGATAATCTGCAGTTCCACTTCCCTTCTTTGACAGAGTTCATTCCCCACATTATGGAAATAAATGCCTTCTTCCCCACTAGATGTGAGATTTAGAAGTGGCAGATACTGTGTCTTATACATTTATGTGTCTTTGCAGCTCTAGCCTGTTGTTTTGCACACTACAGGAATGGAATTAACTTTTGCTAAATATACTCTAAACTGGAAAAATACACTGATGCTATTGCATAAAATAATTCTTAGTTTCACAGAGAAAGAAAACCAAGGATAAACTGATGTAAACAGTCACGGAAAAACAAAATTATTCCCTTAATTTTGCTTAATATATAATATACCTCTATACATATATACATATTTTCTCAAAGTTGTAAGTATTTATGAATATGAACTTTCAATGAAAGCAGATATATTTTGTAGAAATACCCTAATGCCATATATTTATAATTTTATGAGAGCTTGTTTATTTCATGAATATTAATTATGGTTTTAATCTCATTCTATATGAATGCAGCTGAAATTACAAACTTGATTATTACATTGTTTTGTATTACATCGTAATACATTTTAAGCAACATGAATCTAGCCTGATTTAGAATACATTAATATAAGCAGAATCACAAATTAATTTGAAGGTTAGTAGTTAAATATATCAAAGCCGCAATGCTACAGACTAATAGGCCCTTCTTTACTATGAACTGTCTGTATTATTATTATGAGACTTCTATTAGTCCTCTTCTAAGCATAATCATTTGACTGGAAAATTGATTCAATACTAATGCATCACCTATTATACTGTACTTTAAGGAAAGGAATGTCATACTAGTACAGGGCCACTGTGAATAATAAAAACAGAATATACGATTTCTCATAGCAAGTCTGAGATGACTTAGAAAATTAATTTTCTCACATCAAAAGTAAACACATTATTGATGGTTTGCATATAAGAACAATTGCTTTAGACAAATTCACTTAAAAATAAAAAATTATTTGAAACATGTAATTATACATCTTGAAAGAGGTTCTAGAGAAGGCCAATTTAAAAACAAATCTTAAACCTTTCAACTAAACTGCAAGGCGATTTAGACTAAACTTTTAATTTCTGGCTATCTCTTCTGATGTTATATAGGCACATCCAAAGAAAGAGAAACATAATAAATGGTGTGGGATGCAGTAGAGGGTGAATACTATATGCAGATCATTTTTTGCTCTATGATCCTGGTTTCTTTTCTTAGCACAAGGTCAAATATTCAGTTATCTTTCTTGAATTTGAAGTTCAAAGTGAACATTAGCTGAAACAATGGCCTGAATTCATATCAGAAACACATTAGACCAAAAATCAAATCTATTTTTCATAATTAAGTACAAGTAAGGCAGGTCAATTTAATTTTTAATAAATCTGCTTGTGTAGAATTATAACAAAAGTAAACATTCTTTAAACTCTACTTTTTACATGAAGGAAATTTTGGAGGAAAACAATTTGATTTTTTATTGGAAATGATGAAGGGAAGAAAACTTCATATGACTGCTGATAACTTGCTGGAAATTATTAACATGATTTCCTAAAAAAATCAACATTTACTTCATATTGATTGAACACCTAGTCCAAGAGCTGTTATGATAGATGACTGGAACATACAAGACAGACAACTGGGGCAAGTTCTGCACAAACACAACTGTTAGAAAACAAGGCAAATCAATGTACAAATGAGAGCTGCCCTATGTAGTTCAGACATATGTAATTCAGACTGCAAATGTTTTGGAAGGATATTCATCCACTGAACTCTCATAAACCTTTCATTTACATAGGAGGAACTGAGTTCAGTCCTATACAGTACACAAAAATTCTTCTCAAGGATCTCACAGACTAACAGGGAGATCCTTTACATATGTACATAACAATACCAGGAAGAGGCATATTACCCATTTCACAAGAAATGTAGAAGGGAAGAGTGAGAAAGGAATTCAAAGGCTGGAATAATAATATAAACTGCCTTAAAAGATACTGTAAATCTAAAGCTTGCCAAGTTGAGGAGGGGGTAGGGTACTTAATATCATGAAAATCTTTCTCCCTAAATAAACTCCTTTATCAATTTCAGATCTGAAATTATCTTTTTGAAGTAATATTTTAATCAGAATTCCTCTTTCTTTTGGAATAATACAGAGACCATTGGTCATTATGCATTATAAAAACATTTTACTCCCCTTCAATTAACTTCATTTAAATGTTAGAGTCACTGGGATTTAGTCTCTAAAAACACGTCAATATAATCTGGGCACATGAAGAAGTCAGTAAAAGTCAATGTCTTTGAAGGGGGCTTTGTGGAAGAAAATAACCACAAGTGAAGCATGTGTGCAGATGTGAATTTCTCACTTTTACCTAATAATGTGTAAAAATCATTGAGCAATTATTTTGTGCCAAGTTTTTCACGTTATTTTGTTTATTACTCTTAGAACTGTATGTAGTAGGCCATCTTAAAATCTCCATCTTACATATGAGGAGTTAAGTAATCAGGTCACATATCTAGTAGGTAATAGAGAGGAATTTGATGCAGGTGGTTTGACACCGGAGCCTGTGTGCTTAAATTATAATACTTTTCAAAAACCTCAAGCGCTTTTATTATCCCTCTTCATGGCATCTTCTTTGCCTTTAATTTCACAGTAGAAACATTCATAATACAAATTACAAGTTCATATGACAATACAAGAGCATGCTTTTATGGTATCCTCGCAGTCTGAGCACTGTGAGCTGTATATAGCACTTGGGGCTGGCATGTTGCAACATAAAAATGAACCATGTAATATTCCCTTTCATTTTGATTTGATGAAAATACTCCTTCCCTACCCATAAACAGTAATTTCCTTTAAAAATACATGCAAGCCTCAACACCTTCCCAAACAGTATACAGAATTTCAGTGAGTTTTTATCTAATTCCTAACTCTGATCTTGGCTCATGTTACCTGACAAATTTTTATTAAAAACCTAGTGTTTAATAAATTGATGGTCAAATAAATAAACAACTACTATAAATAATCTTTGACAAAATAGAATTCAAAGTCACTATATTTCTATTTATTTTCCATATTTCATCTCAGTTAACCTTATTAAGTTTGTATCAATTATACTTGTGAGCCCTTTTCATTGTTCACTTTGTATATATTTAACTGTGAAATATTTCACCTGTCAGCCCTCCCAAAGTTGTATGCTAAAGTATTAAATTAAAAAAAAACATAATAGGATAAAGCTCACTTTTGGTAAAATTTTTATAAATTCTATTATTTACAAGCTAAGATTTAGTTTATGATTTTACACTGAATGAATTTTATCTGTGGTTATAAATTATCAGAACTTAACAAGCTGACTTTGAAGTATAAATCAGTTAATTACTCAGTGTATTGTAAAATAAGATAACTGAAAAACCCAAGTAAAAGCTCAGATTATTTCAATTTTTTAAGCTTTTTTTTACAATATTTATTTCCTGTATCTTCAATAATTTCTCCTTAGAATAAGTTATGCTTTCTAAGAACAGTCCGTGAAATTTTCTCAGCACAGAGAAAACCTTGTTATCTAACACCTCCATCTATCCCAAATGGAAAAATGCAACAAGAAAATGTGTCACCAAACCACCATCAACAAGTTTTGTTGTCGGAACATCCCAAAACCGGAACGTTAAATAATTCATACTTCACCAGAGCAATTGCTTTTCAAGCCAACCTCTCTCAGAAGTTTCATGTTTAGAAACTACATGTTGAATACTATCTAAATTGAATAAAATGTCTCTTTTCCTTGTGACTGGCATGAGAAAAACAAGAAACTCATTGGATGTATTTTTACTGGCCATGAGAGAGAGAATAGATATTTGAACATGAATTCTTATGCTTTATTTGCTGTCCAATGGGATCTATTTAGTGCAGATGGAGCCTGTCACCTGAATGTTTCTACATGCAAACCTGTAAAAATGTGCAACACGTTCATACAAACCTACCCACTTTCATGAACGTAAGCCATATTTATAACTTCATATTTTGCATTACTGATGTCAATATGTATGTTAGGGTGTATAATACCATATCATACTAAATTTGGATAATGAGAAGTTTGCTTTCTTTAGACAGTTATATATCCTATTAGTTGTAGTATTTTCTTTAGTTTATTTCTAATTGGGCTAATAAACATTTTAATCTTTATAAGTCATACTGAAAAATTATAAGATAAGAATTTGAGGCCCAACTGAGTTAATCGGTGCTCTCTGAGGCAGGGCAAGTTATATTTCATACCCAACTATAAAAGTTCTGTCAATAACTTAGTGTAAACAGAGTCATAATTTTTTTTAAGTCAACAAAAGGAGAAGCAGCAAAGTAGAGAGAAAAAAGTAAACGGGAAGGAGAAGAAAAATGTAAATGTCAATGAAGAAGCGAGGATAAATAACTTTTTGCTTGTCCTCAGTGCCTGTGATTGCTATTTCTCCAACTTAAAACTGATTCTCCATCTCTGATTATCCAAAACACCTCCTCATCTAGCTTCATTACTATCATCTATTTAATCCATGAATATCTTTCTCCATTCATTAAAGAGTTTACTATCTTTCACAGTCTTCACCTCAAGTTCTGAAACCTATTCCATGACTTTACATCCAAGTGGGTGAAATATTGCACATGGTGTCATATCCTGGTTCTATCTATCTGGAATTCCTATGTTTATACTGCCCTCTTCTTTCATTTCTTTCAATTTCTTTGACAAAATGACTGTGGGAATCTATTTTGTAAATTATTCTACCTTACTGTCTTACTTAGTTTTTCTGCATCCTGTTAAATGGCATCCTCCCCTATACTTATATCTCTTCACAGGTGGGTTGGAACCTTGTTTTCGGATGCTCTAAATGCAGGTACAATGACAGCTCTGTTTTAGCTGGACTTCCAAAGTAACTGAAAACTTCATGTCTTAATCTTCAAAATAGCAACTTGATAACTACTTTTCAATTATGTTTAATTGCTATGTCTATCTTTTTCTGTGCCAGCATCACATTGTTATAATTATTGAGAAGAAAAATTCTGTCCCCCAAATTCTAATTGGTTTTATTCAATTTCATGGTTATTTTTACACATTTATTCATCCTGATTAATTTTAGAATTTTTTTTCCTGGCTGCAAAATAATCATAATGGAATTTTAAGTAAAACTGCATTTTATGTATAGAAAATTTGGGGGCAACTGACATTCATTAGGTAGTGAGTCTTCCAATTAAATAATGCTCTTACCTATTTATTCCATACTTCATTTATGCCATACATTTTATAACATTTATAAAGTTTTTGTACTTGTTAAACTAATTTCTAGACAATTTATTGCTATTTGAAATGGCATCTGTTTCCATGTTATATTTTCAGAGACCTAAGTTTTCTCTTACAGGGTAGAAAAATATTTTATATGTATTTCTAAATACCTTACTAAATTTTCATAATACATCTAGTAGTAGCACGTTAGCATTTGTAACATTTTCAAGGAATGATGTTTTTCTCTTTTAGAAGTAATACTGTAATATCCATGCATGCATTTAATGTCTTATTTATTAGAATTGTCAAATGTCAATGTCAGTAGTCATAATGGAAAGTTTATTTTGTTTCTGATAGTAATTGAAATGTTTTAAGATGTTTACTGTTAAGAAAAAGGTTGACTGACAATTTTATTCTTTTTAATTGGTATTATTAATGTTCACAAGCTTTTGTTGTTAGTTTAAAAAATTCTAAATTTTATCAAATACTTTTTCAGGAACTATTGAGATAATTCATTTTTTTCTTTGACATTATTACCCATGGATTATATTTATATATTTCCTAACCTTGAATAATTTTTAATTTCTCAAATAAATGTATTTTCATAGCTTTTTAATATTTCTGCTTTATTTACAATTGCCAAGATATAGAAACAACCTAAGTGTCCATCAAAAGACAAATGGATAAAAAAGATGTGGCATATATGCAAACACATGGATACACACAATGGAATACTACTCAAGCCATAAAAGGAATGGAATTTTGCCATTTGCAGTAACATAGATGGACCTGGAGGGCATTATGCTAAGTGAAATAAGCCAAACAAAGAAAGACAAATACAGTGTGATATCACTTATATGTGGAACCTAAAAAAATACAACGAACTAGTGAATATAACAAAAAAGAAGCAGACACAGGTATAGAAAACAATCTAGTTGTTACCAGTGAAGTGGGGAAACAATATAGGGGAGGGGGAGGGGGAATGAGAGGCACAAATTACTGGGTGTTAAGATAGGCTACAATGATGTATTGTACAACATGAGGAATATAGCCACTATTTTGTAATAACTATATATAGAGTGTAATTATTAAAATCACATAAAAATAAAAAAGTAAAAATAAAATGCAAACATACCCTTTCATCCAAGTCCCTAATAAAAATGTTGACTAGAAAAAAAAAGAATAAAAAATGAACACAGTTTCAAAGAACTGTGGTATAATTTTAAATAGTGTAACACATATAATTTGCAAAATTGAAGAGTAAGAGAGAATGGACTAGAGAAAGTTTTAGAAGCAATAATAGATGATGTTAAAAATTAATGACAGACATGAAAACATAGGTCTAGGAATCTCAGAGAACACCAAAAAGGATGAGTATAAAAAAGCACATCTAAGCTTATCACAGTCAAACTGCATTCAAACCAAAGACAATGACAGATCTTGGGGAAAAAAAATGGAGAAATATAGTGACTTACTTATAGGAGAATAAGGTTAAAAATTACAGTGAACTTCTCAGAAAGACTGCATAAAGAGAATGGATTGAAATATTTTAAGTTGTAAAAGAGAAATCCCACCAACTTAGAATTCTATGTCTAGCAAAATTATCCTTCAAAATGAAGGAGAAATAAAGACATTCCCAGAGAAAGTAAGGAAATTTATCACTAATGGGCTGACCTAAAAGAAATGCTAAAAGAAGTTCTCTGGAGAGGAAAAAAAAAATAATACAGGTTAGAAATTTTGATCTACATAAAGAAGAGTAATAAAGAAGAAATAAATAAAAATAAAATAAATTATTATACAGGTTTTAAAAGAATTTCTTAACTCCAACTGTTATTTGTTTAAAATAATAACAATGTATTAGGTGATTATAGCATATGGATAATTAAAATGAATGATAATAATGTCATAAGAGATTAAAGTGAGAAATTGGGAATACTCAATTATAAGGTAACTGCATTACCCATAAAGTAGTATGTAAGTATTTGTACACATGTGTACTTCCTTTGAAGTGGGGTTAAATTAGTTGAAAATACATATTCTAAGATGCCACTATATAACTATTTAGAATTGCTAAAAATCAAAACAAAACAAAAACTTGGCCATCCAATGTTTGACAATAATGTGAAACAACTGAATCACAAAATCATTGCTGGTGAGAATGCAAAATGACACCGACACTTTGGGAAACATTTTGGTGGTGTCTTTCAAAGCTAATAATAGTCTTACCCTACTATCCATTAATTGTTCTTCTAGGTTTTAGCAAACTTACTTGAAAATGTATATCCACCCAAAAATCTACACATGAATGTTTATAGCAACTTTATTCATAATCACCTCAAACTGAGAAAAACCAAGATATCCTTCAATGAGTGAATAGATAAACAAACTGTGGTATAATCACACAATGATACACTTCAGTAATTAAAAAAAAAAAGAAAAGAGATATCAAACTACTAAAAAATATGGCTAAATTTCTTGACAAGTGAAAGTGTCTAGTCAAAAAAGACCACCTACTATTTCATTCAATTTATATAAGTTAGAAAAAGCAACATTTTGGATATATTGCACAGCTGAGTCATAACCAGATGTTTGGAGAGAAGGTAAATTGAAAAGGTGAAGCACAGGAGACTTTTTAGGTCAGTGAAACTATTCTGTATGATACTGCAATGGTAGATGACCAACACTACACATTTGTCAAAACTCATAGAACTTTACAGCAATAAGAATGTGGCTTAATGTAGGAAAATTTTTAAAAATATTTTAGGAAAAAAGCCAACTATAAGAAAAGAATCTAATCTCACTAAATGATTGGTTAAAAAAAGATGCCAGCCTAAGTAACTCTGGGAATAAATGGAGGCTGTGAGATTAAAGGCAACTGTAAGTACATATAAGAAGAACTTTACTTAAGTTGATAAAGTTGGTTCCCATTGAGGTAGAGGTTAACAATTTTAAAACATCTATATATTTATAGTGACACTAAAAAATTAAATAAATGAATGGTAGAAGGAGGGAGTTAGTTTCCTCATTGTTAGAATAGGTAAGTAGATATATAAATACATATACATATAGGTATACATATGTGTATATACATGGTTGGTATACACACTTATTTTTCCTCCTTCTGAGCTGAGAAAGCCTAGAAGCAATGACACCCAGAAGCAATAAGCCCACTTAATATCCAATTGTTGGTTCTAGTACCATTTTCTAGGATAAGTAACAAATTCTTCTTGGAGAAATAGCTGATTGTAGGACTTGGGCAGGGAATATAGAAGATAAGCCTGGAGAATCTTATTATACCAGAAAGTTAAAAAATATATATATAAAAAGCAAATCAACCAACCAATCACAGTAATGAGGGCTATGTCAAAAGAAGATAAAAGCCAACTGAGAAAGCTCTCAATGGCCAAAGCTATAACAATTTGAATAACAAAAATGTATTATATTATAACTCCAAGTATAAAATAAATATCTATTAGTTTATATTGCTAGAATATATGATTGAATAAATAAATAATAAATGGTACAGGCTAGACATATCTTTTATGCAGAAAGATGTCAAATAACATACATAGATATTCTCCTTCAAGGAATTAGAACATAATTCTCCACCCCTAAAATATGGGCTACATAGAGTTATTTTCCTATAAAGAGTATAGTATTGAAGGGGTGGGAGGAAGAAATAGTATGTTTAGAGCGGAGAAATCTGACAAAGGCTACCTAAGCCAGTGATTAACATAAACAGTGATGTCAGACTGATACTATACGCCCTTGATACGAAGTGATGAAGATGGCATTTTATATTTATGACTTACCTCCCCAAACTCACAAAATCAGTCTAATCATGGAAAAAATATCAAACAACTCCCAATTGAGGGACATTCCACAAAATAACGAATCACTGCTCCTCAAAACTGTTAAGGTCATCAAAAACATGAGAAGTCTGGGAAATTGCCTCAGGAAACAAGATGGCAAATGAAATATGGCATCCTAGATCCTGGAAAAGAACAGGGCCTCAGGAAAAATCAATGGAATCCGAAGAAAGTATAGTGTTTACTTAATAATAGAGCAATATCGCATCAATTATTTTGACAAAAATGCCATAGGAATGTAAGATGTTGATAATGGGGCAGAAACTGTGGGGTAATTGAACTTCTCTGTACTGTCTTTATAACTTCTGTAAATCTAATTATATTCTTTTAAAAAACTTTATTACAATTTTTAAATGTTACAAAGTATTTTGATAAAACATACATATCCCCGGGAAAATTATTCATTAAATTAGGCTGGATTGTGTAAAAGGTTTTCATTACCATGGCTGAACTTATATAAAATGGCTCTGACAAACAGAGGAGTAATTTTTCCTTTGTGGCCTATTCCTTTTTTTCTTTTTCCTGATTCCAACTTAAGAATCAGAATGATATGTTTTCCTTTATGAAACAATCATTATTTTTACTCCTCTTCTTAACCAAATATGTGCCATGTGAGTATTTCTACTTATTCATCTCTATTTATTTAATTCATGAAGTTGGCAACTGTGGATGAGATCTTTTGGAATATTTTCAGGATTGAATAGAACAACTCGAAAGCCTGAATTAACTCCCTAGTTGTCACCTAATTTGCTCACTTTTGAAGATAAGCACAATCAGATATTTAACACTTAGAAAGACGATGATATTATACAGAGCATGGGAGATTAATAATAATTCATCAGGCAATGACCTGATTTATTGCAGTGCACATTTTAATCTCCAAACAAGTTCCAGTGGTATGGAAAAATAATTTTCTAAACTACCACATAAATTTGTAATACAAATGAGATATGGGGAGGGGGAGGCAGTGTGAAAATTTCTCATTTATTAGATATTTTAGAAGAGTCTAGACTATGTCTAAGGAAGTGTGTACAAATAAATTCAAAGACAAAATAGCAGAAGCTATCATTTAAATGAAATCTAAATCATAACTTTAATTCTTTTCAGTGGCTTAATGTAGATTTTTTCATCTTATCATATCCTCCTACAATCAATTTATCTGAAGCTTCCTCCATCCTTTAGTAGCTGTCCCTTGGGAAAATGAAAAGAAAGAAATGTTGCATATTCTAGTTGAACACATGTGAACTCTGAGTCACTACTTATGCCAGTGGACACCAGGCTGTCTTCATGGTACGTTTTACAGAGACTAAGAAACCTGTGGTCAGAATCTGTATCCTCGTCATAGTTTTGTGTGTGATGCGTTATAGCAAATCTCCACTGACTGAACTAATCAGCATCATTGTTTCCTTCCAACCACATCTAAGAGAAGTATTATCACTTCATTTCTGACTTATTTTTGCATTTTGTATTTCTTCAGATGTTCTGTCCTACAGAATATCATTCAATTTCTTTCAAATTTCTCATTCTTTTGAAAGCCAGAGTTTTGTAACACATAATATTGTGCCTCTAGACCTGGTAACCAGATTAAGTCCTGTGAAAAGTGTCTTTGTTCATGCTATGGTAGGAGTAAAGGCTCTATGCAAAATATATCCATAAAATAAAAGAACACATAGAGATTTAAAATTGAACCTAAAGCAACAGATCACTGGCTATACGAATTTCAACATGATATTTGATTATATGTATTATGTACATATATATATTTATTTTTCCACATTAATTGATAAACAAATAAATTGTATAAATGTATGGTGTATATAAGGCTTTGATATATGTGTATAATATAAAATTATTACCACAGTATAGTTTACACATCCATTACTTAATTATATATATATTTCATATTCACATTTTTTTATGATGAGAACATTTATGATCTCCATATTAGCAAATTTCAACTATACGGTATCACTAACTAGTTACTCATGCTGTTCATTAGATCCACAGAAATTATTTACCTTATAACTGCAAGTTTATTTACTTACTTATTTATTTCATCATTTTAATTTTTGAGCTTCTATGCAACTGAGAATTGGATGCAACCTCTTCTTCCCTAGGGAGCCCAGAGTCTGGTGGAAGACACAACTTTGAGACAAGTAAGCTATAATAATGGCAAGTATACACTGTTATGTGCTGAAAGGGCTTCTCAAGCTCAAGGAAGAGAGTAGGAGAGTAAGTGATAAGTGGATGAAAAGAAGGGATTACATTGTACAAGTTATGTAAATATTTCAGTTGCGGATATCTTAATTATTGTCATATAATTTTCTTTAAAGGTTCTAAAAAACAAACATAAATATATTTCTTATAGAGATATTGATTGTTAGGTTTAGTCTGGATGCTTATTTTAACTGCTAAATTTACATCTCATAAAACAGTGCTGAATGATTTATAGACAATATTGAAACTCTAATATTTTAAGCACATGACCTTACTTTTGAAGCATTTTTCTTATGTTTAAGCTAAGAACCTAGAATTTATCATTTCATTTGTCTTGTTACTTTGTGCCTACTACAACCCATACTGTTGTGAGTAAAAATTAATAATGTTCATGACAAAGTCTGAATGTTTTAATACTTAATGTTCAAACTGGCATAGATGGAAACTGAAAAATGATATTTCTTTTAACATTTCTATTTACTTACTCTTTTCACGGCTCACGTGCACAAACATGCTTTTCACTCTATCCAATTTATCTCATCCAGTAACGTTTCAATTAAGCACATTAGATCAACTTTGTTTTTCTCAGAATTCCATGATGACTGTCTTTCCCCGTCTTTTATATGCTTACCAACCAGCCTGCACGAAGAGGAAAAACTACATCTGTGTATCTTCTGCCAAGAAAGGGAGCTTCATATGCAGCAGCTGGCTGAATGTAAGTTTCTGAGCAAATGATTTGTGACTGGATTTGCCTCTCCTTTACGGACAATGCCACTGGTTTGAGTGCTCTGTTCAATTTGAGATTATAAAGGCCTGAAAGCGATCACAAGGTGAATTTCAATAAATTGAATTTATGATGAGTGTAAAGGAAAATTTGCTGACAGCTTTAAATTGTAAGCACTTCTTTCAATTGTAAATATACCCAAATTGCTTTGCTTTTGTCATAAGAGATTCAGCACCTTGAAACAAAGATCTGCTATAAAACCAGCTCTCCGACAAACACCTGCTCCCTGTCCCTAAAGCCCCGAGACAGGTGAAATAGGACCCTGGCTGTGTAGGATGTGTTTTAAAGCTTTGGCAGTGGACAGGAATTCTTCTTTATGTCTGTATCAATAAAGGGGTTCACATTTTTCTTTATAAAGTAAAATCATCAGACCTGTTTCAAATACATTTGTCTAGTCTGAAGTACATGCTCTGACCCAATATAAATCTAAAACTATAAATCTGACTGCAACATTTGATGTTCCTCTTTTTATTCTGCTTGAATATTTGTGTTTAATTTTGGTGGAGATTCACCAAGTATTTATACTAACATATGACTGCATTTTATAAAAATTAGAAGCATACAGAGAATCTTTAATCTATGATATATAAATATTCACTCTTAAATATTTGTAGAAATATAGGCTGTTAGTAGAAGATGCTATGCAAAACAGTACATAGACTAAAATATGAAAACGTACACAAGTTACTAGTGACCAGAGAAATGCACTGAGCTATCATTATATATATTATTCATCGGTTTAATAAAAACTGAAGTGTAAAATAGAAACTATGAGAAAGGATGTGGAGCAAACTGTAACTCTTACGCACTACTGATGAGACTATACATTATTACAACCACTTTGGAAAAGCATTTAAAGTTTTCTAGTAAGATGAAGATAATGTACATCCATGACTTAACCATTCCCCCCAAGTCATGTACCTTAGAGCAACTCCGTGGAATAGGAATATAATGTAAACCCACATGTACATTTTAGATTTTTAGTAACCACATTAAAAATAAAAAATAACAGGCAATACACACTTTAATAATACATTTTATATAACAATATATCTACAATATTATTTTGACATATAATCAACATAAAAGTGAAAGATATTTTACATTCTTTTTTTTTTTTGGTACTATCTTCAAAATCAGCTGTGTTTTCTACATAGAGCGTGTCCAGATTGAAAAAAAACCTATTTCAAGTACTTAATAGCCATATGTGGCCAGTGTGTACTGTAATGGATATGCAGCTTCAGAAAATACTTTCATATGTGCATCAGGAAGCATGTGCAAGAATACTCATATCGATGCTTTTATTAATAGTCTATATTGATCAGAACTGTGTCAGTAAAACAGAGTCCACAGCAGTGACCTGATGGAAGGATTTCAAAATAGAAAGCTACTTAAGTTAGCGTGGGAAGTGCTGAAAACCCCCCCAGATAAATCAAAGAAACAAGCAGTGAGCCAACCCAGAGATAAGCAACAGCGGCAAGCAGCTACATCTCTCAGGCTGATAGAATAAAAGGAAAATGTGGTATCCTTTATGAAGTCCAGACTCCTTAGAGTCACATAGAATTTTTAATAATCTTCCCCTTTATGTTTCTCCATTTCCAACCCCTTAAAATTCCTTACTCTCTCTATCTCAGCCTACATGCAGTTCCCAGAATATGTTATTTCGCTCCTTTATTTCATACCTTTGTGTGATTGCTTATGTAGTGTAAGTTGGCTGAAATACTCATTATAACACTCCTCCTGACTGATAGATCACCTGCTTTCTCTAACTTTGGTCAGATGTAAACTTCTTCAGTGCAAAGAGTGTGCCTCCCTTCTCCTCACCCTCTACTTGCCACGCTGGGTTAACTACACTTCTGTACAACCATCACACCCCTAGGCATACTCTGGTTTAAACTTCTCATGTCTTTCTACAGCATTGGTCTTACTTTCCCCACTGTATCATAAGGTATTTGAAAGTGTTTCAGTAATGTCTGTATTGCCAGCTACTTGCACATAGTAGGTATGAAAGTTATATTTAGGAATAAACTGAACAATTGAGATGTTCAAATAAAAAATGTAAAACAAACATGCTTTTGAATTAAAATGATATAGTTTACAATGTGTTTTCCAAAATTATATTAGTTGCAATGACTAGGACTATCTCTAATGCCAGCTACATCATGATTAGCCAGGACAGAGACAAAGCGTTATGAAAACTATAGATAATCAATGTAATCTGCACACTGTAATTTAATTTAGAAACGATGAATTCTTCATTTTATACATTTATAACTGCATAATTCATCATAGTTCATGTATTACAAATAATGTAGGGTAAGAGAAAATAAAGCGATTTTTTTTTACCCAGATGAGAAATAATAAATATTAAAATTTTCTTGCGGTTATGACAGCAATCCAAAAAAAAGATAAATTCCTTTTCTTAAAAAATAGTATAAGGCTGAATTTGTTGTTGAATTTTTTTTTTACTTTGTTTGTTATATGTTACAGAAAAATAATTTCTACTGAGAAATATTTATCTCTTTTATTGAACTCAGGAAGATCAGAGAAGAAAGCTTTCAAGTAACTCTGCAAGGTACATACCTCATGTGAGACTTTGGAATCAGACCCGAAAACTGATTAGGTTTCTCTCCTGGAATTACATCTAAAAGAGATGCCAAATACCAGTAAGATGGCTGAAAGACTGAAAGAATATCTAGAAAGGTAATATGTCTATTTTAATGCAATAATGCATTTGGTGACCTTTGAAGATAATTCTCTTTGCTTCCATCTTTAGAATGAGAGGAAAATATATGTTAATTCTTGTTAGAAATAAATTACAAACATCGGTAAAGTTAGTAAGTATACTTGCTTTTGGCTGGGTTGATGGAGATTTGTCATTTTCTTAGTATTAAAACCAGTGATATTTTTCCAGCAGATACGTATCCTGAAGCACTGGAAAAGCAGGGCCATTTGGAAACAACGCTTTTGTAGTGTATGTTTGTGTGTGTGTGAGAGAGAGAGCATGTGTGTGAGTGTCTTTGTGTGTGTTTGCCTGTGGTGGGGGATTCATATGGGTGAGTTAGTTCAATTTTGAGCATATTTGAAAATTCTGATTTAGGGACCACAGGTAAAAACGTGCATTTATGTAGCAAAGGCAGACATAGAACTTCAACCCGTTGTCCCATCATTTCCATAAATGTGAGTAGTTTGACACAATAATTCTCTTTTCAAAAATAGGCAGATTTTCAAAATTTGTATCATCTTTTCTTTTTAACTGTTTATCTGCATCAAAAATATTAGGTGGGTGTCAACACTTTAATTCACTATTTTTTTGTAGAGACACATTTTCTGTCTTAAGCAGAAAAAATGTCTCACAAAAATGAGGACTTCTAAATAGAGTACGTGACCTTAAGGGGAAATAAATCTGGCCAAAGTCAGGTGTCTAGAATAAGCCCATCTAGATAAGGAAATTGGAGTCTTTTTATGGCCTGCAGTCTCCATTTTCTCTTGTTGCCTGTTTTAGTGCTATTCGTGGGAAATTAAAGCTTTTCTTCTTTTTGGCTTGACTCACTCACCACTCTCCAGGGCAAGAATCCCTGAGAGGGATTGCCATTGCCATACAAGACCCATGATGGAGTTGGGGACCTAGTCAGATGGGATACCATGCAAACTTGTGTTCTCCGTGGTTTTGTAGTGTAAAATGTCATTGTCTGCACTTCAAATTTTGTTAGTTTGATTTGTGTGACTAAAGTTCCTATATCCCTTTCTATTTTGATTTTTTTAATTCTAAGCATTTTAAATTATTAAAATAAATTTGATTTATCAGTGGATTAATTCTGCTTAGTTTTCTATGTGAATAGATTTGAGGAATTTCAACTATATGGGTGTTCAAAATATTTGCAAAATACCTTGTTCCCAAATTCTGTGTTGATGTACATAGAAATGTATGGATGTAGATGGTCAAGTCCATCTCTAACTTTTTCAAAATTGTAATAATTCCAACCTAATTTATGTCACAATTCCATTAATCACATGAAAGATGGGGAGTATAGGTAATCTGATATGACTTTTTATATGGAATAATTTTTTGAGAAATAAAACATGAATTGAATTTATGATGGCATTATGTACTTGGATGAAAAATCAAAACAGAAAATACAAAACCTTAAATTATTTTAAATAACAGAAAATAAATTTCAAATAATTTATAAATTAACACTAGATCTTCTAAAATGTATTGCTGTGTGCCATCAGTTTGGCCAAAATATTTTTTTGTAAATTTTGCACATAAAATGATTAGATTACCTTGTAAAAGTATGTATTTCTTAAAGCTTATTAAATTGAGATTGCCTCTGTTCCTGAGAAAGAAATCTGTGTGAATGAACTTGGTTAAGGTAAATGACCTATCACTGCCAACTATCATACGAGGCAGACATTTGCTAAGACCCTGCCACTAAAATTCCATGCACAGAATACCATTAATGATGCTATGCACAGATTAAGAAAGGAGGGAACAAAGTTCTATAAGATGTATTAAAGTTAAAATGAAAGTTTGAGAAATACTTTATCTTAAAACTTGAAATAAATCTAATAAAATACAATTTATACTTTTCAAATTTAGCCCATGACTATTTTTTTTATTTCTGCTCTATTTTGCTTCCCATTATAACTGGGAAACATCCAAGATATCTTAGAAGATCTTTGTTGTTGTTTGCTACATCAGATTTTTTATTTAGTTATATTGGTTAAGATGGGCTAGTGGCAGAAAAAAAGTCATAGAAAATCATTTTTTCCTAGGAAAGAAAGCATGTTCAAAAGGAAAAAAAAACCCCACAAACTTCTCTTTAGTTTTATGGGTATTCTCTTCATTGCAGCTAAAAGGATTTTTCCTCATCTCTACTTCAGAAAACTAGCAGTACCATCTTTGTAGTGGAGTTTGGATTTTTGTTTGGAAGTGTCATGTTGTTCTTTAACTCCTACTAGGAAAAAAAAAATCAATTATCGTGTCGGTCTGGCTATCAAAGGAATTCCAACAAAGTCCATAGTCATATGCACCAGTTTTATTTTTATGAACACAATTATTTCCTTTGGCTTTCAGATCACTAAGAAATTAGCTCATTGGAAATTTTATCAAAACCAACTGGATCCAACTGAACCACTACTCCTAACATCTTCTTTTGTCTTTAAAAGTATTTATACTCAGTTTTCCTGGGTCTTTCCCATGGATACATGGTTGCTTTTCTCCTGTTAATCTGTCTCATGTTAATTTAATTCTTATACCAGCCAGAAGAACCTAGAAGGACACAAGAAAATTTCTTCCTCCCCAAAACATGGAATTTAAATGTCTAAGCTCCTTTGCAGTCTTCATATTGTACTCTGCCTCTTGCATAATAAGTAGAAATAATAATAGCAACATTGGTAAATAATCAGCACATATGGTAACTTACCATGTGTTGGGTGCTGTGCATTAAACATTTTTATCCTCACAAGAATAGATGCTTAAAGTAAAATAATATTTCAAACACATTCCATGCGAATACATTTCTAGTCAATTACTTTTTAAGTTGTTCAATATTTCTACAAGGTACATATATTAGGTTGACTTTTACTTTCAGAAAAAAGAGGAAAAGAAAGAAGACTATATTACTTGCTGAATGCCTCTTAATAAAAATTTAGTTATCTTCTGTTTATAATATTTAGATAACAGGGATCCAATTATAATGTCCAAAATTCTACAGAGTTTAGAAAATTTAAAAACATAGATATCCAATGACCTAGGAAAATAGTTTAGAAAATTATGCTCAGAATCTTAGCAGATGTAATGTAACAAAAAAAGACTTTTTACATTCCTTTGGTTTAAAGAACAAATCACCTTAGCTCAAGATTATTTTTATTACTATTTTATTTTTACTTTTATAAAGAAGTTGTTTTTATAAAGAAACTTCTGACATGAATTTCAAATACCATTTTTTTCTAAATAAAAACATTTACACAATCACTTTTTTAAAGCATAAAGTCAAGTGAATGAAATTAAATGCAAAATGCACCTGTGTGCTGCTTAAAAACAATCTGATTCATTAGGTAACCCAGGACAAATAATTTATCGGCAAGATAGAAAGAAGGGGCAAAACAATTGCTGAGTGAATATAAAAATATCAGATAAGCTATGGGATTATATATTGCATCATATAAACCTTCTGGACTGTGTCTCGAAGCAAAATATATCTTTGCTGTCAGTTCTACTGGTACCAAGCTGCAGAATTTGGAGAGTTATTCCAAAATTTAAAATTGAAGGAACAATTAAATAAAAGAAAGGAAACATGCTGCCCCAAAGAAATAGGCTAATTTTAAAAGCACATTTCACTATTATTATATTTAAATGAGGTTTTCAATCACTTGATTTGACCCTACGTGGTGCATAGCAACTGTGGTTGTATAATATATTTGAATGAGGATTATTATAATTTACTAAGAGGTGCTGCAGGGGATTAGGAAACTTGGAAGGCCAGCACTGCACCTCCACAACAGACATCACTGCCAGATAATTAACCTTGCTGTTTGTTTAGCATCCACCAAATGCTTCATTACTGATTCAGTCAATTATCTCCTGGTAATGACCGCTGCAGAAGGTAGAATTGCTTAATTAAAATTATTTAGACCAAAGAGGAACTTTGATTGGGCCATGCGTATTAGAAAGGCTTGATTAATCTTGATGAGATACACAGCTCATTTAAAGCTGTACTTTGTTATATCAAAATGCCAAATTCATTCTTTTTCCAATTAAAAATAATCTTTCCCCCTTTGGCAAATACATTTAAAACTAAGACAGCAGTGGGGGAAGGGTGAAAAACAGCCTTTTCAGTGCTAATTTTACTAGACGAAGATTTGAAGGATAAAAATAGAATCCTATTTATTTCATAAGATGCAACTGATACAAATTAGAATTCCTTATTGCTTGAAGAGACAGTGTATCCCTGGGAGGACAAACTTGGCCCTGTGTGGACATACCAGTTAAAATATGCAAATACATTTGCTCTTTACCTTTCTTTATAAGTATCCATAGGTGACTTCCTTACTCTTTTTTTCAGTAACGGGGCCACCTGATTTGAGCACTGGCCAGATGATACTCTTTGTGCATGGGTCAGAGTGCACTGGCTTTAGAGCAAAGCTCTTCCATTTCAGTACCAATAGCAGTTTTACAGAGTCTAGTCACCTTCCTTTGAGGAAAGAGTTTTTTTTTTTTTTTAAATGAAGATAGAGTTCCTTGTTTTGTCCACATGTAGCTCTAGATAGGTAAAACAAAACAAAACAAAACAAAACTGTGTTTCATCTTCTTGGCCTCTCAGGATCAAAATTTCTGAGTAAATTTTATAAGGTGCAGTCAGGTCTCACTCATTTTTTGTCTGTCTTTCTTTTTTTGGTGGGGAGAGAGTTTTTGCTGGTTGCTTTTACATATAGTGCCTTATTTCAAAGATCTCCAAAACTTCAAGGTGCTGATAATAACTTTCCAATAAATACATTTATTTTTAATGAGCCAAAAGTTATCCTTAATTGCATATATTATGCCACAAATACATTAAATTCTTACAAGGTAACTTGAACCTAAACAGAACTTAGGAAATTACTACTCAAAGGTAATAAAAGAGCATCTTAGCAGGTCTTAGAAAATGTGACACCGATTCTTCCATCAGCTTCCCTCCCTGTGAAGTCTAAAGCTTCAACTGGCATTTCAATTTGTACTGTGGAAATACTGACTGATCATTATACTGTTTAGGAGTTAAATAAAAACAGAAACTGAGATACCTCTTCAATATGAAACCTATCTTGTGATTATCACAGACCCTAGATCTGCTATTCTTAGTTGGAAATACGCACAACTGAGATTCAAGAAAAATGTCCTGTGGGAAAATACCGTAGAAATTATTTACTTGAACAGGCAACAACAGACAGACTTTTCTCCCCAAGTAGGAAACTCATGGCACTCTTACAGGCTATAATAAAAATAATAACAAAAAAAACCCAAAAAAGATTTCAAAATAAAGCCCTAGAAGAGTGATCTTGCAGAATCATATACTAGCCTTTATTAAAAACTGTATATGATGATCATGTTCTCTGACTTAATGCAACTTAGAATTAAGATGACTAAAATATTACTATGAATACTTTTTTATGTATCCATGGAATCAAATAAAATAACAAAATTACTTCAAAATAACTATTAAAATATACTAAATAATTGTATAAAACATATAATTCAGAAAATACTTAGTATTTAATGATGATATATTACATATTAAAATTTGAAGAATTAAATTTAAGTAACATTTGTAAGAAAGTTTTCTGCTCTACATGATTGCAACAGAAAAGATAAAGGAAATAAAATTAAAGGCTGAACACTCAAGCATGGACATTAGAAAACTGAGAAAGTTAAAAGAAACTGCATAGGAAATATAGTAAAGAGTGGAAATTCCTTCAATAGAAAAAAATGCCATAATAGAAAATTATAAAAGTTCTTCAAAAAACTAATAAGATAAACTTCTAGCATATTTGATTAATGAAATCAGAATTACAGATGAGAAATACAGGAATAAAAGAAAATCAAACTGTAGCTGAACACAGATTTTATATAAGAGAATAATACTTGAAAAGTATAGAAAAGCCAATATAAAAAATGTGTATGAAAAGGGCAATTCCAAGAGAATTACACTTTAAAATAATTTTAAAGCAAGTATTCAATGATTTGTAGAAAGAAATATGTAGACTGAGTGAGAAAAAGAAAACTGTTGTTTTTTTGATTTAATTGTACATATGAAAATGAACAATATAAAATAGCTCTTACTCAACCACTTTTCATTTACAAAAAATAAAAATAACAAATTTTTGTGTTGAACCTAATGAGGGAATCTACACACAGAAACTATTAAAAATAAAATTTAGCTGTTGCTGAAAGTAAGTTTCATTTCTACATACTGGTCATACAGAATAGCTAAAAATACATTTTTAAAATGCTAAGAAGCAAAACTATGAGCTCCAGTAAATAAAAAATGGAAAAATATTGTACACAACTATTAAATAAAATGATTATAAAATTTTACTTAAAGACATATAAAAATTTCTAAATAAATGAAAAAATTATATCCTACACTTATGAATATTAAATATTATAAGGACACTTATTCACCTCAAATTAATCTTCTAACTTCACTAAATCAGTAAAAATTCAATGAGTTTCTTCAAAGAAATTGACAATCTTATAAAATTTTCATAAAACAGAAAAGAAAAGTGCAGTTAAGAAGTCTTACTGTACCAATAACAACATATAATACAAGTCATACAAACCTATGTTATGATAGTATAGAATTTGCATAGTAGTAGGCAAATTATTTAATAGTACAGAATAGAGATTCTAGAAATAAGCTCAACCTTATATGAAATCTTGTTTATGAACTAGGTGGCATCTTGAATCACTAGAGAAAAATAGATTTTTCATTAAATGACTTTGTGATTTTTGTATTTATATGTTAAAATGTAACACTGGATCTCTATTTTACACCATACAGAAAATAAATTATATATATATGTACATATATAAAAGATATACATATTGAAAGCAATACTTTAAAATGTTTGAGTGAAAGTGAAATAATTTGCAATATAGGAAAATTTCTTACAGACAAAATGTACAATATGAGATTAAAAGATAAAATTACAGTAAAATAAAAATATCCTGTACCATAAAAATACATCAATGTATTAAAAAAAGATATAGATGGGAGAAATAGAATTTATACCTGACTAAAGTACTACTATCCAGAATATATGAAAATTATCTAGAAATTCAAGTATTAAAACAATTAACATTTTAATAGAAAAGAAAGACTAAAGGCCATGAACTAATGGGCAATAAACATTTCAAAAATCTTTGGTTGTCCAGAGCAAAGAAAATTAAAACATAAATGCAATACCATTTCAATGTCATCTATTGATAATATGTTTGTCTGCTAACACCAAGCAACTAAATACTAAATTCGTGATCTGATGGGGAAAGAAAACGCTCAAAGAAAGACTTCCATGGTATTGTTGTATACCCACTTTGGGAATCCTTCAGCAATATCAATCAGCTCTGAAGATACACTAACTCTAGGTCAGAAGTTTCCAGTACTAACTCCAGTGACTCTCATGCACATCTATCTCATGCAGATATGCATGTACATTTACGTTTACCAAAATACTGCTTACAAATGATAAAAAGGCTTAAAGGCCCATGAACAAATGGAATCCTCTACAGCAATTAAAAAGGAATGATCTATCAAAATAAATATAGCCCATAAAATAATGTTGTGATTTTTAAGAGGAGATACATACCAATATATCTGACATGATTCTATTTAAAGTATTAAATATACAGTATGCTACATAGTTGATTACTGATGCAAATTATAACAATATACATGGAAATTATAAACATTAAATTTAAGAGACTGTTTATATCTGGAATAGAACAAGGAATATGGATTGAGGATGAATATATGTGTAGATCTCATTCAATTGTTTAATGTTGTATTTATGAAAAATTCTGAATTAAACATGATAACTGGTTATATTTAATTTAGCTGAGTGTTGCTTATGTAGATGGTCATTATATGATTCTCTATTCTTTCACTATTCTTGAGTTATTTTGTAATAAAATGTTTTAAGTGACATTTCACACTTTCTTATAATTACTCTGATTTTTAAGAGATGTTCTTTCTTACTCCTGTACCCACTGAATCATTCTGAATGAAAGTGCTAATGAAAGCATGTTCCCACTATACTAAAACAAAAACAAAAACAAAAAACAAAAAAACACTCACTCACAGAGGTCTCATCATTTAGAAAATAACATAACTTATCCTGGAGCCTAAATATGATCTGTTGGAATTACTGAGATGAACAACCAAGACAACACTGAGAATGATGAATGCAATTGTATGTGAATGGAATGAATGAAAACCATTATTTTAATCAAATAGAACAAAATCTTCCTCTCAGCACCATTCTTTAGTATTAAGAATTCAATAATAAAATATTTTTCACAAATGACCAGGTAATTAGTAAAAAATCTTCATCTAGGTCTGTTTCTGTAGTTTGACATTATAATCTTTATTTTTTTAATAAACATTGTTTCTAAGAAAGTATATGATAAAAACAAAAAATCACAATATTTTATTCATGTATGATAAACCCTGGCACACAAGACCTCCACAATCTGGTTCAACTCACCTTTGTAGACCTCTTCCACACTCAGGTAGTGGTCCTGGAACCATGAAGACCTGGCCTCAACTCATATGTCTGTTATTCTTTAACCATGTGGTCTGAAGAGGTCCTTTAATCTGTCTGGGCTTCAGTTTTTCTCATCTTTGTACTCTGCATATACAGATTGTGAGGATTAACTGAGATGGCATACTTGAAAACGCCAGACCATGCTTATTCCATGAACAGTGTACCTATCAAGACTTCATAAGGGAAATAAAAACCACTTCAAGTAATTCCAACAAAGGAATGCAGGGGCCTCCAATAATGGAGATGCTGAGATACCATAAGAGACAAAGTAGAAACCCAGAAATTCTCAGCAGCAGAGAGCCAATGCCACTGTCAGCCTCGAGGGACAAAAGCAGGAAGACGTGTTACTGGACCACAAGGACTGAAGTGCTTCATGAAAAGCTAGAACTAATGTAGGATGGCCCACCTAGAAACAAGGAGGATATGTGACTAGAGATGCCTAGAGATAACAGTTGAGGCCAAGAGGTTCCTGGAGAAAGACTTTGGTTTCCTCCTGTCTCACACATTTTATTCTCCAGCCAACATCATATATTTTCACAACCAGCATGAAGGTAGATGACACAGTGGGCTTAGAAATGGGCCTATTAGGGGTCAGTGTCCTTTCCTACCACCCATTCATCTTGGGAAAGGATAGGGCAAGAAATGGATTTGAAGGCACATCCTTTTTTTTTTTTTCCTCACTACATGATTTTACTACATTAGAATATTAAATGACTAAGATCCACAGTTAAAAGCCAAACAAAACAAACTTCAACAAATGAAAAACGATTACTGTTTTTCCTATATTCTAAACCCTTTGAAAATAAACAAGAAAACAAACATATAATAGAAAAAAGAAAAAGAGCTCACAGGAGAAATTCACAGAAAATGACATAAAATGTCTGTATATGTGAATAGAACTTAAACATCCTTCATATCAAACACATGACTATTCAGAATGACAATCTCATAAACACATGTTGTTAAATAAGGTATTGTTATTACTTTCCAAACTGGAGAAAGAAATAGAAAATAATCTGTATATCAACTATTTGAATATTTTTCCACAGATGGTTTTAATTAATGTAGAAAACTGAAAATTCAGTAAGTATAGAAATGAAAGTAAAAGTCCAATGTAATGCTATTATCCAGCTAGCAAACTGGAATATTTTCTTCCATATATGATATGTCGATGCAGAATGGTAAGGATATATAAATATTCATATATGTATTAATGAAGACTTGGATAATTTTTTTTTCATTTATATGAAAGTTTACTAACATTTGATATGCTTCAAAGACAATTTGCATTGGCTGTATAATATTCCATTTTTTATCTGAACTGAAAACGAGTATTCACTCTTGGTGAGGCTGAAAGAAAATTGCAGTCCTATATGTACTGAGTGAATGCTAACTTGGTATCATTTTTGGAAAATAATTTTGACATATATTTTAAAATCTTAAAATAATCTAACACTCTGACATGACAAATTATTCCTAACAATTTATGTTAGGAAAACTATGATATGAGGTTCATATTATAATGCACAAGTTTGTTTACTGCAGTAACATTTATAATATGGAAAGATATGAAATATGCAATCTTTATTGGAACAGAATTTAAGACGATGTTATTGATATCCATAAATCTGAGTTTATCTAAAATAATGACACAAATTTATATGTTTTGATTTGGAAAAGCAAACATGGGAAGTACAGAACCATATATGATACATGAACTAAAAAATACATAGGTGAATATGAATGTGCATATATGTGTTTATGCAGATGTGTATTTTTGTGGTCTTGTTCAAACAGTGGAATTGGACATTCTCTTCTCTCCTCTTGTCACCTACTAAACAGAATTATTTATTTATAATTTATGCTTACTTATGGCCTTGAAAAACTTCAGAATTTTTCCCTAGTTGATACATAAAGTCATATAATTATTTTCATTTATCTGATGAGGATTGAGGAATCATACTATATTCTAGGAGCTAAAATGTCAAGTAAGTCCCAAATCATTGAATGCTTATGAATAAACATGAAAGATGACTAAATGCCAAGAAATTTTTTAAAAACCCTCAGAATTTTACCTATAGATTTGAAGCAGAGTTTATTAATTCCTTCACTGCCAGCCCACCCCTTAAACTTCCCATCGTTCACTTATTTTTGAAGGTGGCTAAAACTGTGAGAATATTGTGCAAATGAAAGAAAACTGAAATCTATGTATATCTTCGAGAAAAATCCAAACCTTTGATACAGGTTTAAGTGATGTCCCTGCTTGCCCCCATGGCTTCTTGGCTTCAGGAAGATAATAAGGTATTCCAAGTCTGTGCCCTCCACTTCCGTCTCTTTCTCATTATGTACCAACCTGCAGAGGGAGCAGAGTACAGCACAAGTAGGATGTACTTCAAAATGCTGTGAGCGATTATCACAGGGAAGAGGCTAACAATAACTTTCTATCCTCTGTATACCCTTGTACATTTGGTGATTTTAAGTTTTTACTGTTTACAAAAACATCATTGAGTTGACAATCAAATGAAGATTACATCTAATTTTATTATGAAAAAGTAGTAAATATGGCTTTCCTCTGTTTTCCCCACTTTTCAATCTTACCTGTTACTTCTTTCCTAAATGTGTTTTTATGACTTTACTTATGTTATTTGTTCTTCATAGAATGCCTCCCATTTTCTCAGTCCTCAACAGGGTCTGCCTATCAGATTTTCAAATCATTTCCTGAGTATTTTCACTCTTGTTGATCTTTGTTATACTTAATTCTAATGCTGGTAACATTCATCATTATGTACTAGACTACATATCATTTTCTGTGCATGTATATACTCACACCAACACATAATTCCTAATAAGGTATAAGAACAGTCAATATGTGTAAGAATTAATCAGCTAAGTGCCAAGATGATACCTTACTCAAAAGGTTCATTGTTCAGTTGAAGAATGAAAGTCCAAATATTGCCCAGGTAGGCACTTTACATATGTGTAGTACACAGAGTTGTAGGTTTTGGAGCAATTTAATCTAACAAATAGGAAGTTTGTTTTCATTTTTTATGCCTTCTCCAAAAATGTCTAATAAATTAATTCACCTACAAAATAAGACATAATTTATTCTTAATTATCAGTATTAAGTGACAAGAAGAAATCACTACAAGACAGTTATGAAAGCAGATATGTTTTCCCATGATTCACATAGCACATTGGTAATTCCATTAAAGATAAAGTTTTCACAGTAGATACACCACTCATAGCACTTTAAATAAGCTCTCTTCATTCAGGGACTGATTTGCAACTGAAGATCTTTTTTTTTTTTTTTTCACTCTCTCTCAAATACAATCAACTTAAAAAGGAAACTGAAGAGAAAGTACAGTAGATTCAAGTACATGTCAAATCTACAATTTCTGTATAAAATTACAATAAACACAATGCAAGGCACTTCAAATCTTATTTCCTCCAGAAAAAGAGTGTAATCAGAATACAATGAGCATTGAAATTAATAAATTAAAAATAAATATCCATAAGAGAAGAAATGTATTTCAATCAGGCTGTAATTAATTATGTTTGCAATATTGTAAATTAATTCCCCAAATGAATATTTTCAGTGTGCCCAATTTATTATCTATTTTAGTCTTTTTATCTAAAGCTCAGTGTTTCTAACCTGACTAAACCATCACATTATTAAAAAATAAAAGAGGTGTTCATTAATGCACCCTCTGATATTCCATTATTTCAATTCTCTTGGTGTTTTTAAATGCTGAAATATAGCTAGAGTGTGTGAGAATATTTTTCAATGGTGACACAGAACAGACGGAGCCATATGTAAAGGCATTAATATCAACTCATTGAAAAATGAATAAGGATGGCAAATAGGTGAACACTTAAATCATTAAATAAAATACTCTTTTTTAATAAAAGGCAGTTTAGTATAGTGGTGAATTGCTGGGTGTGAAATCAGATTCAGTATTATGAATTTGATTTGTAGATTTACCTTATACTGTGATCATGGGCAAGCTACTTCCTTCTCTTTGCTCAGTTTCCTCATCTAGAAATACATGAAAAAATTTTCACATCATAGGGTCATTATGAGAAGTAGCTTATTTTTAAAAGCTTTTAGTACATTATCCATCACACAGAAAGTGCCATAGACATCACTATTTTTAGTATTTAACTCAGTCACTAAATTAGTTCTTTATGCTATGTCTCTTATGTTTTGTTATCCTGTGCTTTGATGTCATGTATACAACCAATCATCTTGAACACTATGTCTGTCAGTGCCTGTAGGAAATATTTCAGTGTTGCTATACATAATGTCAACAGTTCAGTCATTCAAAAACAATGGAGGAAAGGTGTAAGAGTCCAAATTCTAGAAATACAATGAAAAGAATGCTAGATGGAGCAGGGCACTAATACAGTCAGTAAGTTTAATGTGCTTTATTGGAAGCAAGGGAAGATAATAAAATATTAGAATCCAATCTGGGGTCAGAAAATAATCTCATTCACAAGGTTAAAGGTTGACTTGTAATTTTGTGGGGTGAATTTGCAAAGTTCTAGGAGCACTGGTAATTTTATATTTTATATTATTTATTAATTAGGCAAAGAAAGGACAGAACTTGCTGGTCTCTGACTGTGTTATTTTGGAAAGAGCATCGGAAAAAGATTATGGTATCTGATCTCTAATTCTAGCTGTATTGGAAATCGTATGCCCTTCAAAAATTCACCTCCGTGGTCACCTCAAACCAGTCAGAATGTCCATCATTCAAAAGTCCACAAATGACAAATGCTGGAGAGGCTGTGGAGAAAGGGGAACCCTCCTACACTGCTGGTGGGAATGCAGTTTGGTGCAGCCACTGTGGAAAACAGTATGGAGATTCCTCAAAAGACTAGGAATAGACTTACCATATGACACAGGAATCCCACTCCTGGACATATATCCAGAAGGAACCCTACTTCAAAATGACACCTGCACCCCAATGTTCATTGTAGCACTATTTACAATAGCCAAGACATGGAAACAGCCTAAATGCCCATCAACAGATGACTGGATAAAGAAGTGGTATATTTGTACAATGGAATACTATTCAGCCATAAAAACCAACAACATAACGCCATTTGCAGCAACATGGATGTTCCTGGAGAATGTCATTCTAAGTGAAGTAAGCCAGATAGAGAAAGAAAAATACCACATGAGATCGTTCATATGTGGAATCTAAAAAAACCAAACAAAACAAAACATAAATACAAAACAGAAACAGACTCATAGACATAGAATACAAACTTGTGGTTGCCAAGGGGGTGGGTGGTGGGAAGGGACAGACTGGGATTTCAAAATGTAGAATAGATAAACAAGATTATACTGTATAGCACAGGGAAATATATACAAGATCTTCTGGTAGCTCACAGTGAAAAAAATGTGACAATGAATATATTTATGTTCAAGTATAACTGAAAAATTGTGCTCTACACTGGAATTTGACACAACATTGTAAAATGACTATAACTCAATTAAAAAAGCTTAAAAATAAAAATAAATAAATGGAATCATAAAAAAAGAAATTTCATGCACCTCAAATTCTTCTAATTAAAAGATTTTGGACATAAAGCATTGGCTTAAGCTTCTTCAAATTTGGTGATGCCAATATAATTTAGGATAGTAGTTCTCAAAGTGTGGGCTGAGGACAAATTATATATGTGTATGAGGTGAGATTTTTTTACCTCATACCAATAGACCAGCCTGTTAAAACAGATTCTACACAGAAGCAAGTAAAAGAATTTAGCTATTTTTCCATTAAGCTGCACATTACAGAGGTTTGTAAAAATAGAAAACAATAACATAATACTCACAACTGAATTTTTTGAAAATTGTATTTATTTTTTATAAAATTATAATCTCTGTGATCATGTCACAGGTTTATTTTATTCTTAAAATAATTACTTAAATCATTTTCTCATTTAAAAATTTTAATATAGTATATATTGATAGATAAAATTCATATAAACAAATTAATTTGAGATCTTCAAAAATTTTGAACTTTGTAAAGAAATTTTAAGTTATTTATCTTTTCACTGAGAGCTACTTAATTAACTTCCACTTGGTTTTCCCTATTTAGTCTTTACCACAATTGTGACTTACATTCTGAATTTTCTGCTACCTTGCAATAAATTCAATTTGATATTTTCAAGTACAGTATTATTTCCAAAAAGGTAAAATCATTGAGTATTTTCTTACCTAGTAAGTACTTTAGAATTACATTTGGTATTTTACCTAAGGGAACCTTCCATTCCCCCTATAAATACTGAAAATATAAAGTTATTATGAAAAAAATAAATAATTTGTTCATAATATAGCTTGTTACGTAAGATAAAAGGTCTTAACACATGAACTCATGAATTTTAAGAACATTCTTACACTGACTTCTTGATATCCTAGCACCAACATCTAAATATACCCCAAGAAGTCAATTATTTTTCAGTGGTCTTTAAGGCCCAGTTTAATTTTTTTTTTCAGAAAGCCTTGGAAAGATGGGCCAGTATCATGAAAGAATGGGATCTCAGATTGGGTGAGGAAGGAGTTGAAGTGTAGAATAATTTCTGTTTGATTTTCAGAAAGAGGCTGAGCTTGATTGTGTTAGGCCTTGGATTGATGAAGTTTTTATTTCTCTGCTTACAGCCTATGCAGATCTTTTGTTATTTGTTATTATCAAATATTTTTAACAGAATCCTATATTAGAAAAATAGACATTTTAATATTATAAACTTCAGGACCCTGGTAAAAAATTAGTGTGTTCTTTTTTAGTTACTTTCATCTTAAAATCTACGTGCCATCAAGAACTCTGGAGGGCCTCAGATTTTACATTTGCTTGCAAGATAACCCATTAGCCAACCAGGTTTGCAGACCCTGGCAGAAGGCTTAAGATTCTAGAGTCAGAGACAGAGGACTTCAGCAATCATAGCACAGCAGGCACCATGAACTTTATGTCACACCTGATCTCCCTGGCCCCCAAGTCTCACATGATGCAGGCTGCTGGTTGCTACAAACACAGCAGATTTTCATCTCAGCTGAAGAAATCTGAGTTCTCGATATCAGGGAATCACTGATATTGTAAGGGACCTGCTAACAACTTGCTCAACATTTGCCCCAGGAGGAGACATCATCTTAAACAAATCTGCCCTCTCCTCCTTCTGCCCAGGAGAGAGACATGGTCTCTATCTTCCAAGGTGGTTTGATAGTCAATCATCCTTGAATAGACATTGCAGAAGAAAAGCTGTGAATACCTTCCTCTCTGTAGACTTTCAGAAAGGAGAAAATCATGGAGAATAGGAGAAACAGGATAAAACCATTTTTCTTTCAGCACCATGGATGGCCCCAGCTCCTTCCTCTTCCATGGAAAATATTTCTGTAATTGTTTCCCATTCCTCTTCTACATCATTCTGCTATTCAGATAAATGCTACCTGACTTTCAGTGTAAACCAACAGAACAGTTTGAACTACCGCCCGGGTAATAATCTCTCCAAAAGCAAGAACCACCCTCTGTTATTCAAACTGTCACAGAAAAGTTCTGAAAAACAGCGTGATGAAGCATAACTTACACTTCCCTCCTCTGAAGAAGGCTTTTTCCTCTCTAGGAAGTCTTACTGAAATCTTGGCTTTGGTTTCCATTCTATGGCCTAAGGAGTTTCCTTCTCTCATGAGAGGGGTTAGTTATTTAGTAAAGGTATACACAATTCTCTCCGGTATTGTTTCAATGCTGTCAATATGACATATTTTCAAAGAAATGAACAAAGGATAACATATCAGAAGATGTAGAATGACACTCTCACTATATCCCAAGGTATGCCATACAATTGGAAAGTTCCATAGGCATATAATTTTCATACAAACTCCATTCAGTTTTGGATAAAATGGAAAGCACACTGGTATATTCCACCTATGAGTTCAAAAGCTGCGCTGATTTAGATTGTGACTGTATGAATTTTAAATTTTTTTTCACCCAATCTTTAAGCCTCAGACCAATAACTTTGCTCTAATTCCTATTGTCATTCAACATGTTTAAATATGACATAGAGGTTAAAAGACAAAACTGTTCCATGAATGAAATGATACTGCAGATGTCAATGATCATGATTAATAGAATTATAAAAGGAAATAAAGACATGCAACGATGGGGACAGCTATGAGCGGTGGAGCTATTTTGTTGTACCATCACTACACAGAGGGGGAGTTTAGGAGTTGCAAAATTTGATTAAGATGAAAAGGAAAGAAATGACAGTTAATCTGTATTTCAATGGCTTTGCATAAAGCTTGAAGTACAGGGGAGATATAACATGACCCATTCTATTCTCAGAAAGTTTTCTAACTCTTCCAGATACAAAGTTCTGAGACAGAGGATGACAGAGACGATACAGTGTGAAGGAGAAGATGAAGGTAGTTTGGTAAAAAGAATAAATAAGTGATAACTTTTAGGAAACCTATGAAGAGCTATGACTGTGTAACATATGAACTTATGAAGTGAATTAATGAAGGTGTAACGTAAATGTATAATAGTAGAGGAAGCTTTCACGTTGTTCTTTCTACCCAGACCTCTTCTTATATAAGGATTTATACTCTTTCATCATGATATTCCATATCCGATAACTATGAGAAATTGTATTATCATTACTCATTCTTCACTCCTAGCCATTCTCCTTGCCGAGTGATTTTGCTGTTCCTCTTACTCTATTAAGATGTATAACCCCCCTCCTTGGGTTTGGACTGTCATGTGTCACATGACTTTCTTTGGACAATGTGCACAGCACAAGCCGAGTAAACATGCACATGAGATGCATGTGTTCCAAGAAATGACTTACTGCAAAGAATCACTCTTTCCAATATGGTTTAGGTAAAATTTATGGACACTTCCCCTTGTTTACCTATGACAAGTCTAGATACAGATCTTCCTAATTCCCATGTCTACCTTGTAAATGATTAACTGAAATGTTAATCTGGACTCACTGTCCAATCTGGATGAAATGCTCAACTTGACCAAACTTCACTTAAATCTTTTCTCTTTTCTCCAAATTCATAAAGTTGCATCCACACTCAGCCTAAGGCAGCACACACAACTTCTCTTTGATGGCCTCTCCTGAGTATAGGCTAACTACAAGGACAGACATTCTCTGATCAACAGTCTAAACAGCATCCCCTGCCTCATATCTTAGCCTTATTTAGTCCTCCTTATGAAAGAAAAGCCCTTTTCTGCCTGAACTTCGAGACACTTGCAGATCTTATAGTCAGAGTATTCTTGTTGCAACAGCCCCTTTAACCTTATTGCATTAGCATCATTTTCCCTATTTCAATAATCTTTTTGCATGACACATTTCCTTTCCTAAGTCCAGATTTGTTTTTATTTAAGAGATTGCTGGTGCTGTGCCTCAGATGGCATGCCAACCACTCTGCAGACCCTGCTGTATTAATACTGGTTTCTTAGACCCTTTGTGTCCTTCTCCAGCTGGGGAATCCAGCTCCACAGTAGTTATTTGGAACTCCTAATCTAGTGCTCCAGACATCTGTCTGTTACAGCATCAAGAGAAATTATTTTCTTTTAGGTGGGAATCTTTTTTTTTTTTTTGGCCTCTTTGTGAAGCCGCTTTTAAGTTTTCCTTCAGCTCCTTTAACCTAGGGATTATGGAAGATAATCTCATCATTCCTCAAGCTCATTGATTGGATAGGGGTATTTCTTCATCTTTCAACTTGGAGACTGTGTGAGAAGATTAATTGATCATGGCTCTTTCCTGGCCCCATTCAAGTCTTATCTCTGATTTAATTATCTAATCCTATAGGTGACTCTCACTCCTCTTTTGGTGACTACATGCTTCACATTATGGTACTCATTCAGTTCATTATCTCCAACAATGGCAAAATTTTACTAAAGATTATTCAGAATTACCATGGATATTGTGGGATATTTGGACACTCCTCAAACTGCCTCATCTAAGATCTCTCTTTTCCCCTTACTCCCGTTACTCCTTCCTTTCCTCCACATCCCACCATCTTTTCAGTTCCTTTGAGTCCTTTGATTTGTTCCCTTTTGACACCTCTACCTCCTCCTCCATTCTGTTCACCTCTGCCAGACATTCCCCTCCCCACAACAGCCCCTGAGCTCCCTATGGTTAATTCTCTCTCAAGAAGCTCAGGGAACCCCAGGAGCAACCACTTTAGGTGAAAATGTTAGTTGGAAACAGATTAGATATTTTACTCCTCAGATGAGCTTTGAAGACACTGTGGTGTTCTCTTGGTCTCTCCTCAGTCCTTTACTCAAAATTTAGGCCATGGCCTCCATAAGACTACACACCAGAACAGAGGAAATCTTAAAGCTGTCCTCCACAAATATTGGTGGGGATGCTATTAAGCAGGTAAACTCAACTGTCCCATCTTCCAGAAACACAATCCTGGTAAAAAATGTAAAGGCGGGCAAGACAAAAGATAGCTCTTTTATACGATTCAGTTGATTAAAATTATAGAATTGAAGCTATAAGTTCTCCATTTTTGTCTGTCTTGGTATCTGTATATTATGTATGTATGTATATGTGTAGATTATACACATGTAATATTTACCAATCTTCCATTGGTATTACCAAATTAGATTATAAAATTCCTTTCAGAAGCTCCATTCTAAATTTTTTAGAGTTAAACACTTAATAAATTTAATATTCCTAAAGTTCTCAGAAATTAAACATATTTAACTTTCAGAACTTTCAAAAGCATTCTTATAGAAAATAACCCGAATGTTTTACGAATTCAAGTTTACATAACTTAGGTACATCTTAGACGAAGATGTTTAATGTTGTTGGTTTAATAAAAACAGCTAGGCCTACCGAGATATCACTATTAAATGTAACACAAGTATACATTTTTATTCTACATCCTAAATTTACTCAAGTTCTAAATAAGAGAAATGGTTCACTCCTCCCTTATTTGCATGCCTAGTGTGTTCTTTCTCTTTAGTTCTTGACTTAGCCAGTTCCTCAGTGAGTACTTGCCTAATACCCTAACTAACTTACACAAACCCAGCAAGATATACTTTTCTGACATTGTTTATATCACAGTAGTTATGTGAAATGAAATTTGTAAAAATTAATTGCTATCTGCTTTTATTCTTTCCCAATCACCAAACAAGTGCTCCATGATACTAAAGACCATGTCAAGCTTGTTTATCCATGGCCTATCATACTAGCTGACCATTTATTGCAAAAATGTGTGAAAATACTTTACTGTAAAGGTTAATATAATTTTTATTTTAAAATAACAATTTAGTACAAAATTAATTAATTTACATTTTAGCAAAGTTCATGAAGCTTGGTGATTAGGAATAAATAAATCGCAGCCAAGAAACAGCCTGACGGCAATTTAACATTAGTGCAAGCAAGGTATTTAGGAGAAAAAAAAGTCGTTTGATTCCAATCTGTGCAAACTTTGATCAGAAAAGTGACAATAAATAGCACAAGATTAATTCAATCAAAGCATTCAAGTTAGTTGTGCATGTAGATGTAGACATAATCTCTTCTTTGCCTTATCATTTTTAATGACAGTTTTGGAAGCTGCAAATCTTCTACCACTACCATGTAAGCATTCAGAGAATCAATTATTGAAAAAAATCCAATTTCCTAAAATAAATCTTCAAGCAATAGATTGGATTTGCCTTCCCCGCCCATTAGTAATTCAAAAGTTTAATGATGACTTCTCTCAGTCTGATGATCTGCTGATAGAATTGTCAGTTTTGTTCTAAGAATTGTATGCTTTTCCTTTCTGTGATGTTAACAGAACAATCATTGAACAAATCTTGAGCTGAGATTGCAAAGGAATACTCTGACCTTGACTATAGACTGCATATTTATTGGCAAATGTGTACAGTCCTTTTAATTATTCTTTTATTGTTGTCAAGAAAGAAATTAAAATATGATGTAATAATAGGTATACTCTAGTAATAAGCATCACTATGATTTTATATAGTATTTTGTAACTGTCACAGTTTGAATAACATTCTTAAATCTCTAATAGGAAGAGTAATAACTGATCCATATCAGTTTCAGAAAGATGTTGTAAGCATCAACCAGATAATGAATGTAAGAGTTTAAGGTCCCTAGAAAACCAACCAAAAAAATACTGGTTTATTACTAGTCATCAACTGGTTAAATCAATTTTAGATGCCAGGCTCATATAATATATACAAATAAACTTATTTTTAGTTATAAAACAATTCTCTACGAATTTCATTAAGAATTTAAGTGACAGAAAATATTGACTCAAAAAGCTTAAATGTTGCAAATGTCTTTTATATCTTTCTTGTCCCACGTTTTTGACTGACTTCCTATTTCCCTCTTATTGATTTCCTCACTTACTAATAAGATGATGAAATAATAAGTAGAATTGAATTTTTTACAACTTTAAAGTTCTATGAATTCAATATAAATATTTTGGAACCTTCCTACAGATTGTAAAGCACAGATATAATTATTGATATTTTATACTTCCTTTCCATATTTAATAAATAATTATTTCCATGTTTATATTGAACAAAATGAAATAATGTTTTCTTATTAAACAAACTGCCCACTGAAGCATAAAAAAGAAAGAAAAGTACATATAACTTAAAACTAACAGTTTATAAGCTTAAAATATTCCAGATTCTGATATGTGTTTTATTTGTTCCACTCGTTTAATAATCATAGAATATAACTTATTTAAGTATTTGTACAATATAGATAATATTTACAAATGAGAAAACTAAAGCACAGAGAGGTTAAGCAACTTGTGTGAGGTCACACAGCTAGTAACTTCAGCACTGAGACTTGAACCCAAGCAGTCAGCCTCCAGAATCTGTTCTTTTTGCAATTTCTTTATAAAGCCTCTCATTAACTCATGAAATTAACAGAATTATAAAAAATGATGTTGGACATTTGAGGAAATATCTTTTTTTGAGAAAAACAGGAATTTCCTTGAATGGAAATATCTGAATATAACTTGTTCAGAGACCACCGTCATGTGTTATCCTCACTTTTTAATTCTTTGAAACTTTAACAATTAAAGAATTGTGAAGCTATCACAATCAGAAAGCAAGAACAGTAATAATGGATCCAGTGACTAGTCTCTTATTTCTGACTCTATCACAGATTCTTTAGGTGACATTATGACTAGAACATACTTACCAACATTAATTTCAACTAGAAAACCATTTGTACTACTTAAGTCTTATGAAGTGAAGGATTTTAATATCCCCTTCTTCTTCAGTGACATTAGGCTCTCTTGATTACCTCCATGAGTCCAATATCACTCCTTGAGAAACATAATGAAAGCAGTGAACTTCAGAGAACATAGCAGGTATTCTTTCAATGTATCCCAGATCTTACACCTCACATTTGCTCATCTAATTTTTAAGAATTTCAAAGTAATCAATTTAAGTTCTTTGCAAAAGAGCTTTATCTTTCCATATTTTCTCCCCTATATTTTCATTTATAATATCACTTAGATCCACTCTTACCATTTCCATCACTGTCCTTTTGTATCAACTCACATATAACACTTTTTAACTGTCAAGACCCTCAAGATGAACTGGTTAAAATCCTGAGCTGTGACCACAATTTCAGGGAGATTATAATTAAATGAAATAAAAGGAATTGTTTATAGTTTTGAATGGCAAACTTTCCTCAATTGTACTACATGTCCTGAAACAAAACTTTTCATTTGTCCTCCGTAATTCTGACTAGACACAAAAGAGAAGGTTGCTAGATAAGGCTACTGACTGGATAAGGTTAATGCCTACTAGACAGTTGGACCACTGAAAAAAAAATTATGTACTTTATGCAAATAATTATATAAATGCAACAGAGAAATAATAATTTTAGGACAGAACAATTTTTTATATTATTTCTATGGAAATCTTATTTTTCCTCATGTAAACACAATGAAATTTGGCTGTGCTTTGGAAGTAAGGAATTATGCCAAGAAACTGAGTCACATTTCCAGTACTTCACAATGTCATGTTCTTCATATGAAAAATGAAGAGCTTATCCTAATAACCATCTTCCTAAGGCAAAATAAAACATCTAAGTACAGATGAAGTGGTCTCATGAGAAATCTTAATAGAGAAAATAGTTACCCTGGAGTTCATACTGATGGGATTGAAGGTCTATCATCAAACAGCTGTGTAGTTCCTATTAAGAAAGAGATATTGCCATATCTCTAATGCTTTATTCACATCCAAAAAGGAAAGGTAAACATTTTTTATTGTTATCTCCTAAACAATAAGTATAGATGTCAATAATGGTAGATATCAAAGCTCCAAGATAGCCAAAGCTGATGTTTACATCCTGAGGTGTCTATTTTCTCCTAACAACAATTCCTTCCAAGCCTTTTCTCTTCCTTATAGTAACAATCACTTTTCTTCTAGTAGCAAGTGTAAAACTAAAGCCTAAAATTGAGCTGGTCAGAAATAGAGCCACACAGCATGGTCCCATGACTACCTCACAATGGAGAGGGGTTGGGTTCATTACTAAAATAGGGAGTCAACTTGGGATCTATTGATTAGTTCTGTCATTGTAGGGTGAATCATCAGACTTCCTGTGGAGTTATTCTGGACTTTAACTAGCTAGATCCAATCAAGGGACTTGTATTAGAATAGTCAAATTTTGGAGGAATAAAATAAAAATAAATCAAAAATTTTAAAGTGTGTTATTTTCCTGTATAAGATTTTCATTATCTTCTATATCTCAAGAATATATATCACATTTTAATTTTTTTTGTTTAGTTTTTCTTGACTCTAACCAGACCTTGTCACAGCAAGCAAAAGAAAATCTGTATTGGAGGAGACCCTAGTAATGAAAGGTGTGAGTTTGAAACAATCAATGGTATTTGGATAATAGAAAACATGGTTCAAAATTTAACCATAACTCAGTAATTATAGATCTACAGCAGTGATGAGAGTTTATCAGTTATACCCAGTAAGTTTTAAATATTGTTTCCCTGTACTGTTTCTACATGAAAGGATATAATATGCTCCCATAGAGCTTGCTTGATTTATTGGGAACAATAATACGTATTTTGAAAAATGAGTTCTGTGAGCATTGATGAAAAAGACTGAGCAAGCACAGAAGGGGTGGTTACACCCGGCTGCGTAAATAATGCATTAAAAATCTGTTCCCACTCTAAAGCACAAGTAAAATTTTCCTAATGATACTCGAAATGTTAATTCTTAAACTCTTTCTCAGTTAGGAACATCATCATCATTTTCTCTTTTGAGATAATTTACTTAAAATTTAAAGATCAGTTCTTAAATAAACTGGTATTTTTTAATGGATTTTTTTTGTTTACAGTTATGCTTTATTTTTCAATTACAAATGGCACCATAGCAAAATTATTTCCCAGTAAATGTATGTTCAGGGTAAACTTTCAGTTCATATATTCTGTTTTGGAATTTGGAAGTTTAGAGTTTTGGGTTTAAATATGAAGCTAAGAAACTGAGTTCACAAAATACCCCATAAATAAAACTAGCAAACTGTTCAAATTTGGCTTAACAAAGAAGTTAATGTGAATTAATAAAATAGTTTCATAATAGGAAAACTGTGAAATATATTTTTGGAAATCTGTATTAATTACTAGATAAAAATCATTTGCAAATGGCGTAAAACAATTTGTAAATAGCTTTAAGGGGCTAGTATACTTTTTTCTCTTAACATATTACGATTCTCTTAACTTGCTTAGTGTATTTATTTTCTTAATTAGTCCTTCCTTCAGTCTGGAAGAGCTGGGCTCAGTCCAGTCATACCACAGTAGACAATAACACCATCTAATCAGAAAACGGAAATTACAGTATATGATTCATGCTGCATATATGATTTTAAAGTACAGCAAAGATCATTTGTTATCCATTATTATTTCATTCTTCAATGGAAGTTTATCAATTTAGTATTTTTTTTCCATTTTCAGAGTTCATGTCTTCTGTTACCTCAAATGGATTTAATCCTGACTTTTTGAGATTTTGAGTCTGTCAAAGGTTGATTTTTTTATACTTGTCTACCCTCTCAAAAATAAAAAGTTCCAATTTCAGTTTAGAAAAAAAATCACTCTTGTTTTGTTTCTTCTAATATTTTAATGATGCCTCTCTGAAAACTCATATCTCAGAAAATTCTAATACTCATTTTCTCTAATACTCGTAAGACCCTAATTTTGAATGGTTTGCAGCACCACAGTGCAAATCTCTGCCCTGACAGAAAAGGCATTTTCATTTTATTTCACTGCAGAGAAAAGAGATATGAAACTACAAGAAGAAATCCTATGTGTGTGTAAACGCGTACCTCAGAAGCTCATACCCTACCTCTACATCCCCTTGCTATGAATGCAATATGTTAATACGAATGCAGTATATTCACATGCATTTTCATGTTGCATAGCTAATGGGTGACTTGGTGATAAGTACCTTCATTAGTTATCTCATTCAATTCTCCCCAACAACTCTTTGAGGCAAGAGCCTTCATTATCAACATTTCCCAGAGGCGGAAATACATTTAGATTAGAAAAAAATACCATTTGCAAAAACTGGTAAGTGTAAGGGCAGAATTTAAACTCAGATCTGTTTGGTTCTTGAGCATTCCATCTGCCTTTCTGCAGCTCAGAGGGAGGTGAACACCAACCTCCCTACCACTCCAAGGAGTCTCAAGCATGCCTCCAATGCTGATCAACACAATCTTTAATAGACTGGAGGATGCATATTAATATGTGAGACAGTAGATACTCTCCAGTAAGAAAAAATGATGGTAGAACATCATACCTCTAAGAAACTTCAGAGCCAGTTTAGCTGTAAGTATGAAAGGAAGAAGCACTGAGACAACTTAACTCTATTTCATGTAACACAACCATGGAATAATTTAGCTCATGTGACATCCTTAAGCCTTCCCCAATATCAGCTGTCTGTGTCTGTCCTCATCTCAGTGATACCCTCAGGACTTGATTTCCTGCCTCCAACCATCGCCTTTAAATGCATTACTTACCCACTCTCTGGTATTATTGCCTTGTAGATTTCCCTTTTCATTTTGCCCACTAGCCTTTATGCCTCCATTTGACCATTTCCTTCTGAAACTAGGTGAAACTTAGTGAATATCATATACAAGTTGTCATATACAAGTTGTGCATTTCTAATGATTCAGATCAAAGAAACCTATTTCGTTTCCTGCAGAAAAATCAAGATTTAAATTATATTTAAACCTATGGTAAATCTTACACAAATTGATTATTCAAAAATAATGGAAATTGTTGTATCAGAATAAAATTATTTAAGACATCCTGAAATCTAAATTAAATGAACATTATGTTTTTATATCACATAGAAGTCTTTCTAATTTGCATGTTATTATACTAGTTTGCAGTACCAGCTGATATAGAATAGACATTGTTCCAACTTTCAAGGAGCCTGTAATCATGGAGAGATCATAGTAACCATTGTGACTGTGAAATAAGAACCTGGAGAATAAAAGCCATTATCTGTAAGTACTGTATGTCAATTTCTAATTTATGTAGCTCATAGGGATATTATGACTGAGGTTCAAAGTATTATGTAACTGCATTGGAGGGCTGTGCACTACAGACGAATGAACTGGGAAGCAGAAATCACTGATAAATTCTCCTCTGATCTTTCTAGGCAATCTATATGGGAGGTGGGATAAGGTGGTTAGAATGATGCAACCAAGTATTTTAAATTTGTGTTACTATTCTAGGAAAGCTGACTTCTGTATGAGGTAAGAAGATGAGATACTTGAACTTGTACAAGGAGATGAAAGGAGACAGATAAAATGGACATGTTGATGAAGGGTTTTCTGTCAGTGGGAAATTCACAGAGTATTTAAACTCATATTAATTAATCATTTGGAACTTGATAGAGCTATATTTAGCTTTTGAGTCTAGAGGAAAAGTTACTCTGTTTCAGTCCTATTTGGAAGAGTGGGAGGCTAGTCTGCAGATTTATTTAAGTAAGGAGATTTACAGAATCTGGCTGTCTAAAACATTAGAGAAGAATGGATCTTCTGAATATATTTTTTCAACAAACCTATCTGTTTTTATTTTTGTGAAGCAAACTTTTATCACTGCTTACCTCCAGTATCCATTTTCATGAATTTAAAAATATACATCTAATAATTAGATTATAAGATCTTGCTGATGAGAATTTCAGACTTTAGTCTTTTTCTATTATTTTGCTGATCTCTGAATCTCTCTCTACTTAAAAAATAGTTTAGAGGAAGCTTTTGAAATTAGCCTTTAAGGTTCTTCTAGGTAATGTTAAAGACTGATAGCTGTAATTTTATCACAGTATCCATGGGTATGTGTCTATAATATTAATAAAAATAATATTCTACATGGAATAACAGTTCCAGTATTTTCAGTTTGCTTAGTTCATGCAGCAAACTTATGCGGTATATTAAGAATTTCAGGTAGATTTAAATGTGACCAAAACAGAAAGGAATGCTCTTTATTGTCATTATCCATGCCTGTATCCTCTAGAGAGCAAATTCAGGGCAGATTGCTTATTTCATTTACACGACCCAGGATGGCTTAGTGAAAATAACAGTCAAGATGCATCTTACTTCTAATGGGTACTGAAATGACCAAAATCAATAGCAAACTATAAAAGCATTCCTCAGTCTTATGTTCTCCTAATAAAAGCTGAAACACGTAAGAATTAGAAGCAGCAAGATATAGGACTTCTTTTTTTTTCTGAGAATACACCTCTTTAAATTAGAAAAATTCACCATTATTCATTTTGGGACATGCAGGGAAGTTTTTTCCCCATTTTTTGCGTGTATTTTTCTTTCTTCTTATGTAGTAATAAGTATCATCTAGGTGGTATTCTGTCTCCTTGGACACTGAATATTTTTTCTGGTTTAATCCTAGTGGATAACTGTATCCTCTTCTATGGAAATTTTTCTAAAATCTTGAAATAGATATATATCATAATTTTAAACATCAACATGCTTGCTGACAATGTAGGCATTTTCATATTTAAAGTGTCATAATTGTATTGGTTCAAGATGTAATTATTTGACAGTTATTAATAAAACATTCACTACTTATATAATATCACCTAATGGTTGTACAGCACATAATGGTTTTTTAAAGTACTTTTGACATACATTATCTCACAAGTATACATGCTGTAATGCATTACTGCCTCTAACTTAATCACAGGAGAAAACTGAATTTAGTCTTGCTAGACTCATATTTGAGTAAAACTTGCCTTGGGTATGACATAGTGCTAGCCAACCCTGGTCACCCCTGTCCCCTTAAAATTTTCCTTTATCCATTTCCCATATTCTTCTCCTAATTCCTGAATACTAACAAAATACATGCTAGCTAGAATTTGCTTCATGGAAATTTGTTTCTGTAATTCTAGAAAAAATAAAATAGCTACCAATTACAAATCTTCAAAAAATTCTGTTGATATTTTCTGTTTGTAGCTATATTAAGTTGACAATTAGATTTCCACATTTTGAACCAAAGTCTGTCAAATTATTCAAGTCAGAAAATGATTTCATAATAATACTTTATATATTGATTTTATTTTATGGTAGATAAATCGCTTCATTATCACGTTGGATACTGATAGTAACACTAAACTTACTTGTGTTTGTTTTGATGAGATAAAGCTTGTAGAAGAGTTTAAAAACTGGTATAAAAGTTTGGGCATTAGTATCATTAGATAATTAGACTGGGTAGAAAATTAATATTTCCATTTTGCAGTGGTATCTGGCTTGAAGCCTCACAGCTTCCACAATTACCCTAGTTCACTTTACCAAGCTTAGCCCCATCTGCTTCTAATTAATTTCTGGTTACTCTCCCCAGCCACCAATAATTGAGTACACAGGTCCCAACAGCATCATATGAGAAGAATTCTAAGTAGCACAGAAATGAAAGGAAATTAGCCCCATGAATCTTTGTCTATAAAATATGTAAAATGTCTGTATCAAATTTAATAATAAATTATGATCATGAATTCAAGGGAAGTTTACATTAAATAATCTATTAATATAATTAATTAAACAAAGTCCAAATATTATGTATCTGTTTCTATAAATAAGTCTATATATTTATTTTATTGTAATCATTTTGTCAGACAGTTATACAGGTTATATTAGCTTTATAAAATGAACTGAAACTATTATTTTTCTAGACCCATACTTGAAACAAAAATATAGATAGATATATCACACACATACGTACAAAATTTTTCCCTCCAGAATTATTATTAGTCTATTCAGATTTCCTAACCCTTCTTTTGTCCATATGAGCACTCTTTGTCTAGATAATTGATTGGCAAAAATTGTCTAAAGCAAATAGTGAGATTATTTACTGGTTTATTGACTTATCTTTCAGAGCAAAAATTTTCCAGAGAGAACTCACAATGACATAGGTGGCCTCAGGTATCAGACACAGTGGCTTGATTAATGTTCATTCAAGTGGTCTCAATTCTCAGTCACAAACAAATCCTCTAGGGTCTGGACAGATAAAAATAAATCAATGAGACCAAGTAGTTAAAAACACAGAGCTGAAGGAATTTTGAGAACTTGAGGAATACCTCCATGACTAAAGGCAATAAAACAACAATAAAAACAAGATACCACGTAGGCCAGACAAAACTTATCCATTATTCGAATTTGACCTCAGTCTACCCACTAGTTTGCTCTATCTCATTTACAGCATGTTATATTACCTCTTGATCTTCCATTCATTTCTCATCACACTATAGTCTGTTGTCTATCTCTCACCAATACAGAAAACATTTTTCTAAACCACAGAATGATCTCATTGGCTAATTCTAGGACTGTTTTTGGAGCTTCAGTCTCATTTGACTTATCATCAGTATTTGGCGTAGTATTTTTATATTTTAGATATTGGCCTTAAAATAGTGATTTTAAAAATAAAGTTTTCAGTGCAGCCACTATGGGAAACAGTATGGAGATTCCTTAATAAAACTAAAAATAGTTACCATGTGATCCAGTAATCTCAACTTCTGGGCATATATCTGGAGAAACCTCTAATTCAAAAAAGATACATGCACTCCAATGTTCACAGTAGCATTATTTACAATAGCTAAGACATGGAAGCAACCTAAATGTCCATCAATAAATGACTGGACAAAGAAGTTGTGGTATATTTATACAATAGAATATTACTCAGCCATGAAATAGAATGAAATAATGCCATTTGTAGCACCATGGACAGATGTGAAGGTTATCATATTAGGTGAAGTAAATCAGACAGAGAAAGACAAATATCATATGATATCATTTTAAGTAGAATTTAAAAAATGATACAAATGAACTTATTTATAGAACCGAGACTAACAGACACAGAAAGCAAACCTATAGTTTACCAAAGGGGAAAATGGGTGGGAGGGATAAATTAGGAGCTTGGGATAAGCAGAAACAAACTACTATATATAAAATAGATACACAATAAAGTTTGTATAACACAAACTGTACAGCACAGAGAACTATATTCAACATATTATAATAAACCATAATGGAAAAGAAAAAATATAAATAAATAAAGATGATTAAATTTTCATGCCTCTTACCTATTTAACTTTGAGTGTTGAATGACTATTATCCATAAAATGATTTGAACCATTACCTTTAACTTATACTCTAAGCTTATTATAATTTCCTACTTTTACATATGTAATTCACTTACATTTTCATGTAATGTCTATTTTCTTTATAAAAACAATAGCAGTCACTATATATTTATTCACTAAGCATTTACTGAATGATTTTCAAGTTCTAGATTGGTTATTTTCAATCTTGGCCCTTATTAGAAACAATGTTCAGTTTTTTAAAAATGCCTGAACTAATCCCACAGAAACACTGCTTTAATTAACCTAATATCTATCTTGTTATCATTAAGTTTTTATATTTTGTAGGTGGTTATATCTAAGACAGAGCTAATCAATGCTCTGAGGGTATCAGAGACAAGCAAGACGTGGCTTCTTTACTGGGCAAGCTGCTTGATCCCTTATTTCTCTCATTTCTCTTAAGAAATGCATAATGAGCTGCCTCCATGTAATTTGCTTAATGGATCTCTGGTGGAATAAAATCACATTTTATTTCATTTCAACCCACATAACATGCACTGACATTTAAGGCAAACACCCATTTTCATAAGACAGTCCCTTTGATAGAACTGTCTCTGTGTCCTTACAGATGTACCATATGCCACTGATTTGTAGATCTTGTTACAGTATAATTCTCCCTGAAGGAGGTATTGATATTAAGCAGAACAATGGCTTTGGTTATGTAGGCTTTATTCATTTTTTTCTTCCAATATTTGAGGAATGAGTAGTTTTTGACAAACACAGAACTGTGCACTGGGAAAACAATGATTTAAAACATGTTTCTTATTCCCCCATTGAGAACATTTCATTAATACATGCATATTTATTTTCATTCGACTTTTAGCAAAAAAGAACAAAGAACAATGAAGTCATGTACTTACCATTCTGCTTCAACAACTGTCAACATTTTTCCTTGCTTGTTTCATCTATTCTTCTAGCATCTTTCTGTTGTTGGAATGTTTTAAAATGAATTCAGAACATTTTAACATTTCATCCATAAATATTACATTATGTATCTCAAAAAATCCATTGTGTTACATAACCAAATGTTCTTATTATATCTTAAAAACTTAAAAGTAATTATATAGTATCACCTATTACCCAGTCAGTATGCAAAAGCTCAAAGAATTGTGTGTATACGTGGACCAAAGTACAGGTAGAAGAATGTTGATCGCAGCAGTGCTCATAATAGCCCAAATCTGGCAATACCCAAAGAGAATTTCAACAATAGAATGGATGGATAAATTTTAGTATAATCATGCAATAGAGTAAGCTACAGTAATTTAAAACATAATATTAAAATGATTAAAGTTCTGTTGCACACAACATGGATGAATCTTAGAACCATTGAGTTGACAGAAATAAATCCAGATCTAAAAGGATATATGCTTTGGTTTCACTTAAAGATCAACGATAGCTCACCTCCAAAAAAGAGGGAGAGACATGGGCAGAGATAGAGACACGGAAAGAGAGAGACAAGATAGAGGTCATCTTGGAGTCACTGATGATAGAAAGACAGAGTCAGTGGAAAGTTATCACGTGAACATCTGGGGCTTTTGTACTGTTCTACTACTGCCCTTTTCCTAGACTGGAAGTTGGGTACATGTGTATGTTCATTATATGATAATTCAAGCCTTATATGGAAGCTTGATTCACTTGCCTCTATGTACATTATTTGTCAGTAAGAAATATTTAAAGTAACAGGAAAAAATTATAGACCAAGTACATTCACAGCAATCTTACTTCCATTACTCTTCTTATTCTTGTTCTGTTTCCTCCCTGCTTTTAAAGGAAACTGTTTTTACTATTTTTAATCTATCATTTTTGTTTGCAAATAGTAGGTATACACATACATACACATATATCCCCATCATTTGCATTAAATATTGCATGCAATCTACAAAGTTCTATAGCTTGATTCTTTCACTGAATTATGTCTTTGAAATAAGCCTATATACACTCATTCTATTTCACTGATGTACACTGCTCCATCGTGAGAATGTGGTATAGATTATGCAATCCATCTCCTATTAATGGATACTTACGCCATTTTGAATCTTTTGTTATTAGAAATAATACCTACATGAATAAATTTGTGCCTGTGTCACTTTATTTTTTGTGAGTATAACTTCTGAAGAGACTCCTATTAGAGGTGGGATTTCTGTATCAAAGTATTAATGAAAATGTAGTTTTGTAAGGTATTGCCAAATTCTGCTTCATAGTGGATGTATTATTTTGCATTCTCACAAAAATATGTGAGAGGAAATGAGAGGGGGAAAAGTAATGGATAACCTGCTTCTCAAAGAAGAAGCTGTTCTTTCTCTATCCTTCAGTGCCTAAGGTAGTACAAAAAGTTTTGGATTCATCTGGTGCATGTTTACTGAATAAACAATGGGACAGCTTTTTGTTTGTTTTGTATTATACAGAAAGTTTGTTGTACTTAGTGTTAAGAGAATGGTTAAGAGAAACAATCCCTAGGAAAGAAACGAGAATTCTATGTTCAAATAGGTTGGCAGTTAACTTATTAAGTCAGAATTTATTAAGAAAAACACTATGTTTTGGAAGTCACTTAAAAATAAAAAATATCCTGCAAACAGATATAGATATCTACCAGTGTCTCAGCAAAACACCCCAGGCTGGTAGCTAAGTTAAGTAAACAAAATGTGAGAAATAAATGAAATGCTACTAAAAGAAAAACTCGGTAAATTTTGCACCCTCGAGGATAAAGAGAGCCATTGCATTTTCTAACAATAAATTTTAAAAAAAGATCTAAAGATGCTTTTTCAAAGTCATACTTTTTTGCTAACAAACCTGAATTTCAGAAAGAAAATCTGACATGCCCATGAAAACATAAGAAATTCCAAAATAACCTGTGTGCCCAGAGAGCGAATTACTGTCTCACACAGACAGACCCAAACAATCTAAACTTTTTAATACTTAGATATTCTGGAGATCCACTCTGTCAAAATCCCCAAATATATTTAAATTATGTAGAACCTACCAAGGAGAAAAATAAAAAGATTTGGAAAGACTTTTGCAGCTGTTCTCCAAAGAGAAGAGAAAGATGTTATCCCCACCAGAGCATTAGCTATCGGGTCAGAGTATGAACAGAATATGTTTTCTTTACCTAAGATAAATAGCAATGTCTATGTTATCATAATTTCTCATTTCCTTGGCAACTCATCTGTAAATCTGGAGATGGAGGACTTAATGTGAGGACAAGAACAACCTGGAAAAGAAAGTGCTTGTGGGGGGTGGGAAAGGACAGATTGGGATTTTAAAATGCAGAACAGACAAACAAGATTATACTGTATAGCACAGGGAAATATATACAAGATCTTGTGGTAGCTCACAGCAAAAAAAAAATATGACAAGGAATATATGTATGTTCATGTATAACTGAAAAATTGTGCTCTATACTATAATTTGACACAACATTATAAAATGACTATTACTAAATAAAAAAATATAAAAAAAGTGCTTGAAGGAAACTGCTTGAGTAGTTCACCTTCCCCAAGCCATATCAATAAATGCATATATATATATATATATATATTAGATACATACAAATGACTTGTTGATTGATAGCTCATAAGAATATTATTTTTGTCTAAATAATGTAGCAATTGAAAGTAGCAATGCATAGCAGAGAGCAAACTGTACTCACTAATACACTAACAAAATTTTAGCTTCAGCTAAAAACTGTAAAAGTAGTTCTATCCTAAACCATGTAGCCACTAACTATATCTTAATTGTGTGCATCTATTCATCTGTTCATTCAAAAGATGTTTATTGATTTCCTCTTTGATGTTAAGAATCAGAGGTAACATCATGAATGTAACTTTTGATTCCATTACTTTTCTTCCCTTCCCCAATTTTATTTTGTTTTGTTTTGTTTAACTCCAGCCAATGTTTTAGGGATAAATTCTACATAAGCTTTGATGAGGTTTACATGGTTAAAAACCAGTAGGTTCTTGGTTCTGTACTGTATCGTGTGTTTCTTGCTTCCCTTAAGGGCTTCTTTGTTGCTTCAATGTGGGGTGAAAAGGGGACACCGTTTAGCATTCATGCCCATGCAACGTGGATGTACACAGAAACTGATGCACACAAAGTCTACTCTGACGAATAGGTACAGTCCTAAGAAGAAATGTATCCCTTTTTATCTTCCTACTAATAGTTTCTGGGATTTAGTTCATAATAATCCTGAGGTGTCCCATAAGAACTGAGCACCAGTCTCTCTTAGGACTGAGCAACTCTATATTGTACTCTTGTATTCATTTTTCCTCCTTAATTTTCCAGTGTTGTTCACCTACTCTCTGAAATCAAACTGACAATAAAGTATCTTCAATCAAACCTTTATCTTTGCTTTCATGGTCATCTCAGCGAAGGTAATTGGTAACCTTTGGATAGAATTTTCAAGTTGGATCATTTACCTGGTAGCAGGGAATTTAGGAATTAACTATTGCTTTGGTAATTCAAGGTGATGATCACCAGGTTCTTGTGGTAGCATCAAATGATCATGACTCTCACCTGAAACGATTGAGATTGGGCGCAGGGAGAAAATAAAGTGTTGAATTACAAGGAAGCATTGGCATTTAAAATGAAGACAAGGATTATATAAGGAGTGTGTAATGACGTGATTTTTGTTAACTTCTTTGGAAGCCTTAAAAATATAAAATTGTAGAATTAGGTTAACCATTTACATAACTCAAGCAAACCCCATAGTGTTTTCCATAACGTCTGAGCCAATTTGTATTCCCACAAAGAGTATACATAGTTTCCCTTTCCTCCATATGCTCTCCAACACTTACCTTTTGTTGTTTTAGTAACAGCTATCCTAACAGTTGTGAGGTGATATCTTACTGTGGTTTAGATTTGCTTTTCCCTGATAATTAATGATGCTGAGCACCTTTGCAACTTTTCATATCTCTTTTGACCAATTATATGTCTTCTTTAGAGAAAGTCTAATCATGCACTTTGTCCATTTTTAATCAAATTATTGGATTATTTATTTATTTATTCATTCTTTGCTATTGGGTTATAGTTCTTTATATATTTTGGATAGTAACTCCTTATCAGATACATGATTTGTGTATGTTATCTCCTATTCCCTTGATTGTCTCTTCACCCTGTTGATTGCTTTCTTAGCGTTTAGTTTAAGGTATACTACACATGCAATGGAATGACCCTTCTGCCAGATTTTCTGTTTTCTGGAACTGCTTCTCCTCCATCTTCTTCCTTATCATCTGGCACTGGTTCAGAAGCACTCATCTCCATCCAGTTGTCTTCTGTTAATTCCTCTGTGTGGTGTCTACTAGCTCTTGGATTTCTCCAAGATCCCTATCTTGAAGCCCTTCACCCACCCTCCTTTTTTCCATATCCACAAGCCTCTCTCATGATTTCCTTGATTGGCTTTGTCTTAAATCCTGTGAAGCCATACACAACATCTGGACATAATTTTCTCCAGCAGGAATTTATTGCTTTGAGCTTGCTAGCGTTCATAGCTTTTTAAATGACAACATCTTAAATAGTGTAATACTTCCAGACTTTCATGATGTTCTATCAGGTTTTCTTCCATAGTGTTAACAATCCTTTCCATACAGTACCATGTGTAATGAGCCTTAAAAGTCCTTACAACTTCCTATCTATAGGCTGAATTAAGAGACATTGTGTTTGGGGGCACAAACGCTGTCCCTTACACTTGCTCAAAACAAAACAAAACAAAACTGATTTCTTAATAATTATCTGCACACAAGCCTTTTAGTCAAGACTTGTTTTTAAGAAAATGTAGCTTAAAGGAATAAACAAAATAGATATGGCCTCTGCCCACATTGAAATTTGGCTAGTTGAGAAGACATATAAAGCTGATAATCACTTGAATAAGTAAATCATTAAAATAGTGATGATGGTTATGAGAAATAGTATAAAATGCTATGAGCATATAAATAAGATGGACTTTTCAGGAAGGTCCCTTTAATGAAGTGATATATGAGCTGAACATTGAGGAATCATCAGGAGTTAGCCATGCAGATATCCTGACTTTTTGAATGATATTCTTTCTGGGGTACACTCAAGAGTTTTTATTTTAAACAAGTTGTCCAGATGATTCTTTTCATAAAATAAAGGCTTGAAATTTAAACTGAAGATAGTTAATATTAATGTTTCTCAGTACTGATTCTATATCTGTGACTAATGTTGCAATGTCTTATATATATCCTTAATTTGGATTACTAAGATTCTTACTTCATGTATAAAAAAGTGATTCATTATATATTCTCACATATTCCAGATGAGAGTCAAAATTAATCAGTATTTCCAGACAGTTTAGCAGCCTATATCCAGTTTTGAAAATAGTTATAACATCTGACCTGTATGAACTTATCATATAAAAGTAATTCAAAATATGGTCAAATCAGACTACCAAAAGCAACAAAAATTTAAAAAGCAACCTACATGATGAATAATATAAAAGTGATTAGGTAAATTAAACTCTATCTATACTATATTTCTACCAGAGTTATGTTTTATAAAATTTTAATAACATAGAAAAATGCTTCATCAAAAATTATAACTTAAAAATGATATTGATTTGTACATAATTTCAAATATGTATAAACACAGAACCCCAAGCTCAAAAAATGGAAGTAAATATAGCTGTAAGTAAAGACTTCCAATAGAGAAAAGAGTCTCTTCAACAAATGGTGGTGGGAAAACTTGGTATCTACATGGAAAAAAATTTAAATTGGACCCCTTCTTTACACCCTACACAAAAATCAACTCAAATGAATTAAATACTTAAATTCAAGACCTGACACTGTAAAACTCTTAGACAAAATATAAGGAAAAGCTTCTCAACATTGATCTTGACAGTAATTTCTTGGATGACACCAAAAGCAAGGCAACAAAAGCAAAAGTGAACAAGCAGGACTACATCAAATTAAAAAGCAGAGGAAACCATCAACAGAATGAAGAAGCAACCTATGGGATGGGAGAAAATATTTATAAACCATATATCTGATAAGGAGTTAACTTCCAAAATATATAGGGAACTTCTACAATTTAATAGCAAAAATACAGGTAAGTTGATTAAAAAAAAGGGGGGGCAAAAGACTAAAATAAGCATTTACCTGAAGAAGGCATATAAATGACTGAAAGGTATATCAAAAGATGCTCAACATCATTAATTATAAGGGAAATGCAACTCAAAATTATAATGAAATATTACCTCACACCTGGTAGGATGGCTGTTATTAAAATAAATTTATAAATAGAAGATATTGATGACATTGTGGAGAGATTAGAACCCTCATAAACTAGTGGAAATGTAAAATGGTTTAGCAGCTAGGGAAACAGTACAGAGATTCCTCCAAAAATTAAATATAGAATTGATTCAGCAATTCCACTTCTGAGTATCTAACCAAAAGAACTGAAATCAGAATCTTAAAAAGATACCAGCACATCCATGTTCACTGCAGTACTGTTAACAATAGCCAATAAATGGACACAAGCTAAATGCCCATCAGTAGATGAATGGATAAAGAAAATACAGTGTATACATGCAAAGGAATGTTATTAATCCTTTAAAAAAAAAGGATATCCTGACATTTGCAAAAACATGGATGAATCTAGAAGACTTTATGTTAAGCAAAATAAGCTAGTTACAGAAGATTAACTACTACATGATTTCACTTACATGAGTTATATAAGATAGTCAAACTCATAGAAGTGTAAAATGCAGTATTAATTGCCAGGAGCTAGAGGGTGGAGGAATGGGAAGTCATCATTCAATAAGTATAAAGTTTCAGTTATGCTAGAATAACAAGTTCTAGAGATCTGGGTAAAATGTAGTGTCTATAACTATTGTAGTTAACAATATAGTATTTTTCGAAACTTGTTGAGGATAGATCTCCTGTTAGGTAATCTTACCACAAGAGACAACAAACAATGGAGGATACAAGGAAACTCTTGGAGGTGTTGGATATGTCCATTGCCTTGACTGTGTTTTGCCTATGCCCAAACTGATTAAACTGTACACATCAAATAAGTGCAGTTCTTGTTATATCAATTATAAGTTAGTAAATTGCTATTAAAGAATACTTTCAGTAGAAAAGACTATTTTAATTTTACCTAAATGCAAAATAATTAAGTTTTATGAATAATATTATTTGTGATCATTTAGATATTTATCATCTCTCTTGTCTCTCCGTTCTTCTTCTCACATATATACACATTCTTGTTCACTGAGTTTTTGTCTATGCATTTTTCAGTTAAAAAATTCTTCTGAGTACATATATAATATCCCCCCAAAAAAGCTGTTTCTCTTTGATGATTTTAGGACCAAAGAAATAATTTAGTAGACAAAAAAGATTTCTAAGTAGAATGAACCAACCTAAACTCTAAATACAGGGTTTTTGTTTGTTTGTGTTTTTTACGTTGGGAAAATGAGATGGGAGTAATGAAGTCCTGAAGTAAATACACTTAAGAATTTACTTTAGTTACTTCATTTTATAATATTTTCCTGATGGGATTTGGCACAGTCAATTTTTAGTTATTACATGTCAGGTAAATTCCAAAGACATGTAGATTAACTAGTTTGAACCAATGTGGTTATCTTAATATGTCTAGATCTGTGCTTAACAAGATGGTAATCAATATGCACATGTGGCTTTTTAAATTTAAATTAACTAAAATTAAATGAGATTAAAAATTTAGTTCCTCAGAAACAACGGCTACTTTTCAAATTCTCAGTGGCCACATATGACTTGCACCTACAGTATTGGACAATGCAGATACAGAGCATTTCCATCATCAGAGAAAATATTATTAGAGAGCACTGTTCTTGAGCTTTTATGAAAAAATTACTTCAAAAAAACTTTTCAAAATATTCCTAAATTTTTGTAGAGCTGCCTTAAATTTGTATTTAAATGTGGTTGAAACAAATTAGATTTCTAAACTATGCTTGTTTGCTCTCAAATTCATGTATCACCCTTCCCCTTTTTCATTGTGTAACTCCAAGAGCTGCATTTAGCAGGGTCTCTTATCCTTTAACGTGGGGTTAGATGTGGCCAGAACAAGAAATTTCTTTGCTTCCTGGTATGTGTTATAGTGACTGCATCTCCTCTCTCCCTCAGCTTTCCACAGTTTGTCCCTCTCTGCACGGTCTCAGTTCTGCAATGGAGTAAAACCGGCCTGCTAGGCTTCTCGCTCCAGCTTCCTTCTCTAGGTTCTCTGCCTTAGTAACAGTACCTCCATTGTTATCTCTCAACTCTATGCAAATCAGCAGCTTCCTGCCTGCTATTCTCTGGAGTATCTGTCTCTTGTTTGTCTTCTCAGCTCTTTCAAACTCTGTTTAACCAATTCCATGTATTAAATCCCTCCCCCTTACTTTTTTTTATTTTTTGAAAAACTAGAATGGTCTCTGTTTTACTGACTAGATACTGAAAATACATAGATTATCCCAATAAGTCATGAATTTTTGTTTTTAATAAGCCATGTGATTTAGAATAACACATTAATACATAATGTTCTCAAGGCAAAAAATACTGAATAGAAGAAAAATGAGCAGCTTAAAATAACAGGCAATCTTTATTTTTACTTTATTTATTTGTGGAATAAGAAATGACTTTGAATTACTCTTTTCAACAACAACAACAAAATAACTGTGGTTTTCATGCTGAGGTTCTAAATAGAAGTTATAATAACTAAAATCTCCCAGAAGTCATTTCTGAATCCCTTAGGGGGTCTTTTGCTAAAGCCTCTTTCGGTGTTACCTTTTGTGAAGAAAAAAAAAGGTTTAAGTATATGAAAAATAAAATGTGTTCTTTTTTTCCCCATAAAGAGAGTTCTGAAATTAGTATGTTGCTTTCATGAACTTTCCAATGGCAAAATATTTGAACGTTCTCGTGTTTTATTTGAGAAGTCAGCCTAAGATGGAAATTGGGGATAATTGTATTCCCTTAACAAAGGAAAAAAATCCTCAGAGACATTTAAACCAATGATAAAATTTTGTTTTTATTAGATGGAATGGTTTCTGAAAAGTTTTCTGATTATATCAAGGTTTATATTGGTTAAAAACCTCAATTAAAGCATATCACAGTAAAGGCTGAAAAATTCTTTTTATTGGCAATCTGTTCTCCTATTTTTCCTGACATAGTACTTATTTTCCATAAAATTTTCTTCCAACATTTTCATTTTTTCACAGTCTTAATTTCATGAAAAATATATATTTAGAAATTCTAGGACCTTGGGGTATGCTCTACACCTACATGCTCATCCAGAAAAATGAATATGATCTTTTTGGATGTGTTTTTAATTTCCAAATCTGTCACTGTGCATATTGTTGACTTCTGATGTGACTATATATATTTTTCTTGTTGTTTTTAACATTCTCATTACCACTAATCAGTTACTGCTGTACTTCAAAAAGGCATTTACCAAGTGTCAGAATAAAGTATACCTTTTGAATTTGATTCCAAAATCTCCTGAACATTTTTCTCTTTAAACTTATTCCAAACCACTATTTCCAATCCCCTCAAATTACTTCCCCTCCCACCCCACATTCACAACTGTTACATAGACAGTCTTTGTGATATTAAACCTGTGTGGTAAGATATAAAAGCTAGTCAGGGAGTCAGAAATCTTAGCTCACATCTCGAATCTTTCTTGAGCAAATCACTAATGCTATACCTGTTTCTTGAAATGAAGCTATAGCACTAGGTGAACACTAAAGTCCTTTATAAATCTGGATGTCTATGGTTCTGTACAACAGTAACAGAAAAAAAAGAAGAAAAGATTAATTGCAAATCCTTAGGTTTACTAAAATAGGTATTTTACTTGAGAAACTCAGGTCATTAATGACTCAATAGAGAAAGGTGACTGATATCATGGGCTGTGGTTAAAGATGACCTGACTTCAAATTCTCATTCTACTACTGACTTACAGTGAGACTTGGAGAGAGATTCTTAACCTCAGTTACCTTACATGTTTAACGGGGATTAAAAAAAGTATTTCCTCTTATGTGTCTGTGTGTGTATGTGAGAGAAGGAAAGAGAGGGAATTAACTTCCATTTACTCTTAAGTACAGATTAAGTTGTAGTCTTTAGCACAGAAAAGATTTCAGAGGCTCCTTCAGTAAACATATTTAATTAAATGTCTTCAGGGAGGGGAGCTGCTAAAGTGAATGTTGGCATCTTGACAGTATAGACTTTAAGGCTCCCAACCTGCATAGCTTGTGCAGGTTGTGCCCTACGGAAGATGCTTGGACAAGAAAACAAGTGAAGGTAAAGCATCACTCACACTCTGCTTCCTAAGTCACATGCCAGGTTTTATAATACATATAAAAGATTTAAAAGTATATTGCATCCAAAAAAAATAATTGCCATGATTAAGAAGTGAAAGACCAAGAAAAATCAGTTTGAATGTACTAAGGGAAATCCCTGAAAATGCTATCAATATTAAGTTGCTGCATAACAGGTGAAATTATTGCTTTTATACTTTTCTACATTTTGCAATTTTTCTTCGACAATCATTTATTTCTTTTATAATCATTTTTAATGGCCGTCAGACTTACTGACATAAGGAACATTGTACAAGCTGAGGATTGGTTGTTATGTGTGTGAGTTTTATGCAGGTGTGTATGTTTCTTTGTGTACATCTGGGTGTGCTCATCAGGAGTTCATGTTTTGATAAATGATGTTTCTGTCTGTCTCTTGGGCATACAAGTACAGATGTGAAGTAGTTACCTATATTGCACAGAATTTTTTCATACAATTCGGTATTAGAGATAAAAACTTGGAAGTCATCTATTTACAGATGGTAAGTGAAGTCATGGAATTGGATGACTTCAAGGGAAATATGAAGTGAGAAGGCATCTCTAGATTCTAAAGATACATCCACAAAGTTTAAACATACTCTACAGACTGGGTGCCAAATAGTCAAAGTTTCATATAAAATCGGAGTTTCATATAAAAACAAATAAAGTCTTCAGATAAAGAATAAGATTTTAATTTTTTTTCTTTTGCAACAGCAAGAAAAGTGCTTGGAATTAAAAAAAATAAAAAAGCTGAAATACTTAGAAATATGCACCAGGTTTGAATTTGTTGCACTGACACTAACAAAGATAGTCTCTATAAAAATTATAATTTCTTTGAGGAATTTTGCAGAACAAATCTTGGCTTTCGTCTACATGTTTAAGACTTAAGTGCTCCTTAAAAATAAAATGATGTTTTACCTGTTGCCATTGTTTTCTATTTTATATTTATACTAACTACTTTTTTGAAGAACTTAGAATGCTGTTGAGATGGAATCCCTGACAGCATAATGTTATGTGGGTGGGTAAAACGACTGAATACTAACTGGACTCCAGAACATGGGATGTTTGCAGAAATTTTAGAACCCTTTATCAGAGTTAATACACACACAGTACAGTGGAACTTTTGTTCTGAGGAGCTAGAGGAGAAAACAGATAAAAGTTCATACAACGTAGCATTGTTAAGTGATTAAAAAAAAAGAGACAGAGTTAAGGGAAATAGACTGGTGGGCCCTGTAACACCATACTCCATATTTTTCTCAAAATTATTTTTCAACATTTTCCATAAAGAAGAAATTATCTGAAATCACTTTTAAAAAGTTTTAAAGAAAGTACTCAAAAACTATCATTTGAAAACTAATTAATTTTCTTTCTTATTTGTGATTGGATTCTGCCACAAATACTGTTGAAATACAAAGGACAAAAAACAAAGAAACATTTGAATCTCTATTGTGGGTATTCTATAAGAACTGGAGATTAAGTTCGTGCTGGGAACTCAACCTGGGGATCTCACATTCCCCTGAGAGAAAATGCCAATAGGACTTTAGGCAAGAATTATGCTCCAAGGAGGTAGAGCATGTATCTTGTCACTCCATATCCCCTTGTCACATCTCTGTAGTTCATCTGCTCTGCCCCGTGCTCTTTATGGACACTGTGTAAACTTCCAGTCTTACAAATTATAAGTACACTACTGAGTACTGTAATTTACGTATACACAGTTGGCTCCCCTACTTGACTATAAGCACCTTAAAAACAAATTTCGTCTTGTTCTTGGAGTTTAGCAGATAAAATGGTCATTAGAAGATACTGAAGAAATGTCTGTTATATGAACAGATGAATCTGAATAGGTAAGAAATGAACATTGTAGAGTAATTGTGTAAAAGAACAGAGATGTTCCAAACGATCTATTCCCCACTCCTTTACCTGGGGCCCGAGAGAGGACCTTCAGTGTAGAAAACCATAGAGTACCAAAGAAACTGAAAAACGACAAGAACATTAGCATTCAAAGAGATTTTTCAAGTTGTCTTATCCTATTATCTAATTTTATAGAGGATCAGACTTTTTAAGTGACCTCCCAAATCATTTTATCAATAGGAAAAATTAGTAAAATCAGTTAATTTCTGTTTAAAAAATAAAATGCACCTCTAGTTCATAAAATACTAAAAAATACAATTTATTTTAGTTTTACAAAAATATTAAGAATAGTTCACACTTTCATAACTAATTTTCAAAGCTTTAAAGTCACAGATTTTGAGGGGGATTCTCTCACTATATCCTAATATTTTGCAAATGTTATTTTCCATCACCGTGCTTCCACCATTGCCAAAATGCTGCTAAGGCAGTTTCTTACACGGTGACCTTATGGTTTGGAAGAAGTGTTTCTATGCCATTTGGTTTTTCAATAATGTGGAGTTTTAAAGCAATGATATTCAGTGAGAATATCAGTGAAGATTGTTCAGTGAGAATACCAGGAAAATATTCAAAAAAGTTTTTATAATGGAAACTATAATAATTTCCCATTCTAGAACTTGTGCATTTGATGCAAAATAATGAAAAATTATTGTCCTCCCACTCTATTTGTCCTGATAAACAAATAAAAGATGTTGAAAAACTCAGAGAAGAAATCACACTTCAAAAAAATAAAAATGTTTTATTTTTATTTATGTATCACAAAGCTGGACTGGCTGATGAAGTGAGTATAGAGGATGTTGTAGGACATATGTTCAACCTTTCATTTCCATTCTGGCCCTTACCTCTCTGTTCACATACACTCTGCAATAAATGCCATTACAGTCATATAAGCAGAATAAAGGTCTTATAAGTAAAATATTATGGACTTTCTCTTATTTAAAATTACAAGTCTCTACATCTCTTAAGGAATTAAATTATCCTGGGTTTAGATGATATCAACTAACTAGACATTGAATATGTCAACTATTTCCCAATCCACAGACTCTCACTCTCTCTACACATTCCATCCCTGATTAATCAGATGAGAAAATGAAAGTACCCACTAGAGAGAATGATTTCTTTTTTATTTGCTTAATTGTTGGTTGTCCACCCCTCTGTCCTTCACAATTTTCAATACTGAGCTGAGTCATGCAGGACAAATGTATTGCTAAATAACATTAGCAATTATTTTAAAATCATTAGCTAAATAGAAATTAAGTAAGAACTAGAAATGCCACTGTATCTAATGCAGCGGATGCTGTGAAATGCTACCCCAGACTCCCTGCTTCAGGACCTAGGTACTAACTTCCCCATCAGCTTGCTCATTTTGTCTACTAATAACTTATAACTGAATCTTCTCTCAGGAACTGCCCTCAACAAAAAGTCACAGCCTGCATTCAATAACTGGTTGACATGGGGGTAAGTCCCAACTATTTTTTAGCTCAATGGAGACATTCTGAAGCTTGGTAGCTCCCCGTGGGGTTGGCAGAGGTCTATATCACAACTGCAGTGTGGTTCAAATTCTCCTTTATCCTAATATGCGCTCTTCTCCCACTTGCAAGTATTTTTTTTATTGTTGGAATTCATCTTCTTTTTTTTTCAATTAAAGTATAGTTGATTTACAATGCTGCATTAGTTTCAGCAAAGTGATTCAGTTATATATATGTGTGTGTGTGTGTGTATATATATATATATATATATATATATATTTTATATATATTCTGTTTTAGATTCTTTTCCATTAAAGATTATTACAAGATATTGAAGATAGTTCTCTGGGCTATATAGTAAGTCCTTGTTGTTTATCTATTTTATATATAGTAATGTGTATCTATCTGTTAATCCAAACTTCTAATTTATCCCTTCTCTCCTTTCCCCTTTGGTAACCATAAATTTGTTTTCTGTGTCTATGAGTCTCTTTCTGTTTTGTAAATAAGTTCATTTGTATCATTTGTTTTTAGATTCCACATATAAGTGATATCATATAATACTTGTCTTTCTTTGACTTAACTTCACTTATTATGAGAATCTCTAGCCCATCCATGTTGCTGTAAATGGCATTATTTCATTCTTTTTCATGCTAAGTACCCCTCTTACAAGTATTGTTCCTTAGAATAACCCCCATAAACAACCACAGATAAATCTGTATCTCAGAGCTATTTCCTGGGAATCTGACCCAGGTGTACCTTAATAGACACAATGATTTTTATTATTAACTTAGGTATTCCTTATGTGACTAAGGATTTCTTTACTACATTGGGAAGACATAGTTTTAAATATTTAACTGGAAATTTCTTAATTATCTTCTAAGAGCTTATCCTTGAGGAAATAATTCTGCATATATCTAATATAAGAATAAGGTTTCTTTTGGTTGCAAATAACAGAGTCCTGACCTGAAACAGATAAAATAAATAAGAAAATGTATAATAAGGAGAACTGGAATAAAGTTAAAAGTCAGAAACAATAGTTACGAGGAATTAAAAATCATCATGCCTTTCTTTCAATCTTTACCAATTCTCTCTATGAGATTGCTTCAATTTCCACTCATTAAATTTTTCTTCAAACTGTATGGAAGACATTGCTGCCAATAACTTCCATGTAGAACTTTTACAGTCAATTCACTCCACTTGGAGAGAGAGATTGACTTTTCTTTTTAGATTCCTTTTATGAATATCACCGAAAAGGACTCTCATTTTCGTGCTTAAATCAGATTCTCTCCCCTGGAGAACAATCAGCTGTGGTCAGATTTAGCAGACATATTTTATTCACATTGCAACTCTAACAATTATGTGGATGCTGTTGGGGACAAGAGTGATTTTAGATTAAAGCAGAAGCAGGTAGGGTGGAACGTTAATTAAAGAAGAGATATTATTATATCATGCATATGCCTTACAGTAAAAAAAGAAAGAAGAAAGGAAGGAACGAAGGAAGGAAAGAAAAAGAAAGAAAGAAAACGAGAGAGAGAGAAAGAAAGAAAAGATTTTTTTAGTTCATGGAATTGATCAGGAAAAATCCATACTAATAGGCAGAAGACTGTAACACTGATGACTTTGTCCTCGTAAGCTAGATAAGGGCAAAGGGCAATCAGACCCTCTGCTGAATTTCTTAGTGAACTCATCTTTCCTCTTAAACAGAAGCTCTTAATATCACCACCATACTTTAAAAAGCCATATTTCACTCTATTATTCTAAGAGAAAGATCTTACCAGTTGCCCTTTCCTGAGACCGTGAAACTTAAGGAGATAAAACATGCTTACCAGCCAAGAGGACATGGACTTTTAGTCTTCCTAGCCGTGGCAAATTGTGTGGTGGTTAGTGGGAAAACATTATGTTACAATAATAGCTGCTATTGGACACTTGCACCCCTTGTGACTGTCCCTACACTGCAGGCATAGGCAGAGGTCACACTTCTCACCCCTCTACCACTCCCCAAAATGTTATGGTTTGGTAGTCTTACTTCCAGTGAAGGAATTTTTCTCTATATAAGAATTCGGGCCTTTGCAGATAGGTCACCCTGCATTGTGACTTCTCTTTGAAAAACCATCTAAATCATACTCAGCAAAAAAACAGTATAAAGAAATCATCAGTCAAAATGTAAATAGTGGTACACACTGTATGAATTTGATGTTATTAAATATATGGTATGTAAACTCACTAAACTCGTATATGAATAATACGAACAAAATGGATGCTAACTTTAATACTGGCATTACTTCACATACAGTCCTAAAAGTCATATGAATGTCCATGTGAATGTGAATTAGATACTCTACAATAATCAAAAGTATGTAAACTCCAATATATATATAATTTTATTAAATGACATATAAAAATGTGTATTAATGTATTTTAATCTCGTAGAGTCAAGGTCAAGAATACATTCTCATAGAACCAGAATAAAATCACGCTGCCTTGCTAATCTCATCCCTGGATGAGGTTTCAGGGATGAGAGCATCATGTATGAGATAATTGAGGATGTACAGACATGAATAGCATTCAATGCCAAAACCAAGCCTGCTTAGACTAGGAAAATAGTGCAATTTTTTTTCTAGATTTAGACAAAATATTTAGTGGAGTGTTGGCATTTAACTCCTTTTATATAGCTTCACCGAGTGAATTTATTTTCCATATATACATACTGTAATAGGCTGAAAGTTTATATGTTTAATTTCTTGGTAGAAAGAGATATTTACAAAGAAATCAATAAGCTGTACATAGAAAAAAACAAATCAAATACTACAGCAGTAATTATAAATAATAATCCATTATCCCACTCCTTGTTGTCAATATGCATCTTCTCTTAAGAGGCACTGTGTGGTAATTTTCATATTTCTAAACAGTATTTAATGACGTCATACAGATTCTACTACAATATGAAAGATGGAAGATTTAACTCCCATTCTTTTCTCTTTCATTCAAATTAAAAAAAAATCACTGCATTGTTGTCCAAACAGGAAACATTTTCATTATATGGAATTTAAGTAGAAAACAAACAACAAAAAAAGATTTCCAATCCACTCTGAACCTGATAACACATTCATCAATATATCATTTTTATATTTTGAAAGGGATGGATAGTGAGAGAAGAAAAAGAAAATACACAGATGTGCTCACAGAAAGGTGATATCATAATATGAAGCTACTTAAAACCTTAAAAACTTTAGGTTTTGAAAAGAGAAGCTTATAATCTCTTTCTTTTAAAAATTGCTTGAGTAAAGAAGGATCTGTACGAAAGAACGAAAAGTAGTCAGGAAACTATTGTGGTGGTCTAGGAAGATGATGGGGTCAGTCTAGGGTACAGTGCAGAAGGGTGAAAGTGAATGCATAATTTATTTCAGAGGTGGAGTATCTGGACTTGTCCTGGAATATGTAGTGATCAGAAGAGAAGACGGATAGATCTTTGACATCTTTTTTAAAAATTGAAGCTACTGGGTGATATCATTTATGCTGATAGGAGAGGCTGGAAGAAATGATGTCAGTTAAAGTTCGCTGAGTTGTCAAAATTTTCAGTAGAAATCATATACTAAGTGATTTTTAAGTAGCAAGTATATTAGGACAGAGGGCAGAAACTTGAATTCTCCAGTTTTTAAAAGTCAAAAAGAAAAAGAGCCAGCAAAGGAGAATAGAAATAGCTTCAGTGGGGTAGGAAGTAATTGAGAAGAACTTGGTTTCCTGGAATTAAGGTGAAAAATATGTACCTGGAAAAAAGTGATGATTGGATGTTTCGTATCACCTTGCATCCGTTAGGATTTCTTTGAAGTTAACAGAAAACACTCAAGCTAGTTTAAGCAATAAATTTAACAGTGAAATAGGTGGATACAAATGATGGGAAAGAAAAACAGAATAATCATAGCACTGAAAGCTAACTGGAAAGAGTCAGGAGAGCAAAGGGAGAAGAGACAGGGAGCAGATACCCTCACCCCATGGGCCCACCGGCATGGATGATCCGCAGTCAGTGGACAGGTCCAACACAGGATGACAGCTCCTGATCTGAAACACTTCCATCTGTTTCTGCCTGAGGCTTTTCTTAGCCACAGAAACATGCTCTGCCTGGATTATGGCAGGCCAGCATGCCAGAATAGTGACACTCAAGGAAATATCTTCAACCAATGAGAGATAAGAAAAAAATGCCTTAGGTTTTCAGCCCACACTGAGTTGAACTGAGGTATATTCTACACAGTGTCTCAGAAGACTTCCCAAAAGATGAAGCCCCAGTCGCCTATGATTGAAACGCACTCATTAGCACACTCTCGTGTCTTTCCTTTGTTCCCTATCTCGCTTTCCTACTCCCTCACTATATTTTCTGAGATAACCTCTCAAATATACTACTTGCCCCCAAAATTCTCTATTGAAATTGGCTTTTATGGAAGTACAAACTGAAACAGGATAAAGATAATAAAAATGAGCCATTGAAAATAGAAAGCAAACACTTGGAAAGAAATGTATATGCACTGAACACGGTCAGAGGAGATCTAATACATTACATAGCTGGAGTTTTCAAAGGACCGGTATTTCCAAGTACTTAAAATTTTCCTAATCATGGGATGATTTTTAAAATTTTACAGATTTTAATATTGCTAAGAAAAAAACATTAACCCCCAAATCTCAAGAATATATTAGTCCCCTAAAAATGTACAGACATCTCACTTATAGGTAATGAAGCAAAATCCTGACTAGAGTATTATTAAACAACAACAACAAAAATTATAGCATGAAATGGAAGGTAAGAATGGTTCAAGGGAAGAAAATCTATAAATATAATTAATTATATTAATACATATAATAAATAATACAGTCATTTGGTTCATATATTTTGAACCAGTATGAACTGGTTTGAAATAATTGGTAAAATTATACATATTTCTTGATAAAAACTCTAAAAAAATAGGGATAGGCTCACTTTTTATTCATTAGCAAACTTCAAAACCAATGTAGATATTCTTCTCTTTTTTAAATCATTATTACTTTAGTCCACATAGCATAGAAATTTTCCTTGATTAATTTAATATAACTTATAGCTTCAATCAGCATGCTTATCTTTATTTCAAAATTTCTGACCAATTTAGGGACATACAGATTCTAGCTTTGAATTTGAATACCACATTTGGAAAATTATACCAATTTGGTTGAAATGCAATGTTAGTTTAATATAAATCATATTTTCATGAAAACATTTACTAAATTTTGCTGAGGCATAAAAGCATTTGCTCTTCTGTATTTTTCATGACCATTTAAAAAAAATTCTCACCAATTATGTCACCAACCTTCAAGGTCAATTGCCTTAATCAAAAGATCTAAAATGAATTTGAACTTTAATCCTTTAAATTATTAAACTTGTTGCATAAATGCATAGTATTTTTTCCATTTATTATTTACCTTAAAAAAAACCCTCAATTTTTATAGCTGCAAATTTAGAAAAAAAAATAGTTGCAGGTAAATAAAATTACTTTTACACCTATTTCATAATACTAACACTGATATCAAGTTAAAATTCCAAAATTATATTTTACCTCCCTCATTTGCATCTTTGGGATCTGGCACCTCTTTATTTTAAAATATTTGTTCAAATTGCATTAGATGTACCTACTTGTTTTTTTTTTTAAATAATTTAAAATAAAACACCTTTGTTCTCTATTTGCTAAATCAGTCTCACTGGCATTTTCTCATATTACTCATTTACCAATGGTATTTAAAGGAATTTAAAGTCTTCCTAAATTAGTTTACATGATTTTTCTCCCAATGTGTAAGTATACTGTATAACAACCAAGAACAGGAAATTTTAGCAGCATAGCTCAAGGGGAATCTTTGCTATGTAGAAATATGTGTGTGTATGTAATAGAAGGAAAACTGAGTGGGCAAAAAGATTAGAAAATGAGTCATAAAAATTAAATGAACAGTTATCCCTATATGATAAAGATGCAGTAAACAGTTTACTAGCATACCTTCTGAACACCTAAAGGCTTTACATACTTAACAAGTAAATATATAGCTGTATTGTTAAAATTTCTTTATTATGTCGTATGACAATTACTCAACAACAGTTATGATCATGGATGACCCAACTATGAAATTCTACTTATAAAAATATTCTATCATGATCTTTTCTAAAATAGTTCATTTCTTGGTTAGAGATTCACATGGATGAGATTGATAGCCCATCCCTTTTAATCATGGAATTTAATCAACCACTACATTAGCTATACAAGAGCCAGGCATCCCTACTCAATGTTTCCACCATCCTTCCTTTTATTATTTGCTGGTCATTCTTAAATTTCTAAACTTATCACCAATGTCCCATTATCACAGTCTTCAAAGACTTCTTCCAATCTACTATGTAATCTTTCACCTCCATTTTTCCTTCTCTACTCTTCTTGTTTTAAGGTCTTTGAACCTACTCTTTCCTGATTGGAATACTCCCTTCTCTCAACTTGTTTTATTTAGCCAACTGCAATTCATAATTTTGTTGTTTAAATATTATTTGCTAAGAGAAGTTCCCCCTGACTCCCTCTAGACAATAAACTGAGAATTGTTAATACATTCTCAGATGAACTTTTGCTTCAAAACAATTATCCAAGTTTGAATAAATGCTTAATTGACTTTTATGTTTAATGTTTTCATTCCTCTTCTGGGTATTGGTGACTTTGTTTCTCTTAGTGACGGATGAAAGCCTAACGCTAGCCACAGCAGGTAATACTCACTCAGTACAGGAGGGATTGACTGGGACAGGAAGTGAGCGAGAGAGCAGAGGAGGAATCTGGCGGTAAAGACCTGGGGTATGAGAATGGCCATAAATGTTATAAGAAAACATAAGACTTATAATGTGAGGATTATAGGGTAGTGTGGAATCAGGGATGGCTTCATTATTTGAGATTTTTACAGGCTGTATGTACTGGAATATTATGATTATTAAGCTGTCAATTATCAGTGCAAATCACATCATTGCAATTCTGTAATTGCTAACAATGGACTAGACCTTATAAATTTAGGATAAATCTATAACTTGACAAAGAAATATACTCAGTCCAGAGAAAATAAATTATTCTCCATTTCTTAATGGATTTGTCAATAAAATAAACATGCATGGATAACTTACATGATAAGTTGAAATTTTTTTAGAATATATAATGCTGAAATCAAGTGTTGACATTTTCATAAAATTAAATAGTGGTAATAGTGCTATTAAATATTAAAGTTTATATTTCCAAAATAGGTATACTCTTTAGTGTGTCTGCTAAAAATAATTTGAGTACACTTTTGGTTCTTGAGGAGAATATTTTAATATTCACTGTTATTGGTTAACAATGAGGTTAATTAAGTGAATTTTGAATATCTATCACTTGATAAACACTTGTGTTGATATAATTTTTTGCTATTTTTCAGTTTGATAAATAAATTTTAAAATTACTTTCATTTGTTTCTATTTCACAACTCTCTTATGTGAACACACAGGTGACTCATATTTCTGTATCTTTTTTAAATAATGAGGGTTAATTCAGATGCAATCTAAGGGGACTACAGAAATAATGAATATAAAGCACCTTCATATCTTTGAATATAAAGCATCTTCATATCTTTGAAGAAAACTTTCTACCTAAAAGCAAAGTACTTGCTATTTGTATGTTTGTGTACTGAAATATATTATTTAAATGTGGTGGTCTCAAGACTATAATATGTCTACCATTTTATTTTTCAGAGGCAGTGACATTTTTTTATATTTGTTGCAATAAAAGTAGGACTTATTTCATGTTTACAGAAGGTAGAATTGTTTCTTTGTTTTTTCTGCAGTAACAAATCCTTATTTTATTGCCTATTCTGTTTCACAATAATAATTATTATGACTTTGAAAACCTCCTGGCATTTTGTAAGTAACAGAACGAATAAAACTGTGTCAACTTTTTTTGTTTATTATAAAATTCTAGTACTTGAAAGTTGTTGATGAGGGACTGTAAAATTCAGAGTCTTTGTAATGGGAAACATAACTCTTCAGCAGTGTTTCAAACATGACCCAGGACAGCAGTGATCAAAGTTACTAACTACCTCAATGATGGTTTTCCATAAGGAAAGTATCTATATAACTATAACCAAAGCTATATAAAGCCATTTTGTGAATAATATTCCAGGGAGTGTAACTAATTTCCTTCAATATGACTGCTTTAGAGATATGTTTATAATTTGTAAGTATAAAGATTACCAGAGTTATTTGTAAGTGAATCTGAATTGACAGTTATCTCAAAGGCAGTTTTTTAGTATAAGTCAATTGTTTACAAATTCACCATAGCTGGGTCCAAGCATATTCTAAGAGCTCTTGTGGTGATCCTGATAGTCACAGAGCTGAGAGCCTCTGATTTAAATGGATATAATTTGTTTATATTATCTAGCATGTTGCCTCACACATAGTAAGCAGATAGTAAGTGCATTATCAATGGCGATGATAATAATTTCAGTTCTGTTATATCCTGGGCTATATTGCCTGGTGTGAGGATGTGCTGAGATTGGTCCTGATCACCGATATGGTTTCAAAGTATAAATTTGGCGTTCAAATCCTACTAGTCATTCCTGAATGTGGCTACAGGAACAAAAGGAAATAGCCAAAGGTAGCGAAATGTTTTATTACCATCTGTACAAGCAGTCCACTGTGCCCCAGTATAGCGCTTCTCTCCTAAGTCTTGCTGGGCTCAAGACACAGGGTACTTCTCCTTCATCTTGGGATGACTGAGTCTACACAGCAGACCCCGAGTTTCTTACTTAGCTAGCTGCAGGGATAGGATGTCTGAATGACTGTCTTGGGATAACAAAGCTTGTTCTTAGAAGCCAGGACCACATATGAGAAAGGGTGGAGTGTTTGCTCCTTTCTTTAAAGGACAATATTACTGTTGACTATTTAACCTGACTCAAAGAATGTGTTGAGCTTTGACTATTTATCAAGACCTCCTCCCTGGAAAAGAAATGAGAGTGGGATGTTGACCCTGCATAAGAAGAGAGCAATGAATATTTGAAGTTAACATTTAGTTATACAGAAGCTCATGATAGAGAAATAAGAAATCATCTCCATTTTAGTTCTACTTAATTGCTGTAGCTTTTGGTTGCTTTGGAGACAATGTAAGAAGCAAAATTTACACATATAAATCTTTAAATCCTATCTCCTCTGCTTACTAAAATTCACCATGAATAGAATGTTAATATATCCTTTAATCCCACTTTCCATCCATAAATTGGTCAAACTATTAGACATATTTCAGAATTTTGATAAGAATCAAATGATAAATATATTTCAAGAAGTGATCCATAAATTATTTACATATATTAATAATAAAAGGGTTCTATTGTCAAATGTGTTTGAGACAAACTATCTTTACTTCGGTATTTATCAGATGCTTTACTATGCATTATAAATCTCCAGATGACGATATAGCAGGATTTTTCCCCAAAATTATTTATTCATAGAACTCATTTTCCAAAAAGCATCTCAGAGAATTAATAACTTGTTGAAAAACTTTTAGAAAACATCTAGTTAGGTGTCATAAGTAGTGACTAAGAAAGCATCTAATGTAATGAAATTTTGTACCATGTGATTTGTAACAATGCATATTTTGTGTTAGCTATGTCCCTGGCATTATGTTATGTGGTTGAAATGGCCATATTTGTACAGGATATATAAATTACATGAATTGGAATTTTAGAAGAGTGCAGTGGGCACCAGAAATTCTCCAGAAAAGAATGGTGAGATGTGAGACAGAAGGATAATAGGTCTTTTAATCTGAAGGTCTCTTAATCTGAGTTTTGATAAAATTTACAAGAAGGAATAAAAGGGCATGGCTCTCCAATCAAAAGCTTAGAAACAGAGTTTTAAATAAAGGCTAGGTTAAAATTAGACTCAAAATCGGCACAAAGGAAGGAAAGGAGGGAGAGAAGGAGGAAGAAAGGAAGGAGAGAGGAAGATTGGTTCATCTCCAGGATGCAAGCAGCATGATGTTAGGTTGTGAATTATGCACCTGAAGAGAATCAATAAAATATTTCAGAGCCAATGAATCTCTCTGCAAAGTCTCAGTAAATTTTCTCCTCTAGAATTGAATGAATCTAGACTTTATTATTCTGTTTGTTATTCATTACTGGAAAATTTGCATACAAACAATAAAGTAATAGCTAGGTCTAGAGAGAGTAGGAGAATTCTGTGACTACAAGATCAAAGATTGGAAAGATCTTCCACACTCTTGAGCAATAGCAGTTTTGGGTATAAAAATAACAATACTGATAATAGAGAAATCTCCCTGCATCAAAATGTCTATGATGTTTCTTCCTAGTGTCTTATATTTCACCTTCACTGGGGAACAGTTAACATCTTTGTTCCCTTACTTCTTATATGCCATAAAAAGCAGTGCAATATATTAGGAGTCACTAATTCCTTACTTCATCTGTTCTTCCACCTTTACACTAGACTAATAACATTACATCAGCAAAACATATTCTAGAATATTAGAACTAAAAAAAAAAACACATGAATGTAAACTCTTATTTTAACCAAAATCTAGACTGAAGGAAAGTAGATCACTGAGGCCTGGCTTTAAAAACTGTGTCTCATTGTCATACAGGCCTATCTGCACCCTATTCTACTACATGCCGCTGAAGGATTTCACAGTCCATTTCCCACTCCGCTCTGTGTGACTTCAAGGAGCGTAATTTCAGGTCTGTTACAACTAGAGTGTTCTGATGAATAAAAAGATATTCTAAAGAGAAAAAGAAAAGGAAAACTTATGATCCACTTCAAGGAAAGTCTGCCAAATACTATTTAAAATGCTAGCATTTCTCATCCAGAAACCAGTGTAAACTAAAATACAGATGACTTTATTCATGTTCCATTTAATAAAGTTCTTAATTTCACAAGGCAAGAAATTCTGGAATGACATTTAGTTTCACAGTGAGAGAAAGTGCAGTATTATGCAGGAGCAAGTAAAATACTATTTTATATTGTTTTTCTAAAAGTCTGTGAGTTAAATGTTGCCGCTTATTGTGCAGTTAGTCCTCAGGGGTCAGGAACTAGAGGTTCCTGATGTGAGAAGCTACACATGTATCAAGATTATGCTAAATATATCTGATTCGCCTAAAAAGGAAACTAAAAATGCATGGCTTGTGCACTAGCAGATGTTAAAAATATTTTATAAAAATTCAACTGTATGAATATTTTCTACATTCTTTCAATATAACCAATGTCTTTATACCAGGATGGTTGTCAGAGGAAAGGGAAACTGACACAGTCTAGATTTTTCAGTGAAAGGGTGTGGATACAGGGACTAGAACTTCCGACTGTGAGAACTGCCGTTATAGTCTTGTGGTCTCTTCCGCTCAGAATGCTGACGTTCCCCCCACTTCTCCTTTCTGAGAAAGTAAGACTTTGTAAAAGGAGGATTTCAAAGGGTGTCTACATCTGGACTTAGTCCTATGGGGCTACCCCATTTCTGTTTCTTCAATTTCACTTCAATTTGCTTGCTTCTTGGAGAATGACCTCTCACTAATGGGATTCTTCTTTAGCTGCAATAAATTTAAAGCAGTCCCCCTTAATCCTGTGTTAAGAAAGAGTTCAAGTTCATGTCCTGACTCAGAATTAAAGAGTTAGGAGGAGAGAGATCTTTGCTGTACATTTTCTAACTCTGATAGACTCTTTCCTTCTGAAATGCAGTTAGTTCTTTCCTGTTTAATAATCTTGGCTCTTTATATCTGCCTGCCTCAATATTTTAACACAGATCTACTTGTAATGATACTCTCACTGGCAATGTTCTTTGATGTTTTTCCCACTGACAACTGCACCATATATCCTGTGGACGTGAAGTCAGAACTAGAAGGCACACATTTGCTGACCCAATTCCATGTGATCATTCATTAAATTTGCTTTTGTAAGTGTAGGTCTTGCTGAATGGAGTAGCTTCCACAAGTCATCACACACAACACATGTGATAGTTTTTAATTTATTGCATCTTAACTCCAAATCCACTTATCATTGTAAAGAGTGATCTCAGCCTTATAAATGCCTTTCCTTTGTCAGCTGGCAAGGCGTAAAGCTTTGTTTGTAGAGGGTGATAGAGATAAATACAGGAAGCAGAGCCCTCCATTCAAGGTTCTAATATTTTCTTGGCAGGCTCCTGCAGCAGTTAGGCTTCGTCAGGGTCCACTCCCAGAGTGTGGACAGTTTTCTAGCACCTGGCACTGCAGCACAAGCAGCTTCTCTGGCACTTGGCTCCTGCACTGGGACAGCAAGCTCTCCAGTGCCCAGCTCCTGCTGCAAGGCAGCTTCTGCAGGACATGGCAGTCTGCTGCAACCAGTGACCAGTGTCCACTGACTGCATCCACTGACTGCATCCACTGACTCCTGATTCCAGCAGTTTTATGGTGGAATGCCTTTGATGTGACACACCTTTCTATGGCAACCTTGGGGACAAATTTCCAGAAAGTGCCACTGGTGCAGCCACACTGCTACTTCTCTGCCATGCAGTGACGAACGGGGCCATTCATTCCCCAGCAAGGCCTCGATCTCAGCCTGGGGCCAGGAAGGTCTTTCTTTAGGTGTTCTACGTTAGCTCAAGGAATACTGGTTACTTTTTTATATCTGCTTTTCTTATATTCTTTAGAGTTCTCACTACTTCTTCCTAGCTATAATGGTTAATTTGTGTTATCTTGGCTAGAGTATGCTGACCAGTTGTTTAGTTAAACACTGCTCTAGATGCAGCTGTAGAAGTATTTTTATACATAATTAACATTTACAATTAGTTGTTTTCAAGTGAAATAGATTGTTCTCCATAAAGTGAATGAGCCTCATCCAGCCGGTTGAAGGCTTTAAGACAAGAAGACTGATGTTTCCTGAAGAAGGAATTTGGCCCGAGTTTTCAGTCTTTGGATTCAAACCTGCAACATAAACTATTATCTGAACCTTCAGCCTGCAGGCTTGCCCTACAGATATCAGATTTGGCAGACTCCATAATCTGATGAGTCAATTCCTTAAAATAAATCTTTCAGTGTCTTTCTCCCTGTAGCCTATTGATTCTGTGTCCCTAGAGAATCATGACTAATACACTAGCCAACCTCTCATTAATCAAATCCCTTGTTAGTGTTAATCATTTCTTTAAACTTTCTCTATACATATTACTGTGCAGTTTTTGTCTCCTGATTGGACACAACCAATCCAGCGCTCTTGCACACTGACAGCATTAATGTCTGTATAAGAAGTTATGGGTGACAGAGCTGGGATGACACCATCCAGTATTTGAAACAAAGTTTCCTCTATGTCCATCCCTGTTTCTGTTTTTAAAGACTTCTGGTCATCTTGTTTTGAGGTAAGGTGGGTGATTACAGGCAACAGGAAACCAAAATCATTACCTCAAACAATCAGGGTTACACATATACTTTAAAAATAGAATTGGAACTATATGGCTATTGTTTTTGGCATATGTCATTTCCCTGATTTTTATTGTGAATATATCTGGAACAAAAGAGAAAAGATAAAGAATAGCAATCATTCTTTAATTAGAGAGGACATCATATTCTAATACTGTAGATAAACAGAATCATCAAAAGTGGTAGAGTAATAGAAGAACAGCTCGTAATTAGAAACATAGAAGAGCTCTCAATTGAAAACAAATATGCGGAATAGAAAATAAGCCTTATCTTTTTTCAATTTTCAAAGAGAAAATTTCACAGGAAAAGCAAGTTAGAGTTGCCTCAATATTCTCTATCTATATAAATATGTTTCTCGTAACCAAATACCTGGAAATCATTTTTTAAATCACCTCTCTTAAGTTGCTATATCCAATAATTCACAAAGTTTAGTACCTGTTAGCACAAAAATATATTTCAAATCAATTCACTTCTCTCTGATTGGTATGCACACTGCATTAATCTTTAAACTATTAGCATTAGCTAATGTACACACACTACACTAACCCTTAAACTATCAGCCTTGGCTAAGTCAGTATAATTTATCCCCTGGCTTACTGTGTTGGGTTCCCTAATATACTCCCAGATACCACTATTGCTTTCTTTGGTCCAATCTTTATAATCACTCCAAGCGATATTTGAAAATGTTGATAGCATCATGCCACTTTCCAACTTTAGACTCATTGATGACTGTCCGTGCTTTTGAAAATGAAACCTGAACTCTTTAATATAGAGGGTGGGTATTGCTCATTGGTAAAGTACATGCTTAGCATGCATGAGGTCCTGGGTTCAATCCCCAGTACCTCCTATAAAAATAAACAAATAAATAAGTCTTAATTACCTCCTCCCAAAGAAAAGCACAAAACAAACAAAAATAAATAAACAAAATGTTGTAAAAAATAAAGTCTGTAATATAAACTCAAACAACAAAAATAACAGAAAAACTAACATTTACTGTGCTTTTGTCTTAAGCCTGGTACCAAGTATCTGCATATATTCTCAGTATTCTATTTATATAAAATAATTTATATTTAATAGCACCCTTATGCTTAATATTATGTAGATTCTATTATTATTATTATTTCATAAGGGAGCAAAATAAGCACAAGAAGATTAAACAATTTACCAAAAAACCCAATGACTGCTACTGTCAGAATTCCAACACAGGCTAACTCCGTAACTGACAATGTTAATCTTCATGCTTTATCCAGATTGTTGCTCAGCACAATTCTCCACAGGCATCTAATGCAGCCCTCCAACTTCCTATGATCCAACCGCACTGGTACTTGAGACGTTTCTACAATGTAACAAACTTTTTTCCTTTTCAGGCCTTCCCATATGCTGTTTTATTTTTTTGGTATGCCTTTCCTCCCACTGTCCACACGATTACTTTTACTCATCCTTCAGGACTAAATTTAAATGTCACTCCTCTAGAAAATCACAGGATCGCTGCCCACTCTAAAAAAAAAGATCTTATATGTTACTCTCTAATAGAACCTGTATTTTTAATTTATTGCACTTACAATTAAAAGTGTATATTTTTTCTCTATTTGATTAATTTCTCTTTTCCCAAGTGAAGTGTGTGAAGATGAGGATTGAATCTGTTTTGTTCACCAAAGGGTTTCCAATGCCAAGTGATAAGTAGTTTATGGATGACTGAACAAGTGAGGTGTGGAGGCAGAGCTCTTTATAGGAGCTAAAGGGGTTCCCATCTGGCAGATTTCATTGTTTCTGAAGACAGAATCTTTTTCTCAGTGGGGAATAGAAAAGAGTTGGATGTGTGAGAAACATGAAAAGATTTAATACACTGTTGCATAAGGTGAAGAATGAATATGCAGTGTCAGCTGTCTGTACCATTGGTATAACTATTTTTTTTTCTTTTAAGTATCATTCGTTTTTGTGCTATGAGAAAAGAAAGCAAGATGGCAGTAGTTGGTCTTAGTTGTATTTGGGTTTTGGACACATGGTTAAAAGGAGAAGACAGGTCCAGAAGCAACCCTGAACTAGGAGCATTAGAACTGACACTGTACGTTAGGGTGGAAGGCAGGTGCTAAGATGAGATGAACTAACGCTTCAGTCATGTTATAAAACTGTAGCAATCAGAGTGCTGGGCAAACAAGCAGAAAAGAGAAATGCTGCGATAAGAGTGGAATATTTGAGCTCCTGAAATCAGTGACCCTCTATTGGAAGCAGGTAGTGGAAGGAGATGGTCGCTGGAGACAAGGGAGGTTGGGGAACTAGAGGCCAGTGTGCATGGGTGAGTGGTCTGTGTTGAAGTTGAAACCCTCCAGAATGAAGACAGAAGTTGAGATGGTGATAAAAAACTATGAGGTAAAATAATGTTTCTAATAATTTGATAGAACAGTGATCTCAAAGTGGTGTCAGGGAACAATTAAGTCAGCTCTTAGTGTTGAGTAATGAGAATAAGAAAATAAACCACCCTGATTTTCAGAGTGCTATGTGGGAACTGGTCTTTGAGGTACATATAAGTTTATTTATGGCAAAGAGATGGCAGAACTTTCTGAGAGATGACATGGATTTAAGTGGTGTGGTTAATTAGATAAGAGTTTTAGACAGCAGAGTGGTAGATCTGGGGATAGAAGGGAGAAGATGAAAGTTAGGACAGGATCATGAAAGGTAGAGAACTGTGAAGACAATTATATAGCAAAACATGCTTAACAGTTCATGGGAGGGATAGGACCTGACAGATCACTCACTTATCTAGGAAAAAGAGATATGATAGCATGAATTTCATCTTGATATTCTCTTGTAGGGTTATGAACAAATGAGCTTAACATAATATAGGTGTAGTATGGAATATAAACAAGTTCTCATAATTGTGGTGGAAGACCAAATATTGATTTTGTCCATAGACCCATTATGGGATACTGGCAGCTGCCATGCATGTGGGCCTGCACTTGGGACGTATGGGGGCCCATAAAGATGGATGATCCTAGATGCAGCAGATTGGTACTCACGTAGTTCGGTTGTAAGTTTACCTACCTGGAATAGCGGGACGCTCTCCCTGCCCTTTTGCGTTATGTGCCCAGTTTAGAGTGTATTTGTTTCCTAAAATATTCAAATTTTTTGAAAGATTGTGATATTTTAAGAATCTCCCACTCCAAAATTTATTACTTTTTTGTATGAAACATCACAAATGTTTCTGTTTTATTGTGTATCAACTATAAATTTCAGCTCTTACACAACATAAAAAAAAAAAATCTGTGTCTACTATGCCACGGTCACTTTCTCACTCTCCTGTTCATTGTTTTCTCCAAAGCTCATCTCTGGTCCATCCACCACGTCATACCTTACACTGAATCCAACTTTACTATCACTTAAAACCCCAAACCAAGTTCTTCTTAAAATCCTTTTCTGGCATCCCAAAGAAGGGAGATTCAACCAAATACACAATGAGGTAATTTTTCTACACAGTTGCTGCTACGGCCAACTTTTCACTTCTTTTGTTGTTTTGTAGTTTGATAGAACATTCTCTTTGATCTCTGTCCAAATATTAAATTAGTTATGTTTAATGCTCAATCCAATTAAACAGCATTACAACTACCTTAAGACATACATGTTGTGTGCACCATAATCTGATGGAAATAGCACCAGACAAGAACGCTTTTAATGCCTTTTAAAAGTGCTTGTAAGAGAGGCCAATATTATCAACAACACTTATCAAGTATAATATAGTAGTGTTGAATATGTTTTAAATTATCAGTAAATATTCTGAAACTTCAGATGCATACATTTAAAAATGTAAACTGATTACTCACATATTATCTAATCTCTCACTCTATATGTGTGTATGTATATATATATAATGGTGTGTGTATATATATATATATATAATGGCACATATATATATAATCATAAACATTATTTATATGTTTGTCAATACTCAAAGAATTATACACTAAAAGAGCTGAATTTTACTGAATGTAAATTATGTCCAATTTTTTTCCTAGGCCCAATTTTTAAAAAATAAAAAAACATTAGAAACAAAATGTTTCTACATAAGTAGTAGGTACACTACATGAAATATTCCATTTGTTTATAAGGTAAATGAAACTAGATCTGCATGAGAAGCCGTGAAAATATAGAAAGTAAATAATATGCTACTTTTATATAATAAAAATAACAACCACAACCAAGATATAACTTTGTTTTGAAAAAAATAAAGACAATGATGTTTACTAAGGCACACACAATAAGAAACTGAAAGTCTATTAAAAAGTTTATTTAGCTCTACTTCTAAATATGACTTATTTATGGATACAAGAATCAGTTCTATTGGTGGAAATAAAGAAGGAGGCAAAAGCAGAGAAGAGGAGGAAAAAAGTAAAAGGAGAAGAAATGGAATCGAAGTATCAGGAAGAGGAGGAACAGTGGGAATATCTGAACGTTCCTAAATTATTGAACATGTTTTAGAATATTAATAATAGAAATAAGAAAAAAAGATATGAGTAAAAGAAAGCATGACTAAACTAGACTGGCATGTTTTCAAAAGCAGTGAGCCCAAAGGTTCACAATTACAGAAGGGAGGAGGTCGTGTTTTCTACTGCAGTCTGAACTTCTGTGAGGACTACGATGAAACCCATACAAAAAAGACGCAGTTGTAACTTTTGCTGTTTGAGTCCAAATTATGGATTCAGTTCTATCCATTTAAAGTTTCATATTGTTCACTAATAATTATTCTAGAATTGTGACCAGTACAAACAATGAAAATTACTGTCCATAATGGTCAGCAGCATTTCCATCTTTTTGATGGTTTGAGCACTCCCCAAAGCTGCTCATTTATTATAAACAGATGAATAAAACCTTGTCCCCAACTGTGGAGAAGCAGCAAACACATTTTGGATTCTACCTTTTCCTGTTTTATCTTTAAGTCTGACACCTAAAAGAAACAAAAGTTGCTATGCCTATTTCCTCCCGTCCTATGTATTACCAACATAATCACACCCATTAACATTCCTGCTTTGTATTTCCCTGACAAATAGTAAAGAGAACCTACCTTAATTAATTTTTAATAAATAACCAGTCCTTTCTATTTGCTAACTAATTTCATGATTCTTTCTATATTAGTTCTAGGAATAGTTTAAGAGATCACCTTCTCTTATTTCATTTGAGGTACAGAGAAGCAAAATTTAAAAATTAAGTAGTTTATTCAAGAGTTGGCAGATAATCCATGTTAGTGAGTATAAATTTACCGCTAGGAATTTTCTCTGCATCTGTCAGAGTGTGGCCACAGAGTTTTACCACATGTATGTGGTCGCAATGAATGCCCCAACACTTGTGCTCTAACTCAGCAGAATGAATCCACTGCTGGGAATGTGAGGCCAGATGGAAAGAGAAGGTGGTTGTAACAAGGTGGAGAAGATACAGCGCCAGTAATTTCTTACATAACTTATCAAATTCCCAGCTGTCCAAGGAATGAACTCAAGTGGGTCAACGTAATACGATATGTGAGCTGAAGACAGCAGTACAGTGATTCTGTGGCAAGCTCACTGTTGGATTCAGGGCACGAATTTGTATGCCCACCCTCCTTTTCTGTGACATAAGATCAGTATTCCTTTGTTCTTCTTTTCCCTCCATCTTTAAACCAGATGGAAAGACCCTTGAACTTTCACAAGCAACTATTGAGAGACTGAAGGCACCTGGCATTTTCAATTAATTCCTAGAAACTGGATCGACATTCTGCAGACCATCAGAGGATAAGCTTGCTAAGACAGCACATTGTGTGAGGATACTAGTGCTTCTAGTGGGTTGAAAAAAAATTCTTGAAACATTCAAATTGACCTTCTCCTAGTTGCAAGTTTATACATGCTTTTGTCAAAGGTATTTAATTTTCATAGAATTTAATACAATTATTGATTTATACTTTTAAACTTATAGCTGTACTCCCAATAGATTTGCCTAGACTCTGTCTATCTTAATCCTTCTTGCTTTGAAATTATAACCTGTGTTTCTGGACCTTACATTTTCTGTCTTGGACTTTTCTTTGTGCTCATCTTGAGAAAATTAGTTGGCTCTAAGTCTTAAATTCCTTATTTAGAATGTGAGGGTGATTACACCCATTACATACAGAATTGTTGTGGAGAAATTGTGAAGAAATTGTTGTTAATGAAAGAAATGTATGAAGGTCTTAGCATAATGTCTAGCACATATTTAATACCTAATACGTTTTACCTCCCATAATTATGTCTTAGTTCTTTCTGGCATTCAGCCCCCAGCATAGTACCTAACATATACTAGGTCCTGATTTAATGTGTACTGAGTAAATGAATATATCTTTGAAATATTTCTCCCAACAGTAAGTCTTATGTAATTTCTAAAAATAGTTCTTTCATGTGGCAAACTCCTTTTGTGATGAATCCTTAGCAAAATTATCTGTTGACCGTCTTTCAGAATAGGAACATTTTTCTAAAATTATCTCCATTATAACAGTGTAATAGTTTGATTAGACATCCCATCATATAATTGCTTACCTCAAAAAGAATTCCAAAGGAGTGGAATCTCAAAAGATAATAAACTCCATAGGAAAACATACTATAAATATGTATCTATATATGTGTGTGTTCATGTTTGTGTGTTGCCTTTGCACAAAATATTATGTGATCTGGCTTAAATGTCATTATTTTTAGCACTTTCTTGTTTGGAAATCACAAAGTGTCATCTTTATCACGCTATCTAAATGTTACTTTTTTTTAAAGTTAATTTTTTGGGATCTTCTCGTTGTATGTTTGCTTTGGCCAACTGCCAGGTTTGTTTTTATTGCTTTTAAAAGCCTGTTTGGCATATGTCCATGCTTGGAGCTTTAGTTCCGTTGAAATAATGTATTCACAGTGTTATGTGCTTATTTGAATTTTACTATAACATGACAATCTGTATCTTTATTTCTTTTAAGTAAAGCATATTCTTTACTTGCTACAGTCTATTAGATTTTAGCCAACTTGTTTGAAATTGTAACTCTCAATTTAATTGCTATTTTTGTTGTTGTTTTGTTTGTTTTCTCACCATGGAATAAGACATGTATTGATGGAACTGCAATTGAGAACATTTATCATTCATTCTCTCATTTCTCTCTCCTAACTGATGTAATTATACACTCACTAAAATTAGAACAAAAAATCCATAACATTTCCATTTTATGTTCTATTCAGAAATACTTCATTTCTAGCATGTATATTACTAATTATAACATAAACTACTTATCTATTTGGTATTATGACCTTTAAAAAGGGATATGAGATAAGATTATGTTTAAACTGTGATAGAGGTAACCATTTTAATCATCCACAGTGACTAGCCATCAGGTACTTTAAAAAAATGTAATATTAAATTAAAAACCTACTTTAAGATACACAAGAAGTCTAAATTCTATTTGCACAACTATAACAAATAACTTTTTAAAAGGTTGTATAGCCCAAGAATTCTTTTTCCCTGCCTTCAATGCTATCCTACAAGAAAAGTAAGCAGACAAAAAGTAAAAGTCCTTTTGTTGCCATCTCAATTTGCTGCACAAGATTCACTCATCTCGCATTAAGGGAGTTACACAAATTAAGCCTGATTGTGGTGTGTTAGTCTTATAATTAGTACTTTCTAAAGCTATTCACAGGAGCCAACCATCTAGTGTTCTTAGTCACATCTGATCTACAAAGCAAGAAATTTGCATGTGGTAAATGGCAGCACTTTCCAAAAAGCAGTTAATCATTAAAGGGGAAAAAGCCTCTTGGCATTTATTGCTCATAGCATGAGGGAAAGGCATTAATATGGCTGTAATTTTCAATTCCATGAGAATTTCTTCACAGTTTAAGATAGATTAATGCCCGAATGCCATTAAGTGTTTCTATACCTTTCTGTTACAGACAAGAGTTGTTATTATACAAACTGATGAAATTTTGATGCCTAAAATGTGAAGGAAAAACCGGGCTAGTCTAACAAGATAACTCACAAGTCTAGGAATGTAAGGAGAGGCTGGGCTGGTCTAACAAGATAACTCACAAATCTAAGTATTGGAATACTGATCTGAGTTCTGCTAGACTAACTTGTAAATCTAGGTTAATTAGTGTTGGTTTGCTGTTCATGTTTTTTTTTGCTAGCCAGCTGGGTTTTCAAAGATACATATCTGGCTTTGGAATGTTGGTTTGCTGCCTCCCTGCCTCCACCTTTGTGATAATGATGCTGCTAAAGCTGTTCCATGCCTATTGGCCGAATACCCCAAGCTTGTACTTTACCGTATAAAACCTCACGTGCACGTCTTGAAGGTGCTCAGAGCTTCGGAGCAGAAGCCCCTCTGAGCCCGCCGGCGTAAAACATCTGAGTACTCCAATCCTCCGAGTGGTGCTTGTTTCTTGACTGGCCTGTCGTTTCCGTAACAAAAATACAAGTCAGGTTACGTTTTGAGGTATAAATAGGCTATCGGTGACTTAAAACCACGGCTTTGTTTTGCTCCAGCAAAACACGAGAATTTCTATGCTGGTGACTTTAGGCTACTAACTAAAAAGTTCATTGACAGGTCGTCTGTAGCGCCCTCTGCCTCTAGTTACCTAAGCAGAAATGGTCACCATGGAGGACTTTAATCTTTGGTAGGAGAGGAAGGGCCCTTCTAGCAGCCCTGACAAGCAATCCTGTGTCGATGGCAGGAACTGAAACAAACGGGAGCCTCATCCTCAGCCTAGCTATTACCCATGAATAACACCTAGGGCATCAGGCAATCTGTATTAAAGCAGACAAGGCGATTGTTAGCCCATTGACTTGTAAAATTAAAGTGGTAAAAGATGAGAGCATGAATACACACTGTAATTCGAAGAAGTGAGCGCCTCTGTGACAATAAGTGGTATCTTGAGACAAAAATGGATCGGATTAATTTTTTACTTTGCAAAAATTTCAGAGTTTGGGTCATTTTCAATTGTACTATTATCAAGTCAAACCATTTTTGTTTTTTCTCCTCTCCTTTCTGCTTATTCTCCTTTACCACCTCCTTCTTTTCAGTATCTTTCATTATTCCCAGTTCCTTTCTCCACCCAAATCTCTACATTCGTTACTAAGTAATATCCCTGGTCGGCTTTTAAGACATGCTGCACTGTATATCATATTTATGGGTAAAAATTAAGGACATTTTAATAAATCTTGACCCTAAGTGAACTATGCACATATTAAGACTAGGATGGACACAAAGAAAGAAAATGGTGGGACAGATTTCCGAGTCACATTACTGTAGCCACTAATCAGCCTTAAAAATAACTACCTTTTTAAATCAAAATGTCCTTTCTCTAAAAGGCTTGTTAAAAACAAAATTCAACTAAGTAAATCTGAAGACTAATTGGCTTTATTAGACAAATCATGTTTTGGGCATCATCCCATCTAGCATATAGAAAGAAGTTCAAAAGACTTACACAAAAAGGAAAGATTTTTAAAGACAGAGTGGGGACAAGGAAGTCATAAAGGAAAAAATAATTATTTCAGGCAAGGTCACCTTCCTTTCAGGGACAGAAGGCTCTGTTAGGTGGATTATTTCACTGGTGCTGACCAGGAAACTTCAGACTGACCGGTTAAGATCACATTCCAGGGAAAGGTTGAAATTGAAATTAGTCTAGGTATTAAGTCTTGATTTGGTGACAGAGGTTTAGGAAAAATTACTCCGTTTGGGGCCTGTTGATTCTTTTTTAACAGGCTTTTTGTGAAAACGCTTTAAAAGTCTTTAAAAGTCTATTCAAATGTAAGAAGTAATATAAATGCAGTCTTCAGTTATTAATATTATTATCAATATACCCCTATTGCTAGCTAGATGCGTGTTTTTCTCCCTTTTAACCATGCTCCATTTACACATTTTTCTACACTATGATTTCAGCCAATTTGTAAATAAGAGCAATGGAAAGTAGCGTCTAGCTTCTTTTCTATTATCTTTGCCACTATTCAAACACAGAAAGAAATAAAAAATGCAAACTTAGAATAAAGTAAGTTTTGGCAGGAGCCTTGGGCTTGGATGCAGAAGTAAAACACTTAATGAGTTTTGTATTTCTGAACATGATATATTCAAACTTTACAACCTTTAAATTTGTAAAATAGGGATAACTAAACTGCTGTTGTATAGATAACATATGATGATTTTTAAACTGTTTTAGACACATAAGAGGTGCTGTGTAAATATCAAACATGAACCAATCAATAATATTTATATTTTAAATGCAATACAAATCTATACCTATTTTAGACATTTGCCTAGGAAACTTTTGATTGTTACTAGACAGATGGCATCCTACAATTTCAAGTCTATTTTCCAAGCATTGAACATACACTTGCTTTCAAAGTGAGTTAACAAATGTAACTTTTTCAGTATTGTAAAACACACACACATACACACACCATGCAAGTTTTGAAGTATTACTGTATATATCTTAAAATTATGTAAAAGAGTAGTTAAACAAAATGTGTAATAAAGATAATTTCAACCTGGTTAAGAAATCTAGAAATTTGTATAACATCTAAAGACAAGTACTTTTGGAATTCTTTTTATAATATGAATTATTATCTTGTTTACTTATTGCTTTTCTTTATACTACAGCATGCTAGCCTGACACGTGTTGTCTTTTTCTTTAGTGGTACTGGGTTTCACAATATATAACTATTTTTTAAAAAGAAATACATTTATCCTATAATATATTCAAATTATCTTTTGAGGTTTCAATGGAGGCAATGCAAGTGTTAAACTTTCTAAAATCTAGATCTTATTGGAACTAAAAAATAAAAAGGGAAGGATATTATTATATTATTATAAATACAGTAGAAACATCAGCATTTTTTCCTTGAAACTAAGAAAGAATGGCAGTTATATGCTAGATACTGAAAAAACAATAGTGCCAATATAGTACAACCAGTGTCAAATTAAAGAAAGGATTAGCAGACATTTAACTTACTATAGTGGACAGATGACTGTTATTTTGAGAGGTAAGTAAAATGTGGCAAAAGAAACTCACTGGGACTCTTAACTAGGGAAAGGCCAGGGTTCACATGTAAGGAAGCCTGGTTGTATCATGCCTGTTACCCCACAGCGTCTGAGACCACATCAAGAACATGTGACTCTCCAGTGCTGAGCTTGAGGCCATCATCACTTTATATTGGCACAAAGAGCTGGAAACCTGTGCTGTCCAATTTAGTAGCTGCAAGCCATTTGTTCCTACTTAGTACTTGAAATGTGACTAGTCAAAATACTCTATTTCAAAGACTTAGAATGCAAAAAGAATTTAAAACATCTCAATAATTTTTATATAAACTGCATTTTGAAATGATAACACTTTGGACATACTGGTTTAGAAAAATATAGCATTAAAATCATTTCACCTGTTTATTCTTGATTTTTTAAAAAGTAGCCACAAGACAATTTAAAACTAAATGTGTCACTCTGTCTTGGTGCTCACAGTATATTTCTATTGGACAGTGCATTTCTAGAAAATGGAAAAAAAAACCTGGTAATAATACCATAATTGTGATTATCTCTTGACAAGGTAGCAACGTCAGATACAAGGGGCAGAACAAGAGCACTGCATCCCAGGCAGTGCCAAGATGCCCCAGAGATGAAAAGAAGCAAGCATACAATTCTGGCAAAGTAATATGGGTATATTTGAGCATTTCAAAACTCATATGGGTGTTAAAGAGGGCAGTAAGCAACAGAATTTCTGAGAGATTTAATCACAATATCTAATACTGTATGAGTGTAGAATCTCTTTTATAAGAATGAGAAAATGAAAAGTAATCATAACACATATAAAAAATCACAGTAATTCAAAAGAAGAGACCATGAGGAAGAACCAAATAAAATATCTTCTCACGAAATAAAATCTCAGCATTCACATACAAGAAGATTCAATAGAATATTGAATTTATATAGCTAAAAAAATGCAGAGACAAAGAGAAAAAAAACAGGGCAGATTGTGACAAGACAAAAAAATTAAAAACTAGTATGCCAAGTATAATGGAGTCCAAGGAGTTATTAACTTAAGCTTCAGGGCTCCTCCTTTGCAAAGGTCTTTTTCTAGTCCCTAAAAGATGTCTTTAAATTTTGTACATGTGTCTTCATAGTTATTTATTTCTGTATTCTTTTTCTTAAAGAGGATTTCCAATAGTATAAATTTCAGGATTCACAGAGCCTGTCCTAGCCTCCGGTACAGCAAGGAGCTGATGGTATACTGCAGTCGTCATCCACACTTACGTCCCCATAAATATTCACTGAACACTTGATTTGTGCCTGGCATTCCTGGGAAAATGTGGTGATCCCATGTATTGCTGACTTTGCCCTAATGTAGCATGCTCTCTAGTTAGAGAAGAAAGATGACAGACCTGTTCTGTTTGGATAATGTAGATAGACAGACAGTGAAAAAAAGTATTTTCCACCTAATAAATAGGCTTAACTTCTTTTTCTTAATTGCCTGGTGTTTAGTTTAGTTTATTCAATTTGGCTGCCAAGATACAGCATACAAATAAGTTAGTCATTCAATTTCTTGGACCATACCAGATGCTAATCTGAAAAATGAATACCCTGGGTGATTTCCATAGTGTGTATATAAGTCTAAATACACATGCATACACACACACATAAAATATGCATTTTATTATGGAGTTATGGATATTTTAAATTTTCTTCTTTGTACTTTAGAGTATTTTCAATTTTCTGTAATAAATAGACATTACATTTTAATCAAATAAAATAAGTATTACTAAAACTGTGTATTTTCCCTATTATGTATAGCAAACATGTTTCTCAAAACCTATTTCAGGAATGTCATGAATTTGTGAATATTGCTTGCATTTCTATTGGTGTATAGATAGAATTTCACAGACTATATCACAGTTAAAAATTTGCCAGGATTCAACAGTGAGCATCACTTGCACTAACAATCTGCCTGGCCACCCGGGAACAATAGATGTTGAGGAAACAGGACAGGGTTGCCTTTCATTTTTTGCTTCTCTAATTGACTGTGTAAATGGCTTACTGTCACACTTGTTGATCAAAGTTTCTTTCTGTAATATTATTTACTTTAAGAAGGGAACTTTTACAGAAGACATGAGAGTAAAAATATAACTGCAAAAGTAGATGAAATGACACACAAAAGCAGATGAGCGAGTAGGTGCATATACTTTAAATATTTTCATTTATTTACTAAGTAGGACAAAAGGAAGGAGGTAGGCTACTGAAGACTGAAGAAGAATTGAACATATACTTAAGCAACAGGTACTACAAAGCAAAAGACATGTACAAACTTTGTTACATCAATCAGTGATAACAAAAGTAAACAACACTTTGGGAATCATTTATGTTTATTCTTTAGAATCAACGAAGAAAACTAACATGAAAGTAGTGATCAACTGAAATTGTGTTTCCTCTGACTAATGACTACCAATAACATTACTGCTATATCGAGTTCAGAGTTAAATAACTTATGAAGAGGTACAATGTGCTGCCAGGATTATTCTTTCTTGTTGAAGTCTCCATATGGTCTGAAGGTAGCCTCCCACACTCCAAATTACCCCTCTTGTTAGCTGCCAAATAGTAGATTTTAGTAGATTTTCTCCTACAGAATAAAGTATTTAGATGCTAATATAAGGAAGAGGGTGAAGATAAAACTACTGTCCATATTTAATATATTTAAAAAAAATCAAGTACTTGCTAAGTGGCAGATAGCAAGAACTCATTTGGAATAAGATTCACATTAGATAAACTTTGAGAAACAAGTGGCCTCAATGTGTCACTAAGGGTGTAATGGAGGGATGAGATGGGGACCTAAATATATAAATGAGGATAATGGAAAGGGAAGGAGGTTTTATAAATGGGGAAAAACTTTAACAAAGCTAGAAGTAAAGGAGATTGCTTAGTCTTATAAAAGGAAACTAGAAGTGGATGACTGTTGGCAGTAAAATTTAAAGGACAGTCTGGTAGAAAATGGAGGCAACTATTTGGAGATCTTACAAGATGAACCTATAATGAATATGAACAGGCCATAGTGAGGTAAGTAAATGTTAATGTTCAAAATCCAATCTAGGAGTTGGTGCTTACCAGTCCCGTTCTTTATTATATACTATTTTTTCTTTTTCCCTAGACTTCCACACACATAGCTTGTTCTGCCTGTAGGTAGAGGGAGATTGCTCCTTCCCTCCTTCATGTTTCTCTGAGTCAATAAAATAGTGGTCATGAAAAATGGGATATTAAATCTGCCCATCTTTAGAGGAGAAAAAACCTGACAGCATCAATTCATGCATGTCTCACGCTGGGTTCTCAAGCAGTAGATGTTGGGACAGAGTTTAGGATGTAAGATGTTTATTAGGGATCAACCTGTAAAGGGAAGAGGAGCCAGCAGGTTGAGCAGAGAAAAAAGTCAAAGCGCATCACAAGCCCACCAGACACTCAGAGGAGTTGGCAACGAGCTCTTGAGCAAGGATTCCTCATGAGAGTGTCCCACAGTCTGCAGAAATGGGGCCCTTGTGCCAGGGGTCAGCAAACTCTGACCAGCCTGCCACTTGGTTATATACAGCCTGGGAGCTAAGAATATTTTTTCACAGTTTTAAGTGGTTGGAAAAAATCAAAAGAAGATTAATATTTTGTGAAATATAAAAATAAAATGAAATTGAAATTTCAATGTTCATAAATACAGTTTTATTGGAACACAGCCAAGTTTACCCATTATGTATAATCTTTGGCTGCTCTGGGGCTACAAGAACAAAGCTGAGACTATAGCTTGTATAGCCTGGGATATTTACTGTGTGTTCCTTTACAGAAAAAGCTTGCACACCCCTTCTTTATTCCTTGCTTAGATGCCTGACTCAGTCACCAAGTGTGAGTTACACTTGGGGAGCCAGATCTCTCTCTGCTGCTGAGGCAAACCCTTTTAGCTGACAGCCAAAATGGTCTTCTGACCTTACTCCAAAGCTGGACTGCAAACTTTTCTGTTGAAAACTTATGGTGACATCTCCCTATATCTACTACAATGCTAATTTTGACTGATCACGTATCAAATGAAAGCTACTCAAATTAGAAATTTTCAAATTTAAAATAATATCCTTTTTGGCAGTTGTTTCATTAGAATATGTAAGCAGTTGTGTTAGGATACCAGGGAAAAAAAAATTATCTAAGTATTTTCCATCAAGAAGTTTGTACCTTCCTGGCTATGGTTAACATCTCAAAAACATAGAAATCTATTTTACAGTTATAGAGAGCTTTACTGAATGAGTGCAAAGGAAGTTATAATAAAAACAAATTACAGTTTTCACTGTTCTTGGGGTTTCAGCCAATGCATATAGACTTCTCAACAATTGTTTAACTATTGCATATGATCATGTTGAAAAGAATAAGAGTGTTGAAGGACTTTTCAAATATCAAGTATCACACTGTTTTTATATAAGAATTGGCCTCATAAATTATTTCTGAGCCCCAAGAAATATCCAATTATTTCAGCTTTTTCTCCCTGAGTTTCGTTCTTTCTCATTCCCTTCGATACTTTCATGGCTTTCACTCTAAAGCTTTTTCCTATAATAGACTTTGCTTTTGTCACTATTTTCTTTGAGAAATCAGATTCAGTTCTCCCTTTTTTCCCCTTAATTACCATTTTTGAGTCTAATTGCAGTACATTTCATTTGTTCTTGAAAAACACATGGGCATGGAAGAGGGTTTTCACTGTTGCTTTAATGGGGAATAATATGCAGACATCTAATAAGCACTGTCCATTTTGAGAACATCTTTGTTAAAGTCCCCATTAGCCCATTTGAAAATTGGCCAAAAAGATCACATCAAATTTAAAGGAACAGCTCAGATTTCAGGTCCTGAGATCTCAAGACAATTATAAGATAAATTTCATTTACAGACCTTATCATAATTTTAGGCATGCTTATATGTGTATAATTTTATTGACTTTAATGTTTCTACTACTAGAGTACAAAGACAATAGTCATACTGTCTTGCTTACCACTGTGTAACTGGAAAACAGCAGATTCAATAAATATGTGTTGACTTAAACATAAGCTAGAGATATAAAGTTTGGTGTCAATTTGTTTATCAATAATATTTGAAGTCTTGGAATACATGAAATGGTCTAATGAAAATGCTAAAAAAATAAGCTTGGATAAAATAATTTAAGGCAACAAAAACAAGAAAAAAGATACAGAAGGATTTTCCAGAGCAGAAAGGAAATAAGAAGAGTCTATACCAAAAAAAAAAAGGGGGAGCGTTTTAAGAAGTAAATGTTTTTGCTTAATGCTACGGAGACTTAAAGTCACATGGGAATTAGTACACTCCTGAGTAATGTAATGATGTGAAAGTCATTGGTATTTTTATGTGAGACTTGGTTTAGGAAAGTGGTGGAGACAGAAGACCAATTGGAGTGGGTTCAGGGTTGAGTAGAAGGTGAGGAACAGGTTGCAGAACTGATTACAATTCCGAAGTGTGTGGTTAGGAAGGAGAGGCTCAAGGTAAAAAGCTGCTGGAAGGGGATGATTGGTTAAGAGTCTCTTCTACTGCAGTTCGCATGTACCTATCACTTGATCTTCACCTATTAAGAAAATTTATTTCACACTATTCAGCTAGTACATTTGAGCAAATTTTAGCATCTGATTTCAAGTGAACAGAACCTTCATACAATGACTCACAGGGCCCCATACCAATATTTAAGAAAATTAATGCATGTTTAGGATGGAATTTCCCATGAAATATGCTATTTTTCATCATGCCCTAGAAAGCACAAATCATTACATAAATGAAAAAAGTTTCATTCTGTTACTGCTTAGCCATGAATTTACACAGGTCCTCAGAAAATTATTTCTGTTAAGCTAATATCCATGGAGTATTTTAGAACAGTACAGTTGTCCTTCAGTATTTTAGAATTGGTTCCATTGGTTCCCTCAGAGACCAAAATCCTTGGATGCTAAATTCTCTTATATAAAATGGCAGTTGTATTTACATATAACCTACACACACAATCTTCTGCATACTTTAAATCATCTTGATATTAAATCATCTCTCAATTGCTCATAAAACCTAATACAATGAATGCTATGGAAATAGTTATAAATATAATGTGAATACTATGTAAATAGTTGCCAGCACTTGGCAAGTTCAAGTTTCAGTTTTTGGAATTTTAAAATTTTTTTTCTGAATATTTGATCCCAGATGGTTGAATCTCTCTCTGAAGTATTAAAGTATTTTCTCATTGTGATATATAATGATCCTCTTCTTATACCCCATTGAATGTTATTTATTCATAGTTTGACTATATAGATTATTGTTTAAACTGGGTATATTGATAATAAAAAGTAATAATATTAATTATCTTCACAGGAAAGCAAGGTAAAGTGGAATTTTTCCAGACAGTCACCTTAACTATAGTCATACAAATTATTCATGTACCTCTGTTATCTCTCCTAGTACATGAACTATGGCAAGTTAACTTAACCTCTCTAAGTCTTGGTTTTATAGTTTACAAAACATATATACCCTTAGAGTTCTATTGACAATTACATCTGATAATTTATGTAAAAAACTTTAAGCATAGTAAAATGATCTATATCTATATTTATATATGTATATATGAATATATATTTGTATCTAAACTATATTATTTCCTACTATTACTTTATTATTTAAGTTATACATATTAAGAGAATAGTATTTTGTTTTAGCACCAATGCTCTGTAATGTCATTCCTTAATTACTGGCAATTTTATATCACTTTCCTTCTGAATTTTTCAAGAACTCTACCTATGAAACAAAAACTATTGATTTTTTTATGACACGCATTCTCTGAAAATTGGTAGCTATTTAAAAAAGACACAGAATGCCAATAACAGAAAGAAGGAACAGAAAGTATCTTGAGATAATGTTTGTCTATTACCCAACGGACAAATTGCTAATTTTAGATGAGATACTTAGAAGCATGTGTATTCATCCCACAGATATGAAAGATGCTCACTGTAGTCTGAATGTTTGTGTTCCCCCAAAATTCATACCTTGAAAACCTAATGCCCAAGGTAATGATAATATGAGGTGGGGCCTTTGAGAGGCAATTAGGTCATGAGGGCAGAGCCCAAATGAATAGAATAAAAACCCTTATAAAAAGAGGCTTCAGAGAGGTAGCTTGCCCCTTACAATGAGGAGTATGCGACCTGGGAGAGGGCCCTCAGCAGAGCATGCTGGCTCCCTGATCTCTCACTTCCACCCTCCAGAACTATGAGGAATAAATTTCTGTTGTTTATAAGGCACCCAGTCTATGATATTGTCTCAAAGTAGCCCAAATGGACTAAGACAAACACTGTAAGTGCAAAGATAAAATAGACACAACTTTGCTTCCAGGGCGTAATTTTACCACAAGTTTCTTGGAGAGAGCAGTATGTTACATAATAAAAAGGGTTCCATTGTCAAGTAGATTTGGAAAACCTTAGCTGAACAAATGTAAAGAGGCTAATATTTATTCGTTTTTTAAAAAAAAATTTTGGTGTCTCCCATATGATTTCTCAGAAATTTTAATGTTTAATATGTTATAAATCTCTAGGGAGAGATGCAGCATGGAGCCGTTTTCAAGCTTAGTTGACTATAGAACACATTTTGAAAAATATTTTTCTAACAATATTCTGTGTCCTAAGGACTCGTACTGTGGGGAAGTCGTTTGTCCAGACTCTTAAACTCCAGCTGGGCTCAGGAAATCTGGTACTCAGATCCTGTTCTTCTCCTGGATTTTGCAGATATGGGAAGCCTAATTCCTTCAATTTCCTATTCTAAAATTTGTTAAAGTATTCAGTTTTATCATTCCTTACTCTTTGTTTTATTGAGGTATAACTGACATATAACATTAGTTTCAGGTGTACAACATAATGAATTCAAAATATGTATATATCAGAAAGTGGTCACCAGAATAAGTCTAATGTCCATTACCACACATTCTTACTCTTATATTGTGACTGAAGACATCTTATCACAATCGATATATTTCCTCAGTGACAAGCTGCATACTAGAGGTAACGCTTACCGTATTGACCAAATTCTGTCAGTTTCTACATAAAGCAGGGATGGATGGTATTTTCTTTTGCAGAGCTTGTGAGTTTATCATAGGTCTAACCTTCAGAACATGAAATGCCCAAATAAAGAAGCGTTTCAGAAGGACTGTCTCTTTATTTCTTAGATTTGTATTGCTTGGCATTTTTCTATTTTCCTATGTTCTCTTTTCACCCTGGACGAAGACAAACGTATGACTGGATTAGATTATGTGGTAGGACTCTATGATATCTCTGGTCCTTCTTTGCAAATTTACCTCAGTACTCAAAGAGGTGAGAATTGGTCTTCACTGGTAATTCTTCAGTAAATAAGGGCTTCCTTCGCTGATATGGGTTCTATTCATGCTGCCAAAATTGCTCTATTTGGGCAATGAATCAGAAGCTATAGAGTTGCTAAAGCATTAATATTAATTTCTGTCTATTCCAAGGATATTTTCATTATAAAGGAGTCTAGTATTCCACAAAGAGTTCTGCTTCCTGGGCTATAGGCTGTCCAGCACTCCTCAAGTTCTCAGCAACATGGGCTGCAAGAACAGATCAAGTTCTGCCTAGGTAAAGTGTCTGTGAGCGTTGCTTTACACAGACAATTTCAACAGTCAGTTATTCTACACAAATGGTGAAATCTCCCCTGCTACTCCCTACATTATTTCAGGGCCTTATACCTAACCCTTGGTGTAACTGGTCTTTCTGCCTCTGAACTTCCTCCCTTCAGAGCCAATCTGTACATTGATGCAAAGACATAGGCAAAGACCTGATCATGGAATCTTCCTGCTTAACTAACGTGGCTACCTGTAATCTACAGAACAGCCATTTATCAAAGGTCTGCTTACCTCCCCAACTTCACCCAGGTTTTATTTCTTTGCTGTTAGAAAACTCTCACTCCAAACCCAGCTTCGTGTTCTTTTATTCATTATACATTCAGCCAAAACTTTTGAATTCCTATTATTTACATTCACACATTTATGCATTCTGTGAATGTTCGCTGAATGCCTCTTGTGTTCTAGGGCACTTTTATAAACATTAAGGATACCTCAGAGGACTAAGGAGAGAAAATACTCTGGCTTCATAGATTTTAGATTCTCCTGGGGGCAGTGAGACAATATGTGAAATATATGTGAAGTATATGATTTATTAGAAGGTAATAAATAATGTAGATAAAAGACAAGGAAAGGGGCTAGAGAGCACCAGAAAACGCATAAGGGGTGGTTTAACTTTAAATATGGTAGTTAGGATAGGCCACTCAAGAAGCTAACATTTCAGCAAGTGTTTGCAGGGGGCAGGGTTGGGGTGGGTGAAGTTAAATGTGGGTCTTTGGGGGAAAGCCTTCCAGGATAGAGGAAAGAGCTAGCGCAAAGGTCTTTGAGTGGGAGAAGTCTTGGTATGTTTGAAGAACAGTAAGATCAGTGAAAATCAGTGTTGCTTAATCAGAATGAATAAGGAAATACAGAGTAAATAAGATCCAAGAAGTATAAAGAGGATTCAGATGATACAGCATCTGTAGACCATTAGAAGATTTGGCTTTTACTCTGAATGAGACGGTGAGGCACATCCAGTGAGATGATACAACTCTAGGATATTACAGCAGCCGTGAAAAGCTTTTCCCATACATATTTCCATTCGATACCCCTAATGCTTTAGGTGTACATTAGCTGAAGAATCCTGTTTCTCTAGACTGAGTTTCTCAAAAAAAGAGATCCTATAGTTCATACAGAGTAGAGATTTTGTAAAGAATTTATGGAATGACTCTATCAGGCAGTACATTTTTTATTATGGCCAGTTTAATTTAAGAATTAATTACTAAAAGTTGCCAAATAAAATTCTAATTAAATACCTGTAAATCAATTAGATGACTGACAAATTGTTTGAAGCATTCTAGCTAATTCATTTTACCTGTAGTATTTCCCCCCAGATAGTGTACTCTTTTAGGATTAATCATACAACAAGTCTAAAGCAGTTTTCACTGAATTAAGTTCCTTTCAAAATGGTTTGTAATGAAATCCAAGTGATATTTTTGGTTCTAAATTATTCTAACCTCACAAATATGACCAAAACACATTATCTAATATGTTGACCTGTAAATATAAAATTGCCATTTTAGAAACACTCGGGGGAGTATTCACAGTTAAACTAATTTATTTTTCACATGTCCTATTATAACTAACAGCATATGAATCTGTTGCTTGACAGCACAAAGGAAATCTATTTGTAAGTTTGAATGTTTTTCATTTTTATGTTTTAATTGAAAAGTAAAAAGAAAAGAAATAAGAAAATTCCTCCCTCGGGATTAAAAATAATGAAGTGTTTAAAATAACATTTAGTAATTAGCCTTAGGATGACCAGTTCGAAGACATGTTCTAAGCATTTTTCATTCACAGACATAGATGTCTGTCATACCTAACACTTACGTTTCTTCGTTGATTAAATCATGTATTTAGCCATAGTGTTCTTAGCAAGAGAATACGCACTATGTTCTCATTGATCCTATCAAATTTACAGTCAACACATGAGAATCAGAATGGTTAATGGCACTGAACATACAGCAGTAAACAAAACAGACCAAGTTCTCTGGCTTTAAAGAATTTATCTCCTCATGGAGGGATAAAGACTAAAATAAGTGAAATATATAAGTTAATTATACAGTATCTTAGTTGTAAGTATGTTATCAATTATAAAATTTTAATGAATAAATTGTTAGCTTTCATTGGAGTTGCTAAGAGCTGAAGCTTGGATTTTTAAAATGGCTCAGGGTCTTGTCTTAGCCTGGATTCCCCTAAAAATAGAGTCTGAAGCATAGGCTTATGTGCACTAATCTATTAGAGGGTGCAATATTTGGGAGCAGAAGTGAGAAAAAGAGTGAAGTAAAAGGAGAGAAAGACCTAATAAGGGGGTATATTGTCTTATTGGTTACTTTGTGACATCAAGGACAGTCTATTTCTCCCTATTATGAAGTCATTTTCTAAAAGGCTATTTAAATGACTGCTCTGTGGACAGTCCCTCCCTGAGAAGGAAGGGGGAAGAATGGATTCAGTGGCCTCCATATTCAACTGGCTGAAGTTTTGCCCCAAGTTTGTTCATGAGTTGATGTTAACAGGGAAGCCACAGATCCGAACAAGAGGCTCACAGAATGAGTATGAGGCGAGGTTTTGTCCGGTGTGTCTACATGAGGATGATGGGAACTATGTAAAACTAGCCACTGTGGTAACTGAAACAAGAGACAGGTGAGTCCATAAACGTCTGAGCTGGTGCTTAGGAGGTGTTTGAGATAGCCTTCAATCCTATTTTAATTAGAGCAGAAAAGTATCTTTCACATTTGTGTCCTATAAATTGTGCCAAACAAAGATAATTTAAAGCCACGAACCTGTCTCAAACCTCAGTTATTTACCAGTGAAGAAATTGAGGTCCATGAAAATAAAATGACTTGCTATCGCTAAGTCAATGAATATCAGTACTGAGTTCTCCTGAGGAGTATATATAGCTTAGTAGTATATACACACAAGGGATCCTTTATAAGGTCCCTGGTGCATGAATAGGCTGCATGTCTCCTATAAGATACACAGATCACATGTAAAAAAGGAGTATTCACATATCTGTGCCTCAAAGATATATGAAATCTAAGATGTTTCAATTCATATAATTCATATTATAGTAACTAGGTAAATAGGTATGCTAGTGTTGGTTGTAATTAAAACTTTCAAATCGAAAGCTTTTATGAATTATATAGAAAGACCAACATTGATCCTTTTCACCGAAATGAAGTATTTTCTTCTATCTCCACCTAGATAGAAGCTCTCTTCTTTACATTTTGCTCACATGCTTACTTTGGCCTCCAATTACTAAAAATAGCCATTTTGAAGTTGTTTTTATCTTTTCTACCAATTTGTGATCACTTGTATGCTTTGGGGAAAAAAGCACTGGATTTGGCAATATATGATACAAGCATAAATCTCTACATATCTACTCATGCTCCCCACTTGAATAGATTAAGCCACATAGTTCCCCTAAATCTCATCCTCTTTATATGTAAATATTTTACTGTGTCTAATACCCTCAACTGAAGGTCCTTATGCAGATCCCATTAATTAAACTGTGTAAAGTATTTGTAATGTGCTATTCAAATATTGTATCAATGATTACTTAGCCTGAATATTTCATATAATGAATGACTTTTTGTTGTTGTTAGATTGAGACAAAATATTTAAACAAAAATTAGTGAGATTAGACACTGAGTTCTGGACCAGTTGTTGATTGAGATTTATTTGGCTGAATGAGATGAAGTCTAAATTTAAAATTTCAGAAATACCTTTAAATATTCTCTATGATCCTGATTTTAAAGCTTCAATGATAATTTAGTTATAATGTTTTATGTTTTGATAAGCTTTCCCAAACACTAGGCAAAATTAACTATTTTTAAGCTAACATGAAATGTTTCATGTATAACTTTGAAAAATCAATACAACTAATTTGAGCTAAATATTAAACTTAAGGTATGTTTTAAGATTAAACTAAATCTTGAATCATTTTGACATTCAGGCCATTTCTAGTGGATTTTACAAGTAATCCACATACTGTTTTTTTTAAATAATGATAACATATCTCTTCCTAAGGTATCTGCAAATTGTTCCATATGAAAGTAAATATTATATTAAATTATAGTCTTAAAATAGATCACTTTTTGCCAAATAAACTGTACTCTAGATCTGATTCTTGTGCAAAATAAATATATATTTACTTCTTTACCCAATTGGGTGCCTGAATAACTTTTGGTCATATACAATACGTACAAATACTTTCATCATCTCTGGAAGGAGATGGGGAGAACTATTATAAGCTTGAATGTCAACACGTAAGTGGAGATTAGATGATAGAGAGAGATGAACAAAATATTTTGTTATCAAAACAAAGATTCTCATACAAACATTTTGGAAGCCATTAGTGTTCTAAAAGGAACCATGAAACTGAAGGATGGAAGACTTTGTGCAACATAGAATCGTAATGTAATAGTTGTCCTTGCATGACATTGCTTAGATTACTTAACCTCTGAACCACAGTTTCCTCATTTGTGAGATTAAATGAATCAGTAAATGTGAACAGGATTCATAAACTGGGGCGTACTATGCAAATCATGGACATATATTCAATAAAATTCATCCTGCTGGCATATAAGGGGACACGTATGATGGAGAAATAGGTTCCAAAAACAAAACTCTAAAACAAAATGTGCATATAGAAAAGCAATAAAGTTATCAAAAATAGAATAATTTAAAAAAAAACTATTAAATGGTTATAATGCTAAGGCAATTGTCATAAATGGCACTGGATTTTCTTGATAATTTACTTTAAAGTGTATATTCTGCAATGTTAAGTGAATATTTCTTTGCTAATAGTTAATCTATACTTAAAGGCAAATAAAGAATCTATTAGATTATACTCTCTCCATTCTGCCTTTTTATGTTTCATCCCTTGACAGACTACAGATTTTTGTCATCTGTCAAAGAACTAAAGATACCAGAATAAAATGATGGCCTTAAATCTAAACTCTTGACAAATGTACTAGACACCAAAACTTTCATATCTGATTAGTAGGACAGTGTACAAAGAACTGCTAGGCTACTAAGTGTCACAGAAATATTATTTTGGCAACTTGGAAAATCCTAATATATTTTGAAGTATTGCTATTTATTTGCCTGCATATTATTAAGCACGTATTGAGCATCCACTACCTGAAAAAAATTATTAGGCAATAGAAGTAAAGGTAAATATGATCAAGGCCGCATGCCAGATGAAATTTCTAATCTAGTGTCAAGTATAGAAAAGGGACCCGCACTACAATATTGGTGGCAAGTACCATAAGAGACATATCATATTAATTCATTCACCAAAAAAGGTCATAAAAGAAGATACCTATAAATAAATTATAACTTTGTATTCATTATGTTTAAACTTTTCAGAATGGCCTTAAATATGTATACAAATATTACCCACAGAGTGTTTAATGCCAAAACTAGCTATTGATCCTATTACTTAGATACTTGGGAAGTTTAATAATTCATTATACAGGTAGATATAATAATATTAAGAATTTTTGGGAAGAGGGAGGTAGGTTCAAGGAGAATAAATTAAGTAGGCATGGAGACTAATTGTTCTTATTACTATTTCTTTCCCACCCAACAACCAAGATGATTGTGTGTGTGTGTGTGTGTGTGCACGTGCGCACACACGTGCTCATGCTTACTGCACAGTATGTGAGTAAGGACTATTTTCCCACCCACCACTAAATCCATACATCTATCTCAGCCCACTCTTTTCACTCCTTCATATTTTGAGTAATGAAAAGTCCCGCTTGGTCTTATCACTCCTGATGTGTTTTGAAGCCACCCTTTCTCATTTTCTCATGAGATCTGTTCTTTTGATTACCTCTGGTCTCTTAAATATAGTGTCAGCAAACCTTTCTGTAAGGGACCAGATAGTGAATACCCTAGGCTCTGTGGGCCACAGGACCTCTGTTCAACACTGCTTAAGTGGCAAGAAAACAGCCATAGGCTATTTGTAAGTCAATTAGTTTGGCTGAGTTACAATAAAACTTTATTTACAAAAACAGATAGTGATGTAGATTTGGCCCATGGGTAGCAGTTTTACTCCCTACCTTAAATGATAAATCTCTCCTTCTACTGTGTTATTTTTAACTGCACTGAAATATATTCTAATATCACCCATCATAAAGGGTAATTTTACAAAAGATACCCATGTAGTATTTCTCTAATATTTAAAAGTTGTAAATCAAGCTCAAAAAAGAGAAAACTGTTAAATAAATAACTTCCCTCCAACCTTGAAAAACATAGCTTTATAAGTAAATTTTAATTTAAAATTGTTGGCCTTCTTGAAGTTCCACATCAGAAATGATAGTAGAGAGAAGAAATGTATTTTCAGGCTCTTCCATTTCTCAGTCCCTCCCTTTCTCCCCACAGGACACAGATTCTCCACTCCTCATGCCTAGGAGGATGTAGTTTGCTCTCAGGAGGATAAACCCTGGAGATGAGTCTCCTGCAAGCTCTGGAGCAAGTCTGGGGCCATATGACTAGAGTCCCAGGTATCCAGAAGGTGACAGAGAAAGAACAGCATGATGCTTGAATGGATACTTCCTTTTGGTTACATGGTCTTCTTACATATTAGGGAAAAGGAAGGCCAGAGAAGGGCCAGAGCTGGGACTGCTAAAGCCCAGGATCCAGGACAGGGCCCCACTTGCTGGGGTGCAGATGTACTAATATAAAGTCTATGAGAACACCTCTGTCTCAATCAGAGAAACTCAGATTAATTTTCATTTTCTTTTAGGGGTTTGTGTACTCCCAGCTTCATATGTTGAAGTCCTAACCTCCAGTACCACAAAATACAACATTATATGGAAATAGAGTCACTGTAGATTTAATTAGTTAAGATGAGGTCACACCGAGTAGTATAAGTCCCTAATCCAAAATAACTAGTGTCCTTGTAAAAAGGGGAAATTTGGGCACAGATATACACACAAGGAGAAGCAATGTGAAAGTGAAGGCAGAGTTTGGGGTGATGTTTCCAAAGGCCAAGGAATGCCGAAGATTGCCAGAAAACTACCAGAACCTAGATGAGAGCAATATAATAGATTTTCTCTCACGGCCCTCAGAAAGAAACAACCCTGCTGACACCTTGAGTTTGGAATTCTACCCTCCAAAAGTGTGAGATAATAAAGCTATTGTTTAAGCCACTCAGTTTTTGGTACTTTGTTACGGTGGCCCTAATAAATTAATACATCTCTTCAAAAAGACTTTCTTGTCAAGTGTTTCTATGTGGTTACTTTCTGTTTAGTTTCTATCATTGTACATTGTATCATTTTTTCTTGGACAATTATCACACATTGTACTTATTTCTTATATACTCATTTATTAATTATATAGTAATTTCAGAGCTGATTAGTCCTATGGAAAATAAAGAAGGTAGAGTAGGAGATAGAATACAGGCAACGTTGTTTGGGTTACAATTTCAAATAAGGTGGTCAGCAGAGCAGTCTTTTTCAGGAGCTGACATCTGAACAAATATTTGAAGGAAGTGACTTAGTTACCAATTTTTCCTGAGAGAAGAGCATTCCAGAAGGACAGGACACCAAACCAAGTCCTTAAGGTGGAACTATGCAGGTATACTGAAAAAACTAGCAAGGACACCAGTGTGGTTGAGGAGAATGAACAGGCAGGAACATACTAACAGGTGTTCAGAGAGGTAGTAAGATTGGTAGAGAGAAGGCTTATCATTTTGGGTCTTACAGCTTGTCAAGTTCCTATATTTAGCAATACATAAAAAAAATTAGTTAGAACATGTTTGTGCTGGAGAAACCTTAATGATAATGTAATCCTACTTTTTTACTTTATAGAGAAAATTGAGGCAAGAGATGTCAAGATGCTCAAAATCACAAGTATAATTTGATCCATCACTGGAGCCTGTCTGACTGAACTGTGTTCTCTGCTAGAACAGTGGGCTAGACCAGCAGGCATGGTGCCTCTAGAGCAGTGCTTCTCAAGTATAGTGTGCATCTGAATCACCTATATGGCTTGCTAAAACACAGAATGTTCAGCTCCATCCCTACCATTTCTGACTCATTCTGTCTTGATTTGGGTCATGATAATTTGCATTTCTAACAAGTTTCCAGGATGCTAATACTGATGATCTAGAGACTATATGTTGGGATCCACTGTTCCCAACTCATCTATGGACATACTATGTCAGCAGTATGACAAGAATTACAAAGTTTGATTTCTTACCAAATTGCATTTAGTCATTAGATCAATCATAATTTCATGGAAATGCTAAGAACTTTCTTGCATGTTCTATGTCATGATATATCTTCCTGTAGGATTGCTTTTCTAGAACTTGTAGCATCTGTTACTGTTTTTCCAACTTTCTGGCCTCTTCATTATCCTTCCTGTTTCTCAATTGCCTGTCACCAGTTTCCTTTTAGAAAAAAAAATTTGGATCAGACTTTACATCCAAGAATTAGAGATAGAATGAAAAAGAATACGTAATTTCTTTTATGATGTTGGGCCCTGGATGACTTTACTTCCTCCAAAGTCAGTCAATATATTTTTTCCTATTTTACAGTTTGAAATTATTTTGAAAATACATCAGGATGAAAATGCATGCCTAACTGTTTTTTCTACAATATAATATATAATATAGCTTCCCTCAAGATTGGAGAGTTTCCAGCTCTGTATGGATTTTTATATCATTATGTAAAGCCATAAGTGGCAAACATCAATAGACAAGACAGGAAACAAACAAACAAAAAAACAGTCCTGAGAATTACACCAGTGTCAAGACAGAAAACAATTTCAAAACAATCTGGCAAATTATTTTTCCCAAGTTCTTAGGCAGTTTCCCATTTTCTCAGCCAGACACTTTGGAGGACTCTTCTGACTTTCTTCCATATTGAAATACAGAAAGCCAGAGGTTAAAAAAAAAAAAAAACCAAAAACTAAGTAAATTAAATTTAGACACTATTTTTCTAAGGGATAGCCAGTAAATTATTGTCTGTTATTTATACTTTCTAACAATTTTAAAATCTGAATTATTGTCTATCTCTTCAGTTTTAATCTTGACTCTCCCTCCTTCAAAGGAAATTATTCAGTCAATCTGAGTTAGTTCTGTATTCCTGAATATACTACACACTGTTTAATACTTCAGGCCCTTTGCACAGCTGTTATTCTCCATGGAGCACCCTCCCTATTCTTGCCTACACGGTAAAAGCTTATACTTCTGTCAGGTATTACTGGCACAGCTTAAAAAAACCTTTAGTGCCACATTCTACAGATCAAAGCTAGTCACAATGTCAATAAGACTACAGGGAACTAGAGAAGTAAATCTCAAAACTCTGCATGTAAAAAGTATTGTGATTATGAAACAGATTCTGATTCTGTATTCTTTTTTAAAAAAATTATATATATATTTTATTGAAGTATAGTCAGTTTACAATGTTGTGTCAATTTCTGGTATACAGCATAATGTTTTGGTCATATGTGAACAGACATATATTTGTTTTCATACTCTTTTTCACCGTAAGTTACTATAAGATATTCAATATAGTTCCCTGTGCTATACAATATGAACTTATGTTTATTTTATATGTATTAGTTAGTATCTGCAAATCTTGAATTCCCAATTTATCCCTTCTAACTCCCTTCCCCCCTCGGTAACCGTAAGTTTGTTTTCTATGTCTGTGAGTCTGTTTTTGTTTATAAATAAGTTTGATTCTGTATTCTTAATAGAATATATTTTAATACTGAAAGCGGTCATTAACTTTAAGCCTATTTATTTAACACAAATACATGAATAATGAGGGTGGGATGGGCAGAGAAACCATTGGTGTTTCAAAGGTCATTTCAAAAGAATGTTACATATCTTCTCCCATACTGAATCCATTTTTATAACAAGTAAAATTCTGATTGTAAATTTTCTCCTTTTAAATTATTCTATTTGTGGATTGCTCAACAACTATTTTTTATGCCTCCAAGAAACAAAAAGCATCTTTTGTATTAAACCTGCTTTTACTTTAGCTTCTTCAAAAATACTTATTGTAATTTTAAAGATAGAATCATTTCTGATGAATTGCATTATGATACTGAATCCAGCGTGTAGAAGGTATTTTATCTTCTTAGGCAATATTCATTTCCCAGGAAAAAGTGCTATAATTTAAATTGTTTCTTGAAATTGTTTTTCTAATATTTAGAAGGGAAAATATCACCTATACTTCTCATTTTTGAGATCCTGGCTGAAACTTCCCATTTTGGTTGCAAGAATTGAAATTAGCAACTCAACTTTTTAATTTGGTGTCAGAAGTATTCATCTTCCAAAACGTACAGCCTTCTCTTTTTTAGATATTCATATCAAAAGCTTCCCACGAGAGTATGTTTTTATCCAAACTAAATCAAGTAAACTGAATGCCAGAGTGTTTCTGTGTGCTTTATACTAAATTTGCTTAGATAGATTTTGATTGTACTTCCAAAATCAAAGCCATAAATAGCTCCTAATGGAAAAATGCAGGTGATTAAGCCTTGTCAAATATTTAGCCAATAGGATGTTGATGAACTGCATGCTTTTAAAAAGTTGTTCTAAACTGAAGATTAAAATTTGATTTTGCTGTGATAAGTAGAAATTCTACAAAATTCAATATTGAGACTACATCATCAATTTGAGCAATATTTAGTAGAAGTGATTTTGCATATCATTTTGAAAATAGATTAGAGCAGAAATATGAAGTCTGTCTTTGCATTTGCTGCTATTCAGCATTTCTTGAGCACCCACTATGGGCTGAGATGTATCAAAATGTATAATAAAATGGGCATCCACAGTTTCAACTACATACAAATGTAGAATTCAGTGAGACATACAGAATTTAAAGAAATAGTCTTTATGGTAGTTTTTAAATGCAGTATCATGCATTTTCTCCACTTCTAATTATTTTTTTTCATTTTGTACCTTCTATTAAATTCTTGAATATATAGGTCTGGAACTCAGGGAAAGGTAATATATGGAACTGAAGATGAGGCTAAAGATTAAAAAATATATCTTTAGGTATAGGCCAAGACACAGAATTAAGAACAGATATATATATAGAGAGAGATTTTGATGCATCAAATATTAACCATAGTTAAAAACACTGGGATAAATATAATTAATATAAAACAGTAAGAACTGTAAGAGAAGAAAGCCAAAAAGAGAAATGTCCCTGCTAAAGACCAACACAGAAGAGACTATGAGAGAAACAGAACAACACAAAGCAAACCAAGATGGAGAGCAGCCACAGAAGAGGGACAGAAATCAAGAAGACACAGTGTCAGTGAAGGAAGAGTAAGATCCATCAAAGTGGGCGGAAGAGTCAACAGTGGATTTCACTTGTCAAGTTACATGAAAAGAATTCACTTCAACAGTAGAGAGTTGGTTGGAAAGCCGATACGGTTTGAATGAAATCTTTGCCTATAGCATATTATGAACAAGAGGTGTGGGAAAGTGAATAATGGTATGAGAGAATGTTAAAGCTGGTAAAGTAGAATCTTCAGCTAAGAGTTGTGAGATAAGGTAGTAGCTAAAATCCAGTGTGAGGTAAATGAAAGTTTCGTTTTTGCTTCAAGATGGAAGAAAATAAGCTTGTTTCAAACCTGAGGGAAAAATTCAGCAGAAAAATTCTCTCTTGAAGAGAGCTGTATAAGTGAAAGATCAAACACTTCGAAGCGTGAGGAGTGGAGACACTGATGGAGAAGCAAGAGGAATGTTGCAAGAAAAGGCATGGAGAAAGGAAATTCTGGCATAAGTATAAACAGTGCTGCTTGGATGTCCACTATTTTGTTATTTATTAAGTGGAGAGTAAGAGGAGGGATGGACGGATAGGAGCTATTGTCAGGGATGAAACTCATCTGAAGAGGAAAGAAAGATTATTTGATAATGAAAAAGGCTAAGCTGGGAATGGAGACCATGAAATTTTACTGGTAAAAATTTACAAAGCTATGTGATTGTTCTTGTCAGCTGATATCATGACAGTCATTCCATTAAACTTTACCAATAATTTTCTGAAAACAGATCTGTGGAGAATAAAACAACTTTGATTTCTGTTTTCCAGCTGTTTTCGTATACTCATGTCCACTGTGTCCTAGGTCTTAAGTCCTCTAGGCTCCTTACGCCCTGTCACCATAGACTACCTAAGCACTCCTGTACGAAACGCACCTCCTGGATTTTTCAGAGGCTTGTTAACTAATTATCTATTGATTCTATCATCACCAATGATGACTTTGACTGAAATTATTCTATCTTTCACTATAATCTACATCAGTTATATATATAATGTAGTTCAGTTTTGGTGCACATGGAAGAATTTACTATCAATATGTGTCAGTTGGGAACTGAAATACATAACAGTATAGAAGAAGGAGACTTTCATAAGTCAGTCTTATAGCAGGGAGACATAACATTACAACAAGGAGTAAGCGTTTGGGCAATACACAACAATCTTTATAACAATAACAGAAGTAAGTGTGTGTGTGTGTGTGTGTGTGTGTGTATAAGTGAGATAGAAAAGGAGAGAGATTACCTATCAGCTGTAATACGTAGTGAATAATTTAACACAATTTTATTGAGTTAAACTTTTTGATACAGTGAGAAATCTTTTCATGTTTTTTTGAGCAGGAATTAAATGAGTTTGGATTCAGGCATTGATTGCATTTTATTTTTAGGAGCCAGGCATAAAACATATCAAGCCAAAACAGTATTCATTTATGCTTAGAATTTTCAGGTAACTCAGTTATTTATTCCATTTCAAAGATGACAAACCAATATACTTGTCCACCTCTGAGTTTTATCCCTGGGAAAAATGGTCTATGTATAATACATTTCATGGTACTAATAAATAATACCTAACAACTCAGACTTAACATCTTGGAATTATCTTTGACTCTTTCTACTTCCTGGAATCTCATTTCTAACCTGTCTCTAAACATACTGTAACTTCTTTAACAGTTTCACACACTATTGCCAATCTGATTTGAATTTGAATAACCACATACTTCAACTATTGTAAAAGCTTCCAAACTGATTTCTTGAGAAGCAGCTCATCTAACTACCCAGCATTTTCTTTCTTACACATAACCATCAGATTAATTGGCTGAAATGCTTGTTCAAACACAACACTCTCCTGTTTAGAAGACTTCCTTGACTACCCATCAGAATATCAGAATTTGAAATCTTGATGGTATCTTAAAAATTAGACTCTTGTGTGTGTAGATGAGAAATGGAGGCCTACAGAGAGGACTTTATATTGCTATTATGTACAGAGAGCTCTGATTGGTAGTATGTATAAGCGTTGAGCAAAAGAGATAAAATCCTTGGCCTCACAGAACTTACACAAAGTTTTATAAACAATAAATACATTAAAAGATATGATTAGATAATGCGATGACAAGTTTTGATTATTGCTATGAAGAAAATTAAATTTGGGCAATGCGAGAGGCCATGATATGTGTGTGTGTGTGTGTGTGTGTGTGTGTGTGTGTGTGTGTGTGTGTGTGTGTGTGTGTGTGTGTGTGTGGTGGATGCTATTTTAGAAACTGGTCAGCGACAGCCTTTCAAAAGAAGTGACTTTTTAGGGAACATGAATGAGGTAAGGGAGTAGACCTTGTTGATAACTATGGATATTTGAGGAAAGAGCATTTCTGCCAAAGAAAATAAAGTACAAGGCCCTGAATTAGGAACATGATTTGCCTGTTTGAAGAACAGCAAAATAGCCAGTGTGACTAGAGTGGATGAAGTTTGGGGGCAAAAGGATGGGAGGGAAAGAAATTATGTCAGAAAAGTACTCAAGGAGAGATTATACAGTTGAATTATGGCAAGGATTTACTTTTATTTTACCTCTGGTGGAATGCCAGTGGATGCATTTAAGTAGGTGGGTGACATAAACAGATTTACCTTTTTAATAGTATAATAGATTATGACAGGCAAGAATGGAAGTCTAGCTCAGAGGTAATTGTGGTAGCAATGGAGGTGCTGTGAAGTGGTTAGATTTGGGTATTACTTTAAAGGGAGGTAAGATTTGCTATTAGATTACATGTAGAGTATGACAGGAAAAGAATAGTCAAGAGGGAATCCAAGGTGTAGAGCTAAAAAATTGAGTAAATGGAAGTGGGAAAACCATAGGAGGACAAGGCCTGTGGATATAATTTAAGATTTTAATTTTGGCCAAGTTTGACCCATCAGACATCTAAGTGGAGGTATTTAGTAGGTTGGTGGGTGATCTGAAAGGGATTACATTTTGGAGCCCTCAACATCTAAAATGTCACAGAAAAACTACTAGTTGTCTATATGATATTCATCTCTAATTCTACTTTACTCTTAGAATCCACTAATTACCAAGAATAATAATATGCATTTCTATCCTCTTTTGCAGATCATGGTGTTCAATAAGATGTTCCAATAAATTCTTGGGTAAGGAAGATCCTTTAAGGGGGCTATTTAGCCAGCAAGCTTATTTTTGTGGCTTTTGTCATTTACTTGTCTTCTCCCCAGCTGAACATGAGGAGATCTAGCAGACTGATAGTGAGGATGGAAGAAACACTGCTATTAGGGCTGGAGTCAAAGAGGGGGATGAAACTTCCATAGCTGCTATAAATTGGCTAGTTTGGGACTGTTCTTTTCTTTTTCTTTTTTAAATATAAGATAAAACTATTCACCTTGCCTAAGCCAAGACACTTTTTGTGGTGACTTTTTGTTTGTAAGAAGCCTAAACCAGGCACAGTGCATTTAAAGTCACAAGATTGCATGAGATCAACCAGGAAGTGAATGTGAATAAGAGTGAAGAAAGCTGAGGACAAGCCTTGGTGCACAGCAGTATTTGAGGACTGAGAGGTGAGAAGATTCCTGCACTGAACACTGAGACGGAGCAGAGGAGAGCTCAAGGAAGAGAAGCCTGAGGACTGACTGCTGGATTTAGAATTAGTGACACTGGGAATTGAGGATGGAGGGAGTGGTAGGGAAGCAGAGTTGTTTGCAGATCAAATACAATAGTACATATATGAAAATACATAATTATCTGCTTTAAGATCATTTTAAAAACTGACAGATCTCGTAAGTAATAAGTAGCCCAAACTGAAACTACATCTGGGGGACTTATTGATCCCTATACCATCCTCTGTGGTATTTTTATTCCATTATATTGATGTCTTGTTTACAATTTCTGATATTTGTCTTATTTAGTTTTGTTTCTTTGTGATAGCCTCAAAAATTTTCTAAGTGTCAAAGAAAAGATATAATGGTTAAAAAAGAAGAAGAAAAAGAAAAACAGGAAAGGCAAAGTTAAGATCCTAGTATATACACCATTATCATTCTTCTTAAAATTCAAATGTAGAGAGTAGACATTTTCCATGGCATTAAATGTTTTACTAAATCATGCTTTTAATGGATACGTAGATTTTTATCATCATATGGATGTATCATACATTATCATTAGCATAAAACTAGAATATTTGTAAGAGAAGTGAAGTGAAAGGGTGACGATGAAAGAGATGTGACCTACTGGCCACTCCAAGATCAGTGCATTGTATAATTCTGTCTAGAATTCCACATGTCTTGCAACACAGCTTGTTAAATTTAGAAAAGCTCTGTAACTATAGAGTTTTGCTAAATGATTTTCTAATTTTGAATAATTTTCTCTAGGTTTATATGCATATTGTCCCCAGTTTAATTGAGTTTAGTACAATGCAAATGCTCTTAGAAAAGCCAAATTAACTTAGCCTCATGTTCTGCCAAGAAATCTCAATACAGTAGCTTTAGAATCCAGTTCCTCAAAATACTTATCGAAGAAGGCAGAAAATTTATCAATTAGAAAACAAAAATCCACAAGGAACTTCATGTAGGTGAGAAAATGATATTATGTAGTCTACATGTGAGATGTCTTTCCTGTTCACATAGGTCATCTCTGAAAACTGACCCCCGTTGCTTTATCTTCCCCAAATCCCCTGATCTACAAGTTTGGACACAAGCCCCACCTCTTTCCTTATGCTTTCTCATTAACTACAGGTAGCATTTATCATTCTATTTTCTGACCTAGCACTTGGCATTATTTTGGTATTATATTTTACACTTCTCTACTTTATCTTTAACCTGTTACACCTGTGTAAGTCATGTCACCACACTGACGCTCTCTTGCTAAAGCATGGCAAGGCCTCGTCATTATTCATGGATATAAAAATGGTGTTCATATCCGTGTTTTTATTTTTTTCTGTTTATTTTTCAAGTTTTGATAGAAAAGTCTCCATATGATAACCCACACATTAATAATGTTTTATTAAGAATCTCTAAATTATTATTTTTGAGTTAAAAAAAGAATCAACCATTCTCAAGGATTTCATTTTTTTCAAACCTTCAATCACTATGAGAGAGAGACAGAGAAAGGGACAGAGAGAGAGAGGATACATGGCAGGGATTGACACCATATTTTCCTAAATTTTTCTCAGTGTAAAGTCTGAAAATCATCATTACATGATTTTTTTTTTTTGCATACTACTCCTAGTTGTGCCTCAATATGCCAGCATATTATTGGGAATGCTAAACATTAAATCACTTTGTCATTGTTCTTAATAGTTTGGTAGCTGATAATATTGTTTCAACATACAGAAATATCTGTTCGCAATTTATTATCAATTTTATTAGTAGAACAGTGTACATTATTGGTTCTTTTTGATAGTTCACATTCTTTTTTCTAGGTTTTAGCTCCTCTCTATTAAGAGTAACCTAATGGGATCACAGCTTAATTTTGGACAATATTTTCTTTTCTTTTTAATAAAAGAACCTCATTTCCTACTGTTTGTTTCACTTAAGGTAACAGAAGCTAGTTAACACGGGGGGATTTATAAAGTAATATATAATATATTTATATGATAAGATTTTGAAATTTCTATGTATCCATTAAAGCAAATTTCGTAAACCATTTAATGTTATGATTATCCCTTTTATGACATAAAAAAGGGGATACAATATGGTGTTTTAATAAGTTTATAAATTTATAGATAAAATGTAGATTTAAAACATTTATTAGGACATAATGCTTGCTTTTGGATGTTTTTCGAAATTTCTAAAGTTTGCACAGTGTATAAGCACTATTTTTGTATTTCAAAAAATCTTACTAAAAGATATATAAGATTAAACAAAAACAAAATAATTCAAAAGACTAAACAGTTCTGGATCATTTAATTTTAGAAATAATAGTCCTTACTATCTCTGAATCTGATCATCTGGGTTTGATTTTTAAGTACAGAGCAGAATATTGATTTCCCAGAGATTAAGTTTGAAATGTATGTGCAGATGGTATAAGCCCCAGAGACGTTTGTTTCCTCAGGCACCCTTGTGTCTGTTGCCAAGACAGGCCAACCCACTATTTTTAAGTAAAGTCCATACATCACTTTCACATGATGATGTCACATGCACACTTGGTCTCACTAAGACCACCTCTGCCTAATTACATTAAGCTACAGTGAACCATGGAAATGTTATACACATGAGATGGCACACTCAGAGATACATGTTGACTTAACATCAGCAACTGACAAACAAGGCTCTGGTCTCAGGACACCATATGGAGTAATGAGATGTTACTTGAGATTTGGTGAAGCAAGGGCTGCATTAGGCATCCCATGAAGCATGACTGATTCATCCATGTAGAGACAAATCTTATTTTGAGCCTATATTTTACTTTCTGCTGAGTGTCTGAAAATCAGAGTGTGAAAAATGCTCCTGAGAGTTGAAATTCAATGTCGAAAATGGTACATAAATAAAACTCCATGCAATCCATGGGCAATTTTGATGATACAGAGCACTCTTGCTAATGGTTCCAAGATTTAAGACCCAAGCTGTGAAAAAGCATTTTCTAGAATGGGCCCTTGGCTTTGATATTCCCTTTCCGTCCCACGCGGACACAGTTCTAATTTACTGATCGTCAGGAACTCATGATATGCAGTTCTACTTTAAGTATCACTCTCTAATTGGCGGGAGGGACTTTACGATCAAGAGTCCTGTACGCCTGAATTTTTCTATTTCTAGACAGGAAACTAGGTAAGTATATGTACTTATTTAGAGCTTTATTAAACTACTTAAAAATATTTTGGAAAATCTGTTTTCAAGGTGAGTTTATTTCATCATTGTAATGGATACAATAGCATGATAGGTAGTTTTTTCATAAAGTTACATTCATTTCATTTTTAATTTAGTAAGATTCTTCTCTACTGAATGAGGTTCTAAAATATTATCTCTTTTTATATAGAACTTTTCCAGAAATAAGATACTGTTATTCAAAAATATCTCATGTTTAGCCTGCCAAGTATCTTGTAATAATGAACATTTTCCTTCAAAAAGTTCGTATCTTTGGAATATTCAAGATATTAAGAAAAGTGACAGATAGACTAGATAGTATCATCATATGAAAAGGATTCATTTTGATTAGAACACTTGGTCCATGTTACAAAATGTTGATATCATAATAATTCCCCTGCTTTACTGAGCACCTAAATAGTCCATACACTGAACAGGCACTTTATATAGGTATTATTTCTAGCAAAAGAGTTCTATCTTGTGTGTGTGTGTGTTTGTGTTCAACTTGAATGAGATCTAAAGTAGTTTTACACAAACACATGCAAACACTGAATTTCCAGATTTTTTTGGATAACCCTCAGCCCATCTTTCCCCATGGCAACAACTTGCTGCAGATAAGCAGCTGACTTGTTTAGGGGGAACAGGTCCTGTCTAGTTCACCATAGTCTCCACTACTCACTGCCTCTACTATGAAATTTAGATTACTTTTCTGGTCCTATAGGTAACTGAATTTGTGATTTCCTGTTGTCCATTGCGCAGCACCAGGTATTTCCTAAACGGACATAACCCAGCAGAGATTTTTAAAAAGCTCACAATTATGCTGCTTCAATATTATATTGTGATAATTCTTTTTTGTATTTAATGGGTACAATTTCATGTTATGCTTAACATTATCAAAAAAACATTAAGGAATTCATATTAAATCTGATCTATTTCATACACTGTGCCCAGATTTCCACAGGAGGTAGGAGAAAACACAATGCCAGTAAAAAGTCACTTTACAGTATTAAATTAATCATGACTCAGCTTTTACACGTGGTTGTGATGAAACAGCAGATGAAATTTGCGTAGGGGAAGCATTTCTCCAAGAGTAAGGCACTCAGAACGGCAATGGGATACCAGGAGGAGGAATATATAGTCACCAAATGACAGCAGTTGCTCTACCCTACTCTAAACCACAGTCTACCAGGGTTGGTTTGTTTGTTTTTTGCAATATATTTTGATAATGATGGACCACTGCATATTTAAACTCCTGGTTAATAACATTTTTCAGGTTTGAAGAATCTCTTTTGACATTTGAATAAAGATAACTTGTTTTCTGGAACAGAAATTTAACATTGGATAACCTTGTTTCAGCTTTCACTTGAAGGGATGACTAAAATATTGTTTTAGTTTTCAAGTGAACTTTACTGTCTAAATATTCCAGATACAGAAGATTATTCAAATGTTAACTTAGATATATATAAAGTTTGAGTGACACATTTTAATAACTGAAATGTTCCAAAATCACAAATCTTGAAAAAAGATTAGAAGGGATTAGTAAGGATTTTTATTTCTTTGCTTTGTCATCACCCAAATAATGCACTAAGATATTGTGCGTGTAAAAACCCACACAAGCTTAAAACGAAAGGAAGAATGTTTTATGAGGCTCTGTAAAGTAGTTATATAAGAAAGTATAAGTTATTTAGGTTTGTTAAACAGCATATATTGCAGATTGCAGGTTCAGGTTTTATATGAAGACATTCTCTTTGCCGGTGTAGGTTTATCCTCATTAAAACTAGTGGGTGCTTAATCGATTGGAACTGATAAAGGTAGTGATAGTAATATGATGTAGGAATTAATCTTTAAAAAACCCCACACAATTCTCATGTTTACTGCTCAGGCATTAAAAAAGCTTAAGCTGGTATTGTTCTAAGAAAAGTCACACATTTAAGTATTGTACACTTTTTTCTTTCCTTTGCCCTCTTACTGTGGTTGAAAATGCTGTATCTGTTCATGCATTAGCCAAACTATATCAGCTTCTGAGCTTCATTTTGCCTCATAAAATAAATGGGAATAAACGCATATTCCTGGTCTAAAGCACAGGGTGGGATTCATAGAGCTGGCAAATTCCCTTAAATAATTAGGTTTATAAACTGTATTTTCAATAGTCAATAAATACAGCCAGTTCCAAAAATATGTTTTTATTCTGGAGCTAATGATGGCTTCATACACATTTAAGATCACAGATTGAGCTGCTCTAAAATTACAATTTTTTTTTTCCTTGAAAACCACCTTTGCCTTTTTCTACTAGTACCCAGAAAGCACAATTCTGTAAATCCCAGATCTTCCTTGCAATGTTTACTCATTTTTTTTTAGCAGTTAGAATCCTGGAGTAAATGCAACGTGCAAATCACCCCCTCACCAAAACAAAACAAACAAAAAAACATTATGTGCAGAAAAAAATGCAGTACTCATAACAGAGAACTAAAAGTAATAGATAAATCAAACTATTAAATTCTAAAGTTCTAATAACTTAGGACCAAAGAATATAATAAACTATTATACCCAAGCCTCCCATACTCTAGCATATACATCTTATACTAACTTACCATATACTTTTAAAATACTTTAAATTGCCTCCCAAACAGTATAATGTTTGATTTCCCCTACATAAAGTGCATAGCATGAAGAATGGTCAAAATAATTTGATTAAGGCAGATATTATCATAATAGAAAGGTTAAAATGTCAGTCCACTTAACAAGGAGAAAAATAATTTTTAGAGCCACACTCATTCTAATAAAACAGAGCAAGAAGTGAATTATTTTATGTGAATACTCCTTTTCCAATCTAGTATTCATACAGATTATCAATGTGATCTGTACACAATTCACAATATTATAATAGAAATATTATTTAAAATGCACAATATGTGCCAGACATTACTAGATAACTTACACATCAACCTATTCTGTCTTCACCATGAATGTTTTATTACAATAATTTTAGAGATGAGGAGACTGCAGCTTAAACCAGTTTCAGTAAATTCACCAGTTCTACAGCTATAAAAGAGTACAGATAGAATTCAAAACCCAGTTGTATCTGACTCCACAGTTCACGCCCTCTACATCAATCTTAACAAGTAAGAATCATCCACTGAGGAAGAACATGATCTCCAACATATAAATTTCAACATAATAAGAAAGGTAGAAAAATGAGATATTGTAGTGCAATATATGTATATGTATTTTTTAACTTAACACAAAAAAGCAACAGTAGAATGATGATTTGAATTTTGTAATGCTTTCCAAAAACTTTTTTTACGGTTGCATTTTAATCTTATAATTAAGCTGAGGAGAGAATTAATTAATTTGTTCAATTTTGGAAAACATCCTAATGTGTTGGACTCATCTGTCCTAAAGTGAATTTGTCATTGATTCAACTACTTATGTTTTAGAAATAAACATGTTTATGTTTTAGAAAACAAATAAAAATTACTTAAATCATAATACCACCAAGCATTTTTACGTGATGATTGCTTTGTTAATTGTACTAAGCAATGTTTGTTCCTATTTTTGTTTAGTTCTCCCAGTAAATGTCAAGGGCAAACTTAGCTACTTTTATATAGAAAAGATTTCGAAAGTAAAATTTTAAAAGACTGAAAATCCAACTTTTCTAGAAACCAAATTTTTTTTTGAGCTTGAATAAGAAAATAATATGCCAAATACTCAGTTTAGTTTCATTCTCTGATTATGTGGATTAGCAGCTACTGAACGGATAAGGATGTAGTCCTCGTGAGCCTGGTCTGTGTGACCTAGATATGAGACTACTGCCTATTATCCTGATGCACTGAGGGCAGAATTAGTGCTATTTTAGTGTTCGTAGACCTAGTGTCTTGCACCTAGTAGGTACTCAGTAAATATTGATGGAATGAGTGAACAATAAATGAAAGATACCACAGCCTTTTATTTCTCCATAGATGGAACTTCACCACAGAGTAAGTTTTGTAGATTTAAAAACAACAAACATTCTGTTTTAGGTCCTGTTTTTAAGGGAAAAATAACAAAATGTGGTCCTAGCCCTCAGTATGTTATCTAGAGAAAGATGACATAAATACTTGCAAACTTGAGTGGTCCCCCTAAAATGATCTATTTATAAGTTCTGAAAAGTAATTGTAGAAATATTACTTGGTAGTATACAATTTATTGCCAATGGCTAAAAGTTGTCTTGCTATAAAAGCTCAGGTGTCTTGGTAATCAGTTCAGGCTGGATTGGCCATGGGAAGCTTCTAAAGAATCAGTAAGGGATTACTAGTTTTGAAGAATGGATATAGTAAGTCTAAAAGAAGAGGACAGGGAATGCCATTCTGGTTGATGGAATGGTAACCAAAAGTGCAATGTTAAAAAACGGACCGGTTTTATTTTGAGACTCTTAATAAATCAGTTTAGGGATTGTGTACTAGTTGATAAGGCTAAAGATAAAAATAGAAACAAGTTAGGATGAACCTTAAATAAAAGATTATAAAAACAGTCATTTCTTATATTTGGTTTGGACTTGAGAGCAAGATATATTGCTCTCTCTCTCTCTCTATATATATATATATGTATATATTATATACATATATACTATATTGCCATTATAGTACCCAGACTTCATATCCGAATTCATTGCATTGCTTTATTCCTTCCTCCTTTACTTTTTGTTTTCCAAAATAGTCTACTCTCAATTTTCTTTCAGAAGTAGACCTAGAAGTAAAGTATCAGTGTTGTATATTTAGGGAAAATAAGAAGATTCCATTATAGAGGAGAATTGTTGCTCATAAGAAATATGCTACATGCAAGAAAAATAGCACTAACAAAATATAATTCAGGGACAAACACAATAAATGTATGACAATAACATTAATACTGCTAAGGTCATAAAAAAATTTAAAAAAAAGAACAATAAGAAAAACATCCCACTAGAGATTATGTTAATCAAAATTTAGAGAACAAAATGAACCTTTTGAAATCAAATAACTATATGCATATCAGATTTATATGCATTGTTTTAACTGTCAGTAACAACCTGACAGAAAAAAAGGGAAAATTAATGATAGCATATCATCAAGGGACCTAACGTCTAGGGTGTTTCACTTGTAAATAACCAGCTAATATAATTCAGTCAACATGGGCAAATTCATTAATATTCCAAGCTATCCCAAAAGGAAATGTCATATACAACAATTTGTTCTCATGTCCTTTCCCTTAAAAAACACTAATTGAAAAAAATCAGAAATTTCTCTGATTAGTTCTTCTTTGTGAGCATTATGACTAAGATTTGCTTGTATATCAGGAAAGATTTAAAATATTTCCCAGCATTTATGTGCTTCTATTTTTATTAAAATGGGTCCAAGAAAATTCTAGTAGCTTTGAACATTTGTCAGGAATCTTCAAAACTTTCTAGCAAGTAGCTGACTTTCAGTTATAAATATAAAGAATGCCAGTCTTCGTATGTATTTTGCCATCATAAAAATATAATATATAGGATGTCAGCTAGCCTATATAGATACATACCTATGCACACACACAATTGATTGACAAATTGACTGACTTGAAATTTTAGTTACAATTTAGCCTGAACAAAACTATGTTGTAGGCTCAGATGACTGTTGGTATTTGAATTACCAGGCTTTCCCCTAAGATTCCCAGTTCAAGATTAATCTACTATGGCATCAGACCTGGGCCTTGGCTCTTACTCTATCCCTTGTGCTAACTCTTGCTTCTGCCCAACATGTGCTTGTCAACAAGTTATGCCTTCTACTGGACTGAATCTTTCCTTCTATTGTTTCATAGCACTTTGATTAAACCACTTTAAATTCCCGTATGTATTTTCTTATACTATGTTCAAAGATTTGTGTACTGTATTACCTTATGTTAGAATTACTAGTGTAAGATATTTTGTCCAAAGTAAATTGTGAAATCTCTTTCAGGAAGAAACCACAGTTTTTTGTTTTGTTTTGTTTTGTTGGTTTAATTTCCAACAATTTGTATTAAAAATGGCAAAAAACTAATTTAGTTTTTAAAATTTTTCCTTAAGTTCTTAACTAAACAAGTAATATTTTCCTTACTAAGGGCACTTTTGTTTTTCTGCATTGCAACAAGCACAATTTGCAACTACTTTAAGTATTTATATATATGTTTTTGAATGGCTCTCCTATGATACAAATTACAAGAGGTCAGAGACCATGTTGTCTCTTTACCCTTGTGTATCTTTTCACATTTAAATCTTGCAAAGCACACCTTCCTTATGCACGGGACATCATAAACTGTTGACTGACTTTAATTAACCATATAAATGTAAAAAACAGAGGTAAATTCAAGTCTCTGAGGGGGTGAGAGAAATTAATAAATAACCAGATGACTGTGGCAAGTGTTATAATTCAGCTGTCTGGGCTCAGCACAGCACAATTCCTGGCACATAATCCCATCATTAATTGTGCAATTGTGTACTAAAGGGAAAGAAAAGAAGAAGAAAGGAAGGAAGGAAAGGAGGGAAGGAGGGAGAGGAGAACTTTCCTTATCCTGGTACTCACAAACCATAAAAATTTAAAGCTACCGATTGTGTCTTGGTAAATTATCAGTCAATCTTGTCTGTGATTTTGCCCCAGAAATATGATACATACATATAAACATTAAAGTTTGCATAGAATTTAAGGAACTATAGGATGATAATCCCAAGTTAAGTACATCTTTCTTGGTATTATCACAATTAGTGTTTTGTAGCACAGTAGCACACTTTATTTGAAAATAATTCAGAGTAATTTTCAACTCAAATGAACTTTAAAAAATATATCCTTTGCTTTTGATTTTTTTCTCTATAAAATCCCCAGAGGGATGAAAAACTGGTGAAGATATTATGTACCTCAGTAATTGCTTTGTCATTCTGTCAATTCAGGTTAGTTTAACAAGCATGCATTGCTCATCTACATGTGCCTCCACTGCCCAAGGCTGCAGAGGTTCAAATATGACCAAGGCGCATTCTCAAGGATCTCACTGCCTACTTAGGTGGTGGTTATATGGTTGTAGTTGCAGATTTTTTCTTCCTCTTTCCTCTCCTTCTTTTCCTCTCTCCCCTCCTCCCTCTCCTGCTTCTCACCCTTGTAGGTTTCTTCTTCTCCTTGTACGTTTTGGTAAATCTAATAGCTGGTGAAGTGAATAGATTCCTTTACCAAACATGAGTAGTTTAAGTCTGACAGTCTCATTTGCAGTGAAATATCTGTAGAGTTACAGCAGTTTTCAAATTATTCTACCCAAGAATTTAAAGCTTCAGCTATCTAAAAGTTTTGTAGTGCTACATGTCCTAAAATATTAATGTATAAATTATAAGTGACCTAGAAGAGACTTTGTTTACCATCATTTTACAATGTGATCTTAGGGAACGCTCAAAAGTGTGCACGCATGTGTCTGTGTGTATACATATATACATAGATTACATACATTCATCTTCTTGACATGCACAGATTTATATGCAAAGCTACGATTAACATTACTGGAATTTTTATATATACACAAATGATTATTCTCTTCTATTTACTTGGAGCCCCTACTTCTAGAGTTTTCAATTTTTTTAATCATCACTAATATTCAGTAAAGCTTTTTAAGCTATGTCTCTACAGTCAAAGGATCTGGAAAATCTACTAGATCCAAAGCACTCAGATACATTTGTTACATCCTACAAGTATGCAAGTCAGTATACACCATGTTTTGGTTCTCTCATTTGCTTCATTTTTTTTTCTGGTTTAGTTTTCTTCTTTCTTTCTTTCATTTTTTATATTATTTGTTTTGATATATAAATTTAAGTGTTAATGGCAACTCAGCTTGTTGTTTGTATACCTCTGGTAAAACTGCATACATTTCCCATTTCCTAAATGCCTGAGGTTTCATTGCCTTTCTTTCCTACTCCTTGTAGTTAATACAGAGAAGGGCCCTGCTATGTATGGTCTGAATGTTTATGTTCCTCCAATTTATATATTGAAATCCCAACCCCAAAGACAATGATATGAGGATGTGGGGCTTTGGGATGTGCTTAATTCATGAGGGTGGAGCCCTTATGAGTGGGATTAGTGCCATATAAGAGAGGCTCCTGCGAGTTCCCTAGCCCCTTCCACCATGTGAGGATACAGGGAGAAGTCCACAATCTAGAAGAGGGTTCTCACCAGAACCCAATCATGCTGGCACACTGATCTTGGGCTTCCAGACTCCAAAACTGTGAGAAATAAATTTCTGCTGTTTATAAATGCTCTGTCTGCAGTAGTTTGTTATAACAACCCAGATAGACTAAGACAGGCCCTTTCACAGGTGGTGACCTGTGAGCTATAATCTGTGCTGTCTGAGGTACAGTGGCCTGAGTCCTCTAAGGCTGGCAGTCAAAACCAGAGATTAATGTTGGTAGCCACCCAGGACACTGGACTGTTAAGGGCTGTCAGAAATCCTGCTCATGTCTTCCAGTTGAGCCAGTTGTGAAATAGCAACCTAAATGAATAAAAATAGTATTTTCAACTTGACACAGGACATGAATCTTACAATTTTTGTTCCCATGAAAGAGACAAATTTATATGCTGGGGAAAAATAAAAAATTTAGTATATAGTTTAAACTAGAATATATTTTATTAAAATAAATTAAATTGCTCCTCAAAGTGTTCTCTGAACCAAACTGAAGCAAATTGGTATACCTTATATGTTTTGAGTTCCTGTTTTATTTGCTTCTACCTTTGCTTCGTAAATGTAGAAGAACTCTTCATTTACCCCTCTTTTTTCCTTCCTACTTAGTGTCACTTACAGTGAGAAAGTGCCTAGTAGACTTGACTGAGAAGTAGTAGAAGAATATATATAATTATTGTAATGCTCTTTTCAATAGCTTTTTCTATAGCTTTATCCACCCTGCCCATTCTTTAAAATCTCTGACATGCATCAGTAATTTAAAAATTTACAACAACTTGGAGAAACAAAATAAATACTGTAACATTCTCTCTTGTTCTTATATATACCATAACACCATTCCATTATAACTTTACCAGAAATCCTACTATTTATGAATTCACTTTATTTTACTTTGTCAAGTACATATCCATTGTATACTCTTATGTAGGTATTGACTGATGTAGTATGAGACTAATGTATATTATCAAATATACTATGTATATTATCAAAACTAAAGAAATGTATATTATCAAAACTAAAGAAAAATACTGCATAACCTCTTACTAAAACTGTGAAACAGTAATCATGAGATAGTAAATATAAACAAAATTCTCAATAACATTAACCATTTTGACGAATGAAACAGTGTAAAATGTCATTTGCAATCCTTTAATTTAGCATGAAATCTATTTCTACACTTTTTAAGAATATATAAACAATATCTATCTACCTATCTATCTATCTATCTATGTGTTTATCTGTCTACACCCTCATAGTTTTATCTTTAAAAATAATAATACACTAGATAGAGGACCTCCAATATTTTAAGTGCATCAAAAATATTCAACTGTTTAATATTAACAAGAGCTTCATGATATAGGTACTATTTTCATTCCCTTTTCCCCCTGTTTTGGAAAGTTTAAGCACAGAGAGATTGAGTTTTTTCCTCTAAATCACAAAGCAGATAAGCAGCAGACTTTATGTCCTAACTCTGAAGTTGTTAAGTTGTTGCTCTTAACAGGTCAGCACCACTGACTATTCATCCATCACACAGAAGTTTCAGAAGAATATTAATAAATATATGACATAATAATAGTAGGAAATGATGAAGTTAGCACAAAGAAGAACAAAAATAATTTTACAAATGTACATCCATCACCATTAAAACTTACACAAAGAGACTTAAAGCTACTTCAGAAGAAAATCTGTATTTCCTTCACACATGCTGAGATTTGAGCACCAATACAGTTTATAAACTAGCAAACATTTTTGAGGCCTCTAATGTAAGGAAGGCACTCTGTTAGAAAGTCTAATTGATATGCTTGCTTTGTTGAAGCCCCCACTACCTGAATCCTAGGAGGCATTTTTTAACAATCATATTTTATGGGTTAGGGGATTAAGATTCACAGAGGTTAACCAAGAGTCTTTCAAGGTGACATACCCAGTTAACCATAATATTGGAATTCAAATCTATATCCTTCTAACTCCACAAAGACACTAGAGACTACTACAATGATAAGGATAGATATGAAGATCTTATAGCTTTCTCACTAACCCCACTTCATATCACAGTAGTCAATTTATGACAAAATGAGATTACCATCTTTTCCTTAATATGATCTTATTTCTTTTTATGAAACTTACAACTACTTGATAATTTACTTTATTGACATTTTTTTTCTATTAGAATACAAATTGTGAAAGAGTGGGGAGTTATTTTGTTCAAGGAGTATATTCATGGATAGGAACTTAAGAAAATATATTGTCGAAGAAAAATTACAGTCAATTTAAGAAAGTAATGGAAAATTTTATTCAAGCCAAATTTGAGGATTGTAACCCAGGAAGAGCATCTCAGAAAGCTCTGAGAACTGCTAATTAGAAATCAAGGCACAGTTGTATAAGTTTTTTGAGACAGAGGGCTGTACCTCAAATGACATATTATTGACAGTATACTTAATCCAGATCTAAGCGTCATCCTGGTGAGTCATGTAACACCTTACAAGATCAAGAAGGAATGCTATCTCTTAAGAATTTGTCTTATTGATGCTTGGAGGATGTTCCTCTTTATGAAGCAAGTATTCCTGCCAATGGGGAAGGCTTGATCGATGCATACTGCAGATACACAATGCACAGTCCGGGGAGACAGAAGGCCAAGGGACAGAGAAGAGTTTTTAATGTTTAAATTTTTCCTGTCTTGCCATAAAATATGAATTTTATCTCACAATATTTAGGCAAGAAGTACATCAGTGCTAATTATGAAGACAGAGGTTTTAACACCTGGTTTCCATTTCAAAGACAACCTTAGTGCTTTGGCTGATATCTGCTTGAAAAAGAACACCCCACTTTATAAAATTAACAAAAGATTTCTTAAAAATAACTTTTTTACATTTTACTGTAAAATTAATGCATTACAATTACTTATCTTGCAGTGGAGTAAGTGAAGTTATTCTGATATACAGAAGATAAATATCATACTCCTAGAAAGATAATGATGCATATTTTTGCTTTTTTAACTTTGCATCTCATAGAAATGGTGAAAAAAAGCACACACTGAATGGGACAGGAATCTGCCAGCACTGCACATGTTAAAAGCAGAGAACCTGGAGATGGGCGATATCAGTTTGGAGGTTATGTACAAAGATGAGGAAGTCTTCAAGGAATACAGATAGAGAAAAATGAGTATGTTCATAATAATTAAATGGTTACAAACATGACCAGGTTCTTAACTCTCATTCTATGTACACTTTTTAAATGTATTTTTATGATTCTCCAGCAAGATATGAAATCTATGTCCTTACTCTATGAATGTGAGTTAGCCTGTGACTTTCAGCAGAGATGATGGTGTGTGAGTTACAAACTGAGGCCCCAAGAGTCCTTGTGTGCTTTCATTTACTCTTTTACAATGCTATTTCATCTGTGTGAACAAGCCAAGGCTAGCCTGATGAAGGAGAAAAGTCACAAGGATCAGAGTCTTCTTCGACAGCCCAATCCAGACCCCAGCCTAAGATTTTAAAGCCTCAGCAAACCCCCAGTCAGCCATAAGTGATTGAGCTCAGACTCAAATAGAAAAAATAGCCCATATGACTTGCAGACTAGTAAGTAAAGAAATGTTACTATGGAATGCTGGAGGATAGTTTACTGCATGGTGTTACTGTAATTAATATCTGATTCGCTAGTGAAATATCACTAGAAGTTGTTCTTTCAGTGTTCTAGCTCTGTCATTAACAGAATGAATATAAATAAATGAGGCTGCTTCTCCTTCTTCACTTTTTTAATGCCAAAAAAAAAACGGAGGAATATTTATTCAGATGACTTCTAAAACCTCTTTGTTCTCATATTCAAGGGTTCTAGGAAATTGAGGAAGTTGAATTCTGGAATACAATTCATAAATTTAGCCCTTTAAAAGTATACTTTTTATCTTAAAAATATTGATTAGAGAGACTATTTCATTACTAACATATCATTTCTCATCTCTAGTGTTTACAAATAAAAGCAATGAAAAAAATGAGTCTTGTCACTGGAAGATATCTGCCAACAAAAACATTAAAAGACTCTAAAAGCAAATGAGCTGATTGTTCAACCATGGGGAAAACAAAGTCGAACTAAAAAATTGGAAGTACATTCAAATGCTTATGGATTAAAAAAATGCAGCATCCAGGCAAAGGATATCAAAGCCCTAAGAAATTATATAAATATATTTGGCTCTTATAGAGATCAAACAAATACACAGAATTATAAAAAATAATATTGGTCTTCTAAAAGAATCGTAAAGAGTCTTATGTGTGTTTTAGGACACAACATATTAGCATAATGTCCTTCTGGCTCCTGAATAAAAGGAACTTTTATCACTTAAAGTAAGTGAATTATAATGTATATTTATCTGAGTCATATTTTCAAAATTAAATCCACAATACTCTCTAAGCATTGATAATAAGTGAAAGGGATAGACATAACAACAAATTCTGACAAAGGGGATTTTATTTTGTCTTGTGGGCTTTCATCTAAGCTAAGTGACTGAAAAGCTAATTTAACTGATAAAATTATGCTAGGACAGAGATTACTCACTGATAGTTCTAACCCTCTATGATAATGTTTTTATATTTTTATAAGACTTTACAATATTTCAACCCAAAGGAATAAACACCTATAGGAGAAATCAGTAAGACCAAACTTTTGAGGTAGTGGTATTGCCTACTCATCCCACACCATGACGAGCCTCATTGTGGAGAAACCTCTACCTAAATACAGAAAATAACATGAATAGAAACAAATGAAGTTGCTTCTACACTTTAATTATATTGATTGATTGACTTCTAAACCCTTTTTTCCCCCTAATTGTTTGCACTTTTTGAGGTCTTGACAACCACTAAGCCATTAGTGAGCCATATAAGTCCATGTTTCCTGCAGCATATGCACATCACCAATCTACTTACTCTTTCTTCCAAATAAAACGTTGTATCATTTTTGCAGAAGTTAATAGTTCAACTGCTGTCTTAATCAGGGAAGTAGAAATGTATGCATTATAACATATAATACATATTTTATGTATATATAAAGTGTTTATCAATCTATCTAAACTAATCTAAAGTCTAGAAAGTAACAGGAAAAAATTCAAACTGCCTTAAACAACAAGCTCATCTAATCTGATGTCCAGAGATAGATCAAACCTCAGTCTTTGAGTCAGTCAGTGGTCCAACAATGCTATGATCTTGGCTTCATTCTCTTGGGATCATTAGCTGGTAAGACTGGTTCCCCTCTGCTCATAAGTCACTGGAATGGCAGTGGGACTAGATGCTTCCTTATTGGTTTCCCTGTGATTGGGTGTTCACACAAGACTTAACAACTTTGTCCAAGTGAGTAACAAATGTAATTAACTTAAGCATAGGTTTCTGATCTATCATTTACAAAGGGTTTGGAATTACTATAGTTAGTTTAGCTATACCAAAACTCAGGTCCTATGGATGGTATATGCATTTTCCTGACACACATGGGCTGCATTAAAAAATAGATAATTGAACAAAATCTAAATTCTGTCATGAAGGAGGAAGGTAAGGATGGATTAAGGGACAGACAAACAATTGCTACTATAAAGATATTTATCTTATAAGTCTGAGAAAAGATAACATAAGTGTTCTCAAATATTGAAAAGCTGCAGTCTGAAAACTGATAACATACAATTAAAGTTATACCTGATTTCTAGGCAGGTGAACATGACTATCATACAAAGAAAAATCATTACACTCAACTAAATGATTGTACTAACTTATCTATATGTTCAACCAAATTACATTTCTTATGACTTTCTATACAGATATTTAAGAAAATTACATTTTACTAAAATGTTAACTTAGATTAAATTTCTTAGATTTAAAAGTAAGATAAAACATCTAGACAAAATAGATATGTCTACGTGGAATTATTGTTACATACATGCCTACAAATCAGTAGCAACACTGCCGCTAATATTTGAATCATTACCTATGCCACTTTCAATTATTATCTCTGACTTTAGTTAAACCAAAAGAGAACCTGCTTACATCACAACCATGTGGGATTTATTCCAGGTATGTAAGACTAACCCAACATTCAAAAATCAATTAATGCAATCCATTACTTCAGTAGATAAAAAGAATTATCACATGATCATATTGATAGATGCAAAAAACCTACCCCATTCACAATGAAATCTCTAGGAGCAGAGGAGAAGTTCCTCAACTTGATAAAGAATATGTACAAAAAAGCTATAGCTAACACCATACTTAATGGTGAGAACCTTGAAGCTTTTCTACTAAGAAGAGAAAAAAAATAAGAATGCCTCCTCTCACCACTGCTTTTAACATTGTACTGGAAGTCCTAGCTAATACAATAAGAATAGAAAAAATAAAGACATACAGATTGGAAAGTAAAAATAAAACTATCTTTGTTCACAGATGACATAATCTTCAATGTAGAAAATCTGAAAGAACTGATGAAAAACTTCTAGTGCTAAGAAGTAATTATAGCAAAGTTGCAGTATACAAGGTTAACACATACAAGTCAATTGTTTTCTTATGAAATAGTGACAGACAAGTGAAATTTGAAATTAAAAACACAATGTGTATATCATCTACACTGGCACCCCCAAAATGAAATACTAACAAGTGCAAGATCTTTACAAGAGAAACTATAAAACTCTGACTAACAAAACCAAAGAACTAAAAAAATAAAGATACATTCCATGTTCATGAATAGAAAGCCTCAGTATTATTATGGTATTTATTCTTCCCAATTTGATCTATAAATTCAATGCAATATCAATCAAGATTCCAGTAGGTTATTTTGTGAATAACAACAAAATAATTCTAAATTTAAATAAAGAGGCAAAAGACCCAGAGTAGTCAACAAACTGTTGAAGGAGAAAAAATTGGACTTTAAGACTTACTATAAATCTTCAGTAATCAAGACATTTTTTGACAAAAGAACAGATAAATAGATTGATGGAACAGAATAGAGAGCACAGAAATTTACCTACACAAATAATATTTGACAAAGGAGCAAAAGAAAAACAATGAGAAAAAAATCTTTTCAACAAATTGTGCTGGAACAACTGGACATTTTTCATCTTAAACATAAATCCAGACACAGACCTTACAGCCTTCACAAAAATGAATTTAAAATGGATCTCAGGAACTAAATGTAAAACTCAGAAGTATGAAACTTTTAGAAGATAACATAGAAGAAGACCTACATGACCTTGGATGTGGTAATAACTTTTTAGATACAGCACAAAGACACAATCCATGAAAAGAAAAGATAAAAAGAAAAAAACAGTAAGTTGGACTTCATTAAAATTAAAAACTTTTGCTCTGTGAAAGACAACATCAAGAAAATAGCAGAGAAACCACAGATGGGAAGAAAATATTTGTAAAAAACACATCTGAGTAAGGATTGCTATCCAAAATATATAAAGACTTCTTAAAGCTCAGCAATAAGAAAACAACCTATTTGACCCTGAAAAGGTAAGCAAAAGAGTTTAACAGATACCTCAGCAAAGATGTACAAATGGTGCATAAGCATATAAGCACAAAAGATATTTCATATCATTTGTCACTAGCAAAATGCAAATTAAAACAGCAATGAGAGGAGTAGCCAAGATGGCAGGGTAGGAAGACCCAGCGCTCATCTCCTCCCACAGGCACACCAAGATGTCAACTATTTACAAAGCATCTATGCATGAAAGAGATGTTAGGACTAGCAGAAAAGATCTTCTACAGCTAAAAGTATAAAGAAGAAACTACTGTGAGACAAGTAGGAGGGGTGAAGACACAGTATAGTCAAGACCCACACCCTGAGGTAGGCAACCCACAAAAGGGATGATAATTACAACTGCAGAGGTTCTCCCCAAAGAGTGAGTGGTCCTAGCCCCACATCAGGCTCCCCAGCCCAGAGTTCTGCACCAGGAAGACAAGCCCACAGAATGTTTGACTTTGAAGGCCAATGGGGCTTACTTTCGGGAGAGCCAGAGGAAAGTTTAAAATAGAGACTCCACTCTTAAAGGGTGCATGAAAATTTCACATGCTCTGGACACCTAGGGCAGAAGTAGTAATTTGAAAGAAGCCTGGGTCAGACCCACTTGCTGATCTTAAGGAGCCTCCTGGAGAGGCAGGAGGCAAATGAAATTCACCCTGGGGACTTAGACACTGGCAGCAGCTCATCCCACCATGAGAACACTCGTGCTGGTAAGCACCATTTTGGAAACCTCTTTCTAGCTTGTTAGTGCCAGGAACCAGCTTAGTCCACCAGCTAGTTGTCACCAGTCATGGGAGTCTCCAGGCAAGGCAGCTAGCTGGGCCCAATCCACCAGCATGCTCTGGACCCAGCTCCACCCATCAGTGGGCCAACACTAGCACTGGATCTTAGCCTCAACCACCAAATGGTACCATCCCTAAGACACTGAGACCTGGCCACGATCACCTACTAGCCTGCACTGGCTCCAGAACCTGGCCTCACCTACCAGGAAGACAGAATCAACCTATAAGCTACCTGTAACTTGGCCTAACCTACTTGTGGGCCAAACAACTCCAGGACCAGTAAGGCCCTGTAGCTGGAGACCCCAGGACACGGCTCCACACACCAGTGGGCTAGCACGAGCCACAGGACTCTCTACGCCCTGGCCCCACCCAACCTCAGGCCAACATCAGCCCTGGGACTACCATGACCCCATGGCCAGCTGTGTTAAGACCCAGCCCACCCAGTAGTAGGCAGATACTGCCCAGGGTCACCATGACCCTTGCACCACCCAACAGCAAGACTATACCAGCTGTAGGACACCTTGAGTCCCTCAGTCAGCTACCCTGAGATCTGACCCCACCTACCTATTGGCCAGCACCAGCTCTAGGTCACCCTGCACCCTGAAGCCAGCTGTGTCAGGAACTGGCCTTGCCCACCAGGAAGTGGACACAAGCCCTGGGCCACCTATGGGGCACAGATCACCCATCAGGAGGCTGACTCTAGGTCTGGGATCCCTGAATCCACAGCTAGCCACCCCAGGACCCAGCTCTGTGCGGGTGGGCCAGCAGTAGCCCTGGGACACCTAGGGCTCCGTAGCTAGTCACTTTGTAACCTGGCTCCACCTACCAGCATGCCAGCACCTAGACTGGAACACCACTGGCCGTGTGGCTAGTCACACAACGACTTGACCACACCCACCAGCAGCTAGCAGCCTCCACGCAAGGCAAGACTTGCAATGAACCAGATGCGAGACCATCCACACCTAGCAGACTGCTTATAGTAGTCAGCCTGCCACAACCGAAGGGCTCATGCAGCCCACAAATAGCACACCCCTAAAGCATATATTTCTGGTGATCAGAGGGGATTGTGCTACTGAATCCTATAGGCTGTTTCCTAAATAGGCTACTTCTACAAGAACAGGAAATGTAAACAACTTGCCAAATACACTGGAATAAAAACAGTGAATTAGGCAAAATGAGGGGACAGGAACAAAACAAAAGCCCAGAAGGAGAACTAACAGAAGTGGAGATAAGGAATGTACTTGATAAAGAGTTTAAGGTAATTATCATAAAGATGCTCAAAGAACTCAGGAGAGAAGTTAGAAGTTTTTAACAAAGAGTTGGAAAACAAAGAATCAAACAGAGCTGAGGAATACAATAACTGAAATAAAAAAGAATACACTACTAGGAACCAACAGTAGATTAAGTGACACAGAAAAATGGATCAATAAACTAGAAGACAGAATAGTGAAAATCACTCAAGTTGAACTGAAGGGAAAAAAATAAATGAAGATAGTTTAAGAGACCTCTGGGACAACATCAAGCATACTAACATTTGTATTACAGGGTTATCAGAAGGAGAAGAGAGAAAGAAAGGGACAGAGGACATTTCTGAACACATAATAGCTGAAAACTTTCCTAACATCCAGGTCCAAGAAGCACAGAAAGTCCCAAACAGAATCAACCCAAAGAGGACCACGCTGCAATTAAAATGACCAAAAAATAAAGATAAAGAGAGAATATTAAAAGCAGCGAGGGAAAAGAAACAAGTTATATACAAAGGAAATCCCATAAATCTTTAATAAGTTAACTCTTAATCAGAAATTTTTCAGACCAGAAGGAGTGGCATGATATATTTAAAGTAATGAAAGGTGGAAAGCATTTACTTTAAGATCAGGAACAAGACATGGATGCCTACTCTTGCAAGTTTTATTCAAAGTAGTATTAGAAGTCCTAGACATAGCAATAAAATAAAATGAATTGAAATAGGAAAATAAGATTTAAAACTGTTACTGTTTGCAGATAACATACTATACACAGAAAATCCAAAGACTCCACCAGAAAAACCCACTGAAACTCATTAATGAATTTGGTAAACTTGCAGGATACAAAATTAATATACAGAAACGTGTTGCATTTCCATACACTAGCAATGGACTATCAGATAGAGAAACAAAGAAAACAAGCCCACTTAGAATTGCATCAAGAAGAATAAAATACTTAGGATTGATTCAAACTAAAGAGGTAAAAGACCTGTGCTATAACACTGATGAAAGAAATTGAAGATGAAAGACACAAATGGAAAAATGTACCATATTGGAAGCATTAATATTTTAAAAATTACCATATTCCCCAAGACAATCTACAGAGTCAGGTCAATCCTTATCAAAATTCCGATGGCATTTTTCACAGAACTAGAACAAATAATTCTAAAATTTGATTGGAAATGCATTCCAAAGAGCCAAAACAATCTTGAGAAAGAACAAAACATGAGGTATCATGCTCCCTGAGGTCAAATTAAACTACAAAGTTATACTAATCAGAAGTTTGGTACTAGCACAAAAACAGACATATAGATCAATGAAACAGAATAGAGAGCCCAGAAATGAACCCACACTTATATGGGAAATAAGACTATAACAAAGGAAGCAAGAATATACAATGAGGAGAAGATAGCTTCTTCAATAAATGGTGTTAAGCAAACTAGACAGCTACATGCAAAGAATCAAACTGGATGATTTTCTCACACCATGTACAAAAATAAAATCAAAATGGATTAAATGTTTGATGTAAGAGCTAAAATCATAAAAATTCTAGAAGAAAACATCATCACTGACTGTGTAATATCCTTGTATTCCAACAAATGACAACTAGATTTACAGTTATGATTTTGAAATGTATAGAAATATCATATCACTGTGTTGTACACCAGGAACTAACAGTGTTGTATATTAATTATACTTCAAAAACAAACAAACAAATTCATAGAAAAAGAGATCAGGTTTGAAGCTACCAGAGGTAGGAGGAAGGGAGGGGGAATTAAGATGAAGGTAGTCAAAAGTACTTATAAGATAAATTAGAGAGGTAACAACTTGATAAAGATAATTACCACTGCTGTATGTCGTATTTGAAAGCTGTTACAAGAGTAATCCTGAGTTCTCATCACAATGAAAAAAAAATTTTTGCTATCTTCAATGGTGTATATGAGATGATGGATGTTCAATAAACCCATAGCGGTAATCATTTTTAAACTTACACCATGCTTCATGTCAATTATATCTAAATAAAACTGTAAGAAAAACAACAGCAGCAATGAAATATCATGACACACCTACTAGAAAAGCTAAAATCCAGAACAGTGATGACACCCAATGGTGGTGAGGATGTGGAGCAAGAGGAGCAAGTTTTTATGGGAAAGTAAAAGCTAAGAAGCACAGATGTCTAAAGTAGTGCAAGTATCACTAAAGTGTACTCAGAGAGGGCATGGGTCCTCTGTGCCTGTTATTGCTAATCACACATACCTTATCATGGGTCCTGACAAATACTAGTGGTTTACTCCTTGTATGTGTGAACACATGCAAAATTAGTGAATAATTGCAGAAGGAAAAACGATCCCCAAAATTGGGGGACAGAGGATGTGGTAAAGCATTTAAAATGCATTTTATCTGGGTAACTGGAGAAGCTGTACTGCAAGAGTATTTCGATTATTTCTGTATCAGAAAAGAGATAATTTGGAAGAAGTTTCCAGTTTCTCAACCTGTTCCCATAAATATCAGAAGATAAAGCTATTCAGGGTAAGACTCTTGATGGAATCTTAATCTGGACAGTATGTTGTGTCTTCATGTCACTACTAGCCACAGATTTATGGACTGTGACAAAATAATAACAATGGTGACAACAATGATAACTCACTGAGAGGAACAGAGAAGGCTTGAGTGGAGAAATGGAAGCTTAGTTCAGTGGCCCAATAAATCATGGGATCTTCTTCTTAGGGTTCTTAGTGATTCCTATGCACATATACTATGGATAAAAAGAAAACCTGGTTTAATGTTATCAATCCTTAATGAAAATACTTATGTAGTAAAAATGTTACCCCAACATAATTCAAATGTGAAACTGAAAGGTTTATATTTAACTTAAGAAAGAAAAGATACTATACCAAATAAATGTCTAATTTTTATTATTAAATTAAGTTAAATGGTCCTGACTTTTAAGATTTGTATGTTGTTATGTATCGAATTTAAAATAACAATATTCTAAAAGCTCCATGTAATCACATATAAATATTGCAAGTACCATGTGTTGGCTTTTAGAAGTAATTTAGATGTGACCATTTCACTTCTACAATCTAATACAATCACCACTGTTCACCTAGACTAGGTTGATAAGTCTCCTAAGTGGCTCCATCTTTCCTTCTCTCTCTCCCATACACCCGATCCTCCAGACAGCAGTACAAGTGAAAGTTTTAAAATCTAACTCATGTATGTCATTCCAATGCAAAAAGGGTTCAGTGGTTTCTTGCTTTATTTAGAATAAAGTCCAGAATATTTTTCATGACCTATAAGGTCCTACACTGTCTCTATATTTTGTTACACAAATTTTATGGCATGTTTTACAGATTAATGTATTTTAACAGCTAGAAATTTGTTTTTCTGTATGATGCAGGGTAGAGATTGATTACTCTCTAAAGTAAATATATTTGTCTCACACCACTTAAATTTTATTGTTTTCCACAATTAATCTAAATCTATAAGGCCCCTGTTGAGTAAATCATATCTCCATAATGCCTTGGTGTATCCCTAGACTTTCTCCATTATTCCATTGATGATGCTATCTTACCTGGCAAAATAGCACTATATTCATCTCTAAATATCTAAAATAACTGATTTCTGACTGAGACATTCTCCCAAACTTGTTCTTCCTCAAAATTATCCTGATTCTCTTAGTTGTTCTTTTTCATATCTGGATTAATTTAATTTAGAATCAGTTGGAAATTTAAAAATCTATATGAGATTTTAATTAAATTAATTCATACAGATAAACAGGACAATAGATATATTTGTAAAATTGAGTTTCATTTTTATAAATATGATATTTCTCAATTTATTTGGATCCCTTTAAATATTTTATTAAAATTTATTTTCCCATAATTCATGCACATTTTTGTTAAATGTATTTGTTGCTATGGCATATGATATTTAGTATTTATTGCTGGTTTTTTGATAAGGGAATTGAATTTTATATACATGTTACATATAGCAATAGTACTAAAATTTATTACCTTTAATACATTTTATTTATATTGTGTATTTTTTTAGTGTAAACATTTAAATCTTTGTTTAAAATTGTAAATCTTTGTTTAAAAACGCCATATCACCTTTAACAAGATTAGCAATTTTTACTGGTACTACTGAGATCTCATGTCATGTTCAAATTTTTAAAATATTATCAAAAATATCTGAATTCTAAAACTGTCTACTCATTACATAGTGTCATATAACTTGTCCCTCTATAACTCATGTTTCCCATAAACTGGAAGTTAGCTCTAGCTCTTACACCTAGATTTTACTTCTATGGACAAATAAGTGGTGATTAGTACTTCATATTGCATCACAGTAGAAAGCACATAATGTCTAATTGTTTCAGCCTTAGTCATGATAAGACTGGTTATTAAGTTCAGGTGTCAACAGGGGTATCAAAATGGTTGATGTTTAATACTGTATATTTGGTTACTCTGAAATATAATTTCTATAGGAGGGGCATAATAAAATGCTTGATTATTTCTTTCACTGACAATTTTTGGAGTAAAAAGTAGATATTCTACTTAATCTACAATTGTGATCAGTGAAGGTTATGTAACTGTTCTTGAAGAAGCAATACTAATTTTTGAATAGTATTAATCATAAATGCTTAGGTTTTATATACAATAATTCAAACAGTTGAGTTTATTTTTCTTTCTCAAGTTATTCCATTTTTTTGTCAATGAGATCCCCTTAATGTTGTTTGTTAAATTTTTTCATTGGTGTATGTACTCTATGTACAGAATAGACTCAATAAACAGTAAAATATTCAGATTGTAAGCATCTTATTTAATCAATTTTGACAAACGCAGACTCTTATGTAACTCATAATCCTACAAAGACACTGAATAATTCTATCACTCAGTAATATCTCATCTTCTAATTTCCAGTCAATTTCTTACCAGGAGCAAGAACTAGATCTAATTTCTACTTAGGTTAGTTTGACTATTCTAGAATATCATTTAAGTGGTATTATACAATTGGTAATTTTGTTTGTTTGTTTGGCTAATTTCATTCAGCATAATATTTTTGAGACTTATACATGCTGCTGGCGTGAGGTCAAAGCTGAATTTTTTTCCCTTATAAATATATCCAGTTTTTCTAATCATGATTTGTTAAATTTTTTCTTTCTGACAACTTTAAAATTACTGTATATATGTGGCATATTTCTGTACTTCTGATATTGTTATATTAATATATTGCCTATCCTTTTGCTAAAACAATGCTGTCTTTTTTAATTTCTGTGAAAGATGTCTTGGATAATGTTACTTTCATCTTGCCTACTCACACTAAGTTAGATTCTTGGTTCATTAATGTTCAGCCTTTCTTGTTGCCAAACGTGTACATTTAAGGCTACACTTTCCAATCAATACACTACTTTAGGTACATGTTGTAGTCTGATCGATTGCGTTTTAATTATTTCTTTCTCTGCAATACCTCAGATCTCACTTTTTTATGATTTCTGATTCTATTTTAACTTTATTTTGTTTATAACTATGTTTTTAATTTGGAAACATTAATAATATAATACTTTTTTGTATTCAAACAATTAAATTGTGGTTAGATAAATAATACAACTGATATTTACTCACCGAAATTTTATAAATGACTTACTGACTAACATATAATTCATTTTTGATAAAAATACTTTAGATGAATGAGTAAGATCTATTTTTTTGTGCAATGCTCTACTCTGATCAATAAAAGGGTAGTTGTTTTAATACCTCTGATGATAAATTTGTCAGTTATTCTCATAACTGTCAAAAATTTTTATGTTGATATAAGAACAAATATATTTATAGAATTACTGTGTCTTCCTGGTTAAATGTAAATTTATTATCATATCATAACATGACACTATTTCTTCTTTCCCATTTTGTGAAATTACAGTTTAATTCCATTGTTCTTCAAATAGGATCAGTTTCATTTAAGGTTTTTAAAATGTCTCACTGTAAATTTTTTCAACTTTTTTTCTCAACTAGCATTAAAAATTTGTCAATATGACTATTAGCCTTCTGCATAAGAAATATGTTATTATTTAACTCTGACCACTCATTCACATTTTATGGATAATGTTGTCCAATATTTTAGAATCACCTAAAATTTTTACTTCATGAATTAGTAATGTTAGTTATATTTATTCAATAAATATTGTTTACCTTTACCCACAGGTTTGCCAGGTATTTGTTTCCATTGTATCTTTTTTCAACTGGGTTCAATTTTCTTCTTAAAGTGTATCTTTTGGGGAATCTTTTAGCTAGGAACTCATACCTGAAATCTCAATCTCTCTCTCTCTCTCTTTGTCTCTCTTTTCTTTTCATCTGAAGATATTGCAATATGCTTTAAGAATCCATATATTGGTATATAATTCTAAACTGACACTGATTCCATATGGCAATTTTGAAAGTATTATTCTGCAATGTCTTGACTTTATTGTTGTTCTTGACATCTCTTATTTTGATTGTTGCTCTTGTGTACCTAGTCCTCTTACTTCTTCTAGTTGCTTTTAAGATTTTTCTTTGTTATTTATATTCTGCAGTCTTACCACAATGTGTCCGGCTTAGTTTTGACTATTCTGAATTAGATTAATTGTGCTTTTTGAATATGAAGGTATGTTCAGCAACACTAAAACAATTCTCTGATATGTTCTCTTCAAATAGTTCTCATTCCCTGGATATGTACACATCCCAGTGTATATGCTTGGTGTTCTAGAGCCAAAGACAGCCATAAAAAGACCAGCCTGTTCCATGTTGCTGCCAGACAGATCCATTTGTGACAATTCTCTGTCTATGAGGCCTGTGAGGAAATTAAAAACTCATTTTACTCCCTCAAATGGCTGTTAGCCTACTGGATTTCATAGGTCCTGTGGTTGCAAGGCAGTTGGTTTTCCAGGCTACCACAGAGCTGGAGAGGAGGTAATAAAAGTAGTTGAAGGTGAAACACAACAAAGTTTGCTGCTTTTCTTCTAATTTGCAATTTTCTGATAACATTATGAATTTTTGAGAATCTTTTCAAGTACTTGTTTGCCATCTGTATACCTTCTTTGGTTTGGTGAGGTGTCTGTTGATATCTTGTGCCCAGTTTTCAGTTGAGCTGCTTGTTTTTGAATTATTGGATTTTAACAGTTCATTGTATACTTCAGCTAATAGTCTTTTGTGAGATATGTCTTTGTAAGTATTTTCTCCAAGTCTGTGGCTTGTCTTTTCAGTCTCTCAACGATGCTTTTTACAGAGCAGAGATTTTAGTTTTAATGAAGTTCAACTCACCAATTTTTCTTTCAAAGATTGTTCTTCTGGTGTTGTTTCTAAAACATTACTGGCAAATCCAAGGTCATCTAGATTCTCCTATGTAATCTTCTGGGATTTTTATACTTTTGCATTTTACTTTTAGCTCTATGATCCATTTTGAATTATTTTTTGGTATGACAGGTGTAAGATATGTGTCTAGATTCTTTATTTGCAGACATGTTTTTAAAAATTTAAATATCATCATCATCAACATTCATCACTTCTGTTTTTACATCTTCCAGACACACACACACACACAAAACTCATTGCTGGATTACATAATATCACATTATAAGTATTTCTACCAAACCTCTATTTTTTCATGCCATTCATATTAGCCTTAATTTAGTTATTGTAAATGTATTCTTTATTGTATTTGTATTCTTGCATCCTCTGGGTCCTTTTACCCATACTTAAAAATATTTTATTCGCCACTACTAATTTAGCTATTTAAACCTTCTTTCTTCAGGTAGGAGCATAATTATTTCTCATGAATATTTTTTGTCAAATTTTTGTTTGTTCCTCCCCAATTCACTCATCCAGTACATTCAAATACCCAAGTGCTTCTAATAAATATATGTATCAATGCCACATTTATTTATGTGGATTGTTTATTACATACCTCGGTATAGAAATCTTATTTTTTAGTATTTTATTTTATTGTTTTTATCATTGTATCCCAAGTACTGCTACAGTGTATGACATATAATATTTGCTTAAAAAATATTGTTTTTTTTTTTTAATTAATAGCTGAGTAGGCCCTGGACTTCTTCTTGTAGTTAGGGTAAATGTCTTTCTGTTATGGAGATTTTCTATGATCCTTCAAATTAGATGTAGTTCCTCATGTAAACTCTCTTAAATGCCATTAGCTTTCTTCAAGGCAGCACATTAAAAAATAGATTTTTTTTGTTTTAGTTATTGTTTAATGTCTATATTTGTCACTAAGTTCCTCAGTGGAACATAGTAACCTAAGTTCCATTAGAGCAGGGACCAAATATATGCAATTATCCAAAATAAACCCAATTGCCTAGCATAGCGACTGTTCCATAGAAGGCAGTACATGAATATATATGTTAGGCTGGAAATATGGAGGAAAAATAGAAAAGAATGAAGGAAGAAAGAAGGACTAAGGAAAGATAAGCAATTTGCAGTAAATCATAACAAACAAATTTAATTTTTGCTTTTTCAAATACTAGCTGTATGTCCTCAGGCAGTTTGCTTACTGTCTTTGAGCTTATTTTCAAAACTCCATTAGAGAGTAAGTTATTTACTTAAGGTCAGACAGATATTAGGTGTTCAATTCCTTTTATCTTATTTTACTTGCAGTACTTATTTCCAGAGAGCTTCTACACACCACACTTTTATTTACATCAACAACTCTTTTCTCCCATGCTACTACAGAAGGAAGATTATCAGAAATTTATCCTACTTATTTCCATATTGAGCTACATTATATTCAATGCTAACTATTCTGTTTAAAATACTTATCATGTGTAGAGCACAATTTTTTGGTTATTTGACACAATACTATAAAGTGATTATAAATCAATAAAAATGTTAAAAAAATTAAATAAAATACTTATCATGTCATTAGTACATGCATGGTATAACAGAATGGAATATAAATGTAGTTCAATTTTTGTTGAGAACAAGGAGGGAGAAAGAAAAAGAGCCTTATAAAAAAGTGTTCATCCAAGGAAGAACAGTCTAGGGAAGTGTCTCGTCCGGCATCACAGACAGCTGAGATAAAATAATAAATGCACAGAAATGATTCAAAATAAGTGTGAAATGTGAGGATTACTTCATAATTTTAAGTAGGATTTTATTGAGAAATCCTACTTAGAGCTATTTTCATTTTGCTCTCATTTCTAAATATATTTTTATCTTTGTCTTTAATTCTGGTACACTTTTGTCCCCTTAACATCCTCCCACCCAACTTTCTCTCTCTCTCTCCCTCTCTCTCTATAGCTCTAGTGCTCTCTTATTCTCTTCATTTGAAAAGAAAGCTACGTGAAGTTTTAAAATTCATTTTTCCCCTAAACTTTAAGTTGTTTGGATCACCAAACAAGGTGATGAGAAAACTCTTAATTTTCAGGTGAGTTAAGTATTTTAGGTTGACATTGTGTCACATTATAAGTAAATAAACATTGCTTCAGGTTTTTTTTTTTCTCTTAAAGGAACAAAGCTGAAAAGTGAGGGAGTTATCACCTAGTCTAAACTTGACTAAAATATTTCAATAGTTTCAAAGAATTTGCTTCACAGGGACTCAGTTTTTAAGTTTTTTTCTTTAAATCTGGTTGTCCAGTTTACTCTTGAACAACATGGGGACAGTGGCACCAACCCACTGTGCAGTTGAAAATCCATGTGTAACTCTGGACTCCCTCAAAACTTAACTACAAATATCCTAATGTTGACCAGAAGCATTACCGATAGCACAGCATAAATTAGCACATAATATATATGTTACATATATCATATACATATATCATATACTGTATTCTTATAATAAGGTAAACAAGAGAAAAATGTTATTAATAGTCATAAGGAAGAGAAAATACATTTACAATAGTGTACTCTATTTATTGCTACTGTAAGTTTATGTCATCTCTTTATAAGAGAAATCATCTGTCAGTGCCTACATGAAAATTATCTACATGATACAAAACACTGTAGATTTTATATGTATTATTAACACCAGACATCAAAAATGAAAAGATAATGTGAAAAAATTCATATTTATTTATAAGATTTATAATTCATGTATTGATAACAAAGAAGAAGGAATATAATTGTTTTATGGTAGCCTATTGTAATCAATATGATTGCTTCACCAGCTTATACTCCAATGAATGAATTATTATAGAAATTTAGTGGAAGATAGTATTACAGTCATATTCATAATATAGTATTGGAAACATTGTTATATTTTAAAAAAACACCTGTGATAATAGGCTGATATGTAGTTTCTCCAATTACGAGAGAGAGAGAGAGTGGGAGATTTACTGTAATGTGATTCTCTGAAAACAAAGTTATAAAATATAAGAAAACCAACATACTACTAATTTAATATTTTATATCATTCACCTTATGTCTATGTAAGGATAGGCTATTCACTTAAGTACAAGTCTTGCACACAATGTTCTACAAGATGAATACTTAGTCTTTGTGACAATGATGACACAAAAATGTCTCACACAGTTCTTGCTGTACAATTATTAAATTTTCACATGAAGACACTCAGACACATACACAATAGATACATTTATTACAAATATGACATGATGATTATCTACTGTTCATTAAATGGAAGTGGATCATCGTAAAGGTATTCATCCTTGTTGTCTTCATGTTTAGTAGGCTGAGGAGGAGGAGGAGAAGGAGGGGCTGATGTTTTTGTATTTGGTGGCAGAGATGGAAGGGACTGAGGAGGGGGAAGGGAGGCAGGACAGCAGGTACAGTCAGTGTAACTTTACATAAATACATTGTAATTCTATCTGACTTTTTAGTTTTTTCATTTCTCTGCAAATGTTTCTATAGGAAACCAAATTTTCTTCTACCTCTTGCTTGAGCTTCAGTGTCCAAATTATAGAAGAGTCCTTGTCATAAAAGTAATCAAAAGCAGTCTTGAATAGTTGGAAACCTTCTGCCAGATCATGTAAATGTCAATTTATTTTCTGAAACTGCTTCTTCTGTGTCTTTTTTCTCATCACCTAGCACTGGTTCAGAAGTACTCATCACCAAGTTGTCTTCTGTTAACTCCTCTGGTGTGGTGCCTAATAGCTCTCAAAGTTCTCTAATATCCATACCTAGAAACCCTTCCCCCCACCTTTTATTGCCATATCCACAATCTCTTTCATGATTTTCTTAATTGGCTCAGTCATTAACCTAGTGAAGTCATGCACAACATCCGGACAAAAGTTTTCTCCAGGAGGAATTTATAGTTTCAGTCTTGGTGGCTTCCATAGCTTTTGCCATAACGACAATGGTATCTTCAGTGGTGTAATACTTTCAGACACTCGTATTTCCGCTATCAAGTTTCTCTTCCACAGCATTGACAATATGTTCCACAGAGTACCGTGTGTACTGTATCTTAAAGGTCTTTATGACCCCTTGTTCTAGAGGCTGAATTAGAGATGTGTTTGGTGGCAAGTAAACCACTTCAACACCTTGAGTGTTGACTCATGGGATTCTCACTGGACATGGGCACCGTCTAATATCATAAGAACTTTAAAAGGCAGTCCCTAATTGGCAAGGTACTTTCTGACTTCAAGGACAAAGCATCAATGGGATCCATCTAGGAAGTGTTTCTGTTGTCCCAGCCTTCTTGTTGTACAACCAAGAGACTGGCAGCTGGTATTTATGTTTTTCCTCCAAGGTCTGGGGATTAGCAGCTTTATGGAAAAGGACAGTCCTGATCATGAACATGATTGCAGTCTGAGTTTATCTCTTCCTTCCTGAAATCCTGGTGCTTGCTTATCTTCCTTACTAATAGATGTCCTTTATGTCATTTTTTTTTTCCAGAATAGGGCCCCTTTGTCTGCACTAAAAACCTGTTCAAGCAGACATACTTTCTCCTCAATGATTTTCTTAAAGGCATCTGGGAACTCACCTGCTGCCTCCTGGTAAGCAGAAGCTGCTTCTCTTGTTATCTTGACAGTTTTCAAGCTACACCTCTTTCTCAAATTATCAAACTGTCCTTTGCTGGCATTAAATTCTCCAGCTTTGGATTCTTCACTTGTCTTTTGCTTTAAGTTGTTACAATAAAGACTTTGATTTTCTAGAATCCTATTAGAGTCTACAAATATGCCTTCCTTATAGCAATCCTGCACCCACATAAAAACTGCGTTTTCAGTACAAGATTAAAAAAGTATTTCACAAAAAAAGTGCAAGGTTTTTGTATCTGCTGGCATGGCTGTAAGTGACGGCTATCACAAATTTCCTTTTCTGCTTTTTTAATGGTCCATTACTTGGATTCATTAATCTTCAAATGGTGGGCAACTGCAGCTACAGACCAAAATCTACGGTATGTATTCAACTTTAACTTGTAATTTCATGACATTTCTCTGCTTCTTGGAAACACTTCTAGCATCACTTGTGGCATGATATGGGTACCAATGTGTTATTCAATGTCTAGGGTATTGCCCTATATATGATGAAAATATGCAAGAACCACAAGAGATTACTTTTTACTGTGATACACAATGTACTGGGGAGATGAACTGTGGTTCTCACAATGTGATTTCAGAAATACTTAATACCTCTCTTTTTCCTTAGATGTTTGTATTTGTGTACTGAAGGTATTAAGTATTTTCCAAAATACATAGTGAAAGAATAGAGAGTTTAAGTAATCAGTAGAGTAATTTTCATAATTCAAGTCTGTTGGAAACAGAGAACCACAGATATATTCACTAGAGGGATCCAGCTAGGAAATAAAATGTTGGATAATGATGCCAAGTGATTTGTACTAGAGGACAATGATGCTAAATACTGAATTTCTTACTGTCCATTGTAGATTGAGTGTCAATTAGTATTGAAGAAAAGGTGTTGGATCAGCCTGTGAAATGTGTTTCTGTTTAGAGCAGAAAATGGAACAACTCTCATCTTTTAGCCTGAGACATATGTATACTTTCAAAGAGAGATCATGGTGCACACCCTACAAAGAGCCAATTGAAAATTCTAACATAGAAATGCACCTGAAAATGTCCTAGATTTAGTACCATTATGGCTTTAATTTTTTTTTTGCTTTTATAGTTACCATTCATTTATTAATATATAATTAGGGTGACATGAGTAAAAATAGATAAACATGACAGTAATTAACTATAATCGTATCATTGTCACATGCTAGTCACTGTGCTAAATTATTTTATGTTGTGTTGTACTTTGAGGTATATACTTTCATTATCACTATTTTTTCTATGAGGAATCTGTGACTTAGAAAATTTGAGTAAATTGTCTAAGGTCTACAATATTTCAAACTAAATTGTCTGACTTTGGAAGTATTTCATTTCTGTTTATTAATATATTAAATGACAAATACTGTTTATATAAATATCACAAAGAGTACAGATATGTTTACTGGAGAATTTTCCATCTTCAAATTCTGCTTTTCAGAAACAATTGAAGCTAAGAGTTTTGTTTTAACTCTCCAGTAATTTAACACTCCTATCTAGGTAGATAACGTGCACCCCTTCCAAATCAGCATCCTGCTTTATATGTCCATGCACCAGAATTTTCCATTCTAAGCTATTATATAACTATTTTTGTAGCATATAGATTTTTTAAGGTTAAAAAGACTAATATTTTGAAATGTAAAGTCCTGGAGATATTACTAAAACACACTTACTTTTCAGTATTTGTCTTCTGCTCTTCATTGGCTCTCCATTTACTTATTTCTAAATTTTTATATAGTTGTATTTATTTAGTAGTGATTTTGTGCTTGTTTAGTTGAATTTTGTCATCTGTAATTTTTTATCTCCTCCTTCCTCAGAGAAGAAGCTCTTGTGTAATTGAAAATGTCTTTTCTACTTATATTAAAAAAAAAACCCATAAAACTCAAATCATACCGTTTCCTCCCATTTAATTCTGTATTTACTCTACTGTCTTCTGGAAATGAATATTAGTATACAAAAGGCCAAGTTCAGAACTATATTTTAGCTGTCAGGTGCCTTGCATTTTTGATCTGCTTACTTTTAGTTGTTTTTATTTTTACTGAAGTTCAGTAACTTTATCAAGACATACCTTAGTATAAATCACTCTATGAAATTTTTCTGATATTTAACATACCTATTCAATAAGTAATTTTTTGATAATTTTATTCAATGTAATGTCAGCTGTTTCTTCTTCTTGTTTTCTATTTCAGGATCACTTATCATGTGAATGTCTTTGGCCATTTCTATATTGCCGCATGAGATGTAGCTCAGCGTAACAGTTAAGTACCTACACTCAGATAAAGACCTGATTAGGTTTCAACAGTAGTTCCATCATTTAGTTGCTGTGTGACCACAGGATAATCTCTCTTAGCCTCAGTTAATCCACTGAGCTTATCCTCTGGAATGTGGAAATAATAAGATAATTTTCTTCAGAAGATTTTTGTGATGATTAAATAAATTTACAAATATAAGCTGCTTAGAACAGAGCCAAGAAAATGGTCATACTATATTGAATTTAGCTATTAATATTTCTTCTTTTTGCTTCATCACTTTTTTTCTGTAATGACTTTTATTCTTTTATCTATCCCTCTGTATTGTACTTGTTCTCCAAATATCTTCATACCACTACTTGTTTTAATAGCTTGTATTCTCATTTCAATATTTTCAAATTTATGAAATGGTTTTATTATTATTTTTAATCACTGAGATCTTCCAGGACAAAGTATTTTTTTTTTCTATTTATGAGAAGCTGTAAGAGCTTTAAACTTCTTGTTGCTTCTTCTGTTTAAGATATTTGTAAAAACTGTTCTTTTTTCACTAATTTATTTTAGATTGTTGAGAAATGTTTGTGTAAAATATTCTTATGTTTCTAGGCCTGAAATTTATAATTCGTCTATAATTTTAAATTATTCTCCACTTTAATGTATGTATCTATTCATAGATACCAACTTGGTAGCTGTAGTGAGGAGCAAGGATACTACAGGAAAATTAAGCCTCAGCTCCATAATCTTTGTGATCCTATTTTTATAAAGAACTCTGAAATTATTGACTACAAGGAAAACAAACAAACAAAAAAACTTTACTCAGGAAAAGTGTCTCTATGCAATAAATACAAATGCAATGTTTTCCTTTGTTTCTTCTTTTTGATCATTTTGAAGGATTTCAAGTGTGGGACTTGAATAAGCCTTGAATCCATCATATTTTATTCAGAGTTGCTTAAAACATTTTCTTTTCTTTTCAAAAAACAGTACATCTTCAAACTGGTAAATAGCATAGGTAATAAAAAAGGCCTTGATCTTTATTTTGAATGTGGTACCATAATGCGCTGTCATTTTTTTTTCAGATGGAAATAAGTGGTTAAATCCAGAACTATGCTTTTGCCCTGCATTAAGATATAAACCTACAAATATTTACATAAAAATCAGATTGGAGACTGTCCTATGATGAATCAGAATGAATAAATGTATGTGTACTTGTATCTTTCTACCACCTGGCCCCCAGGAGCCAGACATGTGAAATGTTTATTGCTCTCACAGGAACAGTCTCAAGTACTTGTAGTTCTTTTTTATAGTATTAGAACCGAAAGGATGTGTATATATCTATATCTATCTCTATATCTATGTGTGTATACATATTGTTATAAGAAATTGACTCATAGGATTATGGAGGGTGGTAAATCCAATATCTGCAGGGTGAAAACCCAGGAGAGCTGTTACCACAGTGTCAGTCCAAAGGCTAGCTAACTGGAAACCCTGGAGAGCCAATATTCCAGTTCAACTTTGAAGGTCATGTGTGTAGAACCAGGAAGAACCAATGTTGCAGATGTATCCAAAGGCAGTCTGCTAAAGAAATACTTTCTTGCTTGGGGGAGGCCAGTCTTTTTGTTCTATTCAGTGACTCAATTGATTGGATGAGATCCATCCATATTATGGAGAGCAATCTGCTTTGCTCAAAAGCCACTGATTTAAATGTTAATCTCATCTAAAATTGCTCTCAGAGAAATACCCAAAATAATGTTTTATCAAATATGTTGGCTTCCCATGACCCAGACAAATGGACATATAAAATTAACCAGCACAGTAATTATCTTAGGGACTGAAATGAACTATCAGTTAATGAGATCCCTAATAATTAATATTTACTTGTTGTGATCAATCATAAACCAATATGATAACATAAGAAATAATAAAATCCCTTTCTTTCCAAAACATGGGTGTACATTCAGTGTTTAAAAAAAAAAAGAATGAAAAAAAAGTAAAAGTCTTGTGAGGAGGGTATAGCTCTGTGGTAGAGTGCATGCCTAGCATGCATGAGGTCCTGGGTTCAATACCCAGTACTTCCAATAAAATAAATAAATAAGTAATTAAATAAGTAAATAAATCTAATTACTTTACCCCCCACATCTTTTTTTTAAAGTAAAGTCTGTATATGACATCATCCCATTTACAAATAGTCCTTCTGAAAATTGGCAGTTAAGTTCTGACCGTGCAGGAGTAAAGTCTATTATGTAAAGAGTTAACAACTGATACATAAACAGCTTCAAAAAAGACATTTCCTCAAAAATTTAGACAACTGAATTTATTGTTCAAAATCAACATGTTCTTTATTAAATTCATTGTGTTTGACTTACTATTTTCCAATTTGAAAACTTGATTAAAAATGAAATTATAATTTTTAAAGACTTGGAGAAAGTTTTTCTTTTATCTTGAAATCCCAGCTGCTAACTTTTAGACCATCTAGCCAATTTACAAGTGAACTAGTTTCTAAATGTGTTTTTGTAACATCATGAGATAAACACACAGCTGATTGTCATTTATTTTTACGATATTAACGGTTGATTACTATACAATCAATTGGATCAGTTGACCTAATGTCAAGTTGGCAGCTAAGCCATCTGGAAAAGTGCTTTTCTATTTTCAGGGTTTGGTATCAGAAGTATTTGGAGAAAGCACTGGGAGTGTCTTTCATTCAGCTCTTCTGAGGTTCATTTTTCAGACTATTCCTTTGGGATATTCAGATAATGAGGTGTTAATAAAGCACTGTGTTCCTTGTCAACTCTTACATAGTGCTTACTATGTGCTGAACACTTGTCTGAGTACTTTTATATAGTAATACTCTTAATTCTCACAGTAAATCTATGAGCTATGTGTGTTCTCATGCCCATTTTAAAGACTGAGGTAAATGAGGCACAGAAGGTTAACTAATTTTTCCAAGTTCATTGTGGTAGTAAGAGATGGAAGCATGATTCACACCCACATAATCTGGCTGCTCAGTCCATGTTCTTAACCACTTCAGTTTACCGCTTCTACATTATAGGAATTCATGCAACATTATTGCTAATTGTTCATACTATATGTTAAAGAGCTTATTCAGTATGGCATAAGATGAAAATATACAAAAATAAAGAGGCTTCTATGGTGGAAAAGATAAATGCATATCCATATATAGCAGGAAAATGCAAAATAAAACCTCAAAGAGAAGCTGTATTATATCCACCATGAGACTGGAAAATTTTTAAGTGTAATATCATCAAGGGATAGCAAGGATGTGATAAAACCAGAAAATGTATACACTTTTGACAGATGTTAAATAGTGTAAATCCAATAAAAAACAGTTTGACCTGTTTATTAAAATTAGATATACATACACTTTCTGTGTCTGCCTTTGACAGCTGACCAGCAATCTCATCCCTAACTGTAAGGCCTAAAGAAACTCTTGCATTTACTGCATTACTTTCCAATTTTCTCCATCAAAATTCCAATTTAATGAAATCAGCAGAATTTTGTTGTTGTTTTTTGGGGAGGGTGCCAGAAATCCTCCTTTCTGAAGTTTCCAGGTGGTTTTTTTCTGGAAGACAGATTGTGGTTTGCCTCCCTAGTACAGTAGGTACAGGAAGATTGACTGCTAACAGCTTTGTTATCTTCCAATGTTGTGTTTGGACAGTTAACTTATTCTGTGGCAGAGAAACTTCTGGATCCTACATCAGGAGATTTTTCTCTAACTCTAGCATTCTACTTAACGTTGACAAAAATGCTGCCTTTCTAAACACTGCTCATGTTCTTTTAAAAATGTCTTCCTCTAACTTCACATTTAAGACAGCCTTTCTACAGTACCAAAAAATAGCATGTTTTATGGGAAAAGGATGACTTTTAATAATGGTTGTCAGACAATACCTATTAATTCCAAGCCATGTGCTCACTTATGAAACCACTTTATTGAACACTTAAAAGGTAATTTTTGTATGGGAAATTTTAAGCATTTTCCAGTAACCCTATGGATTATTATAGTATTAGTATGAACTAAATGAAAAAATCGAAAAATAAAGGGGACGATTTTTTCACACATAACAAAGTACGAATTAAACATCACACTTACTGGATTTTAATTTTTAATCTACAACTGAAAAATTGTGGTGACTGTAGAGTAGAATGAAAGAGCACAGAGTATAGAGTGAGAAGACAAACATTCAATGTCTGCTTTTGTGGCTTGGGCATTTCTGAGCTAAAGCCATAAAATAATGGCAAGGAAACCAATCACATAAGGTGTACATATAAGCCAAAATGATTTGAAAATTAGAAGTACTATACAGTTATATTAAGAATTATTGGCCAAATGAGAACATGAGTTATACTACAAAGAAGTGCTTGTTTTATATTCAACATTTCCTATCTTTTGTTTTCCTAGGTATAGACTAGCAGTAGGTCAGAGCTTTAAAATGTGCTACAAGTCATGAAAACTTGAAAGTTTGAATAAGTGAGAATAGCATAAAATTTACTTAATTATGGCATGTGCTGTATATAACTCAGAAGTTCAAGTTTTCATGACTTTGAAATATAAAAAATACATGATGGGGATAATGGATAGTAGGGGGAAAGACAGGTGTGTGATAGAGTAAGCATGCTAATTAGCTCGGTAGTATATATATTATTATATTATTCTATCTATTTTAAAAATTCATTGCTTGTTTAAAAGATGCACACATTTAATGCCCTTTAAATCATCCTTGCAAATCACAACTAGACACTTGGCCTATAACATATAATTATACCAGGAGGTTCAACTTACATTTTGTCTAAAATCATAAGTACAGTTACATACCCTAAAAGTGAAAAAATGAAAAGGATAGGAAAATAATCTACCTAAATAAACAGAAGAAAGGAGAAGAGGGAGGAAGGTAGGGAAAATAAATGAAAGAAAGGAAAAGAAATATTAGATTCTTCCCAAAATTATTTGAAGTGACAAACTCTAGTAATGTTCAAATGGGTAAATAATTTAATGATTTCATTTTGGGTACATATTCAATTTATGGCTCAAACTCTGTATTGAGTATCTTTATAGTTTTTTACCTCCCCTCACCATATTTCCCCTTAAAATAGTTTTAAAAGTTGGTTTTTGTATATCAGGCCAAAGGTAGTATTCTACAGTGATGGGTTAGGTTATCTGGATCCCATGTGATTCTCTATCTCAGGCTGTTCCTGAACCTTGACTCATGACACTTGACCTCTCTTTTTGCTATGCTACAACCTATCAGCTGAAGTATCCACAACTGTTATGACTGTTCTCCTGGCATGTTCAGGACTTTTTTTCCTTGCCCTTCCAACCCCAACTTTAAGATTGACTAGGCCCACCTCCCTCATGATAGTGGAGACTCTCTGGAATCCACGAGGCCTGGGCCTCATCCCACCCCTGGCTTCTGGAGCTATTGACCCTGCAGCTACTGTTGTGGGATCACTTCCTCATCACCAAAGCAACACTATGGCAGGTGCATGGGTTTTTTATTCTTACTCACCTTTTAATCACAAGTGTGGTATAATTCCTATTCCTCACAGAGACCTAAGTGCCTGACAAACTCACTCCATCCTGTGCGAAACACTTTGTGATGCTGTTTCTTCCAGAATCCTAAATGAGAAGACCACATGCCAATCTGCTTTTAGCTCCTCTTAAACTGACGTTTCCATCCTCTCAGCGATTTCCACATTCCCTTTGTGGACCAAAGCTTAAGAGTAAAAAGTGATAAAAGTCTGGTTTTCTGATAAATATAGATAACTGGTTTTTTGTGGGGTTTTTTTGTCTTTGTTTTTATTTAACCATCCAAAACTCTCTACTCACCTCATCAGCAAAGATCCTTTTCTTCTTTTATTTCTAAGCAGAACCCATCCACTTTCTCTATGGAGTATCAAGGTCTTGTTTTAAGAGTGGGAAGACTGAAAAAAAAAAAGGCAAAAAATTGTTAAGGGAAATATATCCAGTGATTACACAAAATATTAACCTACTACTAAATTATTTATACTATATGCTATGGTTTATAAAAATAAAAGCAAACAATTGATAGAGATTCCCATTACAAAACTATTATGTGCTAATCTTAGCTTTTATTTTCTACATATTCACATCAACATACCATAGACTACAAAACATAAGTCAATTTAAATTATCAATAATATAGGTACTAATTCAAAATCCCGTAACTCAATATACTATTCCTATAGTCCTGACAAAATCCAAGATTAAACCTATGAATTCCAGTATATGGTTCTGGTCATTGCTTCCTTACCAATGAACATGTTATACTTTCCATTAAAACATAAACTTACTAAAGTTGCTTATGCGCTTGTTTTATGATTCAGCAATTCTACTTTTAGACTTACACCCAAAGGAAATGCACACTTCTGTTTATTAAAAGACATGTATACATTTTTCTTATCAGCTTTATTCCTGATGGCTAAAAACTAGAAATAACCCAAATGCAGATGAGTGATAAAAAATGTATATGCCACAACGTGATGAATCTCACAGGTATTATGTTTAAAGCAAGTAAAAAACCACCTTACTCTGTGATTCCATTTGTATGAAGTTCAAAAACAGATACAGCTAATTTACGGTCATAGTGGACAGAACATGTGTTATTTCCCATGTGTCAGGAAAGAACACAAACAAGGCTTTTTTCAATGCTAGGCATGTTCCATAGCTTGATAGGTAGAGGTTACATGAGTATCCAAATATATAAAAATCCATCAGAGTAAATGCTTACCAATTTATGAATTTTGCACACTTCACTATACTAATGTTACACACTGCTCCTCCAAAAAAATGTAGGTGCAAGCAATAAGTTTTAAACCTATGTGTTTCTTTGGAGGAATATAGTGAATTATAAAAGAGTTCATGACAAAGTATTAGCCTTTTTCCCTAAAGGGTTAATTAACTTTACTAGCATAATCATATTAGTATCTGAATTTTTTTGTTACCTTCCTCTTTCCCTTTAGATGTTATTAATGTCAAGAGGACTGACATGTAAGGCTAAATAATTCATAGTGTTTAGATACATTCTTAACCTTATTGTACTTGAGAGCAAAGCATATGGAAATTTCAGAGTCCTTGGGGGTAGTGGATCTGTACTACAAAACATTGCTCTTTTCATGTTCCAGCTGTGTAAGCTTAAGCACATCTTTCAACCTCCCTGAGTATCATTTAGGTTTCTTATCTGTAAAACTGAATACTTACATGAATATGTATAATATCTATTGCACAGGGTCATTTGAGTTAAAAGGAATCAGATTAAATGATGCCTAATAGACCAAATGATAAAATGAGTTACTTAACATGTAGTCAGTTTTGTATTCTTTGTTAAATATCGCCACTTAATATTTTCAGACAGAAGTGAAGTGATGAGGATACGAGTGGAGGTGAGGGTGAGAGTAGAAGGAAAGATAAATAAAACTGAGCTTCTACTCTTTGTCCTTTTACAATCAATAAGTCATAGTGAAACTAGGACACTTATATCTATCATTAAATATACAGCAAAATAATTATACAATGAGTGATACAAAGCAGAGGGTGATTAGCTTAGAAGAGCATCTCTCCTTTGGGGCTCAGGAAAGATCATGTGAGGGGAAAACACATCTGAGGCAGTCTTTTGAATATAATAGATGTTTACACAGGTGCATTATGTAAACAGTTTATAATGTAGGAATGCACATCTCTAGGAAGCATATGATTAGTTTAAATTTAGCATAAATATTTAACATATATAATGAGTAGCAGAAAGTAAAGTGGAAATTATGTAGGTCACAGAAATATTGTAAAATAACAAGAGTTCCATATTTTGTCATTGTAAAAAATAGGTCCATATATTTTTGTAAATTAAGTAACAGGAAATATTATCATTTTCCCTCCTTCACTACAGAATTTATAGTAAGACTACTACTTACAGATACAGTAAAATATTAATAGCAGTAATGAGGATGCAAAACAATCATTTTTAAAATTCATAAGAATGTAAGAAATTCTTCCTATGAATTCAAGAAAATATCTATATCTTTTTAAAAATCGTTTTCTTCATTTCTGTATCCAGATTAATGAATAGTCTCTGGATAGGATCTGATGAGAATAAAAAGTGTTAATCGCTGTAGACAATGTTTGTGTCCTGCCAAAATTCATATCCTGAAACCTAATTTCCACTGTGATGGTATTTGGAGGTGGGGCTTTTGGGAGATGACGATTTGGTCATGAAGGCAGAGCCCTCATACATGGGATTAGTGACCTTGATCTTGGATTTCCCAGCCTCCAGAACTGTGAGAAATAAATGTTTGTTGTTTAAGGCATGTAGTCTATGGTATTTTGTTATAGCAGCCCAAACAAACTAATTTAGCTGCTAAAATTAAGAGACTTACTGCCTGGACATTCCTTTGGGCTCAAATATGATTCTCAAATTTCTAGGCAGATCCTATTCAGCAACAAAGACCTCAAGATTCACATATTGAGACAGATAAGGACTCTGCTTTCCTCTGGAGCCCCGGCAATAAGAACAGCATCTTAACTCAGCAGCTGAAAACTCCCATCTCTACTCTGATCTGCCTCTTTCCTTCTTGCCTTCGTCTCTACCCTACTATCATTTTCCATTCTCCCCGCTCCCTCTTCCACCCTCTCTCCACACACACAAACACATGCACCCATATTTTGGCAGGAGGTGGTATAACTGACATTTGATATTTGCTCAACATATCTAAAAATATAGCTTAGCATCAAAACTTAAATTTAACTGCTTTCTTTAAAGTTAACATCTTGTTTATTGAAAAACTGTCAATGCTTTCCTCCAAGTTAGAAATACTCTCTTAAAATAATGGTTTACTGAGAAAATCCTATAGATGTTCAACAGTAGAAGTATGAATAGTGTTGCTGCAATTCAACTATTTGTGAGCAATTCCTGATGAGAATTTCTCAGTCTGATCTAAAAGCAGTAATGGTAATTAATTTTCTTTCTTATACAGAGACTGAAAAGATGCTGTAGAACACCTTGAAAACGAGTGATTTGAAATGCCTTATTAACATGGCCACAGGTTAATACTAAGAAAAAAAAAGAATTTTTGACAATGAAAATGACAATATTTTTGTTATTTCTTCTTGTTACCTTAATCAAAGCTATACTACCTCCATAGATGAATCTAAGTTTTTGAGACTTGAGGTTTTATAAAAATTGTTGGACTCTCTATAAGAATACAGAATTATAAATAGAAAATTAGGTACATGGCCTTAGAAGGGCCTGTACAAGTGAGAGATTTTTAAGCTTAAATTTTGTTAGACTCAGAACAAATTCATCCCAGCACTCTATCAAGAATGTGAGAAACTCATTTCTGACTATACACAAAATTGTGCTAAGGTTTTCTTAGCTTTCCTCTGATGAAACAATTTTGAAGTAGCCTGTAAACTAATAATACCCTCCATTTTGGAGGATAGAGGACTCCTGACCACTAAGAATTTGAATCTAAAATTTTAAAGGTGGAATGGTATGTATTTTATTTCGTATCCTAACCTTACACATATCAGTGTTCTTACCATTCATCTCTTTTTATTTTTAAAAATACTTTTTCTACATATTTCAATAAATACAAAGTACATTTCCTTTCAGATGACTTTTTAATTTATTGTTCTTAGTTGTGTGTGAACTCTATTCATTATCACTTTTATTGAAACATGCCTTATATTTTGCTTTTCTCTTTTAACACATAGCACACTCTATCTATCTGTCTGATTTCTTGACAGATGAATTATTGATCTTACATAAAAACAAGATTCTTAGAGTGATTATTTGGCTTCACTACACAAAAGACTCTGGGAGAAAAAAAATGTATATATATTCACTTCTAGTTGGTTTTAGAATTTTGTTTGCTTGATTGTCCATCTCTTCTATACTCAGAAATGTCTTCATTCTTTGCTTGAACTTTACATCAAATCAACCTCAGGCAAAAGCTTTTTCTGACTTGAAACTGAATTGAGTTCCTCTACTTTGTATTTCAATATTTCATTCAAAGTTGCTCTGAAGAGAAGATTTAGCTAGCTTCCCCAGCCTTTCAGCTTTTTATTGACAATACTTTTTCATTTTTTTCTGTTATCCCAACCATTACTCAAAAGATATTTAAGAAGTTCTCACAGTTGGAAACACAGGTAATCCCTCTCTTACAAGCTACCAAGGAACACTGATGAGCCCATTGTCATGGACACTATTGATGCCCACTGAAAATCAGTAATGATTGCAACAAAAATAATTAACAGAGACCATAAAAATATCTATCTTGGGATGAATGAAAGGACTCCACATAATTTACATTATTTTTGATTTACATATATATTAAAGTAGAGGCATGAAAATCTTAGTAAAACCTGAGGTCTTAGTATATATTGGTCAAATCCCCTGGCAGTATAGCATAAATTTTGCAACACTGGGTTTATTTACTTTTAATAATGCAGAAGTGACATTTAAAAAAATTTAAGATGAATGTGGCATTTTGTATAAAAAAATCCTCAACAATCTCACTGCCTGTGCAAAATCAACATTTATTAAAGGTTAAACAGCTTTCTTTGGTAAATGGCAAATTACATTGATAACATTTCAATTTAATTTGATGAAATTCAATAAGTATAATTAAGCATTATTTATTTCACTGAATTGGATGATGGAGAATATAATGCAGGTTCTCTGTTACAGAGAGAGTACTATATTTTGAGAAAATAACAAATAAATCAAAACCAAGAAAAGAATTTGAAGAATACTTTACAGAGGCTTGAAAAATATACATTTTTAATCATATGCTACACAATGTGCTAGAACACTACACATTGAAAATAAGAATGATGGTTTAAAGGTACCGACATAACAAAATTTCAAAATATCTGTGTTACAACACTAAAGTCATATCTGGTATGAAAAAAGATTTTGGATTCAGGCACACACATGGCTCATTAATTTTATTTTAATTGAGATGTAACTGACATATAAAGTTGTGTATGTTTAAGGTGTACAACATGTTCATTTCCTAAATTTTTACATTGCAATACAAATACCACTGTAGCATTAGCTAACATCTACATCAGGTCACATTAACTACCAGATTGTTTTTTTTGTGTATTTAAGGTCTGGTATCAGCAACTTTAAAGTATACAATAGAGTATCATTAACTATAATCTCAAGGCTGTGCATTAGATCTCCAGAACCTATTCATTTTCTAACTGCAGTTTGTACCCACTGATCAACATCTGCCAAATTCCCCCACCCCCAATCCCTGAGTGATTACCATTCTACTTTGTTTCTATAAGTACAGCTTTTTTAGAGTCACATATATGTGGTATCATACTGTATTCTTCTTTCTCTGTCAGAATTATTTCACTTAGCATAATGCCCTCTAGGTCCATCCGTGTTGTCACAATTGACAGGATTTCCTTTTTTCTCATGGGTGTTTAGTATTCCACTGTATATACATCAGATCTTCTTTATCCATTTATCTGTTTATGGACACTTAGATTGCTTCTATATCTTGGCTATTTTGAAAAATGCTACAGTAAGCAAAGGAGTGCAGATATCTTTTCCATGTTGTGTTTTCATTTCCTTTGGATATATACCCAGAAGTGGGGTTGCTAGATCATATGGTAATTCTATTTTTAATTTTTTGAGGAGCATCCATACTGTTTTCCAAAATGGCTGAACCATTAGTTGTTTTCTCATTAACAGTGCATGAAGGTTCCCTTTTCTCCACATCTTGCCAACAATTTTTATCTCTTCTCTTCTTAATAACAGCCATTCTAACAGGTGAAGTGGTATCTCATTGTGGTTTTGATTTCCATTTCCCTGATGAATAATCATGTTCAGCACCTTTTCATATACCTGTTAGCCATTTGTGTTTATTCCTTGGAAAAAACTTCCATTCAGTTCTTCTGCCTATTTTTTAATCTAATTGCTCACTTTGTTGTTACTGAGTTGTATGAGTTCTTTATGTATTTTGGATATTAACCCTTACCAGATAAATGGTTTGTAAATATATTCTCCCAAGCTATATGTTGCCTTTTCATTTTACTGATTATTTCTTTTGCTGTGTGCAAGGTTTTTGGTGTAGCTATCCCTAGTTATTGAGTTTTGTTTTTTTTCTTTGTGCCATAGGTGTCGTCATATCCAAAAAAGCACTGCCTAGACTAATGTCAAGAAGTTTTTCCCTATTTTTTTCCAGAAATTATATATTTTCAGGTATTATGCTTAAGTTTTTAATCCATTTTAAGTTAGTTCTTATGAGTTGTGTAAGATAGGGTTCCAATTTCATTTACTTTCATGTGGTTATCCAGTTTTCCAACTATTTATTGAAGAGAATACTTTTTCCCTATTCAGTGTTCCTGTCTCCCTTGACAAATGTTAGTTGACCATATATTGGAGGGTTTACTTTTGGAAACTGGTTCTGTTCTATTGGTCTGTGTCCCTTTTTATGCAAATTACATACTGCTTTTATTATGGTAGCTTTGTAGTAGAGTTTGAGATCAGGGAGTTTGGTGTCTTCTGCTTTATTCTTCTTTCTCAGGACTGCTTTGGTTATATACAGTCTTCTGTAGTTCCCTACAAACTTTAGGGTTGTTTTTGCTATTTCTGTGAAAAATACCATTGAGGTTTTTACAGGTATTGCATTGAGTCTACATAAGACTTTGGGTAGGATGAGTGTTTGAACAGTATTAATACTTCCAGTCCATGTATAAAGAGTATCTTTCCATTTGTTTGTGTCTTTGATTTTATTCATCAAAGTCCGGTAGTTTTCATTGTCAGATCTTTTACTTTTTTTGGTTAAATTTATTCCTAAATAAACTGTTTTTGATGCTATTATGAATGGAATTGTTTTCTTTTAAAAAATATTTTATTGTTACAGAAATGCAAGTATCTTCCATATGTTGATTTTAATATCCTGCACTTAATTTGTTTACTTAAACAGTTTTGGGGTTGTATCTTTAGATTTTTCTAAACATAAGATCATATCATCTGCAATTAAAGACAATTTTCCTTTTTCTTTTTGGATGTGGATGCTTTTATTTCTTTACCTTGCTTGATTGTTCTAGATAGGGCTTCCTGTACTGTGCAGAATAAAAGTGATGAGAGTGGGCACATCTGTCTTGTTTATGATCTTGGAGGAAAAAACTTTCACCATTAAATGTGATGTTTGTTTTCTATGGGTTTGTCACATATGGCTTTTATTATATTGAGTTATGTTCTTTTGATAATCAATTTTTTAAGAGTTTGTATCACAAAGTAATACTGTATTTTGTCAAGTGTTTCTTCTGCAACTATTAAAATAATCATATTATCTTTTTATCTTTCATTCTGTTGCCATGGTGTATTATATTTGTTGATTTGTGTAAGTTAAATCATACTTGGATCCCAGGGATAAATCCCACTGGGTCATGGTGTATAATCCTTTTAATGTACTGTTGAATTTTATTTGCTATTATTTTCTTGAAAATTTTTGCATTTACAATCATCAGGGATATTATTCTGTAGTTTTCACTTCTTGCAGTGTCCTAATGTGTCTTTGGTATTAGAGTAATGCTAACCTCATAAAATGTGTTTGGGGTGCTCTCTCTCTTCTTCAATTTTTTGGGAAGATTTTGAAAATAATCGGTGTTAATGCTTCTTTAATTGGTTGGTAAAATTCACTAGTAAAATGATCTAATCCTTGGATTTTCTTTGTTGGGGGTTTTATTATTGATTCAATCTCCTTGCTATTGGTCAGTTCAGATTTTTTATTTCTTCATGATTCAGTCTTGGTAAGTTGTATATTTCTAGGAATTTATCCATTTCTTCTAGGTTATCCAATTTGTTGGCAAGTTTTTCAGAGTAGCCTCTTATGTTCCTACATATTTCTGTATCAGTTATGTCTTCTCTTTTATATATGATGCTATTTTTTGAGTCTTCACTCTTATTTTCTTAGTCTAGCTAATGGTTTGACAATTTTGTTTATTATCTCAAAAATTAGCTCTTAGTTTTGTTGATCTTTTCTACTGTTTTTATGGTCTCTTTTTCATTTATTTCTGCTCTGATCTTTGTTATTTCTTTCCTTCTGCCACTTTGTGTTTTGTTCATCTTTTTCTAGTTCCTTGAGGTATAATTAGGTCATTCATTTGAGGTCTTTCTTTTTTTCTTAAAATATGCATTTATTACTATAAAATTTCCCCCTAAGAACTACTTTTGCAATATCCTATAGGCTTGAATGTGCTGTGTTTCCATTTCATTTGTTTTGAGATATTTTAAATTTTTCCTTTTGTTTTGTTCATTAATTCACCGGTTGTTCAGAAGTGTTACTTACTTTCCATGTTTGTAAATTTTCCAACTTACTTCTCATTGTTGATTAATTGTTTGATATCATTGTGGTTGAAAAAGGTACTTGGCATGATTTAAGAATATGTTCAGACTTGGGTTTTTTTGGCTTGTCATTTGATCAATACTTGTGAATATTCTGTGTGAACCTGAGAAGAATGTGCATTCTGCTTCTATTAAATGGAATGCTATCCATATAACCGCTGGGTTCATTTGATCTAAAGTATGGTTGAAGTCCAACAAAGTTCCCTTGTTGTATTTCTGTCTGGATGATCTATCCATTGCTGAAAGCAGGATACTGAATCTCTTTATTGTTATTATGCTACTGTCTGTTTCTCCCTTCAGATCTGTTAGTAATTGCATAATATATTTAGGTGCTCTGATGTTGGGTGAATATATATTTAAACATTTTATATCTTATTGATGAGTTAATCCCTTTATCATTATATGAGCTTCTTTCTTTCTTGTTACCTTTTATTTTGGCTTAGAGTCGATTTTGTCTGATACAATTGTAGGTGCCTCCACTGTATTTTGGTTTCTGCTTGCATGGAATATCTTCTTCCATGCCTTCATATTAAACCCTAATGTGTGTCTTTAAATATTAAGTGAGTCTCTTGTAGACAGCACATAGTTGGGTCTTCTTTTCTTAATCTATGCAAATATTTTATGCCTTTAGATTGGATAAATCAGGTCATTTACATTTAGAGTAATTATTGCTATGTAAGAACTTACTAATGACATCTTATTAAACTGTTTTCTGGCTGTTTTATAGCCTCAGTGTTCCTTTTTTTCCCCTCTTGCTGCCTAGCTTTTTGGGTTGGTGATTCTCCTTGGTGACGTGTTGTGATTCCTTCTCTTTATCTTTTGTGAATCCACTATAGGTTTTTGCTTTATGATTACCATGAGGCTTATATAAAATATCTTATAGATATAGCAGTTTATTTTGTGCTGATAGCAACTTAGCTTCGATCTCATACAAAAATTACTTTCTTCCCCATCTTTGTATTTTAATGACACAATTTACCTCTTTTCATATTGTGTGTTCATTAACAAATTATAGTGTTATTTGTAATACCCTTTTTATCTTTACACTATAGTTAAGAGGTTAACACATCATCATATTACAGAATAGAGGTATCTGAATCAGACTATATATTTATCTTCACCAGTGTGTTTTATATTCTCATATGTTTTCAGGTTGCTAATTAGTGTCTTTTTATTTCAGTGTGAAAATCTCCTTTCAGCACTGCTTCTAAGGCAGATCCAGTGGTGATACACTCACTCAGCTTGTTTGTCTGGGTAAGTTTTTATTTTTCCTCATTTCTGAAGGGTAACTTTTCCAGATAGAGTATTCTTGACTGGCTACTTTATTCTTTGAGCATTTTCAATATAATCTTTCCATTCTTTCCTGGCTTCTAAGACTTTTTTCTGAGAAATCCATGATAGTCTAATGAAGGTTCCTTTGTAGCTCACAATCTTTTTTCTCCTTCTGCTTTTAAGTTCCCCTTTGATTTTTGACAGTTTCATTATAATTTGTCTTGGAGAAGATTTTATTTTGGATTCAAGTCCTGAAGTAATTTATTAACTTCATGAACTTGGAGGTTCAAACCCCTCCCCAGATTTGGGATATTGTCAGCCATTTAAGGACATAGCAAGAAGGTAGTTATATGCAAGATGCTAACAGAGCGTTCAAGGCCAAACCCTGCCAGACAGTCTTCTTGGGTTTTCAGCTTACAGAATTATGAGAAAAACAAGTATCTGCCAAGTCACTCATTCCATGGCATTTTGTTACGGCAGCCTAGGCCGACTATCACAAGAGCGTCAATAATAAATATTTAACTTCTACATGTGTTATTTTCAAATTGTAAAGAAACTCATGTTGATAATATGTATATAACCTATTATTATGATAGAAGAATTCTTAATTGGTAAAAGTATGAATGACTTCCAAAAAAGACATCATTATGCTATAATTGCAATTGTTATTATACATAAAATTATATAATATTTTATATTCAATCTAAAATAAAATTGATTTATTTAGACCTTTTTATTATCTGAGGTTTTTTCCTGTGAATTTTTTCTTTTCTTTCTTTTTTTTTTTTGAAATGGGTGATTTCTCAAAACAAAGAGAATGTAAGGCATATGGAAGAAAGTGCAAATGGGTCACGTTGTCACACAAGATTAGGAGCTAGAAAACAGTCCAGTTTAATGTCAGACTCCCACAATGCCATTCATTGACGATGTAGAACTAATGATTAGTTTGTGTATGGAGAAAATTTTTAATTTTAGATTTGGGGCTATTATAGAGTTACAATAAATCACCTAGGACATAAAGATTAAAAAAACATCCTTTCAAGAAACAGTAAAAATCCATGCCAAAATCTGTTCAAATCAGAATTATACTCATATGCTTTTCAGACACTCAGGAAATAATAATATTAACTCAAACCACTATTCTCATGCTTTGGTCTCTAATTTTAAGTTTAAATTTTATCCCAGCATTTTTATAATTACATTTTAAAAAGCTATCAAATTCAACTATGCATGTTGAAAATAAGCTACTGTATTATTTAGGATCTTAGATATCTCTAAAGCCTGATTTTTTGGACTAAGTTTAGAAATGTGCATATAAAACATGAGTTTTGATCAATTTAAACTAGTATTAACATATTCTTGGCCCCAGTTATGTGTATACAAAGGACAAATAGAAGTTTGATTAAAGAGAGATATACTTTTTGCAACAGAGAAAGATTCATAGACTAACATTTCCTCCCAGCTCGTGTTTTACCAGTCCACGAAAGCTGAGCCAATATGAGTCATAGTCCATTATCCAGTATGGTCACTGCAATAAAGCCAGAAGTCTCAGTCATGATTAGATAATATTTGGGGGAAACTTTATTATCCACTGACCTTGCAAGGAGTGGCACTGAATGCAGAGCAAGAATCCTGGCAGGCTGTGCCATGGTTTGTGAAAACAATGTTAGCTCAGAGAAAAATACATGCCTCTGGGCTGAACTGTGTGCATTTTTGTGTTCTTCTCTCCACATCTACCATTTCACAAATTTAGGTCAAATTCCAGTGCAAGGCATATTAAACAAGGTTCAGGATATTTTGCCATTTTGTTTTCTAAATCCCACAGACAACGTCAAATTCTTAATTACATTATACTTCGCTGTTTTTCTAAGGAAAACTATATATTTTTCTTTCACAAATATTATACAACCAAATACAGTTAAATACACAAAGCAAAATACATAATCTATCTTTGTCCCAACAACGTAATTGCTTTATTAGCTTCTTTTGGATGTTTTCTCTTAAAATCACACATCACCATCGTAAATGCGATGGGAACAGGAAAGCCGTATGTTAAGGATACCTGAGGAATCTAAATAGTGGGTACCTAGACAACAGCAGTGAGCGAATTTCTCCTTTTCTTCTAGGAAGGCAGAAGAAATGCATGCTATGAGTTGTACTGCCCAAGAAAAAGAGACCAATTCAAGAGAAGGTACTAATATACAAAATGATCATCTTCTCTCTTTCTTTCTTTTTGGGTTTATTATTTTTCTATTCCTATCAGGTACTCAAACCTTACCCTATCTCTTCTAACAGAAACAACAATATTTACAAAAGTTAGTTCATGATAATGAGCTATGAAGAGAGCTGTAAGTTCTCATAAGAGTGCTTTCACTTAATACAGAAAAAGAGAACAGTGTTTGACAGAAATAATCACGGAATTTCAGAATTTCTCAACAGGGATAGATGTGGATGGCGAATTTTCAGGCTCACCTCAAGTCTCCCCGTGAAGACACCTGTGTTTATTGCCTCAGCTTAAGAGTATCTCATAACTCAGTGAAGAAATGTGGCACAAGTTTTCTGACTGACTACTCCATTCCATTTACTTGGGTCTTTGTGATTTTTGATCACTGAGAATAACTACAACACGGTCAAGACTAAGAAGAAATCACTTGCATAATAATGAACTCTGCTTTAATACATGGCTTAGGAAATCTTTCAACCTGCAAGCTTTCCTTCCTCCTTAGTTATCCTGGCTATTATTCTCATCTGAAAATTTATTTATAATGAGGTCAACTGAGCATTGTTGCAACTGAATGTTAGGTGGAACATGTCCCCTTTCTTTAGCATGAGCTGTTTCATACACAGTTGTGAAAATGCAAGATTTACCTGCTATACTCTTCTGCCTTCATAATCATATTTGTTATCTCCTCTTCACCCTACATTAGTAACCCATCTTGCTACCCCCAAAGAAGCTGTCAGATAACAGATGATTTCATAACCTAATTCAAGCTCAGGAGTCAGTGTTTCAAAATGATTATATTATTACTTTTGAATACTGATTAATACCTTAACCAAAAGAAAGATGTTTTACATGTGTCATTGAATGTTTTTTTTTTTCTGAAAGTATATTTAAGCAAGAACAACTTTTTCACATCATTTACATCAGTGTTTCCCAAATCCAAGGTGCATTCTGGTCCTGTTACTTAGAGGGCCTTATAAAATATTGATCATGCAACTCCTTCAGGGACTCTGAGTTGGTACATATGGGGAGACAGCCTTAGAGCCTGTGTTCATAAAGCACAGCCAGGATTGGAGACGGCTGATTAAGTCATGTATTTGAACAGCAGCAGCTTAGTCTGCATGAATTTAAGACTGATGTGGGTGATTGGATTCATCTGCTACCATGGGGTTTGATATGAATTTGCTTTAGTGCACATTTTAGTGAATTCAGTAGATTCTGCAAGCTGAATTATTAACAGGTAAGATGAGGCAATGGAGGCTCATCTCATATCTGTGAAGCCACATGTCTGGTTAGTGATTCTACTTTCCATCAATGTCTAAGGATCTCTCTTTTAAAAAGTCATTGTCACTATGTTATTGCAGGAAATTAAATGCCTCTAAACAACTTAAAATATGTTTTTTAAAATAATTTTTAACATGAAAATATCAGATTCTCAGATGTTTTAGTGAGAAAACATTGGTAAAAATGTCTACGTATTAATTTTTAAATTGTATTTTATTGTATTCATTAAGCATATGTTATCAAATAGTGCTGTTTATTTGTGTGCTATTCAATCCATTTACAGAAAAGTGACACAGGTGTTCGCTAGAGGTTAATAGGTAGTTAAATTCCGTCCCTTCCTCCACTCTCCACCTTAATTCAAGGTCTTACGGAAATCTTGGTTAATTAGATTAAGGCAAGTTTACACAGATGTGTTTGTTCTAATCAATGTGCCCCAAAAAAGAGAAAAGTCACACTCCAAGTAACAGATGGCATCCTGGGTTGTAGGCAATTGTGGTACTTTAAGAAATGTTTTATTTAACATTCAATGTACCTGCTCCTACAAAATCCAAGCGATTTTTGTTTGTTTGTTTTAATTTTGCTTCATAGTTGAGTATCACTGTATTATTCTTTAAGGATTCAGTTTGTTCTCACTGCTCATCTGTATCATGCTCAACTATTTTCCGTAACTAGAGAAATCTCAAAACAGGTGTTTAAAAATGCTGCTATTTTCCATTTGGCTCCCAAAAGTAGAACAATACAAACAGCCATTTCCCTCAGCTTTGGCTCCGTACCAGTGAGAAAGCGCATTAACAGAAGCAATCAGTCAGAGAGAAAGTAACTTGTATTCTCTCTTCTAGGAAAGCTACAGGGCACTTGAAAGATGACTGGTTTGTGGGATGAGCATTATGAAAAGGGAATGAGAAGAAGCCAGCTGTGATGATTACTGGGAATAAAGAACAGGTGGATATACATACATGAATGTATAGGTAATATTAAAATATGTGCATTTAGTTGACCCCATTTTCAGGGGGTCATTAAACATTTCTTTTACCTTTTTTGTCAATCTACCAAAGAAGGCCCAGACTCTTAGGTTATCCTTCATCCCCTGCACCCAACCTCTGTAAGAGTCTTCAAATACCTGTTCTGTCTCCTTATCTCATTCCTGCCTAGCTCCTGAACAGCTTCTTCTTTGCCTTCTAATATTCATCATCAAACTGTTTTCTGATCATACCTGTAACTTTCTGACTCCAACAGAAATTTTGCTCCCCTTGAAAGCATGTTGTTCCCTACAGCTGTCTCCAATTCTGACAGTTTCTTTGTTTTTTTTCTTCTACAATTCCCATACAACTTAGCCTAGAGGGAAGGCAGGTGATCTCCTTTACTTCTTTTCCATGTTTAGTTCTCATCATCCTTTGCTAAAACTGTTCTGGTCAAGTACACCTATGTCTTCATGTTTTTAAATCCAACTATTATTCTTTGTATTTATGATTAATTTTCATCTTTACTGACTTAAAGGTGACATTTGACCCAGTTGATGATTCTCTTCCTTTGATGCACTTTCTTCACCTTGCATCCAGAACATAACTATTGTTTTCTTTTACTCCATCACTGGTTAACCCTTATCAGTTTCTTCTGATGATCTCTTCTCTTCTTTATGGCATCTGTTGGCATTCCATAGGACCCTTGCATTATCCTTACAGTATTCCTTGGCTTCTTTCTCAAACCCTATATTTAATTCATCAGGATATCCTCTTGGCTTTGTTTTCAAATATCTCCTGAATATGTCCTTCAGTGCTACTTCCCTATTATCAATTTCTCCTACCTGGATTAGTGCAATAGGTATAGACTTGTCTATTTTCTTCCACTTTTGTCTCTTGAATCAATCAAGGGTTGACTTAAGAGACAAACAGGAAATTCTGTGATTTCAAAACCTTAGAAGAGGAAAATCCATGTGATGGCTTTAACTTTCAATTTTACTGTCAAAGAAAGGCAGAATTGCTGCAGCCTAGGGTCAGAAGACAGGAGGAAACAACAGATAGCTTTAAAACTTCTCTGTGCACAGGAAGACCATGTATCTGCTCACAATTGTAAACAGAGGAAGAAGGAAAAAATAGCTCTACCTCTCTTTCACTTTCTGACCATAAATTATAAGGTTACTCTAATTACTCAGTAAAATTTTAGCTACTGAACCTCATTTTCTCTATTGGCTTTCATTCTACAGTTCTGGTATTTAATAGGATAAACTATTATTTTCAAAATATTGGAAGTTGCTACCTATAGAATATCTATATATTGTCTAGTGTTTGGAAAGAATTAGATAATCATAAAACTTGATCATGGCCAAAGAATAATTCCACCAATATCATGCAGTCAGAAAGGAAGTTACCTTTAAGCTCATAATCTAACCATTAATGACAGATATGTACTATTTAGACACTATAAAGTAACATGGATTGCAAGACCACTTAAATTTGGAGAGAGTGTACTTAGCTTAAATAGCCTTATAATTAAGCAGTGTTTGTTTCTACAACAACTACAAATATTTGAATTGTCTAAAATATGTTTATTTTCCCCTCTATTTTACTGAATTTTACAAAATAAAAAACATTAGCATTAGTTGTAACAAATCAAACCTTACAGAGCTTATAAACAAGAAATTGGTAATATATTTTGACTCATTCAAATTTTAACTCCCTAAAATTAAAAGTACTCATAGTTTGATGTTATGCTTTCATATATACAATGATCTATTCCTTAAAAAAAGAATTAAATTATATATACAAGGTATGTTTTCTTGAAATTAAAACTCAAATCATATTGAATACACTACTATAAAAATTGATTTTTTAAATTTAACAACAGTCACTCCTCTATTACAGAACATTCAATGTTTTCCAGATATTTGCCCCTTCAAAAAATTCTGTTATAAATATAAATAAATAGATAGGCAAGTAGATAGGTGGAATAGATAAGGTAGATATTAATACAGATACTTTCTTAGCTCCTTATCTATAACAGCTTCTATTTATTCAAACTTATGAGAAATACGTGATAAATTTTAATGTTCCTGTTTTCATTGTGATCATTTGAGTATGATTAATATTTTTCCCATTCTTTCACACTATAATTGTATTGTTTAACATGAGACCATTGGCAGGACTTTTACTTAAACTTTATTTCTAATAAATAAAATTCATTAATAAAATCATCTTAATATGAAAACAACAGGCAAAAAAAGTTAACCTATTATCACACCCCTGAAAATGTTGGGCATTTTAACAAAATGAAATGCCTAGTTTGCATTATAGACATCATCATATGTACCCAAAATATAAGTGGTTACTCAGCTAGCAGAGTCCCTAAATAATGTAGTTTTCAAAAAAGCACAAATCAGCAAAGAAAATTTAGTTGAAACTCATTTTAATCATTTCTTGAGGGCGTGGAAATCAGGGAGAAATATTTTAATCCATGAAAAGTATCTTTAAAACTTTTCTAAAAATCTCACCCACTCAATTTTCTCTATATTGTGAAGTTTTCCCCTCGAGTTTCAACATGGCCATATAAAACTATCTGTTATCCAGTTCATATGGCTTTTTTATTTCATACCGTATCACTTTTCCTCAAGGCTTCTAAAGTAATTTCTATCCTACTCTGAAGGAAATGCCCCTCTTTGTCTCTTTTTCTTATTGTTCTTAATTAGCTGCAAAAATATCTAAGAATAAGCTGAGGAGAAAAGCAGATGCTAAGAACACTCATAGGTTAATAGTTTTGTCCTAGTCATTATTGATCATTAGAAGTTATGTCTTTAGTAGTTTATCTCATCCTGAAGATTTTCTTCCAATGGTCAATTTTATTAGGGAGATGGTAACCTCAGAAATGATTCAGCTGTTCTCTTCTATCCAAATATTTTATATATAGACACTTCTTAGTTTCATAGAAGCACTGAATTTTACAAGAAACATAATAAACATGTTTCTGTACCTTAGTATTAGCAGCATAATGTAGTATAAGGTATTATGGTAGAATGTTAATCAGATATTTATAAATGGGGAATAATTATCATATCAATAAATTAGTGCTTCTACTTTATGTATCTATTGTAAAAAACTACAATTCTTAAAATTATTTATTTATTTATGAACAGATATGAAAACATTGCCCTGGACAGAAGGGTTGTTAATGAGTTTAAATGTTTTCTCCCATACATAGACAGACAAAGTGACTAATCAATCTAGAGTCATCTGTTCCAATAAATAGACTAATTATTGACCTTAGTTTGAAACTAATTAATAATAGTTAATAAATTGACAGTTTGAAAATAATTACTATAAACATAATCTCATACAATTATGATGTGGTCTTTCTTATCATTATTAGATATAAAAGATTTACATGATAATTATCTTAACATACTCTGCATTTCATATATTCCACTAAACCTCTGTAAAAAATACTGAAGCATTTTAAGAAATTAGGAGATAGGTCAATTATAATCTTAAATAGGTTTCAAAATGTTTCAAACTCTTAGACTAGACTGACAGAACTGATATTATTCTTTAGAGTGTATTTTCAAAAATAATTATATGGTAAGATAAAAACAGATTTTATTCACTTCATTAATTCCTAAGGAATTTAATTGGCAAATTAATTATTCAATTAATTAATACTGATTCTGGAACTTTGATAAATGAGACAATCTTAGAAAAGTATGGATACTGGGTGAAATAAAAGATCATTAAATATGTCAAGATTGATGAAGGTGTTTCTTCCTTAGAAATTCAATAGCTTTCTGCTCTTAAGTAACTTACTTTATTCCAAATGGAACTCTGGTTTTTATAAATAAATTATTGAAGGAAAATACAGTCAATAAGCCAAGGTCTTAGAAAATATAATTCTACAAATACTTATTGAGCATCTGTCTTTAAGGCTCTCTGCTAGGCACATCAAAACGTTTTGACGAAGTGCTCAGTAAAGGAAATCCTAAAAACAGTTATTATGAAGTCCAGAAAGCCCGTATATTATAATCTACTCACACACCACATATAGGCTCACATAGGCATACCTAAACTTTTTCACAGAAATTCCAGGAAATCAAACATGTAGATAATAAGGACAATGTTTGTGTGTTTGTTGTGTATTTTAAACATTTCTGTTGTTTTTGTTTTCTTACTGTAGAAGAGGAAACAGTTTTCTTCAACCCTCTTAGGATCCCTAGCTGGGCTTGAAATTTAAACTGACAAAGAGAGATTAACATAAAAATAACATAAACATTAATTTAATATTATTCATTAATATTAAATTAATATAATGAATAATATACATAAAATATAAATTTTATGTAACGTGGCATTCTTCACAAGGAAATAAAGATCTAAAGAAAAAGTAAAGCCTGACAATTTTTATGCTAGATTTGACAAAAAATGGACAGTCCTGGAAAAATACAAGGCAAGAGCATGAGGTATGTGTAGTGAAGTGTGGGAAACTTAGCAAGGCCTGTTCATATTCTTTTCAGCATCCTTCTGCTTTCAGAGACTGGGATGCTCCTCTCCTCTGGGTATAGAGAGGACACATATCACAATAAGGTCTTATGACCTGCTTCAGGAGAGAAGGGTGGGGTAAAAATCAGAATGATCTCCCTTCTGCCATTTCTCTCAGACTCCTTCAGCTTAAAATGTTCAATATGCCAGGGTGCCATATTTGGGGGTAGTATATCCAAAATCCCATCACTAGGTACTGGATATGTTTTCCACAATGTAGACTAATTTATCTCATAACATTTGGTTGTTTTCTACAAGGGATTCTACTATAGGCCGTTTACTCCATAATATAATTCGGAAAAGCATTGGAGGTGGTATGTGGTTGATGTGGTCATTGTGGTTAAGCGATATTAAGGAGAAGCATGAATGAAATGCAACCACTAAACCCTCACTGTGGAGTATAGGAGGATAGTTCATCTTTGGATTTTATGTCACCTGTCAGCATTGACTTCATTCATTGGACCTTGTGCTACCCATTAAAGCATTGTTAAAATTAATCTTATGAAAAAGCACACTCATTTTTGCCTGATTACAAAGACTGAAGACTGTATTTCAACAGATTTTAAATATTTGTATCATAATTGGACACAAGCTGTTCTGAACATCTGCTTCTTATCAAGAACAAGAATGACATATCTCTTGCTCTAGATTTGTTTAATGGACAGATTCAGAAATTATGCCCACAGTATGCTGAGACTTTGAGCCAAGCCTTCCTTTTTTTTTTTTTTTTACTAGGAGTTGCAGATACTTGATAAGTTAGAAAAAGATGCTGCCTCCAGCAGATATAGACAGTTTCATTCCACAAAGCTGTAATTTATAAGGAAATGTTGATTTTGAATCTGTTAGTCTAAGGTATAACATATTTAGTCATTGAAATTATGTTGGCCCCAAAGCCCAGTGCATAACCACTCATTATTCTTATTCTCTGTATCTATTAAAGTTGCCATTAGTAATAACACATCCTTGTTTATTTTGTGTTAATTCTCCAACATCTCAAGCATGTTTTTCATTACTTCAACAATTCAGAATTTGTTACTTAAGATGCATACTAATCAAAAATATTTCTTTAAAAGTCCTAACTACATATTAAAAACAGATTTATTCTACCACCTAATGCTGTTTTGGAATTTGTCAAGTATAATGTTTCAAAGCATAAATTCATTCATTCATTTTTTTATTCAAAAAATTTTGTTGAACAGTTTTTTGTATATGTGACAACATGTTAGCCATGAAAGAGTCAGTGCAGAGCAAAGAGATATGGCCCAATTTGTAGAAGAGAAGAGAAATTAATCCAGTAATCACTAAGTGATATACAAATACAAACTGCTATGTATTATGATAGAAAGACAAAATGTGATGGTGGATGAGGAATATGAAGCTCCATATTTAACTACATCTTGCCAATCACCATTCACATTAGATTCTCAGCTTTCAGAATCACTATATACTGAAGATTGGAGAACCTATGGAAATGTAAAGGGAATTAGTTTCAGATCTGCTTCTTAAATGCAGATGTTCTTAAAAAAGTGATCATAGATGTTCTTCCTATCCCATTGTTGGTTCATACTTCATATTTTTTATGCAAGTGATATGTTACTTTAGTCCGCCACTATCAAATTTTGTTCTTGGAACAGTTTAATGGATTCATAAATTACTTGTGTCTTTCTGAAACACACCTACGATGGCTAATTAAAATGTATTCTTTATGATGTTTAATGATCTTTACCAAAGAGATAAATGTTCTTTAAAAAATTTACACCTAATGGCTTTTAATGTTCTTTATTTATTTTATATAACAATCTCTTGTTAAGAATTTGGACTGTAGAATATTTGTAAGTTTGTACCGTTAGTAGACCTTTGAGTTTCTAGTGGTAACTAAGCACTGGGATGCATTATATCTGGTAAATCATATATAAGTAAAATATAATTCTAAAAAGACAAAGGTCTCAAGGTAGACAAATACAATCATAGTCAACAGATTCTTTCTCTGGCATTTGTGCATACAAAGGAACCAAAGTTTGGACAAATATAAAGAAAGAAAAATAGATTAAAAAATAGAGGGCCTCAACTGCTGGCATCAGGCATCACTAGGATATTTCCTAGGGGGTGCAGCAGCTGGGGGTTCAGCCAGACTGAACTGGCCTACAGAATCTGAGATTCTCTCTGTGGCCAGATGAGTTTTTGTGGGTAGGCCTGTCCATCTTTAACTTCATTCAGAATTGAGAAGTGTGGCCAAGATGGCAGAGTGGGAAGACCTTGTGCTCACCTCATCCCACGGACATACCAAAATGCTAACTGTTCACAGAGAAATTATCAATGAGAATGACCTGAAGACTAGCAGAGAAGATCTTCTACAACTAAAGATATAAAGAAGGAACTACAAAGAAATGGGTAAGAGGTGCAGATACACAGTATAGTCAAGACCCACACCCTCAGAAAGGCCACCCACAAATGGGAGGATAATCACAATTGCAGAGGTTCTCCTGAAGGAAAGAGGAGTCTAAGCCTCACCTCAGGCTCCCCTGCCAAGGGGTCCCTCACTGGAAAGATGAACTCCTAGAACATTTGGCTTTGAAGACCAGAGGTGTCTTCCTTTTAGATGACCCAGAGGGCTGTGGAAAATAGAGACTCCACTCTAAAAGGGCACACACAAAATCTCACACACTCCCAGACTCAGGGAAGAAGTTGTAATTTAAACACAGCCTAAGTCAGACTCACTTGCTGATCTTGAAGAGCCTCATAGAGAGGGAGGAGGCAACTGGGACTCACCTGGGACATAGACACTGATGGCTGACAATTTGGGGAGCTCATTCTACCATTCTTCCAAGGACACTGGTGCTATTAAGTACAATTTTGGGGTCTTCCTTCTAGTTTATTAGCACAAGGACCTGGATCCACCAACCATTCAGTCAGTATCAGTGGCCCTCAGGCCAAGAAGCTAGCTGTGTGATGACACAGCTTTACCAACAAGCAGGCTGGCAGCAGCCTTTGGCTTCCCTTAGTCTCCCAGGCACTGTTTGGACCAGTCCCATCAACCAGAGGGCCCAGGACCCTGCTCCATTTGCCACGGGTTCCATGACTCAGTCCTGCCAAACATCAGACTGACACCAATTCTGGGACCCCAGAGTCCTGCAGCTAGAGATTCCGGGACCTAGTTCTGCCCACCAATGGTCCTGATCTAATTCCAGGACCCTCAGTGTCCTCACAGCCAGCCAAGGCAGGACCAATTTCCACTTACTAGTAGGCTGACACTAGCTCCTGTGCAAAAACCACAAGCACTTGGAGGCTAAAGAATAGTCTACTAAACAACCAACAGGTCAGTGAAGAATCAAAAATTACCTAGAGACAAACAAGAATGAAAACGCAATGATCAAACATCTATGGGATGCAGAAAAAGCAGTTATAAGAGAGAAGTTTATAGCAATACAAGCCTATCTGAGAAACCAAGACAACATCAAAGAAACAACCTAACATTATGACTAAAGGAACTAGAAAAAGAAAAACAGAGCCCAAAGTTAGTGGAAGGAAAAAAATAATGAATATCAGAGTGAAATAAAAGAAATAAAGACTAAAAGACTATAAAAAAGAATGATGAAACCAAGAGATGGTTCATCGAAAAGATAAACAAAATTAATAAATATTTATCCAGACTTATCAAGGAAAAAAAAAAAAGAAGACCCAAATCAGTAAAATCCAAAATGAAAAAGGAGAAGTTACAACCAGCACCACAACAAAAAGACAAGAAAATGAAATAAGAGGAATCCAATTATACTTCCTAAAATTTGCCAGAGTGAGAAAGTGTTATTTATTTTAGAGGTATTCAAAAACATAAATGGGAACTTAGGGGCCATACTAAAATATTTCTTCATGGATAGTTGAAGAAACTTAAGTCAGAGGACAACAGAGATAATTTGAGGTCGCACAACTATTTGACAGGAAATGACGTCTAGATCACCACATTACAAACTAAAAACTATTTTTAAGGCTCAAGAACATACTATTTGAAGGAAGCGTATCATGGAATTTGGTTTTAAAAGAGAAAATACTTTAGTTTATATTTTTCTATCACATTAGTTTTCTTTCTTTTTAATTTTTACTCTTAATTTTTAAATTGAAATATAGTTGACTTATAATATTATTTTCAGATATATAACATAGTTATTTGATGTTTTTATAGATTATATTCCATATAAAGTTATTATAAAATATTGACAATATCCCCTGCGCTGTACACTACTTCCTTGTAACATTCATTTTATACCTAGTAGTTTGTGCCTCTTAACCCCCTTCACATATCCTGCTCCTCCCCTCCCCCACCTCCACTCTGGTAACCGCTTGTTTGTTCTCTGTATTTGAGTCTTTTTGTTTGTTTGTTTTGTTTTGTTATATTTATTTGTTTGTTTTATTTTTTAGATTTCACATATAAGTGAAAACATGCAGTATTTATCTTTCTCTGACTTATTTCACTGAGTGTAAAATTGTTACTCTTTATAAGTTATGAAGATTAGAAAATATCTGTAGATATTTAAGTTTAAAAATATTTACAGAAAACATTCAGGAAAACATCTATTTTACCTTAAAGGCAAAGGGATCAAAAAACAGTGATAATCAGAAGAATGACATAAAAACTTTTCATTTAGAAGTATCACTCTGGAGAAAATAAATAAAATGAATTGAAAGGAAAATCTGCTGAATATAAGGCATAGCAGTTAAGGTACAGCCCATTTATAAAAGAAGAAATTTGTTTGTTTGTTTTGATTGTTTTTAAAGATAATTATACTTGACACTTACTGAGAATTTTCCTTCTGGCACAGATTTAAGTGCTTTGCCTGCACTAAATCATTCTACTCCACGTTTCAAGATATCATTATGTACAATTTGCAGATAAAGAATCTAAATATTAGAAAGGAGAGAGGTTAGTTTGATTCGTCACAATTACAAAACAGTCAGCTGTGGTTTTAGAATTTGAACCCAGGACATCAGATTTTCAGGTCCACTGTCAAAATTGCTGCTGTTTACTGTAAGTAAGAAAGTTTTCCTGATCTCTGTCCTTAAGTGTCCCCTTATAGGGACCGTAGGAAGAAGACAGCACTTCACTTATTGACATACTGATACATTTATTTAAAACTTATTAATATTCCCAAGGTATATGATATTTTAAAATGATAAAGATTGTTCTTGTCATATGGTAGTCATTTCTTAATAAAGCTATCCTTTTCCAGGAAAGATAAAAGGACAATAGTAAGAAAGCAAAACCAAAACCAAAACAAAACAAAACACCACTGGAGAACTCTGATTAACAAAACTATCAAATATTAAAACATACAGGTCTGTTTCATTTGGAAATAAGTGGACAAGAAAATCTTCAAACCACCAAAATAAGAAACTAGATGATTTTTTTTTAAATCATAGAACCATTAGAGACCTATGGACATGAAGAAACCTAAAATAACTTAATTCCATAGCAATGAGCAATTCCTCGGTGCGCAAGAAATGTCGAGGCTTTTACACTTGGGGCTGGATGATACTGTTTGGTGTTGGGCAGGCAGAGGAGCAAGCCCGCCATAGAAGGATACTCTTTGTTCAGAGATTAGAAAACACCAGCCAATCTTTCAACAAATCAGTTGTAGGTGTGTTGCATCTGAATCTACAATAACACCCAAAGCAAAGACTAAGCTCTCTGGCAGGTAATTCTTTTACATGGGGATTTTATTGAGAAAGCGGACTGAGGACAGGGCTGCACAGTGGGGATGAGTTATGTGATCTCCTCGTCTCTCAGTCTTCTGAGTCTGCATCTCAGTGTCTTGCACCATCAACATCCAACAATCTGTAGGTCTCACATGGTACTGCAGTCTCACAGGCCAGCTAGTATCTTTTAATCTGCACTTCTACGTTATCAGTCTTGAGGTTGCACAGTCCCTGATTTCTCAGTCTTGAATTCCCAAGATCTCATATTCTTGAAGTCTAGCAGATTCTAAATCTAACATCCTTGTGTTCTTACAGTTTCAAAGTCCATACAACCAATTTGTAGTCTCACTGTTTTAAGGTCAATTAATTAGTTTTACACTGTTTAGTTAAATGGCTCTTCTGGAGGAAAAGGCCTGAACTCATCTTTAAAAGCCTTTGAAAAGTGAGGTAAGCTGTCTAACGTTGCAGTGAAAACCAAATCCAGTTTAACCTTTGATACAATCAAAGATATTAATCCAGTAGAGATAGAAGTTGGGGACTGAGCTGAAATTCAAAGAGCATTTCATTTCCTCTGATTTCCTGTTGCTTGTATACTAAAGCTCTGCTTCGATTGCCACCCAGCCTCAAACAAGCTCAAATCCTGATTCAGTCACCATGGTCAGTCCCTCATTCTAGCTTCTTAGAGTAAAGAATGTTGATTCTTCTAACAAAGAAAGAGGGAAGAAGGAGACAGAGTGAGAGAGGGAAGGAAATTAATACATGTGTGTACACACATATATACACATGTGTGTACCTACATATATGTGTGTATGTGTATATATAGTGTTTACATGTATGTGTATATTAGCTTGTACAGCCCTTTAAAGTATAATGATATCTGAAATATGATCAAAAGTTATGAAGCACACTAAGAATCAGGGAGATGTGATCTCTAGTCAAAGTAAAGCTCAGATACAAACATATTTATTATCTTAATTTGCCCAAATTACTATCACCTGGCTTCCATAAGTCATTCCTCTGTCCAATTTTTTACAGTTGTATTCTGATGCCTGGGAATTAGCATTGCTCAGAATCAGTGTCCAGTTGTTTATTCTTTCATCAGTACACACTCATATTTGTAAACGTACTCTAATCAATTTAGGGTATTCTGGGTGGAAAAATTAAAGAGTATATTTACAGTAATTTAAAAAGTGTCCTTTTTCAAGATATCCAGATTCCCCCCATCATTCCGGGGGCCAAGTTCTGCGAAATGATTCAGATCTAATAATTAGACCAAAGTCCATGATTACCCATTATAATGGACTCTGTTCAAAAGTAAATTTAACTATTTTTAAGTTTTATAATCAAGATTCCCCTTAGTAGGCTTATCATTTATTATAATCCCAATAAAAACAATCAATTTGGTATGGGCAAAAATGATGGCATATAAAAGTAGTATATTCACCACTGTCCCCCTGATACCCATTATGATGATCAGACTCATTAGTATGGTTAAGTGCTAAAACTTGTCCTCTGTTATTCTACGATTATATAAACTGCTTTGTAATCATATATCCCATTTCAATAGTAATGTTCAGATTTCTGTTTCCAACATGCAGAGGACAGCTATAGCAACCAAGTCTCGCTGAAGGGAGTCTTTTGGATTTTCTTGGTGATATATTTAACAAATATATGAGCACATGACAAATGCCTTCAACAAGGCTCACAGTCTGCCCTTGGATGCTTTTTCATTATACAATTGAATTTCTCAAATCTCTACTTCATTTAGTGTAGCACACCACTGGGTGCAGATTTCTTGCCAAAGAGCTGAGCGATGTTAGAATCTCTCCCAGAATTTGTGGTTAAGTGTACTCATACTAATGCATTTGGCTTAATTTAAAGTTGAATTTATTTTTACTTATTCTAGCACTATTAAAATTATTTTTATACACAGTTATCAGGTTACTTCCTGTATAAATTAGCAATATTTTAGAATTATTTTGCTGTGTAAGCTTTTACCTCCCGGGTAAGATTTTCTACCTGTATCTTTAGAGCACATGAATCTGAGTCTACTTACTTATCTAAAGGAAATGAGAAGTGGCAGAGATTAGCCCTCAGGAAATGTGGGATCAACATAGCATAAAAAATTTAAGATAACAAGAATAACTAAAACACCGCATGGCAGGAATAAATTTATCAGGCAGGGAATTTGGGGCTTTGGCTAGTAAGTACAAAATTATTGGAAAGATTAGAGGAAGAGGGCCATAGTCTCAAACTCCATGAATGCCTTCCAGAACTGATATACCAGCGAAGCAACTCTGACCACTGGAATTTGAATTGTAGCGAAAACTCTGTGCTAACAACTGCAATCCAGAACTTAGAAATTGAAAAGCCATTGCTACTATTGTACCTATCTCTTGAAACCCAGAAACCTGACGAATATTCTGACACTGGAATGTAGTTGCAGAGAATCTTCATGTTAACAAAATGTTTCTTACAAGAAGGCAAAACCAAAAAAAAAAAAAAAAAATTCCAAAGAGCAAGTAGATGGCTTCTTCTTTTCATTTACCTCTACCTTTCAGATTCCAGGCATATTTATAGATATAACCATTTAATAGACAGAATCTAATTTACTCTTTACAAGAGAATGGAATGATGGCTGAGTTACCCACTGCACCACAGTATACAAAAAAAAAAAAAAGAAAGCATTCAATCAGAATGTTTTCCTGTGTTATAGGATGATATCTGGAAAACATACCTATATATGCAGCTGTATACATATGTATGTAGACTTTTAGACTTTTCCAATTTATAGCCATGTAATATAGTGTTAAAATTTATGTTCATAAAGATATTTTGCATAGACAGAAATATTTTAGGCATGATTGTGAGGATGCTATCATAATACCCCTTTCAAGAATATCGATAATTTCATCCCTATGTCACTAATGAGAAGACAGATGGATGAGTATTGTGACTTTACCTGGCAGCATGTTGCATAACTTGTAATTAAGCCTTACTATTATTCTTAAAGGGCATTTGTCTTCCACCTTATTATGGAAAGGGCAGCTGGAAATGCAGCATTTAAACTGAAATAATTATAGAGACGAGCACAAAGAAGGTATACTGTATAAATATTTATGATATCTAATAGTCTTCCATGTTTATTAGCCAGAATTTTTATTTATTTGCTTATCTAGGCATCGTATCAGATTGGTGACTTCTTTATTTTAATGAGAGAAGAGATGTCCTTTTATTCTTAGTGATGAAAATTGTGTCCTACATAGTGGGATTTTAGTAGCTATAGCTGACCTCTAGACAAATAGTGTTTCCTACCAACTATCTTACAGCTGTTGAGGTTCTGGTCATTAGCACTGCTTCCTAAGAATCTTTGCTAGGTTGATACAGTTGGAGGGACTCGTTTATTGATTCTTTTCCTGTAAAACCTATTGCTGCTTAATAGATTTCAGGGTCTCAAAAAGCTGAAATTAATTATGGGTAAAGTTTAGGATAACAAGCAGGATTCTGGTCTTGTGTCTGATATGAGAAGGATGTTTTGCAGGAAACAGTTCCTATTATAGCGTAGTATTATGAGCTGAGTTATATCCCTCCACAACTCATGTTTAATTCCTAGCTTCCAGTGCTTCAGAGTGAGACTGTACTTAGAGATAAGATCTTTAAACAAGTAATTAAGTTAAAATGAGGTCTTATGTTGGGCTGTAATCTAATATGACTCATGTCCTTATAAGAAGAAGAAATTAGGATCCAGATGACAGAAGGAACATCATGTGAAGACATAAGAAGATGCTCATCTATGAGTCGATGAGAGAGGACTCAGAGGAAACCTGCAGTCACCTTGATCTCAGACTTCTACCTCCAGAATTGTAGGAAAACGGATTCCTGTTATGTAAGCTAACAAGTCAGTAGTACTTTGATACAGTAGCTTTAAGACATATATAAGGGGATGCCAAGTGCTTTGGGTAAGCATAGGAGAGGCTATAATATTGAGCACATTTTTCTTTAAATTATTAGCTGAAAGAATAAAATTAAGGTTGAGTGTACTTAGCTCTAGAACTATCTGCTCGGGTGCCATATTTAGAGTACAACAATATAGCTTTTATTTCCCTAGAGCTCATACAACATATATCACATCTTAGAGAATTTCAACACTATTATCACTGTCGTTTCTCCTAAGAAGACCTGGATTTAGCAATACAGGCAGACAGACAGACACACACACACACACACACTCACTCACTCACTTTGGCTGATACAAGTAGAGGTGGATTGAACTGAAAGCTAAAAAAAGTCAAGCTTCAGGGCTACCATGTGCTCACATCTTTTCAAGGCTCTGTACTTAATTCTGTGTTTGTAATTTTATGTCACTTTCTTGAATTAGAACCTCCATCCCCCAAATAGATTTCCCCTCTGTGCTTTTGTGTGTGTGTGTATGTGTGTGTGTGTGTGTTATGACAACTAGAACTAGAAAGATGACTGCTGTTTGTCTACTCCTTCCCTAGGCTTTCAGTGGTTGACTTCTTGATAGTAAGGGCTGTATCTTAGTCACTGCTTCCAAAGAGCCTATCAGAGTACCTGACATATAACAACATTCTACAAATATTTGTTACTGAAAGGGAGAGAGGAAAGGAAGATAGCATAATCAACACAGAAGCAAATAATTTATCAGAAATGAAGGTGCTATAGATTTTTAAATCTAAAAAAACAAAAGAAGAAGAGAAAGAAGAATTACAAGAATGAAGTAACACAAAGCTAATGTTTAAATGTATTAATTGGTCAAGATGATCTCATTATGAATGGAGATTATAAAGACACTGAGGTTTTCAATCATTTACTTCTAATAAGGGCAAAAAGCAATATATGAATTCATTTTGTTCAGTTACTATTATTTCATATTTAAATATTAGGCAGATTTCATTGATATACACTTTAAAAATCAACTTTTATGTGTCTTTCCAACATGACAGAATATTTCTTCAGGCAAGAGTTAAAGATATCTACTAGCTTCACTAATGCCTGCTTCTGTGCACACTCTATTTGATTTTTTCATCACTTGAGAAAGTACGAAAGAGACAGATCTAAATTCAGGAGATCATTAATGGAAACCCAAACCTAGCAATGTTACAGTTGTAAAACTCACATGCAAATTACAGCTACATCCCTTATAATTCAACCAATAAGTTGAGGTGAGGAGACAACCACATAGTTCAGCCTTGATAGAATTCATATTTCCTCATGCATAATAAAGAGCAGACATGGAAATCGCATATAAGCTGACAAAGTAACTGAAAAAAAATATAGGCATGTAAAAGCTTTATATTATAAGAATATCTGCTTCCATTGCCAGGTCTCTCTTAATAAGTAAGTAAGTAAATAAATAAATCTTCAAACTTAATTTCTGAGATTCTATAAAGTATGGCATGTTTGGAGATTTCAAAAAATGTTATCTTAATTTATGAGCATATGCAAACAAGAATCAGAATAAAGAATTTTCATTTATCAGTAGTGGTATTGGAAGATGCTGGCTTTCTTTTTTTCCTACTGCTCTTGATAAATAGGGTTGATAAGAAGGAAGGAGATGGTCATTAGCACATTCATTATTTCTGTGATCCAGAACCATGCTATAAAATGCTGGGGTCATATACATCATCTTATCTTTTAGGCCTACACTTAGCCTTCAAAAGAAGCCGAATTAGATAATCTCTAATTAATTTTATTAATTGTATTTATTACTCAGCAAGGGCTTTCCCACCAAAAGGGAACTTCATAGAAAAGTTTGGAGGTAGTAGAAAATGTGGTTATTCAACCAATTCCTATTCAGTCCATCGGGTTGCATTTGGCTTTTGAATGTGTGGAAATGAATTACACACTCACACAAAATACACAAACATTACTATTGTCTTTTTTCCTAGTTAGTTTCTAGTCAAAATTTTTAAGGAATAAAGGTCAACTAAGTAAGTACTTAAGGATTTCTAGAGATGAATTTTACATTATATTTAAGCCATTTAACCAGGGTAATATTATTACCTATAATCTATACATTAATCATGTAGACTAATAAAAAGGTATAGATTACAAGTTCATTTTCTTTGATTAATGAAAATGCCTACCTCTTTAATCTTAAACTATATATGTATGAAGAGCAATAAAAATTCTAAATTAAGCAGTCCCAAGTAAGTTGCCATAGTATACAGAACAACTTACACATTTTTCAAATCATAGCAGTTAGAGAAGTGTTCAGAAGACTCTAACCTAAAAGAAACTATGTCTTTGACAAAAAGCATATATTTTAAAAAACATTTCAAAATACATTTTTCATTACGCAAGCAATATAACATCATTATAGAATGTGTGAAATGTAACAACAATGTAAATAACATTTTTGAAGAGAGTTAAATCATTTTATTTTTTATTTGCGAAGAATTAATTCAATGTGAATGAATGCTTACGGACGCTAGCTTTGTTATTAATACTTTAAAAAATTTAAGAGTTAATGATACTCCCAGGTAACACATATTTTAAATGTTTGTCACCTCATCGAATTTATTTGTCTATTTTTTTGACAATCTAGATAAATTTATTTAAAAGACACGAAGCAAGCATCAAAGCTCATTCAAGAAGAAATAGAATTTGCTCAGTAATATTGAATGTATCATATTTAAAACAAATAGAACAAAACAAACCTTCCAATAAAATAATTTGAGGCCTAGATGGCTTCCCTGGAGAATTTTTCCAAACATGTAAGGGAGAAACACTAATAAATCTACACAGAATTTCTCTGAATATTGGAGGTAAGGAAATACTTTCCAGTTCAATCTATGAAGTTCACATTACTTTTTTTTTAACCAATATCAGAGAAAAACATTAAGATGAAAGAGAACTACAGACCAATATCCTAAATTAACATGAACATGTAAGTAAAAATTCTCAAGAAAAATTTACCAAGTTAAATATAACAATACATCATGACTAAGTTTTGTTTTTCCCATAAATATAAGGTTGCATTCACTTTCCAAGCTGTGTAATGCATTTCATCATATTAACACACCAAAAAAGAAAAGCATACCAACTGATGAAAAGGCATTTAGTGAAATGCCAAATGTGACTGTTGACAGAATATCATTTTCCATTCTTATTTTCTTATCAAGCTAGAGGTACTAAGACAAAGTGAATACATACTCATTCCACCTTGTGTTCTTGCATGCTTTATTTAGCTTCTCATGATTTTCTCATATTTTACTATTTCACTTTACCTAAGCAGTAAATCTCATCTTTGATTTGATTTGACTCTTCTACCAATCTTGTAACAGAGAGACAGCAAGTAATAGCTACCTCAGCTGATAGATCAGGCTGACATAACTGATTAAAATAAAATTTATGTCTTTTATATGGATAATTTCCCTAACATGGACCAATTCTTAAAACATTTTAGAAGAGCATGGGGTTGGGAGTTGACTAGTGCTTCCAACCCTGCTAAAACAAACACATAAACAACAGATATGCTCATTTTCTAACACTTGGAAACTGTGAATCTGACTTTACTTGCAAAAGAGACTTAGCGGAAGGAAGCAAGTTAAGGATCTTGAGATGAAATCTCACTAGATTTAGGGCCTAACCAGTGACAGGCATCCTTATAAGCCTTGTAAGAGAAAAGCACAGGAAGATGTGGGAGTCAAAGACACAGAGAAGCAAACCGTGTAATGATGGAGGCAGAGACTAGAGTTATCCAGCTCCAAGCTGCGGGGAGCCGCTCGTGATGGAGGGCTGCCGAGCACAAAACTTGGGCGTAAAACCCCAAAGTGCAGGGCGCCAGGCTCTGAGATTGAGGCTGCCGAGCACAAAGGTTGGGCCTAAACTCCCACAGTGCGGGGCGCCCGGCTCAAAGGTCAATTGAGTTAGAACAATCTCTGTCCCGCCACCTCTTTTACTAAAGAATGCACCAGGTGCGCTAATGCCTGAGGAAACATCTTTGAGCTATTAAGTCACAAAGGACCTTCAGAGGGAGAGATACAATCGGCACACAAATCAGTGATCCTTTTAGAGAACAATTACCTGAGTTGAATGTATCACCTGAGTTGAATGTATACGAGTCACGAGGTTAGGCTTTATTGCCTACGTGCAGGAATGTATGAGCTAATGGGTTAAAATCATATAAAAGAACCACCTGAAATAAACTCGAGGTCCACTCTTGACCTAGCGTCTTGCGGGCTAGAGTGAGACCCTCTCAACCCCACCTTTTAGTCTTGTCTTGCTGTCTTTTTGTTACGTCTTTCCTTTTCTCAGTCCTGCAGCACAGGTTTCTGGACCTGATCGATTGTCGGCTGGCTCCGACACCAAGCCAAGGAAAATCTGGAGCCACTGGAATCTGGAAGAAGTAAGAAAGGTTTCCTCTAGAACCTTCAAGGGAGTGCAGCCCTGCAGACACCTTGATTCAGATTTCTGACCTCCAAAACTTTTAGATAGTAAGTTTCTGGGATTTTTTAAAGCCACTTAGGAGTCTCTGATAATTTGTTACAGGAGACTTAGGAAAAAATACAAAGGGCTATGTACATACTCTATGCTCCTAAGAGAAAGGGCTTACCTAAATTGGAAATTTGTAAAAAGGAAAAATCATTTTCCTGAAATATTTACCAAAATATTTACATATTTGTACAAACAATGTGTTTTATTTGTCTGGGCTAAAATCTATATAATTCAAAATTTTTGGATAGAAAATTTGGCCATATTACAGAAAAGATAGTTATTTTTCTATTACAAATAATATATGAGATCTGCCCTTATATTCTGAAATATGGTACTTAAAAAATTGAACAAATGCTCATAGGGCATGTATGATCATATTTTGCACACAAAAGTGGATATTTTAAGCCTAACTGCAAATGAGCAGTAGACAATTTCAACCCATGTGTGTAATTGCCTGTTTTTGTGGTTCTGAGAAAACAACTTAGAGTGTGTCAACTTGCTGACATACCCCCATAACATCTTTGTTCTGCTGAAATATATAGGGATTTCTGAATAAAATCTGTCACACCATACAAGTAATAGAGCATCTCTCATCAACTGATTAATTTCAAGTGGTCAATTTGATAAAGGCAATTATAGAAGAAGCAATGATAATCATTTCCTATCTAATAAAACAAAGTAAGTGAACATTAAAAACAATAATTTACAGCATTGGACATAATCTATGAGGTCACAAGCAGGGGACATTTCTGACTTAGGGTGATTGAGTGTTCAGCTTGAGCCAAGGAATACTGTTTATAGAGCCATATTCAGGCAGCAACTTGAATGTTCTGAAAATGGAATTTTTATTATATTCAGTGCAGTATTTAATGATTTCACAAGACTCTACTGGGCAGTACTTCAGTAAGGAACACATACTTTATTATATTTCATGTAGGTTAGGGTACTTGTTCAGGATTTTAAAAATGAGTGTTTTAAACAATGGATTCTTCCATAGGCATCACTGGAGAATAGAGGTTTATTGGTATACCCTCAATCGATTTTATTGGTCTGTAAATTGGTCAGAATTTTCTCTTAGAAGGCTAGAGTTGTGCACATAGCATTGTTCCTATTTTACAGAACTAATGTAGACAGGTGCATGCTGTACCACTGGAGAATTGAAATATAATGAGGTCAGTTTTCTTGTATCCACTAACCATGCACTGCATGCTTCTAGAGAAGTTCTAAGCTCTTGAAAGGTAATTTTAAATTGTGTTTTTGCATAGTTTTCTATGTTGAGCTTGTTTCTAATTTTTTTCCTTCATAGTATACTTCTGCACCTAGAATATTTTTGCTTGCATATAATCTCTTTTGATCCATATAATAACTCTGTGAAGGGACATTCTGGAACACTCATTAATACAATCCACATTTCAAATTTATCAGTGAAGACCCTGAGAAGTTTGTGAATTGCCCAGTTATATGATGAGACCAAACTGCGGGCATCTCCTCTCTGATGCTTTGTCTTAAATTCTACTTTCCTCATTAGAACATTCTGATGAGATTATAAAGGATGTCTGGAATTTAAACCTGCAATAACCTGAACCCAAATTTTTATATATTAGAATTTTATATATTAGTATTTAGATTTTAGGATATGACTTAGGAGATGTGAGCATTTCTAGCAAATCCAAATGTAGACCCATAGAAACAAAAAAGAAGCCAAAATTCAGTCAGAGACTATGGTGGTCAGGATAAGTTAGATTTTGTTGTGGTTAAAACAAGCAAACAAACAAACAAATGAAACAATGGCTTAAAACAACAGAGATTATTTCTCATTCACAAAACAATGTTCAGTGCAAGTGGATCATGTGGGAAGGGAGATGGGGTGTGAGTGTTTTCCCTTGTGGTCACTTAGGGATCCAGGCTGATACAGGCTCCATCGCAACACATGCTTCCATGATTGGCATGACCTGCAAAGCGCATGGTTAGAGGATCTCTATTCTGCAATTGAATACTTCAGTGTGGAAGTGATTGGCAATATTTTCACCCATAATTCACTGACCATAATTAGTTATCCCTAATTTCAAAGGGAAGGGTAAAGTACAATACTCAGGTGTGCCTGGAAGAGGAGGGAAGCCAGATTATCAGTGAGCATGTTGAAATGTTGTGTCACAGATGTAAAGGTAGACTTTTTTTTTTAAGGTTATGGCTATCTTTTGGAATATAATGTGGATGAATACATGCAGGATTTAAGAAGTGACAGAGGCCCTGGCATTTAATGGGCTAATCTCCAATCAATGTACAAATTTCTTCTTAAATTCTCTTTGTGAATTCTCCTTGAATAATTTCAGTGATGTGTTAATCACTTGACCTGGTAGCTGTGATTCTACTGGAAAACTCTATTATTGAAGTTTCTTTATGTTCCCCCAGGCCTAAATCTATGAAACTGAAGCTCTTACTAGTAAAACCTCGTTCTGCCTCCTGAGCACTATGTAACTTTACAAATGGATTTTACAAAATTCACAACACCAGCTAAAGTAGTATTTAAGGAACTGCAGACCATAGAGCTAATTCTTGACCACCAGATGAATATCTTTTGCAAAGTTACAACTGGATCTTAGGATCTATTTTTTCTGTACCTCACCAGGTGGTCTGCATCCCTCATGCTGTTAATTCCACAGAGGAACGCTGAGTTTGAAAATATAATTTATCTTACATCTTTATGCTCTTAAAGAATGCAACCCTGACACCACAGTCAGATACCACATTACAACAAGTAGGATTGTTATCAGAAAAGCAAAAGATAGTGTCAGTGAGGATGTGGAGACATTAGAACCCTTGTGCGTTGCTGGTGGACATGTATACGGTGCACCCTCTGTGGAAAACAGTATGGTGGTTACTCAAAATATAAAATATAGAATTATTATATGGTCCAGTAATTCTATTCTGTGTCTATACCTAAAATAACTGAACGTGAGGACTTGAATGCATATTTGTACATCTATGTTCACAGAAGCACTACTGACAATAGCCAAAATATGGAAACTATTCAAATGTCCATCAACAGATAAATGGATAAACAAAATGTGGTATATACACACAATGGAATGTTATTCAGCCTTACAAAAAAAAGAACATCTTACATATGCTACAGCATAGATGAATCTTGCAGACATTATGCTAAGTGAAATAACCCAGAGACAAAAGGACATATACAGTATGATTCTACTTATATGAGGTATCTAATGTTGTCAAATTCATAAAAACAGAAAGTAGAATGTTAGTCACCATGAGCTGGTGGGACTGGAGAATGGGGAGTTATTGTTTAATATGTATAAAGTTTCAGTTTGTGAAGATAAAAAAGTTCTGGAGATGGATGATGGGGATGGTTGCACAACAACATGAATATACTTAATGCCACTGAACTATATACACTTAACAGTGGTTAAAATGGTAATTTTATTATGTATATTTTGCCACAATAAAAAAAAGAAAAAATGCAAGCCAACCCTATTTCATACTGAAAGTCTTTTTAATGTTTTAAGGTAGTAATTTCCCAAGAGACTTAATCAGACTGTTTGATTCACTTGTGCAAAATATACATGTAATTAAATAGAGGTCCAAAGAAATGTCAGCATAAAATGAAGATCTGGTAAAAAATGCTGTTTAATTCCAAGCCTCCTTGATCATGATTTAGAGTGTGAAATGGATCACCTATTGCTATACTACTCATAATATGCAAATAACTGTTTATATAGGATCTGCTCGAACTATGTATGGCTTTCTAAGTTACTGACACATGCAGAAAATGACAGCAAGGAAGAGTTTTACTTATTAAATTCTTTACTTAGAGTCTATCGGTCTTACAGTATCTGTTAAATAAGAAGACTCAACCTGAACTTAATTCCAATAGAAAATACTGCCCACAATATTAATACTCCACCAAATTACTCAACTCCAATCATCAATACACTCAGCATTTTCTCTCTTGACTGAAATGAGTTGCTGTTATTTATCTTCTTTCTCCAAACAGGGTTACTTCATAAGTGTTTTATTGCTTCAGAGGTAGGAATCCAAGAAATGAAGCAACCTGTAATCATCTGTCCACATAGAGAATTGATGTCCCATGTGTCCCTCATTCGCCTTCATCTCTGGCTTTCACTTTCAAAGTCCAGATGTGTGGTAGTTTTGGATCTATGCCTGATACAGGCATACCTAGGAGATATTGCAGGTTCAGTTTCAGACTACCACAATAAAGCAAGTCACACAAATTTTTTGGCTTCCCAGTGCAAATTAAATTATGCCAGCACTATACTGTAGTCTATTAAATGTGCAAATAGCATTATGTCTAAAAAAAACAAGCACAGACATTAATTTAAAAATTCATTATTGTTAAAAGTGCTAATCATTATATGAGTCTTCAGAAAGTCACGATCTTTGTGCTGGTTTTGTCCTAATGATGATGATGACTGCTAAGGATTGGTGTAGCTTTGGCAACTTCTTAAAATAAGACAACAATGAAGTTTGCCACATTGATCAGACTCTTCCTTTCATGAACAATTTCTTTGCAGCATGCAATACTGTTTGATATCATTTTACCAGCAGTAGAATTTTTTCAGAATTGAAGTCAATCATCTCAAAAGCTGTCACTGCTTTATCGACTATGTTTATGTAATATTATAAATCTTTTGTCATTTCAACAGTCTTCACCAAAAGTAGATTCCATCTCAACAAACCACTTTCTTTGTTCATCCATAAGACACCACTCCTCATCCATTCAAGTTTTATCATGACATTGCAGCAATTCAGGCACATCATCAGGCTCCACTTCTAATTCTAGGTCTCTTGCTATTTCCATCATATTTGGATCATATTTGCAGTTACTTGCTTCACTGAAGTCTTGAACCCTTCAAAGTCATCTATGAGAGTTGGAATCTACTCCCAAACTCCTGTTAATGTTTATATTTTGAACTCTTTCCATGAATTACAAATATTCTTAATGGCATCTAGAATAGCAAATCCTTTCCAGGTTTTTAATTTATTTTACCCAGATCCATCAGAAGAATCACTATCTATGGTAGCTAAAGCCTTATGAAATGCATTTCTTAAATAATAAGCCTAGAAAGTCAAAACTACTCCTTGACCCATGGGCTGCAGAATGGATGTTGTATTAGTGAAGAAGGATTAATAAAATGGCCACACTTAGGCTAACAGATTGTTTATTTTTATGCTTGCCCTTAAAAGGGTGAACCAGCCTGACTGGCCGGTTGCTACTCACAGTTTCAGGTCCGTTGTTAAAACTAAAGCTATTGATCTTACTGTTGCTACTTTATTTCAGTAATCAAAAGCTATAATCATGCTTGGTCTCTGAGTTGATCTCCAGGGAGTAGGTCACAGAATTTTAACCTTACAAAATAGCTTGAATCACCAAGAAGACCACACCTTGAGTGCTTACGAGATAAAGAGATCTAACGGCAAGCCTCTGTAGAATTGGTCGCCTGGGGGCATCATGACACCACTCTGTCTTCTGATGAGAAAATGATTCTGTTGGCTTTATTGTTTACGGTTATGGGTATATAACCACCCCATCCCATCCCGAAGGTGGGTTCACAGTTTTGAAGGCACTAGCCTGCTGTGAATCCCCTTTGCCTGGCAAAGCAATAAAATTGCCTCTTTTCTTCTAAGCTCCAAGACCTTGTCTCTGGGTTATTTGGCGCATCAGGGACGGGGGCCGATCTTTCCGCAACATTAGCAGGCATGAAAACAACATTAATTTATTATACATCTTCATCAGAGTTCCTGGGTGACCAGATGTGTTGTCAATGACCAGTAATATTTTTAAATAATTTTTTTTTTCTGATCGGGAGATCTCAACAGTGGGCTTAATATATTCAGTAAACCATGTTGTAAACAGATGTGCTGTCATCCCGGCTTTGTTGCTCCACTTTTACAGCACAGTCAGAGTTAATTTAGCATTACTCTTAAGGGCCCTAGGATTTTCAGAGTGGTAAATAAACATTGGCTTCAATTTAAAGCCACCAGCTGCATTAGCCCCTAACAAGAGAGTCAGCCTGTTTCTGAAACTTTGAAGCCAGGCATTGACTTCTTCTTTCTAGCTATGAAAGTCCTAAAAGGCATCTTCTTCTAATATAAGGCTGTTTCATCTACACTGAAAGTCTGTTGTTTAGTGTAGCCACCTTCATGAATGATCTTAGCTAAATCTTCTAACTGCTGCAGTTTCTACATCAGCACTTGCTGCTAATGTCTTGCACTCTGATGTTATGGAGATGTCTTCTTTCCTTAAACCTCTGCTGGCTTCAGTCTTTTCTTCTGTAGCTTCCTCACCTCTCTCAGCCTTCATGGAATTGAAGAGCATTAGGGCTTTGCTTCGGATTAGGCTTTGCCTTAGGGGAACGTTGTGGCTGTTTTGATCTTCTATTCAGACCACTACAACCTTCTCCCTGTCAACAATGAGGCTTTTTTGCTTTCCTAGTATCCTTGTGTTCACTGGAATAGCACTTTTAACTTCCTTCAACCTTTCCTTTGTATTCATAGCTTGGCGAACTGGTGCAAGAAGCCTGGCTTGGCTTTTGACTCACTAAGCTTAATCATTTCTAGCTTTTGATTTAAAGTGAGTGATACTGACTCTTTCACTTCAACACTTACAGGCCATTGTAGGGTTATTAGTTGGCCCAGTTTCAATATTGCTGTCTCAGGAAATAGTGAGGCCTGAGGAGAGGGAGAGAGGTGGGAGAGAGGATAGTTGATGGACTAGTCAGAACACACACAACATTTATTCATTAAGTTTGCCAGCTTATATGGATGCGCTTTGTGGTGCCCCAAAACAATTACAATACTAACATCAAAGATCACTGATCACCAGGTCACCATAACAAGTATAATCATAGTTTAAAAGTTTAAAATATTGTGAGAAAAACCAAAATGTGAGACAGAGACAAAGCGAGCAAATGCTGTGGGAAAAATCGCACACGTAGGCTTGCTGGATGCGGGGTTGCCACAAACCTTCAGTTTGTAAAAAAATGCAGTTTCTGCCAAGTGCAATAAAGTGAAGTGAATATTGTCAGAAGGAGAACAAATCTCTCTATTCCAAAAACGTATCAGTAAGAAAGAGCAACAAAGTGAAGTGATACAGCAATAAAAGGAAAGCCTAAATCCACCAAAGGCAGATGTGATAATAAAGCGGTAATTTGGAGGCGAGTAAGCAAGGAGAATTTGGAGTGCAGACAAAAAGATTGAGCCAGCATGAAGGAGTAAAGGATTAAGGGCAGCTGGCCTCTTGCATTTTTGATAAAGGAGTAAGTTCAGGAAAGAAAGATTACGGAGACTACATAGGAATTACTAAATGAAGGATGTTTGGAATTAAGAATTTTTTGTAGGTGGGTCTCACAAAATTTATTTCTTCATTAGTTCTCTTTCACTTTCAATATTTTATCTTTTCATTTTCTTTCCACTTATTCATTCATCTTTCCTTCCTTTCTTCATTATTCTTTTTTACCTTCTCTTTTCCTTTATTATTTAAAAGTATCCCTTCTAATTTATTTACTTTCACTAGTCATTTTGCACTAATTTCTCTTTGTACTAATTTTGCATTAATTCTATCCTCTAATTTCCACCAACCCTCCCCCATTACCCACTGATTATATTGTTTTTCTTTCCTTTGTCCATTACCCGAGCTAGTCCCTGGTGTTCTACAGTAACTTTTCACACACATGGCCATTTTAATAACACTTTGATTTGAACTTAACCTTAATTAATGTCTGTATTCATCTGCTTTTATAAGTGTAATTTTTGGTCTTAGAAAAATAACTAGTAAACAAACTTGATGGTTTTCTTTTGTTTATTTGTAATTTCATGAGGAGGTTTCATAAAAAAATCAGTTGAAATGAACTCTTTCTGCATTACTTTTCGATTGCTGCTTTAACAAATTACCACAAAGTTAACAACTTAAAACAAGACAAATGTATTATCTTATAGTCTTATAGGTCAGGAGTCTGACACGGGTTTTATCAGGCTAAAATCTAAGTGTCAGCAGGCTGCAGTCTTCCTAAAGGCTCTAGCAGAGAATCCATTTCCTTGTTCATTCATGTTATTGACAAAATTCAGTTCCTTGCAGTTGTAGAATTGAGTTCTCCATTTTCTTGCTGGGGTTATCCATCTTCCTGGTTATCTATCCAGCTTCTAGAAGATATCCACATTCCATTCCACACAATCCCCTTCCTTCATCTTGAAAGCTGGTAATGGTGGTTCAAATTCCTCTCACACTCCAGATCTATTCTGTTTCTTCTTTCTACTGTTGCTTCTCTCTGATCAAATCTTCTACCTTCCTCTTCTACTTTTGAGGACGCATGTGATTAAACTGGGCCAGCCTCTATCACCCATGATAGCTTGATTGCTTGATAGCTTTTCTTCAAGCATTCCAGGTTTCTCTACTTATTTTCATCATAATTTTAATTCAAGACAATGCATGTAATCATACATAAAGACAAGAATTGTCAGGCTCTAGAGAGGCATGGTTGTGTCATTCAGAATTCCAGAGACATGGAAAAATATGAAGAAAAACTGTTGAAGGAAACCAAGTTGTGATGCATTAAGGTTTAGCAAAACAGGAATGCATGACAACCCCAGGTTTGAGGAAGGGAAGAGTGATAAGGTTACTGGCACCTTGGGTGACTGGAGACATGGAAGGGAGAGCTGCTTCACTAAGAGTTGTATCTGTGTTTGTGGTCAAACACAAACACACTCAGAAGTAGGTTAACAATATATTCTGGGAGTAGGGAAAAGAATCTCCATGTGTCTCTCCTCTAGCACTCTGATCTTGCCAATTTATCCCTCTAGCCAGATCCTACAGGAAACTAGAAACAAAGGCAAGTATAGCAATGGGGACTATGAGGGAGCCTAGGAAAACTCCTCTACTCAAGGCAAAGTGCAGAATAGTAGAGGGTAGAGACTAGATATGTGTGAGGAGGCACACCACAGGAAATAAACAAGATTCGTTGCCCAGTAGGGCAGGACAGGATGGCAATTTTCTCTATAAATGGCCAGACAGCAAATATTTCAGGCTTAGTGGATCACACAGTCTTTGTTGCAATTACTCAACTATACCTCTATAAAGAAAAGCAACTCTAGAAAATACATAAAGAATATAGGTGGCTGAGTTGCAAAACAATCTTATTTACAAAATAGAAGGCTGGGCAGATTCAGCCCATGGGGCATAGTTTACTGACCCTGATCTAGGGCATAAGCTTTGGAATGGTGAAAAGTATTAAACTCTTGTTCCAAAACCTCATGGCTTAGACTGCTGTTAATGCCAAGTAATATACAGGCCCTCCTACTGTCAGCCAAAGATGGCATTTCCCAACATTGCTCATACTGAGGAATAGTTCTCAGTATGGCTGAGATCTTAGCCAAAGAGGTGTGCAGAAGTGATGCCTACAATTTCTACATGGTTTTCTTAAAGGGAAAGAATGTGTCCTCTGCTTCCTCTTTCCTGCCAGTTTGAGTTTGGGCCCAGTGAATATGGTGGTGATCCATCTTTTAATCACTGCCAAGGAATGAGAATAAAATAAGTCATAAATGTGATCAGTATAGTCTAAGGCCTGTAGAGGAATAAAACAACTTCTGCAAATCAAATCCTTCCTAGGCATCAGAAATCTAATCCAGACTCCCAACCTCACAACTGAGAAAACAGACCTAGAGAGTTTGATGAGCTTGTAAACTTTCTGACTGGGTAATATCTTCGCTTTAGAGTAACAGAAGCACTTGTCACAGGCTGGTGAGGAAATTCTCCTTTCTCAGCTCTGGAGAGGAGTTTGAAGTCTGTCATTGCTTTATGTTTCCAAATCACTTCCAACTGCTTCTTCTCTATATCTGCTCACCTGTATTAGATTAGTATTAGAATAGTTTAGATAGACTTTAGAATAGAATATTTAAATAGACTATAAATTATTTAATGACTCTTTTGTAACCTATAAGATGAAATCATATTTATTTGGTATTTTACCCAAGTGTACTGTGAACCACTCCAGATTCATCTCATTATATCCTTTTTCTTTACCACAACCCCTTGCCAATCTGGTTACGCAAATAAATGCAGTTCTCTGCAGAGTTTCCTTGTTTTTTATGTCACCAAGCCCTTGGTAATACATATACTTTCAGCCAAAACACTCTGTCCTCCCATTATTTTCCCAGTTCATTTCTATGTGCTTTTTAGGACTTAGTTCAGGTATCCCCTTCTGTTTCTGTTCTTAAGTAGAACATCAGGTATTTCTTACATGTTCTACTATAGTGTAACATCATATTTTGTCATGAATTTTCACTTGTCCCTACTACTGTTTTTTATCTGAGTGTTCTCAGATAAATAGCAGATGTTCAAAGTTCAAAGCCACAACTACAATTAGAGATTTAAAAAATCGGTTTCTTCACCTTCAATCTAGTTTACTTCTCACTTTACCACATTGTCTTGAGTCCTACAAAATAACTACAAATGACTTATTGAGAGAATCTAAATGATTTGCATAAAGAATACAATTCTATGTAAACATAGTGTCATACCTAAAAAAAAAAACAGCTAGCTATAATCAACAATAACTTAACTTGCCTTAGGGTTAAGCAGAATTAGAGTTATTGCCTTATAGGTTGTTGAGGAAAATTTGCCATATACAACTAGAAAAGTTACTTAATAATCTAGGACTGTAATCATAGGGGCAAACTGTGTAGAATGAGCCAGTACATTCTACAGCATGAAAAAAAAGGGGGAAAAGCTTCAGCTATAATCAGTGGGGAAGGCCCAAAGGAGAAAGAACCATTGGGTTTAACTGAAAGCTATACACATTTTCAAAAGCTATCAAGGAGGTAGACAATTTCCAGGAATTTGGTGGTTATAAAAAGAATGAAAAGAAGAAGGGTAAAAGTCAGAAGTAACAAAATCTATTTTGCAATAGACATGGTAAATAATGTTGCACTATATTCTCAATGAATTAATACACATTTACTAAGAGTTTCTCTCTGGAGCCTGGATCAAGTCTGGCATTGCAGCATGCTTAAATGTGGTTAACGTAGTACAGATAAAGAAATCAGAAAGCAAATGATACCAGTGTAATCCTTTTATCTCAAGCTATTTCATAATTTCTCTAAATTCAAACAATTTCTTTGACTCAAATTTTTCATTTGTAATAAAAGATAAGCAGTTATATCTTTAAACCCAGATAATGATAGATTGTGCTTTTATCCTGCCCCAATGAAAATCCTGGAAACTTTTATTCTGAATAGCATCTTTGGTGCATATCCCAGATGATGACATTGAGTATCAAAGAAAAGAGCACAAAGGCAAAGCGATTCATCTGAAATCACTGTGGGGATGAGATAGATGATTCATTAAACTACATTTAACCCATATTTAGCAAGTACCTAACATATGTCAGCACTGTGTCTGATTTAAAGATGAAGAGGGCAAGTGATACAAGCCTCTGCCTCAATGAGCTTACAAACCAGTTAATTAAAACCTGTTGAAGCAGTGAACTGGCATAGGTTCAAGCTTCAGACTATGCATTTGATTGCACTCCATGCTTCAGCTGATCCACTAGAATGAGGAAAAATGCTATTGGTCACAAGCTGGCATCCAAGTTAGAGTTCAGTTGGTTCACTTTAGCAAAGGCCATTTTCAATACAGGGGCAGAGGAAAATATATTCCTCCAAATATGAGTAAGACACCAACTCCTTGTTAACTTTGATATATGATAGTCCAAAGACCAATCACTGCCTAGACCTGGTTAAAAACATGCTTCTGCCACTTGAAGCAATCTAGTGTATTAAAATTAATATTGAATGGGGTGACAGGGGACAAGTGTCAGTTCTGGGGCTGCTTTGACTCAGTGGGTGATTTTGTAGCCTAATATTTACTCTCTTTGAACTTCAGTTTCTTAACATGCAGAATGATAAGGGATTTGCTATATGAACTCCTACCTATTTTCTGATCAAAAATTCCATAAACCTTCAGTCTTTCATCCTATTCTATCTCAATGTTTTCCTCCGTTTAGGAATTCTTAAAGTATCTGTAGCCTTTGCTCATGTAAAATTGTAGTCCTTTTGTGGTTACAGAGGCTGGTAGGTACTGGATTTGAAAACCCAGCTTAGATATTCTGAGACTGATCTTTCTACATTGCTTGTTGAGTAAGATGAGAAAATAGAGGATGTTTTGAAAGGCTGAAGAAAATGTAGGGAACATTTAAAAAAAAAATAAATGACTGAGTGTCTTGACTCACCAATAATACAATAAGCAACTAGAGGTCAGGGACCCTGGCTTTTAGTTCCTTTTATTCTCCATAGTGATGAGCACACTAATGGAAGTAATCGAATCTTAGTAGAGGATGAGCTAATTCATAACATTAAGAACTATTAAAGATCACCCTTACGAAGGAGCAGAGGTTGAATCTTTGGTAAAATAATTTTTTTTTTAAAAATAAACACCTACTGCCTGTCTCTATGTGCCAGAAGACTGTCACTATGATATCTTTTATCTTCATTCAACAGTTGGAAATAGTTTCATCAGATCTTTTAATATATTTCAAATTGATTTTTAAAGAATAGACTTAAATAGCAAATCTAAGCCATATCCCTTTATCTTGTTTGTGGGAACCTGGCTGGTAGAGTTTAGCTGGAACAGACGTAATCTTAACTTTGAAATCTTTTCAATCTCATATAACCAGAAAATGTGTGTGTTGATTCAGCTGTACAAGCTATGCTCACTGTCATCACTTGTACTTCTGATCAAGATATCTAGAGAGTAAAAACCCTGTGGTGCAAATATTTCTGAGTACAAGAAGCTGAGAGTTTGGGCAGAAGCTGCCCTCAGAGCCGCTAGAGCAGTGACTGAATTCATCGACTGGAGAAACCCAGGGTAAGGCTGGGTGTCATTGTCTTCTTCCCATGTGTACCTTATAGTCATTATAAGACGCAAAACTAAAACTGTACTTATTTCCACAAAACTGGGGGATTCAAGCTCGATTTTCAGTAGAGTATTTTTCAACTTGAAGATTAAAGGAGAGATTCAACATACACCGGAAAAGCATTGTGCAGCCTGCCAAGCACACATCCCTTTAAATTCCAAGTGACCCCTTTGCTCCTGAACTTGCCAATCCACGTGATGCCATGCTTAAATTTTATAAAGAGTTCAATTTAAATACTACATTAATGCGACATTAAGGCTGACATTTTTAATCATTAATAGTTCTCAGGCAAATAATTCAGTTACCTTTCACAGCCACTGTCACCAAGGCAAATTTACACCTCATTTATTTTCTAATAAATTCAGCACAAAAATTGAACATATGCACACAAACCAAAACAATTTTTCTCCTCAAGAAGTACATAATTACCAGGACTTTCAAAATATAGCACAAAGCAAAAGGACAATTTCACATTTATCAGGCTCATTTGATGAACATAGGTAAACCTAGAAAGTCAAAATGTGGGGACCTGATTTTATTTCTTAAATTTACCAAATAATAATATTTTCTGTATTTTACTATGCCAGAATTACTTAACTAAAACAGGGGTTAAGTAACCCGTATTTTTGTTAATTTACATTTGACTGAGTAAATATTAAGATACAGGTTTTTCCATGGAAGTAAAGGTAACTTGTATATGTTTATAATCTCCCTATTTTGGAAGCATTAACTACAGAATAATGAGTCTACAGGATAATTGATATCTTAGTTCTTTCCAATTGATCATGAATTGATTTTCAAGTTCTCTGAAATAACCCATTTTCAGTCAGCTTACTGACTATCATTGGTTGTCTCTCCATTATCCATTTTCCCTATAGACTTTCCTAAATAGTATCTGATTTTTTATTTGAATGTTTACCCTTCTCCCTTGTAGCCTACATATTTTAGACCTGTGCTATGCAGTAGAGTAGCCACTAGCTACTCATAGCTATTTAAATTTAAATTGATTAAAGTTTAATAAAAATAAAAGATACTAGGAACATTTCACGTGCTCAACAGCCACAGTGGCTAGTAGCTTAGTAGCTGTCATACTGAACAGCACAGATATAGAACATTTCCATTATTGCAGGAAGTTCCATCGACAGTGCCAGGTTAAGATCTTAATACCAATTCCAAGGCAAGAAACTAGATTGAATTAAATCATACACACACACACACACACACACACACACACATATTTATATGTTCCATTTCACAGTAATGTCAAGGTGAATTTTAGAATTCTTGCTAGAAATGCTGCGAAAGCAAAACTAAGTCTTTGACAGCATCATTAAGTCTTCTAGACCAATGAACCCTGAAGCCTGCCAAACCTCTGGACTTTCCAGATAGATGACTCAATGAACTCTTAATAAGCCAAGTCTGAACTGTGATTTGTTTTTAATTACTTGCTACATTTAGGCATTTTAGTAATACAGTCTGTAAGTATTATTGAGTATTTAGTTTTATTATCATTGTGCTAAGTAGTGTTGAAATCTATGAGGGTAAAATAGGCATGGATATACATTCAAATAGTTTGCTCTTTATCTGAAGAAGAAAGATACATTACATATTTAGGTATCAAACTGTATAGAACAGGCTATGAGGACACTTAAAAATCATAGAGAAAGGAGGTCACTGAGGGCTGGGCTATTCATGAATATCTAAAGGAGGTTGGGCTTGGCTCGGGCTTGGCTCAGCCTTGAAGGATAGTGAGGGTTGGCTGGGAGCAGGTGAACTCACTCTAGTCTACTCTCAGTTAGCAGTTCTGGCTTATAATAAAATGGCCTGTGATAGGCTCCTCTAACAGGAAGCATTACTTCCATACTCAGTACCAGTTCAAATTTCAGAAATATGAAATGCATTATATTATTCTTCACTTTCATATTAAATGCCAAAGTGTCATTAAACGTGAAAGCAGAAAGAGAATCAAAGTTAAGAAATGCAAATGATTTTTTTTTTTAGTTTTTTTTGTTTTTTTGTTTTGTTTTTGCTATCATCAATCCTAATCTATGGTGACAAGCATGGAAGATAATAGCAGCAGCAGTAACATTAACTATAATATCACTATTACTAAAAATATGATAAAACATTTAAATATAGTTCTTAATGCTTAAAAAGTCTCATTTGATAATGAAAACACCCATAGTGAAATATTACAGATGAGAAGTCAAAGACTTAGAGTCTAGTAACTTGCAAGGGACTACACCTTTGGTAAGTGATAGAGTCAAAGATTAAGCCCATATTTGACCTCAAGGCCAACATACTGAAATACTTAAATAGGAAGATCAAAATGCACATATTAATAATTTAATTTATATTTATAATATTATAAAATATGTAATTTATAATATATATTTATAGAAATGTATATTTATAAAATATAACTTATTATTAATAATAAAAGTAATTTTATTAGTGGAACTACCAGAAAATCTGAGTATTTAGAGCTGTTTTACTTGAGTAAAGACAATTTTACTTTTCAGAAATACAGTTTAAAAATTTTGTATTTTGAGTTCTTAAAACCTTATCCAGTACTTTCACCTAGATTCTTGTGGTGAACAGAACTAGAAGACAGGCCCCATGATCCCAGCCTCCTATTCTGGCTTGCCTAGAAACTTGCTGGTAACTAATATGTTAGAGCCAAGGTGATGGGATGTTACTTCTCTGATTAGGCTGCAAAAGTTACAACTTCTGTCTTACTAACATATTCTCTTCCTTGCTGCCTTTGATAAAGCAAGCTGCCATATGGAGAGGCCCACATGTCAAGAAGTTGAGAGTGGCTTTCAGTCAACAAGTGGCAAGGCTCTCAGTTCAACAGTCTGCAAGGAATTAAATCCTGCAAATAACCATGCCAGTTTGGATGCAGATTCTTCCCCACTTGAACTTTCAAATGAGATCTCAGCCCTAAGTGTCACTCTGCTTGCAGTCTTGAAACAGACTCTGAGGCAGAGGATCCAGCTTAGTAACGCCTGCATTCCTGATGCACAGAAACTGTGAGTTAATACATGTGTGTGTTGCTTTAAGCCACTAAGTTTGTGGTAACTTGCTATGCAACAATAGATAACTAATGCTATTGCTATATTCGGTTATTGGCAATACTTGGAAGGTAGGTCAATAAGTACTTTCTATTTAACAAAGGATAAAACCAAGTTTCAGAAATGTTATATTAATTGTCCAAGATGGCAAAGATAAGCCTATGATTAAATCCAGGGTAATTTCCTTCTCCTGTCAATTAGGCAAACTTTTGCACTGTACTTGAATATTTAGAAAAATGTAAGAGAATATTTTATCTTGCCTATGGCGGAAAATATTTTTTATTTGTATGATCCAAATAAATGCAAATCATTTGATCTGAATACCTATCTTGGCTTTAAATTGGTTCATCATAGTTACTTATTTCAATGTCCTATCTTAGTGATCAGACATTCACATAAACACAGCTGCAAGGTATAAAAATGGATATCACAGATAGTCCTGATGCCTCTCACTGCATTCTTCCATCTTAACACCTCAGGGAGCTAGCTAGCTATCCCCACTATAATGGATTTAGGCTCATCTTAAAAAAAATTCAGATCATGTACTAACACAAATATGAGTATACAAAGATCAAGTGGTGGTAGTCTGGATGCCGTATGTGTGCTGGCTACAAATAGGAATGCAAAACTGATTATTGAATATATATTTTTATAATGTATTTATTTTATTTTAGGAAACAGGCTCTAGCTACCTGGTAGAAGGAAAAATATCTCCTTCCTAGTAAAGCAAAACTGGATAATTCACACTGAACATCATAACCTTGCAACCTGGCTTATTGGTTTAGCCGTTAGTTGGATCATGTGGCTGGATAGCTACCTTTATAGTTCACTGGGTGACAGTATTGTGACATTAAGTTCTAGCTATGGTGGTCAAACATTGTATTAGATGCAGTTTAGGGAAAGTGCTTTTCCTGCTGAGGATTTAATAGCATTGATGTTCAACACCATACATGCTTCAGTATAAAGCATGACTGAGAAAAATCTTGGCAATTATCTGATAACTATCTAATCTTTATGTTTTCATTTGTCACACAGCTTAATTTATGTCCACTGTGACTGGAGTGTGGTCAAAACTAGTGATTATAATTTGACATTTCAAATCATTCTTTCACTTGTCTCCTATATATCTATATCCTCTCTTAATCTACTTCTGCCTATAAATCAATTCTTACTTTTAAAAACGGGCAGGGACATAAGAATCCTTGACTTAGTGCAGCTGAACACAATCTATAATTATTGTCCCTTATTTGTTTGTTTTGCTAAAGTGCTTGTTCATTGTTGAACCCAAGCCTATTTTTTCAGTAAATTTCCTTTAGTGATGATGATACTTGTTCCTCAGATATACATGCTTAAAGAAGAATTATTGATATGAAGGAACCTATAGTTAAAACACTCAAGATATTCCAACCGGATTCTTGAAGTCACTCTATCACTGTCTGTATGCCCTGAGACAACTCATTTCACTAAGTTTCAAATTCTTTAATTGTAAAATGGGACTTTATGTACTATGAGCCTCCGAAAAATAATTATTTCAGCAATATGTAGTCCTTCATAGTAAAGGCTCTTAGTCCAATCCACATAGATTTTAGACAGTTTATTAGGATAGAGTCATTGATGCAGGTTAATATGGATGCTTTAACCTAGTGTAACTACTTAGTATAACTTGGGTAATAAATATGACTATTCAGAGGGACAACAATGCAGTTAGCACTCATTTTTTTTCCCCTAAGTAAAATCTTACTGTAAGAATAAATGATGATTGATTTTTCTTCTTAATATATACTACTATGAATTCTTGTCTTTGGTCTTAACAAACACAACAATCTGACAAGAGTATATATAGTTTGCTTGTTTGTTTAAGAAGAACTAAACAATCAGTTATGAATGCCTTTTATCTCTCACTAACACGTCTGGTGTCCTGGGATGGCTTTTAAAAAACATTCTATTTTCCTAAGACCAACATTGTTCATAACATTTCAACATTGTATATTTGAACACAGAAGTCAGAAAAGCTTTATAAAAGTGAATAATATAAATGAGAAGGAAAAGAACTATCACAATTATATCTAGAAGTATTAGGATGGAAAACAATGAAACGGCCATGTCAGGAAAGACAAATAGCACTGTAGTTTTGAACTGATTCAAAGATATGAGATAAAAGAAAACTATAGAGTTTATATTAGTGTATTAATATACAAAATTGTAGCAACAAAAATATAATGATGAAGCAAATGTCAGTGCTTCAAATGCGGTCAAATGATTAATGCAGTCAACCTATAGTCTCAAACTTCATTAGTTAGTCCAAAGTGGCTTTTTCTATTAATGAAATTAACCAAGCAATTTCCAAGTGCAGGGTTTATGTATGTGCTATCCTACACTGATATTCATATATAGCTCAAGTATTAATATGTATACACATAATGTGTATATATATATGCAGAAATGCTTAATTTATAACACTTTACAGTGATAATTCTACTGTCTTAATCCCCACTTAAGTATGTTCACTCAATTAAATTAACTATATCCTCCATAAATCTCCTGAGGACATGGTACTACTGATTCCCTTTCTCTCATCATTGTGAATTATATCTGTGTCCTGCTGAAGACTTACTAGACAAGTACCCAGAAATTTCATTTTCAAAATTATTTGGAATTCTTAAGATCAAATGACATTGGAATATGTATTTACTTGTCAACTTTGTGATATATACCTTGCTAAACAACCTTTTAATTGAGTAATTATATATTTTCTGGGATGGAGTTAATGATAATTATGCTCTTGTTCTGAGTAACTATGGGTGTTCAAAAACTTAATGTGCAGTCAGGATATCAACTCCATTCCACACAAGTGAGAGTGTGGGACCATTGAATCAGACCCAGAATAAAATGCACAGACAGGTTTCTCATGCATAATTTTGACAGTAGTATCTTGAACTAGTGATTCAATTATAATGGAATACTAATAATAGCATTGAAAAAGCATATAGCATGATTATAATTTATCATGTAAAAATTATGCTTTTTTTCTTTCTCGATGGTTTGTAAGCAGCAGAAGAAATCCTTTGGAGTGAAACAGAATAAAAGGCTTTCTTAAATCTAACAGCTTTTGGAATGAATTTCCTTGATTTTATCTCCTTCTAGTTCTAATGGGTATGCTAGGTAGATCTCGGGAATATGACTGAAGGAAAACAGGGTGAAAATTTTTGTTTGCAGGAAAGCCATTTCCTCATGTAACATTTGGCTAGCTAAAAAATTACTTTAAAAAATGTTCTTTTACCCGCAAGTCCCCATTTTCTCAGGTTGCCTTTCTGCACTGTTTCAAAGCAGATAAAGCCTGTGAATTCAGGCTAAATTTTGTCAAGTGAACAAAACCAAACTGGATCCGAGACAATCAGCTCATTTTGAACCTTGTAAATATCCCTTCATTTGCCACTCATTTGAATTGCTTTCAAATAGTTTGGCAATAGTTTATATACACATATATATTTTTTTCATACATATGTGCGTGTGTGTGTGTGTATGTATACTCCAAGTTTTCTGGAGCAGAAGGGATATCATCATGAAAATTTCCTGGGATTCAAGAAATAAGAAGGTATCGGCCTTCTTATATGATAGTGTCCTAAATACCATAACTTTTGGACTTCACAGAGACAGGCAGTATTAGAGAAGTGCAAGGTAATAATGTGGCTTCACTGTGTGGCCAAGAGCTGTTCAGTTTTTCCCTTTAAATGAAGTGAGGGGATGCTGATAGAGCCTAAAATAATGTTCTCACCCCTGTTTGATTTAGTGTATAACCTGAAGGCTGCCATAGATTTGTTCAATGAATTTTGATGGATGTTTCCCATCATTGCTTTTCTCTAGCTGTATCAAGGCCAAGGTCCACCAGATGTCAGTACAATATAAATAATCCAAATTCTTTTATTTAAAAACTAAACACGGAAGACAAAAAGAGAACTGCTACAAAATAAACCCACTTCATTAAATTTTAAAATATTTATCTATACCAAATAGTAGAGGTAGCAAAACAGGTCAATATACTCTACGATACGATTTTTAAATGGCTTCTTTCTAATAGCTCTCTGTTAATATTAAGGTAATCTTATAAAGCTGATTTTGTATTTCTCTTTCTTCCTTCTGTTTCATTATCATTCAGTTCTATTTTTTTTCCAGATGACTTCTTTATTCACTGATGGTTTTACATATTAACATTTCCATTTTACATTTTTCTCCTGAATGTTTTTTCCATTCTAGAAAGAGGGTCACATCATGACAGTAGTGTATTCCCTGACACACGTTTTTATATGACCACAGTTAAAGGTAAATGTGTCTAACACCTATTGGCAATGAGTTGAACTCTTGTAGGTTTAGATAGGCTAATAACTTTTTTCCAAATATTTTTGAAATTATACTTTTAGTTGTTCTTTTGTATAATTAACACAAACACACCCACACACAGACATACATAATGAAGAAATAAAAAAGATTCAGTAGGAGTGAGCCAAAAGGTATGACCAACCCCCATCTCTGCCTCTCTTTGTTCATAGATTCTTTGTGTGGAAAGGCTATCAGAGAGGGTTTGCTCCTAATACTCAGTATCAAAGGAGTTCTCCTCTCTGATTTGGTTTCTTTCTTTTCAATTTCTTTCTTTCCCAATACTGACATCTATGTCTTACTATATCTACTGTGAATACTGCATAAAGATATGTAGTGACAGACTATAAGGACAAAGTAATGTGAGAAATGGACAAAGTGATTCCAACTTTTATGCTTACAACTCTTAATGATAAGCTTTGCCAACCTGAGAATTATGCCATAGGCAGCATCTCCAGCTGCTATTTTATCCTTGCATTTACAACACAGACGCCACCATCTCGTTCCTTTAAAGAAATACCAAATTAGAGCTTTCATCTAATACTTAGCTAATTCTTTCCTCAGGCCTTTGAGTATGCTCAAATATAGTTTTGTATTTCTTTTTGCACCAAAAATTTGTTTATTCTTTTATTTAAATAAATGAGGTGCCTGCTTTTTGTGCCACATTCTGTGTATCCCATGAGTTTGTAATCAAGTCAAAGGGACCAGTCACGTGAACAAAGAGCTTAAAAAAATACGCTGGGGCTGTTGTGATATAATTCTCTACGAGAAACAGTAAACTTGCAGGATGTAAATGACTCAGATTTACTTGAAAGGAACAGTTATGCTGGGCTGAGTCCAACAAAGTCAAGAAAACTTAGTGCTCAAACACCTGAGGAATGACCATCTAGATTCTATCAGTAAAGCCAATGAAACCAAAGTGCTGGCACAATATGAAGAAAAGGGTGAACAATTTAAAATAAAATACTAGTAAATAAAATTCATTAATCTAAAGGAAAATAATAAAAAGATACTACTTTTTAACTGTATCACATTTGTTAAAAGGAGAAAAATCATACAATTATCTAAATAGATTTTAAGACACATTTGACATGATTCAACATTCTTTCATGATTTTAAAAACTATAGCAACTATAAATACATGGGAATTTCCTTAATTTAAAGGCAAAAACAAACAAAACACATACAGCAGAGGTTCAAACCCTTTCCCAAAGGTCAAAGAAAATAAACAGATATTTGGAATCACTGTGATTCTTGTTTCAAAATTGTACTAGAGATATGTTTCACTACAATTGGTATGGAAATCACTCAGTCTCATCTGTCTTCTTCCCATCCCCATGTCACTTTCCTATCTTCACTACTTGCTCAGTGGATCACTGTCATTGTCTTGTCTTTTAATTCCATTGGCTGCCACTGTCCTTCCCAGGCTGAGACTTGCATTGTGCCTGCCTTGTGGCAGGAGCTATAGGGGCTTAACACCCAGGATTAAACTGGCAGGATCCCTAGAATTCCTAGCTCCCCTTGCTATCTACACTCATATGACACATGATCTGGTTTCCCCAAGGCTTCCAGAATGTGTCTGATAACACAGCTCAAAAGTCTGGCGGAGTTAACGCCCTGTGGGACAACATGATAGACACTGGAAGGCATGGAGATGGCAGATAAATGCTGCTTTCTTCCTTCTGTTGACCAAGTGCTTTAAGATGCCCAGGTTATCTGTGGTTATCTCCAAAGACATCCTATATGCTACAGTAGGCTGATGTTTTCTTGTTTGTTTGTTTCAATGTTGTTAACAGCTAGGTAACAAACTATCTTGTAATTATTTTCCATCCTCACTTCTCTTCTCCTTCACTTTTAGGATTGCATCCCCCTTCCATCAAGAATTAGCTTGTACTTACTGCCTCTGCTCTGCTTTCTAGAAAACCTGGAGTAAACAAATTACAGTAAGACAAGGGAAAAATCAATAAGAAAATTCAAAAGTAAAAGTTGAACTGCCATAAATTGCTGATAAAATTGTCTATTTTATCAGCATAAATAACTTTAAATTTTACTTAATGTAAAAAATTTGAAAAAAGAGTTTAAGTAAAAGATTTGATTAAGTAAAAGATTTGAAAAAAGAGTTTAGCAAAGGCTTCTGGATTCAAATGCAATATGCCGAAATGGCTGTTTGCAATAGAATAGAATGACTACATTTTGATATATAGAGTAGAATAATTTGTGGCATTGAATATAAATGAATTGCAACTCATAAGTTTTGCTCACCTCAAAAACACAATGTTATCTGTAAGAATCCAGTCACAGAAAAGCACTTGAAGTATGTTTCTATTTGCATAATTTTCAAAAAAGGCAAAAATTCATATCTATCCATTTATCTAAATGGATACATATATGGTTGATGTATACTATCAAGAAAAGCAAAGGAAAGTTTATGACAAAATTCAGACTGGTGTTCTTTTGGGACATGAAGGGAAAGGACAGGATGAGGACAGCTATATATGGAATTGCCAAGAAATTAATAACGCTCTTTTTCTTAAACTGAGTGGTAAGTACAAAGACATTCATTTTATCCTGCTTTTAACTCTACATACAATACTATGCTCTCCTTCTTATGTACAATATATTTTACATTAAAATATTAAGTCTCTTTGGAAGTATATAGTACATAAAATCCAAGTTATACCAAACCTTCTGTAGATATACTGAGTTGGATTTTGAGTAACAAGGATGGAATGGTAGTCCAGAACTCTTTTGCTTAAGTAAGCTTTAAAGGTAAATTCTGATGCTCAGGTAATTGTAGGAAGCACCAAACTGAAATAACAGAGCGGCTTCATCTTCAGTTACATTTTGCTCTGATGAGCTTGCCCAGAGATCTAGGCACTTTATTGAGCTTTTCTTTCTCCCCTCAGTAGGCAAACATGTTTCAAGTTCAAAACAGCTAACTTACAAACTTTTAGGCACAACTCATATATCCATCTGGGGCTGTCATTCTACGGTATATCAGGGAAGAAGTGCAAAATATTAATTTCATGAAATTTCATTTCAATATGTCAGAACCCCCACAGTGTGAGGGCATTTGAAACAGCCAAAAGTAGATAGTATGTGCTGGGGGAGCAGGGGGGAGTCAGGATTTGAAGTTGATAGTACCTAAGGGCAGATTTAATGCTTAAAAAATAAATTCCCCTTGGGCCATTTTAAAGAGATGATACTTCTCTTTCATCTCTTATTTGGTTTGCTGATTACTTTGTGTCTTCCTCTTGGAGGATGAAGAATTTAAGAATCTGGGTACAGTATGGCAGAGTTCAAAGCCTATCACAATCAACCAACATATCCAAGTGCCGGAAGTAGAAGACCAACACAAAAGGAAATTAAGGGAGAAAGTGGGATACCAGTGGAAAATACACAAGCGCAGTTTGCAGACTGATGGTGTTTTAAAACAAGCCATAGGCTTTATTGTTGCCTTGTCCTAAATGCAGAGCCTAAGCATTTACATTTCTGATTTTCTTACTGCACCACATTGTTCACTCAAATCAGGCTTTTCTTTGATGTTATGTGCTTTTCTCAGACTGGCAAAGGCTTCCAATCTTAAGAAAAATCTCTTCCATCTAGATCAAGTGGATTTCCAGAATGGGAGTTTCTCCAAAAACAAAACAAAACAAAAATACCTTTAAATTAAAGATATCCTGGTATCTTTAAAATTTAAATCACACAGTGGGAATTTTCCATTGATGAAATAACAGCCAAATATGTTGTATATGTTCATTTCTTATCTCAGTCAATGGAATAGAAATGGAGAAAGGAAGTAAGGAGGGAAAAATAACGAGTAAGAAGCACAGATATGCTGAATTGCTGAACTATCCCTCAGGGAAAACACAGACACATGCACACATGCACAATAAATAAACAGCTAAATGATAAAATAAAACACACAAAAACACTCTTCACTTAGAGTGCTGTACTAGTAACGATGAGTACCTGATCTGTTGAAAACTCCACTCTGCCTTTTATCCAGTAGGAACACATAATTACAACAGTTAAAATTACAGGAAAAAAGAGTGAAATGGTTCAACTCTTGGGAGTGAAATATAAACAGCAACTCTGACCTTTAAATCTCTAGTGACTGAATGAGCAGTGGTTCATTCCAGTGCAAAGGTTTAAAAAGATTAATAATCAGTTTTTTAAAAATACTATAGATTTCTAAATTGAGTCATCATTTCCAATTAATAAATAAAAAGTCAAAATTGACTTTTATATACCTGCTTGATAGGTGTCTTGCAGAGGGTTTGGTGTGATTAAGCTTTTTATAGGAAAAATGTTTATTCATATTTCACATTACCATTTCCAAGCAGTTTTTAACTGTTGTTAAAAAGGGAAATGGTAGTATATACATCGGGGGAATTCTATCACAGTGACTGAAAATGTACTTTCAAGTTCACATGGGTCCTTTTCAGTGTCAGTGTATGCATGAAACAACCACTGGTAGCCACCTGATGTCAAAGGACTGCAAAGTGGAGAAAAAGCCAGGGCCATCAGGCCTAGAATAATTACTGTTGATATATTTTGTGAACAAATGTTATCAGAATAAAAGAGTATAAAGCCCTCTCCTGCTGTATAATGCACATTAAGTATACAGTCCATGATTGCAATAGAAATAAGACTATTTATGAACAGCAAGGACCCTGGCCAATCTCCGGGACCAAAAACATGCAGGGATGGCTACCTGACTCTCCCTGATTGACAAGTTTTTGAAACCTAAACAGAAAATCAAATGGTAGGCAGTCTTTAGAATAACTCTTGCAAGTGTTTTTCTTAAACTGAAAAGCATACAGCCTTTAGACTATAATACATAATAATACCTAGGTTACACAGTAAATCTATAAAGACAGAAACTCTCTTTGATACGTCTGATTTTTTTTTCTAAGTTTGGTAAATAAAAGATCATTTATAATAGCTTTTAGATGATTAACATTTAGAGAATTCCAAGATCAATTGTACTATTTTTCTTTTTCTTTTTTTAAAACACAAAGGAACAAATATTGGGATTCTCTGATGCCATTTTAGGCAACTTAAAGGTAGTCTGAGACATAAAGAATGTTTTGCCAGTTTTGTAATTCTAAATATGATGACTGGGTTTGAGAAAGGAAAGAACTGAGAGGGGAGAAAATACTTGAAAATAAATCATAATTTTTCAAGATTAAAAAATAGTTATAGGCAGTGTTTGAAAACAAAATTATAATTAAAACTTATTATTAGGAATTTAACGTTTTTCAAAAACAGAGAAATACAAAAACTATATGAAAGATTGCCAGAAGTAGAGAGAATTAACAAAATACTTTGATAACAAGAACTTTTGTGGTACAGAATAACTTGATTGTCTCACAGAAGAAAAATCCAAATTTTTTTTCATATTTTATATATCACATATGTAAAAATTTAGAGGAAAACTATTAATACACTTTTCTTGTGAATGAACCCACTAATATGCAGCTAATTGGTTAAATATTTTAAGATTGCTTTTTAAATTTCATTTTTACTATTCATAAGCTTTTTAAATTAATCTCAATATAACTACACATATGGCTAGACATATACAAATATATTTACTTTCACATGAATAGATAAAAGTTTATACATTCAGCTTTAAACTTAATCTATCAAAATAGTAAATAAAACAATATATTGTATTTAAATTTATAATCTTAAGCATAACAATTCTCTAAATAAACTACCATACCACATTCATTTACTTGTATGAATATTCATATCATTCTGAAATTATTATATCTGGTATATTTTCAGTTGTATTAATATCAACTTTAACAACAGAATTAACTTTTGTTTCCTTTTGATACAAAGAAATTAGAAGGCAGGAGGAGATCAAGAACTATGTAGCTGTGTTTATTCATGAACACACGTTTCATATCACCTTTATAAAGTTAAAAATGGCTAAAACGCCTCCATAATCAACATTCTCTGAAGTCATTATACACCTGCTGATCCCTAACCATTTAAAAATGCATAAGAGCTAACTTTAGTGACCAAAGTTTTATATCAAAAATATTACCAAAATATTCTTTACTAATTTACTAAATTTAAAATTTGTCATGGTCTTAAAGTTAATAAAAGATCTGTAAATTATAAATTCATTTACTTAAACACGATTTTATATTTCGTAATCTTAATTTGTTAAAACAATAATAATTTAAATGACTCATAAAACAAATAATTATAAAGTTTAAATCAAGAAGAGTTTAACCTTAGTCTTTCACAACCTAGAATACTGTGTTAGCTTTAGTTTTACACAATTAAATGACTGAAATGACAAAGAATAGTCTTTAATTCAAAATCACTATTTCACTTTAAATTTTCAAATATTCATATATTTACCATGGTTATTATATAAAAATGTTCTAATTTATAAACTCCTGTGTTTAATTTCTTAAACTTTAAAAATAGTGTTTAAAATATCTTCTTATCCTTTTATCTTGGAACTAGATCTCTTCTTATTTTAACTAGTAAACAAAGATATTACTTAATTATATTTCTTAGTTGAAATTTAGCAGAAATAATTTCTTACAGAGCTAACATTTTTAAAGCTCAAGAAAGAAAAACTGTTCTTATTTCCTTTAGAAAGTCTTAGCATTCTATTGCTACAGTTTCTAGCATAAAAAAAAAAACAACCTGGCAGTGCTTTATTTATTTTCAAACTTTCCTAATAAATAAAAAAGGAACTAGAGATGAAGAATAGGAAGATAAAGAGATGCAGATATAAAAATATAGATATATATGGAGGGGGGGAAAAGATACAGAGAGACAGAGAAACAGAGAGACAGAAACAATTCATTATAGCTAGGTTAAACAATGACCTACAGCTTTAACAATGTTATCAAGCCAGATTAAAAAGCCATTGTTTATTAATCTAGGAAGTATATAGTAGAACAGGGGAGAAGGAAGGGTTCTCATAGTAAACAGAGTCTTTCAGACAGATAAAATATCCTCATATATTATTTATAAATATATAGTATTTATTTATTTATTTATTTATTTTTAGTTTTGCTAAGGCATGAATCTTACTGATACCAGATGTTTCCCAAATTGGTCACGTTAGCTCTTCAGTTTTCTCGGTGAAATTCTACCCAAGTTCAAATATTTGGTACTAATAATTCCATGCTAAATGAGCATGCATAAAATCAGAGATTAACCATGAGGCATATTAGAAAATCATGTGCTCCCAGTGATTTCTAAAGAAGCTGAGAGATAAAGAATCAGATCTCTCACATGCTGTATCTTACCTTATACTGAGTTAAAGAATTCCAGGAGATAAAAGAAAGGAAGAAGAAATCATAAATAATATCAGCAGGCCAAATGGCATTAAATAATTAATTGATTAATTAAAAGTTAATTGATTAATCTTTTCAGTACAAATGAAACAAGGCAAAGCACAGATGTACAGTAGGATTTACTTCAGACTCTGGATAGAAGAAACTTGAAAAGAGTAGGTGACAAAGACCTCTGGCATTCAGTAGCCTTGCCAAAGTCTTTTGGTCCGAGAAGTGAGAGTGCCTAGTCTATTTTAGGGGAAGTGGAGGACGTAATCTCCGTATTTTTTAGGGGTCCTGGTATAAGAATACCAGCCAGCAGCAAAGAAAATGGAAAGTTTTACATCTACTAGACCAGAAGAGACATTAGGAAAAATAAGACTGTCCTAGATTTCTAACATTTAACAGAAATTTTGTACATTAAAACAATTAAGTAGTTAAAGTAGAAGAGAAACAGGGAGCATTGCATGTGAGAAGAGATAGATGGTGCATGAATATTAGTTAATTGTCATTGTTTCTTTTAAAAGATGGTCTATGTCCAGGAAAATGTACTTACAAGATTTGGTAAGCATTCTCAGTTCTAGGAGAAGCCACCCTAAGGATAAGTTTGTGAAAAGTACCTTCTGCAGTCTGGAGTTTATCAGGAAAATTGGCTGCAAAGATCTTAACAGTCTACACTCTTATATTAGAGAGAAAATAGGGAGGTTAATAAATTTTCCAAGGTCACATCACTTGGACATGTAAAAACAGACTGAAATTCAGCATGGAAGCTAGCCAATAGGAGTTAGATACTTAACAGAGATGTTTCGATTAAGTCCAAAAGCAAAGGAGAGCAAAAGTCAGGAGTCTATTATAGGTTACTAGGCCACGGGAAGTTAAGGTTTTAACCAAACAAAAGAAAATACAGATCAGTGGAGTTTGGACTACAATATTATTCGAGAGAATTAAAGTAATAATGTCGATTGGAACAAACATGACCAAACGTTTTCTTAGAACTTATCTGCCCACTCAGTCCCAACAAGCATACATTGTTTACAAAGAAGTTCTTAGTATCACTATTACTATTCTTATGCTAGAGCAAAGGCATCAGAGTTTTGAAAACAGACATGTTCAACCCTAGAATAGCTTCATAAAAAGATCTAGGATCAACAAGCTTGAATCCAATGTCAAAAAGATCTGAATACCAGATAAGAGCAGAAATCTAAGGAAGGATGATATCAACAAAGTAGGAAAGGGCCAAGGTTTTCTAATCTGACAAGATCTATAGATATTGGGGTGCCTCGGTGTTATGGACTGATTTATGTCCTCCCAAAACCCATATGTTGAAGCCCTAATTCCCAGGACCCTCAGAATATAACCATATTTGGATAGAGGGGCTAGGAAGAGGTTATTAAATTAAAATGAGGCCATTAAAGTAAGCCCTTATCCAATGTCACTGGTAACCTTATAGAAAGAGGAAATTTGAATACATAACAGAGACCCCTCTCTGAGGCATACTTGTACACAGAGGGAAGAACATGTGAGGACACAGAGAGAAAATGGCTGTTGCAAGCCAAGGAGAGTAGCCTTGGGAGAAACCAAATCTGTTGACACCTTGATCTTGGACTTCTAACCTTCAGGATTATGAGAGAGTAACTTTCTGTTCTTTGAGCCACCCATCTGTGGTATTTTGTTATGGCAGCCCTAGCAGACTACTACAGTGGGTAACTCAGATAATTCATCAGGACTAAGAGTCCTTTCATTTTGTTTTGTTTTTCTCCTGGTCATTTTCCTGGGTCCCCAGATATGTGGTTTCTTTTATATAGATAAATATCACTAGAGAAATGTGTGTAAAGTTTAGTTTTTTCAGACACAGCCCCAGGGATCTTATTTCTCTAAGTTTGAAGTAAAGCCCCAAAAATCTGAAAAAATTCCAAGCACCCAGATTCTGATGTCAGAGTAGTAAGAACATACCTTTTGAGATATAATTCCAAGAATGTATGTGGGTAATAATACTCACATCAAGGGGACAATGAATGCAGATATTATCTAATCAGTTTGAGGCATGTACAGGAGAGTTAGGACTATAGGGTTGCCTTTGTGCTCTCCCTTTAAAATCATAAATGCACGGAGTGTTCTTGACACATTTCTTTATGATTGTATAAAGAATCATATACAATCTTTATATATACCCCAGTTTTATTCATTTAACAAATTGATACATTATGCTGAGTTATTATGCAAGGATAACTTAAGATCAAAGTGCTGTGTCAATTTTTTCACGCTGGGATTTCTGTCCAGTTTACTTACAGGTTGCTTATTACTATGGTATGTATGTGGTCAGTGTCACAGGTATATATCCTGAACAGTCACTCTGCTCTCAAAGGGTTGCACCATTGGTTTAAAGCTCTGCCAGTGTCATTTTTAAATTCATCATAATTTTTTAACAAGGAGCTCTTGTTTTCATTTTGCACTAGGCCCTGCAAATTACATAGCTGCTTCTGGGTACCACAGTAAGTCTATGACTTATTAGAAAGACTCCTATAATTCCCTTGGGTTTCATTTACGTTTCAGCCTCAAATAGTCAGAGTCAAATAAAAACCCTAAAAACAGGAGTCACTCTTCATGTTTCACTGTCGCTAATGACAGGGAAAATGTAGCGGGAGAGTTATACTCTTCTTTCTTTGTGTGTTTTTCACACATACTAGTATTCTCTGTTTCACAAAGGCATATAAAAACCTCTGGTTTTAAAAACCATCAGGTATATCTGGTATGTCCTTCTTTCTTTATCTTTATTTGTCAACTATTTTATAACTTTTCTAGTACAGTTTTATGGCACAACTTGTTTCTCATACTTTAAGTATACTAGGAAAAACCATATTAGGAGTGTCACTCCTACATTCCAAGCTACAAAACTCCTTTTATCCTTTGTTTCTCCTTTCTGTATTAAGCATAATTATGGAAAATGGGATTTTTATCTTTTCAAAATGATATGTTTAGAGAAGAATTAGAGTAGCTCTTAAAACAGTCTTCAATCCTTTTTTGTTCCCTCTTACTTCATAATTGTTATACTCAAAGAAACAGAAATACATATTATAATTTATAGAAAATTACTTCCTGCAAATCTATATTCTATAAGTTTAATTCCAGAAAACTGATCAAGGCTTAGATATGGATTAAAATGTGTATGTAATAATGAGAACTATAATTACAGTACTACTAACATACATTTGTATTTAATGTAATTATTATACTTAGAGTACTATCTAATATATACATTTGTATTTATTGTGTGCCAGGCATTTTTCTAAGTGCTTATCATATATCAATTCCTTTGATCTCCACAAAAACTTTTTAGAAAATGAAACCAAGTCACAAAGAAGTATGGTCACTTGACCTGGCATCTAGGGTTATTCATTGCACAGAGGAGACACCTAAACTACATTCAGTATTAGTAAGTATTATTAGGTAAAATACAAATAGAAATTTTCAAACACACTTTTTTTTAGGCATAAAACTGCCTACTTGTTTACACACATTTGTGTTTACTTATAAATTTTCAAAATAGCAACATACAGTTTATCACTCAAAATAAAAGTATGTCAGATTCTAATAATCAACTATAGCAAGATCTAAGTAGCAGATCCAGATGTTCTATGTTAATATATTAAAAGCTTATTGAATAAATGTGCACTATGTGACATTATTCCTCAATATGGGTTATTATCACTCAGTGGCTGTTTGAAATAAAGGACCATATGGGAACTAAAGAGTGAAATGTCTGCATTGTATGGTTCTTTAAATATATTAATATGTATAAAAAGGATAATTCTCAAAACATCAGATTGAAAGTAAATTATATCAGATCCATAAGCTTAACATTTATGTTGCTGCCATTATTGAGCTTTAGGTGAATACAATTGTGAAAAACAAATTGAATGTGTGTATGTGTACGTGTATTTATATCCTATGAGGATGACTTTATTCACTCCAACATCAGATCAAGTGGGAGAAAATGAAAGCTGAGAAACTCCCCTGATAGAACATCCAGAAGGCCTGGCCATACACAAGTTCACGTGGCTTTGAGGAAGGTGGCTTTGGTTTCCAGAAGCATAGAAAATTGAACTAGAGAAAGGACTAAGATAAAGTCCTATGTACAGCAAAGGAAACCATAAGCAAAACAAAATGACAACCAATGGAATGGGAGAAAATATTTGCAAATGATGTTACTGACCAAGGCTTAATTTCTAGAATATAAAACAGCTTATACAACTTAACAACAACAACAACAAAAAAAACACAAACAACTCAATACAAAAATGGGCAGAAGACCTAAACAAGCATTTCTCCAATGAAGACATAAGAATGGCCATTAGACATATGAAAAAATGCTCAATATCACTAATTATCAGAGAAATGCAAATAAAAACTACAATGAGATATCACCTCACACCAGTCAGAATGGCTATCATCCGAAAGTCCAACAATGATAAATGCTGGAGAGGGCAGAGAGAAAAGGGAAACCTCCTAGAAACTAAAAACAGACTTACCATATGATCCAGCAATCACACTTCTGGGTATATATCAGGAGGGAACTCTTAAGTTGAAAAGATACATGCACCCCAATGTTCACAGAAGCTCTATATACAATAGCCAAGACATGGAAGCAACCTAAATGTCCATCGACAGATGACTGGATAAAGAAGCTGTAGGTATATATATATAAAAAGAATAGAATAATGCCATTTGCAGCAACATGGATGGACCTACAGATCGTCATTCTAAATGAAGTAAGTCAGAAAGAGAAAGAAAACTATCATATGATATCATTCCTATGGGGTATCTTAAAAAAAAAAAGGGACACTATGAACTCATCTACAAAACAGAAACAGACTCACAGACTTAGTAAACAATCTTACGATTACTGGGGAAAAGGAGAGAGGAGGAATAAATTTGGGGGTTTGAGATTTACAAATGTTAGCCACTATATATAAAAATAATTTTTTTATAAAGTTTCTTTTGTATAGCACAGGGAACTATGTTCAATATCTTGTAATAACCTTTAATGGAAAAGATATGAAAACAAATATATGTATGTATATGCATGACTGGGATATTGTGCTGTACACCAGAGATAGACACATTGTAATGGGCTGTACTTCAAAAAAAAAAAAATAAAGTCCTAGATCAGAGCCATGTAGATGGTCCAGGACGATTTTGCAGATCTATAGGAAGGAGGCAATAAAGGGGAAGTCAAGATATGAATGAGACTAAATGACCAAGAAGGCTGAATAAACATGACTGTATATCAGAGTGAGGATGTGGGTCATGGGAAAAATATCTGTGCTAAGGTGGAGACTTGAGAAGAGTCTTTTCATTGATTTCCATTGATAAGTTGGGCATATCTAGAGTTTGCAACAAAACAAAGGAGTAAGCAGATTAGGGCAACAAGTGGATTGGCAGAAGTCCTATAAATAGCTTTCTTTAACTCAGTAATAAAACCTTGTGTAAAATGGAAGTGAACCACTTATTATTTATTACTTAGATGATTAATTTCTTGAATATGTGTAAGCATATTTGACAGTCCTTTATGATTGGTTTGCCGCATTCGGTTGATTCTTATTTTGTGGTTGCTTTATTCCTTTGATAACTATGTAAGTTTAAAAAGCTAAAGCTCTAATCTAGTCTTAGAAACAGTGATTCGTACATATATGTAAACTAAAAAAATACGTTCAGTAGATTGTATATATGTATTTACATGCAATAAAATGTATATGTGCAGTCAAACTGTAATAATTCTAATAAAACTGAAAAGGAAAATTGAAAATTAAAAAATAAATAAAATGGAAGCAAATTGAGGTGTTATCACCTCACTCCTACTTCTTGTATATATGGAGACATCAGTACTAGCCTTAAAAAATAAGACTTCATTATCTAAAATTCAAAAGAAATAAGTCCAAGTTTAAAAAAATATCATTTATTTACTTAATCAACAAATATTGGCTGAGAAATTGCTCTGTGCCAGGACTGTTCTAGGCTTTGGTGATATAGCAATAAGCCAAGAAGACAAAAATTCATGGTCTTAGAGAGCTTACATCAGTTTTGATATGTTGGAGTGAGTGCTAGGAATGCTGCGGTAGGAAGGATCCTAAAGCCAACTTAGCTCTCCAGAAGGGATGGGCCATGATTGTTAGCAATATCAGCCACTTGTAGGAAACACACTTGTGTGTCTGCATTTCTGCATGTGTATCATGTCTATGTTTTGCTAGTGGGTGGGCCTGATCTGTGGATTTTGATTGGCATTTGCTTACTGACAAATAAATGACAAGTTGTGAACATTCTCCTCCCATCTGTTTCCTACTTCCAAATATGTTACATTTATCCTAGCTTCCAAAGTTGAAGTAGAGGGAAAAAATTCCCCTAAAGTATTATAAATGACTAATCTGTGCAGGTGAGTTGAAAAATGCTAAACTATGCTGACAGATTTTGACATTTTGGAGTTACTGATTCATCTCAACAAGAAGAGGCATTTGGAAAATTTGGAATACAACTACTGCCTTTGTTAGCTCACTGACTAGCAAGTACACAGAGTTAATTACATATTTTGACCAAACTTCTTCCAATCCTTGTCATCCCATAACCCATAGTGTGTACAACTGAGGTCTCTTTCCTTTTTTCCAATATTTTAACCCAGACACGAACAATAGTAGCCAACACTAGGTATATAATAGGTACTTGTCCAAAAGTTTTATCTAAATTAATCCACTTAATTTTTTAAATAATTCAATGAGATAGATACATGTCCTATGATTACTCTATTTTATAGATAAACTGAGGTACAGACATTGAGTAATTTGCCCATATTTGCACAGTTAGCAAGCATAAGAGGCAGGATATGAACCAGGCAAGGGTCTCTATGCTTTCAGAAGTCTGTTGCCTAAATATAGTACATGCATGCTGCTTTTTTTAATTTTAACTATCTTTACTTATCCTAGTTTTTAATGTCTTTATCTTTCCTGATGATGATGAAAATAGAAAGGATAAAGAGAAAAATAAAACAACAGCATTGTTTCATTTATTCAGTAAGTATTTATTGTGTGCCTACTACATTGCACTAGGGACATTTCTGGTGCTTGGGATATGGTGGTGAAAAAAAGCCAATAAATTTTAAAAATCTAGGTCCTTATTTGTAAGAGATATCATTTAGTGATCAACACAAATAAAGAGATAAATGATGTTTTCAGGCAGTGAAAAGTGCTATGAATAAACAACAAAAAACCCATAGGAATTGGTTGTGCATTAATAACAGATGGTCAGAAGAAGAAAGCCTTTCTGATAGATGTGGAATGAAGTGAGTAAGCAAGTCATGAAAATATCTGCAGAATTTCTTGGCAGGGGGAAGAGCAGATACAAAGGCTATGAGGAATAATAAGGAATAATAAAGAAGACAGTTTGCAGAGGAAAGGCAGTTTAAATTGATAGAACCTGATGATAAAGAAGTAGCCAGGAGCTACATAAACACTGCGGCTTGTAGAGCATGGTAACACTGAATTTTATTCACATCAGACAAGACTCTAGAGCAGGGAACAAAAAGGTCTCTGAAAATTTGCTGGTGTGAAAGGCTGAAATCTTGAGTTGAAGATGAAAAGTCCTCACTCACAGACCCTGCAGCAGGGAGTTTCCTTGCCAGGTCCCCCTGTGATTTTGTAGTCTTGTTTGCAGTATTACTGGCTGAGAGCTTGAGCACAATGACCCCTACTTGGGGTCATCACAGCCCACAGGGCATGTATGTGAAAGACCGAAAAGTAGACATGCAAAATTTGTAAATTACTGTACTACAGAAGTGCAAATAACAGCAATTTCTGTTTAAAAAATAAAAAAGTAGTTGGGGGAGGGTATAGATCAGTGGTAGACTGTGTGCTTAGCATGCATGAGGTTCTGGGTTCAATCCCCTGAACCTCCATTAAAAAATATATAAATAAGTCTAATTACCCACCCCTTAAATTTTCTTTTAAATCTGTAGCTTTTCATACACTTTCCATATGTCTCCTTTTTTCCCATAAACAAATCTTGTCCTAATTACCTGAATACCTTGGTAATATTTTGGATCTAATCCTAAATTGTGATGAACAATCATACTTGCCCCCAAAAGGAAGTCAACAAGAGACTCCATTGTACTGTGATCTGAGAATTTCAAAGACAACTAGAAAACAGAATATTTACTTTTAAAGTAGTTATAAGTAAAGTTAAAATAAAAGTTTTGAAAACTGTCAGCATTTCTACTGTATATACTGGCATTCTGGGGACATAGTCACAAGAAATCATAAAAAAGATGCTATTGGACTCCCATCACAGTCCTACCTTGCCCTAGTATTTTGTACTGACAAATAAAATTTTGAAATACATAATCCTAACCTCTAATAGTTAAAAAGGATCTTTAAAATCACATAGTATAGCTCAATGCACTACTGAACTTGGAAATATAAATAATTATTAACTCACTGAATTTCCAGAAATAACTGAGAAAGCGGTAGTCATTCAAAGAGACCTTGGCAAGTTTGAAGAACTTTACTTTGTTTCACTAGCATATGTCCTATAATTGTTAAAATAAGAGTGGTTTACTAGCTACACAGATGTTACTATGTACGTACTGCTTAGATTGAGGCCATGTCAGAAGTTTTTCTATAATCTTTTTTTCAGAATTTTATAATGCTATTGTGAAACAAAAGGATATTTGATAAGTAAATGGCTTCCAAAATCTTAGAGACGAAATCATGACTCCAGTTCCTTATTTTCTCTCTCCAGTCATCTAACACGAGAGAGCAAAGGTAGCAGTAAATTACAAACCAATCTGTGGGTACCAATAAAGGAAGCATAAAATCTGACTGCATATATAGCTCCACACACACAAATCTGTCTTCAGATCTAAAATTATGAACATTTGTAGCAAAAACAAAAGATTTCTCTTTGATAGTGATTAGGTTCAGTTACCAAAGCAAAACTAATGAATAGTTTCTAAGGTTTGTACTTCATAAGTTCTTTACTGCTGAGTCTTATGTGAGATGCATGATTTTGATGGTATCTTTCATCCCTTTTCATGGTAAAAGATAGCCATAAGAGAGACTTTTGCTACAAGTAAAGTAAAAAAAAAAAAAGTAGACATAAACTTCATGTTGACTATAGTGGGGTTAAGTTCTTTTATTTCATCACGGCTATGATCTGGTTTAAAAAAACAATCTTCAAATAAAACAGAAAACCCCCATGCACATATAACCATTTGAAATATATCATGAAGTGAAACAGAAACAAGCACCTTTCTCAACCAGATGATCAGTTCATACTCCAAAGTAGAAAACCTATTCTACCAAGTGGAGCTACAGTTATTTTTTATAGGATTGAGGCCATTCTTCCAATATGTATCTACAATCTGGCCTGTAAGGAAACGTTTAAAGACAAAAGAAAATCAATGTAAAAGGGTGTGCAAGATAAAATGAACTAACTCCTTTTATTCATTCTCTTTCCAGAAATGGAAAAGGTACATGCCTCAATAGTTACAGTTTATAAATTTGCCTGGAACTCTGAATTAGCGAATACTGAATCATCAACCCTAGGGAAAGAACAGGATTAGGTACTTGTGAGCTACTGGTCACAATGTCAACTGATCAATACAAAACCTTATTTCATGAGTGCTTCTGTTTAAAGACATCTTTTTTTAATACACTGTTGATTCGTTAACATTAAACTGATAGCCAGTAGCACTATAGCTCCTGCCCGAGAAAAGCTTATCTTCACACATGTAATTTCTCTGTAAGGCATGTCGCAGCCTTCTTACGCTTCAGAAAACTAGATAGCATTTCAGTACTACACTTCTGAAGGCACTGTAAGCAGTGAAAAATCACCAACATAATGCAAAAAAAAAGGGCAATGTAGCACTTAACAGACTGCAGAAAGGAGTAAGAGTTCACACAAGAAGGCAGAGCTTTGCCTCCTTTGACCTCAGATTTGTGTGGGCAACTCAAAATTTTGCCACTCTACACATGTGCATGTCTTCAAAAGACCTCAAAATCACCGGAAGTATTGATGTTGAGGTTACAAATAAATTTTAGTGAGTGCGTTAATTCTCAAATATGGAACTGGGAACTGTGAGGATCAACGGTATTCCAATGGACTAGTTTACTAGGAAAGAAGAACTTCATGGAAAAGGAAGGAACTCTGTGCAAGTTGTGCAGAAGGCCCAGCATAAACTTTATTATCATTCTAAAGTCAACACTAATTTCAAATTAAATTGTTACTTAATTACACTGCATATATTATTTAAAGTAACCCCAAATTGAATTCATTGACTTTCCTTTAAAGTATCCATTTTAAATATGTAGATTATGTAAACTATCTCCTGAGGCTATTTGTTGGATAATTAAAAATACTCTTAATAGTCTAGAATACTAAAAATATAATTGTTTTCATGTCTACATGTCTCACATAATGAACAATTAAATAAAAAGTAAGAAATTAATAAACATACATATACAAAACATCTTTTAAAAAGTAACTTCTTTTCTCTCAAAAGAAATCTGCTCAACTTACCTTCTGAGTCAAATCTCCTAATTGCTAAGGTGTGGTGGAGGACTATAGCATGATCTGAACTATCATTGGTGCTAGATATGTAATCTGTTAGATATGCAAAACTTGGATTTCAGTGAAATCGTATCCATTAGAAGTTGGGGATGGATAACTAAGAAAAAAACTATGGATACCTCTCCCCTAAGTTTGAGAATTTTTTTTCCATAACTATCCCTAATAAAATAATATGCTTTATGAGTAGTCTTTTGAAAAGTGGCAATAAAAACATCCTTGGAAAATATTGCTATTTTAAAAGTTATCTGTATATATGTTCTAAGTAAAAATAGTGTGCTTTTCCTTGTAAACATAGCTTCAGATAAAATCACTACCTCCTTGCTCCAATCAGATTTCTATCTCTAAAGATAACATAAAAATTCTACATAGTTCATGAATTGTCAGAAATTATGGAAAAAAAAAACAGTGCTCATTTTCAAAAGAAGTGAGCACCCAAAGGTTTTCTTCAGCCAGGAGCATGCGATAAATGAGAAACCATGATGTGATTTTAAATAAGCTTTTAAAAAATATATTACAATGTGTATCATAGCCTGAGGAAATGTTATTTGATGGAACATCCTAAGTACATATTTAAGTCATGAAAGAGAAACAGCTTTTGTCAAGTAAATAAAGCAGTCTCTATCATTTCATGCATCCAATTACCACAAATGAATAAAAAGGAAAGGAGTAAATTAATTGAAATAATTATACTCTCAATTGGGAATTCAAGGTCACAGACAGAGCTCTATCCTATTTTAAAGGGGAACAGCTAGCTGACTTTCTCCTGAGAGTGGTTCATATTGATAGTCAGGGCATGTTTAATATGCATAAGGTCCTCTAGAGTTTGTTGGACAAAAATCATTACATGAATCCAATCAGGATTTAGTTTCTATACATAAGTTGCAAGTTTGCTTAGGGCAGGAAGAAGCCATATTATAAAAATAAGCAACTAGGCAAGAACAAATGCTAGGCATTATAAATAATAAGCTTAAATCTCAACTGAAATGCATTTTTGATATATGATATCATCTGACATTAAATGCAATTTTCATTTATAATAATAAATATTTCTTAAACACTAACATTCTTTTATCATTTATATCCATGCCACCATAAATATCTATTGTTGTATGAAGGAACCATCTCAAGAATATTCATTTCCTTGATGGAAAACCCTGTAGTTTATAAGAAATGACAAGGTATCTGTCAGAGTGAGCTAGCAAATGGAATCTTAGGATATGTGTGCCATAGTTGGGAGATTTTTGATATGAGAGGACTTTCTGCTCTCAAAATATTTTCAAACTACTATAACTGAGCTTCAAATTTCACCTCTGGGAATTCATCAGTGTCTGTCTCAGTAGATTGTCCATCTCCACGAATTATTTATTAAACTATAAGGAATCTTAGCATGATATTTGAAAACACAGAGAGGGTAACAAGCTAAGACTATCATTCTATGGGAGTGACACAGATCATAGGTACCTGGGGGGGATGGGGTGACAGGAGAGTTTCCCTAAAATAATTTATGAACTTTTAAACTTTGCCTAGAGCTGCCTTAGAAAGCTGTGAGTCTTGTTTTGAAATATGGCCTATATACACAATGGGAAGTTGATTGGACCACATGAACAATGTTAAATAAGGGCATTCTAGGAAGAGGGGAGAAAAAGGCCCATGTGAATTTTCCAACAAAATTTTAAGAACAAGACAAACTTTCATAAACATTTTGTTAAATTAAATTACATCTATGTTTCATCTCATTTACATTTTAATGTCTCAAAGAACTTCCCTTCTCTGCTGATAACTTAGGCTGAAGCCACAAGAAATTAGACACTGGGGTAGAAATGACCACAATACTTTTCTTGAATTGAAAAGAGCCAGAGCTTCTCTTACACACATCAATCAATGAAGAAAGGAAGCTGCATTACTTAAAACAAAGTCACATCTGTCTCTGCAAAAATTCCTTACTTCTACCTACTCAAAGTAATTCGAAACTTTTCTGTAAAGAGAGCAAGTATACATGTAGGTAAAGAAAAAATTTCTATACAGCACACATGATCTCATTTGACTGCTACAAATCATCACTGAGACTGGTTGGGCACACGTTAGCAACCGAGAGAAAACAAGTCTCCAAGAGGTCAAATGTTTGCCTAAGGTCACTTAATTCCTAAGTAAAAAAAATCCAGGGCTAGAACTCAAGATTTCTGTCTTTCAGACCTATTCTTTTCCTTCCTGTCCAAGCCACCTTTACGATCAGTCCTCCTAAGACGGCTGCTCTCTTACTCTCTGTACATCCCCTGCCAGACCTGGCCCTGCCTCACCATTACCTTATTGTACATGATTGTTTCCTTCCTCCTAAGTTTAAAGTTTAGTCAGTAACTACCTGTGTAATCAACCAGACTCCCAGCCAACAACTGTTCTAGCCTCTGGATCAGAATGGCTCCAGTATGTTCTGTCATGAACAGGAGACAATGGCCCTCCCAACAGTGGCTAAACCGAAGAGTTGTGGGGGATGCATTCCAGCAATCACCCTGGCAACCAAGGAGCCCTTCTGAGGGCATCACACCCCATGTAACTGATAGCCTTCTCCTCCCCTGTGTAGCAAAGGTTACTACTGTGTCCTGTGTGCCATAGGCCGTATATGGTGGGCTGTTGCTCCAGGACCTTTGCCTCTGACTTGTGAGATACCCTGTCCAATACATCATTAAAATCTCTGCCTCTGACTCTGAGTTCTTACTTTAGTCTCATGTCTTGGCAGCTGCAAGGAATCCAGGACTGTGGGGTGCAGCCCAACACCACCATACCACATTATTTCATTCAGATATTCTTACAATCCTAGACTTCTTTTACCACCACCCAGTGGAGAGAGTTCCATCTCTTCTTGTAATCACCTTTCCTGGGTTTTTCCTGCAGCCCCAAGATATCAGTGCTCCAATCCCATTTGCCTATTCAAGTAGTGAATCAATCATAATGAAGTGAGAAATAAGAATGAGAAAAATAGAAACAAATCCTACTTATCTTCACTGCACTCATACACTGCTCGATCTGTACCCATGCAAGTCATAGAAGAAAGATTGTAAGAAATAAAAGACAATTTCTACAAACAAAAGATCATAACAACAGGAAAGAAAAATTGTGGTTTAGCAACTCTGGAAATGGATTAGTTTATTTTTACAGACTTTCAAAGTACTAAAAACCCTTACTTTATGTAACTGGTTATTTAAATTCTACTCAGCCAACTGAATAACAGGAAGCTGCCCAAGACCACTGAAGATGAGATCCAGGACACACATCAAAGGCAGCCTAACTAAACACATCCACAATGGACATTGATTTAGGCTTGATGCCTGTCTGGTCCATGTCCCTGGTTATTTACCTTGGCTTCAGTAAAACCTCCACACCTCAGAGTTGCATTTATCCAAGTAATTACTCTTTTGAGTGCCTGAAAAGATCATGATTATCTTTTCCCACAGCATTTGGACAACAGTCTATATGTTTAGTTAATTGTGTCTTCCTTTTCTCAATAATAAAATTTGTTAATCCTACATCAAAAATAAAAGGGAAAAGAGGATGTTTAGGTAACTGAAAATTGGAGAGCAGTGAGCTTGCTCTACATGAAGATCTACTCTGCTGAAGAAGTGGTATCTGGGATACTCAAGCAGCTGAAATTTTGGATTGATTCTGAACTACTGGAACATCCAAGGGAAGGAAAACACCAGTTATTCAAAAACAATTAGTGTTGTGAAGATATTTCTTATTGTTGAAGGTTAATATATGTACATATGCATGAACACCTACACACACACACACACACACACACCCCTGGATAGTGTATATAAGCATAAACAGCTTGCACCATAACAGTATCTCAGTCTTGGAAAAGTACGTTATCAAAGTATTACATTTATACCAGAAACATTTGTCTCCACTTAGCCTATCTCTTTGTTATTTCCACGGTATCAATTTTTTGTTCCTTGTTTTACTTTTACTCTACCCTCAAGAATAATAATTCCAAAAGCCTAGTTTTGAATGATGCAAAAGGAAAATAAAACAAACAATATCATCAAAAAAGAAAAATCAGAATCTGTTAATAGATTTTTCTCAAGTTGTTTTATTTGTTTACATGGTGGATTCCTTTAGTAACTGGTAAACTTTTTCTAGGCCAAACTCTGCTTTCTTTCTTTTTTTCCAGTCTGTCTCTTTCTTGGACCTACCACAGCACTGAATCCTGGATTGGACACAGATTAAACACTGAAATCTTTCACAAAAAAATCCACAAAACAAAAACAACAAAAAACAGTCAAATAATTCTCCTATATTATATAGTGATTCCCTTTCATTTCTCTGAATTTTTATTTGTATTCTGAAAATGGAAGCTGTACCACTTTCAAAAATGTGGAATTGACAAAGCTGGATATGATACCACAGTAGAAAACTAAATACTTCTAACATTCTCCCTATTGGGGTCTATACCAGAGCGTGGTTATGCTTTTTAGGATGGAACTGCTCCATATAAACCACTGAGGAAAAATACCCCCCTGACAAAGTATTAATAATTAATTCAGAAATGGTTAGATATGTGTAAGAATGGAATCTTGTACTTTGAAGTTGTAAAGACAGCTCCCAGTGAGGTCTTTAAAGTCCACTGAAGAAGAAGCAAGTACAGTGAGAGAATAAAGATTTCTCATACTGGGGAGCCCTGACTGTCTTTCTGCAGTGCAAATCTGAAAGCCTGAATGTCTCCACAATGTCATCAGAGAGAAAGAACCAATCAAGTGAACATGTATTATCTAAAAGGTGCTCTGCTGTTGGGTAAGATACCAAGACCTGCTAATAGTTCTAGCTCTAGTCTATTTTTTTTAAAGGGCAGCAAGTGGTCCTGAATATATACTGATGAAAAATATGTGAGTTGACATTTTAAAATTCAGGCAGAATAGCTGTGCTATCATCTTAAATGATACTCAGTGTCCATAGGGCTTTGGAATTATACTTCTCAATGCCCTATGAGTGAAAGTCAGGAAGAAACGCCACCCGAATTTTCACACTAAACTAGCTTCTGTCAGAAGATCCCTTAATGACAGCTTTGAATCTGCCAGACGGGAAAGCAAATTATATTGAATTCCAGTGTCCTTGTGATTGTTTTTGGAACCCCTGTTACCTCTTTTATTGAGATATGTATTCATCTGGACCCTTCTATTGGTCAATGTGAACACCTTCATTATAAGAAAGTAAAAGAGGTACTAAAAAAATCATAGCAGTATTTCAATATTCTCTGATACTTATTCAGTATTTTTGTAAAAATATTTTTACACATTCTAAACTGGCATCAACTTCAACGATCCGACATATTTTATTATTTTAATTTTACAGAAAAGAAAAGTAAGTTTCAGCTTTTAATAAAGAATTTAACCATGATAACTAGTGACCTGTAACTGCAAACTCACTCTTTGCTTCATGTTGGGAATCTTCAGTATTTTTTGTTTGTTTGCGTGTTCCCCTACAGAAAGAACAATGTATACCCTGAAAATGAGAGACTTAACGATGTGCAAATTATTTTTCCTCTTGGGCATCCTTAGAAGTAATCAGTCAAGACAATTCAAACTGTGTCACATAGTCACCAGTGAGGCACAACAGTAAAGAGAAGAGCACCGGCATATAGCGTTTTGGAAAAATATATTGAACCGCTCACATTTTATAAGGAGCATTTTCTATTAAAAAATTTATAATTTCACATTTTATAAGAAAGCTCCAACTCAACATCAGGCCTGGGCTTGCAGGAATTTAGACTGGATGAGCAAAAGTAATATAACGTGCAGAAATTCTAAGCATCCGTCAAGTTCCTGGTGGAAGTAAACATTTTAGAACAGCAAAGAACTGTTTTAAGAAGCAGCAGCTCCTTTTAGACTAGTTCTGTAAGTTCTGTGAGTTCTGTAAGGCATTAGGAAAGAGAATCAACTGGAACAAATTGCCCACCCCACCTACTTCCCAACTGAGCTTCTTCTTAAGGGGAATAGATTTATTTTAAATAAATCAAATACTCCTCAGACTTTGGTGGAGGAATATTTTGTTAAAGCACTTCAAAATGAAAGTAAAGGAGAAGCAATTTGATAACATGTTTCAAAGGTGAAGGGCTACACCCACAACAGAACCAGGCTGGGAAATACCTTACTTCCCCCAATAATAACTTTATAAAAGACTTCTAAACAAATATTTTATGATTCAAATATGACTCAGCAACAATACTAAAGTTTTCCAGAATTTGTAAAGACTTCTCATTAGCTATTGGAATACTGAACTGAATTTACATGATTGTTGGGTCTTTTTGAGCAGTATTACACTCGTAACTGAGTGGAAAAGCCAACACTTTATTTAACTTTAATTAGACAAGTTTGCATACACACAGAAACAATAACAGGTTTCCAAGAATAATATTGAACCACACACTATATAGCAAATAGCAATGCACAGTACATACTGGGCAGGGTGGTGGAACCCATGGTGATCTGTTTTCTCAGTACCCACCATGGTTTTGATTACTTATTTAGTGCCTAGTTTCTCTAAAACACACTAAGCAATGTCTTTGCTGGTTCATTTTTTATAGTTTTAATCTTTAACATCTACTCGGACACATGGTGTTTATAGAATGCCTGGCTGATGGATGGTTACAAAATTGAAATAAGAATAAGTAACGCAGAATAGAAACACAAGTAGTCTTCCCCCACTTAAGTCCCCTGACAAAGCCTCACCCCCTTCCCCTACTCCATGACTACCTAATGCCTCACGTTATCTTTACCACCGTGATGGGACAGAATCTTTATAGCTAGTCCTGAATTATAACATGGCAGCAATCACTTGGACATGAGTTTTGGACTCACCCTCTCTGTGTCTATGCTCTAATTTCTCTACAATCTCATTTATGTCCTTCATCTAATTTACCACCTGGCTTTTGCAGTCATTTATTTCATTTTATTATCTCCATTTATAAATAAAATTGGTATGAGTTCAGGAGTTGATAGAACAAGTTTGGTAACAAAAATAATTATAAAGTAGCCTTGAGTTACCATTGAACAGATACAGAGGTTTCCATTCAAATAAACAGAAAAGCTTGGTAAACATATTGTAAGAAATACAGTAAGTATAGTCATTATATGCTTTCTAAATAATTTAGTTACATAGATGCAAAGTCACATAGATGCAAAGATGCACTCCAAAAATCTGGCCTTCTTTGGCTAGATGATTTCTCCTAACATTTAATGTAATTTAGGTATGTAATTTAGATATATAATTTAAATCTTGTTTTAACAGGAATATGTTTCACACAGCCTGTATATGTTTGAAAAAATATAATACTCTAAAACATGTATTTCCATATAATGCTTTACTTCACGCATATTTATATATATATGTACATTATATATATATGTGCATGTATATATATATGTGTATATATATATATATATAACACACATACATACATACAAGATACATATATACACAAGATATATATACTTCATTCTTTGGCTATGTAAATAGTATGAGAAGCCTGCGAAATATAGTTGTTATATAAAGAAGTAAATGAATCAGAAGCTTCCTAGTTATTGCTCATGGAATTATTCAACTGTTATTCCAGTGGTTCAAAAATTCAGGCTATACTGATATTTTTAAAAATTATACTCTTTTATCCCTGAATGCAACTGAACCATTTCAACCACTCTCTTGAGATGAGACATTTTTTTAAAATGTTGCAAGATGTTTAAAAAAATTGGAAACATGAAATGCAAAAAAGATATAAATTATGTCTGAACTTTATGATTCCTTTTTTCCTCTCCAATACCTCTACGCTATACTCATTACCAGAAGTTAGGGTATAGGATAAAATAGCTGAATGAGGGTGAAAGAGACATCTTGAAGAGGCTGGGCATCCACATTTTAGTAGGCTTCTAAATGTTATTGAATCACCTCAAAAATACTCATAGGGAGATCACTTTTCAAGTTCCTATCCTTTTTTTGTCTCCTTTATAGTCTGTATTGAAAATATGAAAGAATCCAGAAACTGTGATGGGACAGATATATCATTTGCATCAATCAGGATAGAGGGAACACATCTTCTTATGACAATTTTTAATAAGTAGTGCAGTCTGACAATATTCCTCTTGTGTCTGGGTAATAGGTTCTATTCGTCAAATTGAATTTGACATTTTCTTTATTTGTCTGCTTTATATGTTCATGATAACCCCATAGCATGTTTGAGTCAAGGTATTATCTTTCGGGGAGTTTTATGAAGCTAACTATAGATATTTTGAATAAGAACACTAGCAAAGAAAAGCACATTATCTCTACTGATAAGTCTTATTAAATATACAATGCAAAATGAATTTAGAAATGACAGGTATTCCCATGAAATTTTCAGATAAATTCAGGTTTCTCTGTCCACAGTATTAGGAGATTTAAAATTAGACTGCATTTTACCACTGTCATTGCAAACTGTGCTACTTGACTTGTGGCATATACTTAGGCTATTGTAAAGATGTTGTTATTCAATTTATGTTTTCAAATGCTAACATGTACGAATATGGAGGAATGCAAGATAATTTCCACAAAATGAAATAAAAGAAAGAACAGTGACAGAAAGTTGAGGTGTTATTAACTTCAAATTTGTCTTCACAAGGATGTGTGGAAAAGAGCCAGCATGCATTTTAGCAGGATAGATGGAAATGGGACTGAGGTATGAGAGATACTGTTGGATAATTTATCTTACCTTGGCCCACCTCTCCATACCTATGCTGCTATCAAAGTTCAGGCCATTATTACCTATTACCTGGGATATTTTAATAGCTTTCAACTTATCTTGTCAGCTCCAGTCACTTCCTGACTTAGTTCATTTCTCATATACTACTAGATTCAACATCCTGAAACACATTTGAGTTCATGGCTCATCTTAGCTCAAAAACTCCAGGGGTTTCATTTTCTTATAATCTAGAATTGAAATCCTTAGGCTGAATCAAGTGCTTCAATATCCTGACACAAACCTATTTATTTATTGACATTTCCCAATATTCCAAGGACCTTACCTTTCAGGCAAATCTAACTAATCACTATAAAGTAACCATGCTTCCACTCAATGCTAGAATGGCTTTCTCTCCGTCGACAAGTGCAAATCCTACCTGTCACTTAGCAGCTGTTTAAAGTGTCAACTCCCCTTTCACATGTTCCTAGAATTCACATCTCTTCTAGAAGCAAACTTTCCCTCCTGTAAATAGAGCTAGCTCTGCAGCCAATATTTGATAAAAGTTCTTTCTTCCTTAAACTCCATTTAGTCAACAAATATTTATCCAGTAACACTTATGAAAGGATTTACTTGAAACATTTTGCTTACATGTAAACAAAAACAGAATACAAAACATTTATGTAAGCATTTAGCAGAATACACCCTATTTTATTAGGTGGTCAGTCAAGAGTGTTTTTCTGCTGCTTCTTTCCCTAGCGGATGGTCCATGACTGGTTTAATACTATAAATTTCCATAGCATCTAATTTACTATCTTGTCCATAATAAATGCTCAATATATATTTGTTGAACTAGCAAATGGTCTTCTTTTTAGCTTTTTCTTCATTTCTTTAAAAAACTGTTACAATAATCATATGAAATGTGTCATTATGGTTCATTTATAAAAATGTCTATTTGCAAGGACATATACTTGGATATACTGTAATGCACAACTGGAAATACTTTCACTTTCTAAGTCTAAAGAATGATTTAATATACTCACGATTATTTAATTAGCTTTGGTAATCAGAATAAACAGGTATTTTCAAAGAAGAGATTAAATGTACTGTCTTCCTTTCAAAGCTGAAAGTGTCATAAGTACCTGATAATAGATACTGTCTTTTATTATACTTAACAAGGCAATCTTTTGTGTTTACATTCTATAGCTTTGTGTTGTCAAACCAATTAGCCCTGCATACAGATACAAGTGAATTGCAATCATTAACTCAGCAAATGAAACTATTACTTTCAAGGGATACTAATCAAATAAAGAAATTAATGAATTTCCAACTCTCTTTCCTACACAGAACACATATAACATACCAATATCCAAGTATGACTGATATGTCAATACATAACAAGTGTATGATTATAAAGAACACATCATTGACATGTATTATACATAGACCCCTCTGAGACTCCTAGATATAGCTAAAACTGTAATGTTTTACTAAACAGCATTCAAATAATTGCATTAGAATCAACTATGTATTTGATAGAAGTGTTCAAAAGCAGATTAGAGAGGATGCAATTCCCTCAACACTCAAACACATACTTGGGTTTGTCACCCCCTAATCTATTCTGACAACATTTTATGGAGAATATGCATTCAGTAGTATTTTGGACATTCTGAATGATACACAAATTGTTTTAACAGATCTCATATTCAAGGATTTTATAAATTAGTACACACATAAAGCAGACAGTATTATACACAATTTAATTAAAGGCTGAGGTAGTTTATTTGGACTGTATGGCTAATTGGTTTTAAGAAATTTCCAAAAATAACTTTGGAGTATGTATGTGTATCTGTGTGAATTATCTGGAGGTCTTATAATGACTATTTATTCATTTTGTGTTTCCTAGAACATGTTTACCAAGATTTTTGTTTTTTTGTTTGTTTGCATAAAACTGTCTACTCTATGTCTATAATTATAGGAAAATTTTTAAAATAAATTACTTTCATTACCAATATTTTTATACTTAAATTTTTTAAAAAGTAAGAATTTCTAGTTTTGGCTTCAGTCTGAAAAATGCTTGAAAGTCATTCTTGGATGCTTCAGAGAACTGAGGTTGCAGGGAAAATTGCTACCTAGAAATCTAGAGAGACAGACGCATCCAGAGAGACACAGCCAAGACATATTTACTGGAACAGAAACTTCTGGAGACACAAACTGTAGGAGAATTTAAATGATAATTTTGATGAACTGCTGAAGGCTGAGTGTGGATTAGTCTCAGAGTAAGAAATTCCTTGGGACTGCATTCTGAGCAAGGTGGGCTTTCCTTCTAGGAACTCCATCAAGATTTCATGGTGAAGATCTGGTCAGTATCCCCTCTTGGCTCTGGCAGGGGAAGGGAAGAGTAATCATCATGAAATATGCCCACAGATGCTCCGTAACAAAAGCCTGTTCTCCAGGGCAAAAGCCTTTGTTAGAGCCTTATCCTGAGGAAGAAAATTTCTCCCACTTCTAACCTTTCTGTCTCGTATAAGGGAAAAAAAATGCAGCCAGTAGAGATCAGCATTTCAAGGAAATAAATTGAAAAATGCTGCCACCAGGGGACAGATTAGGGGGCTGGAGGAAAACAACTATATAGCTGTTAAAAAACATTTGTGAGGGTCCAAGACTCACTAAAAGGTGAAGAGTTTAATTGGAGGATTATAGAGCACTTATCTTCACTTACACCTTACTTTCACACCAAAAAAAGTCCCATTTAATGAGTCTTTCAAGACATAGTCTCTCTCTAAGGAAGAGTTTCTAGGGAAGCCCAAAGTCAAGAAGGGAGACAAAAATAAGGACACTAAATAAATTTGAAGTTTCTGGCACCTAGAGCTATAGACAACACTAAATGTAGGACAACTCTTAGCCAAATTAAAATGAATTCTTGCACTAAAATCCTATTTACTTCAGAATTTATTACCTGATGTAACATATCTGACATTCAATAATGAAAAAATCATGCCAAAAAGCAAGAAAAACATAGTCTGAAGAGACAACACAATCATCAGAGCCAGACTCAGAAACTGATATGGATTTTGGAGTTAGCAGATAAAGAATTTAAAATTTTGATGATAAATATATTAAGATCTATAATGGAAAAAGTAGACAGCAGATAATATATGGATAATTTAAGCAGAGAAATGGAAACTCTAATAGAGTCTGAAAAGAATCAAAGACACTGTCACACTAATGAAGACTGCCTTTGATGGACTCATCAGCAGACTCAAAAAGGCCACAGAAAGAATCAGTGAACTTATAGATGAGTCAATAGAAATTTTCCAAACTGAAAAGCAAAAAGATTAACATATTGTGACAGAGTCTTTTCTAGAATATAGAAGATGAAAAACTCTCTCCAAGTAATTTTGTGAAGCTAGCATTTCCCTGATACCAAAACCAGACAAATAAAATAAAAAGAAAGAAAAAAGAGAGAAAAAAGAAAAATGCTACACCAATATCTCTCATGAACTTAGACACAAAAATCCTCAAAAAATAAAAATAAACCAAGCCCAAAATGTATAGAAATAATTATATAACATGACAAATTGGGATTTATTACAGGTATGCAAGGCTGGTTCAACAACTGAGAACAAATCCATGTAATCCACCATATCACCAATTATATATTGTTACAGAAAGAGCATTTGATGAAACCCAACACATATTCATGATAAAAATGTTCCAAAAGTTAGGAATTAAGGGAAACTTCCTCAACTTTATAAAGAATATCTACAGAAAATCTATAGCTGACATCATTTCCAACAGTGAAGGACTGAATGATACTCTCTTAAGACTGAGAACAAGGCATGGATACTTGCTCTCATCAATCTTACTCCATATAGTATTGGGAATTCTAGCCACAGAAATAAGGTTAAATAAATAAATAAATAAAAGCAACAGTAAAAGGAAAGCACAAAAAATAAAACTAATTCCAGGTGGTGTGATTGTCTACATAGAAAATTTAAATAAAAATAGAAGCTAAACTGAAGAATATAAAAGGAGTTGCGTTCAGCTAAACTGAACAATATAAAAGGAACACAGAAAATCAAAAATAATTTTATATCCTGATAATGCATATTTATTTTTACTTTATATCTACAAGATCAAGACAATATGGTATTTGTGAACGGTTAGGTACATAAATAAATGGAATAAATGATTCCAAAATAGATCCAAACAAATATCCTCAGCTGATTTTTTACAAATAAGCAAAAGTAATTCAATGAAGTAAGTAATGCGATAGAGGCTTTTTCAATAAATGATACTTGAGCAATTGGATATTCATATGCACGAAAAATAAACCTCAACCTAAATCTCAATTACACAAAAAATGTACTCAAAATAGGTCACCAACATAAATATTAAGTGTAAAGCTATAAAATTTTTAGAAAAAAATAGGAGAAAAATCATTAGCGTCCATGATAAGAGTTCTTAAATCCAACATCAAAACACAGTCCATAAAATGAAAAATTGATAAATTAAACCTAATAAAAATTATAAACTTTCTTCTATGAAAAGCTATGTGAAGAGGATGAAAATTTTGGAAGAAAATAAAGGCAAAGTACATATCTGACAAGAAACTAGTATATAGATTATAAAATGAACTCTGAGAACTCAAAAGCTAAAAAAAAAAATCCAATTGGAAAATAAGAAAAAGGCAAGAACAGACATTTTACTGAAGTTATACAGATGGCAGTAAGCACATGAAAAGTTGCTTAACATCACTAGCTGTTTGGGAAGTGCAAATTAAAACTGCAGAGGATATTGCCACACTCCTATCAGAATGGCCAAATAAAACAGAATGACAGTATCAAATGCTGCCTAGTATGTGGAGAAACTGGATCATTCATACATTGTTGGTGAGAATATAATATATTACAGCCAGGAAATGTTATACTCTGGAAAATAGTGTGGCATTTTCCTGGCAAAACTAAACAGGCAATTACCATGTGACCCATAAATAGCACTCTTGGACATTTATAACCAAAAATGTATATATATATTGGAAAAAAAGGACATCCTGTCATATGTGACAATATAGATGAACCTGGAGGACATTATGGTAAATGAAATGTCAGTCACAGGAGAACAAATACTGCATGATTCCAAGTCCAAGAGTTTGACACACAAATAGTCAAACTCAGAGAAACATAAGGTAGAACTGTGGTTGCCAGGGGCTATGAAAGGCGGTGAAGAGGAGCTATTGCTCAGTAAATATTATGTTTCAATTATACAAGATGAAAAAGTCCTGGAGATCTGTTTCATAACAGTGTGAATATAGTAAACACTACTGAACTGTACACTTAAAACTGGTTGAGACGGTCAATTTTATGTTATGTTTTTTTTACCCACAATAGAACAGCCAAGCCTATCTCTTAAAAAAAATTGCATAGTCTTTGTTATGAAAAAAAAAGGGGGGAAATGGAAACAAAAAGAAAACAAGAGAAAAGGAAAACTAAGTATAAAAATACCCTCTAGAGTCTCGGTCCCAATCTTGCTTACTTTATTCCCAATATTTATGTATTAATATTTCATTTTAGCCAGTATTTTATACATTAATATGTACCCACACTAAATTCTTTCACATTTAATAGACATGGTGACTCTCAACTCAACTACATCTTGTTCATGCCTCCACCATAACATTTTTCTTACCATAATATTTTATAAATTATTGTGCCTGAGTTAGTCTTCACATTCCTGATAGTTGGGATCAGATTTTATTAATCATTATATGCTCAGCATTTATCCCAAAATACAAAATATACCAGGTTTTCAAGCTAATTAAATGAATAGGAATATTACAATTTCTGAACCTTTGACAAACACACAAACACACACACATACACCCCACGTTCTTTACCCAGCAAAATCTTTTTCCTTAACAGATCAATTGAATTTGATCTTCTTCCCTAATGTTTTTGGCCCAAGTTGTTTCTTATTTCTCCAAACTCTTACTATCATTGTAACATTAATTAAAGGTGACTGGTATTACTACTTAAATATTTATTTCTGTATAGCTTCTCTTTTAAAAAAATGATTGGAAAGTATTCTTTAAGTCTTTCTTTTCTTCTGGCTCTTAGATAAGTACCATGAACCAACTGATTGTTGATTTATAGAGATGCATATAGATTTTGATTTAGAATTAGATTAACCTGTTCAGTTTAACTTTTAATTGATAAATTGTTTGACTCATTGATTGAAGAACTATCTCTCTGATGTTTGTAACTGCAATGCAACAATGCCTAGGAATTCTTTAATATATTTTGGAATAAACCCATTGAAATGGTTTACTCATGGATTCACTGAAACATCTGTAATTCAGGGCCCAGAATGTCACTGCCACTATATTTTTAGTTAGGTTTTAAAAAGAGAAGCATTGGTCAGAGACGCATTTTCTGAACAGCTTCTGATACTCTGGTCCTTGCTAGCAGACTGTTTTCACAGAAGACACCCTGGGTAAGGAATTATTTTCAGTAAAACAAACAAACAACATAATATAACTTACTGTCCTGCAGTCCCAGAAGCAGAAGGGAAAAATCAGGATACAAAGTCTATATCATTGGGGTGAAATATCAAAGCAAAACATGTTCAATGGAGCAACAGCATTTACATGAGGACAAATTTATAGGTTTGCCCTTTTCCTATTTTTGCATGGTTAATCTTTGTCAGTATTGAGTTATGCAGACTATTGTGCTTAATTAATGTGAAGATAAGCTTATCATTGCTTTCATGAGTAAACCCACTTAGAATGGTGATTTTCTGACGTGAATTTGATATATGCTAATTATAGTAACATTCTCATAAATGTTTTTTTAAAAAATAATTGATAATAATTATAAAATATTTTATTATGAGCTACTTTTTGAATCATGAAAAACAGTTGTTTGAATCATAACATATTAATAATAAAACACAAAAATTTTTATTAACTGTAGAGGGTTAGATTTCCATGTTCTCATAACTGAAATCATCATCAGCAGCAGCATCTTTATTTTATTATCATCCTTGCTATTCAATGTATGGTTTTTGGACTTGCAACAGTAACATTACCTGGAAGTTTCTTAAAAATGACTAACCTACCCGAGCCTTCTGAATTCTAACAAACTCTTCAGATGATTTGCATTAAATTTTGAAAACACCACATTATTACCATCATCATGATCATCATCATGATCATCATCATCATAAAAATCCCTCAGATTTGTACCTTAGGGTGTCTATGGTTTTTTTTAAGTGTTTTTTGTTTGATTTTGTTTTGCATCATCCATATGTTTCAAGGGGTAGATACTGTGTATCACTTACATGATAAAATGCCATTTTGTTCATAAATGTCAATTATTTCACTTTTTTAAAAGTAGAGATTACCTATAACCTGACCACTGTTTTTCCAACCTGAGGTACATATGACATGGGGAGTTTATTAGAATGCAGGTATTGAATCAGTAGGTCTGGGCCTGAGATTCTACTGCCTTTTCTGTTTCAACAGATCCAATAAATCAACCTGATACAAATTACCAGACTAGTTCCCCCAGTGTAGAATAGAATTAGTTCAGAGTTCACTATTAGCCTACACTGTATATAGGTTGGGCAATTAGTCACACATTACACCAAGTAGACTTGGTGAGAGGTAATCTGTTACTGAGCTCATGAGTAAGTTCCAACTAGGCTACCATGATCACTTTGTACATGAGTCCATTGAGAAGGTACTGATATGTCTGGAAAAAACATAGACAATTAACTGTATAACTAATAATGGCATCTTCTGCATAGAATAGAATAATTTATAAATTTACTTTAGTCACAACATTCTCACTCTGCCATTTTTTAAAAGATTCATCAACATATATCTTTCTCTAACTTATTAACAATGCTCTAAACTTGTCATTTCCAAATCCATGATCATATGACAAAATTATTAGTCACTATCCACCAAATACACACACACACACACACACACACACACACACACACACATGCATATATACATATGGCTATACATCTGGTCATAGCTATATCCATTCAAAGTGACAACCAAATATATCAGCTGAAATTCTGCTTACTGGGAAGACACTCTCTCCCATTGTCTTTAAGGACCATAATTGAAAGCAATTACTTAATTTTGGCAATCTACTTCTCACGGGCACCAGAAGATTGGGATGGGCCTGAGATTCTGTTGGCTATCCTGTGTTTTAATGAATCCAACATAATTGACCTGATGTAAGTCACCAGACTAGTTCCCCAATACAAAATAGAAGCATTCAGAGTTCAATATTAGCCTCCCTTTTTTTTAGTATTAGATCTTTTTTATTTTATTAGTGCTTCTTTTAGTTTCTAAATATTCTAAAATCAACAAAACTTATTTTTATACTTAAAAATATTATTGTCAAAACATAGTAAAAGTCATTTGAACTAGTAATTCCATCACTACAAATCTAATCTAATAAACAGTATGAGCACATTCACTGCAGCATTATTTTTACTAGAGAAAAATAAACAGCTCAATTATCCAATAATATAGTACAGTTAAGTATGTCCATATGCCAATACCTGGACACTTGGAATATATTACATTACTTAGCAAGGGGAAATTAAAGTTGCAGGTAGAATTATGTTTGTCAATCAGCTGACCTTGAGGTAAGGAAAGTATCTTGGATTGTCCAGGTAGATTCTATATAATGACAAGGGTCCTTTTAAGAGTAAGAGTGAGGTAAGAAGATCAGATCAGAGAGAGATTTTAACATGCTATGCTACTCTTCTGAATTTGAAAACTGAGCAAGGGACTATGAGCCAAGGAATGTAGGAGACCTCTAGCACCTGAAAAAGGTAAAGAAACACATCCTCACTTCGATTCTCCAGGAAGAATACAGCCCTGATGACTGCTTAATTTCTAGCCCAGCAAAAACCTTTCTGGATTTTTGACTTCCGGAACTGTAAGATAATAAATTTGTGTTGTTTTATGCCACTAAGCAATAGGAAACTAAAATGCCATTTTTTTCATTTAGTAACTCATCACAGCAAACTTCTCATGAGGATGTAAGAATCAACTGAGATAGGAAGGGCAATGAGGCAGACATTTACTGTGGAAACATGAGAAATCTGCTCATGCAATTTACTTGAGTTTTCATCACTGCTCACATCTGATATCAAATATACCATTTCACCTTTAAGACTGGGAACTGCTGTTTTCACAGAAGTTTATGACTTTGTGGATTATAAAACATCCAGTTAATAAAGAGCAAATCAAGTGTCTGGTTACTTGCTATTGCATGGTTAATAACCAATTGTTACCAAAGCCTTACAGAAAAAGAAGAGTTATTCTCAAGAAACCATATTTAATTTTAAAAGAAGATATCCATTTACTTCAACACTTCAAGGTGTTCTTCTGTGATTCACTTAGTGGGACTTTTACAGAACTCCATACAACAGGCTACCTACTATTTCAGCAAAGAAGGAAGAAGCGAAAGAGAAACCTCCATACACTATTGTGACTCCTTGAAACCCAACATTTCTATCCATAATCCTGGAATCTGGACAATAAATTTAGTTTTCTTCATCTGTGAGAAAGAGCTAGGATTTAGGGGGTAGATTGGGTGGGTAAAGAGGTCACAGAAAAAAACTCTCTACATATCTACATAAAATATTAGGTATTGAAAGAAATATTGCAAAGGGCATTTACAAAGCTCATTACATGCTATTTTTTCTCATTAAATTTGCTCATCTTAATAACTTTGTTACAGGGTTACCAATATAATGAAATAGTTAAGAGGTCATGATAGAATAGCAATAAAATTGAAGACACATATACACGGAATACTATTCGATTTTCTTTTAAAATATCCATAAACAAATTTAAGTTTCTTTTTTTTGAGATGTAGCATCTGAGCACTAAAAAGAAATACACACATTTCCCGGCTTTCTAAACATTTCTCAAGTTAGACTAACATTTAAAAAACAAGTTAGGTATTTTATAAAAGGCAGCAACTTTATATCATAAAGCTAATCAAAGCACTCCTTAGAGGAAACAGTAAAGTGGGAAAAGGAAGTAAAATTTTATAAACTATTTAGATAATCTCCTAGGATGCATTTCAGAGTTCAAAAAAGGGTAAGCAGTACTTTGATATCACCTGCTATGTTTTTGAATACCAGGGTAATAATGATAAATTATATGTTATGAGTGCATAAATATAATTTTAAAAATACATGTACTGCTTTGAAATTAGACTCCTCTTGCTTTACTCATATGTTTTGTATCTAGAGTGTGTTGTCTAATTTTGAATGGATGCCCTTAAGGGCAAGACTGCTCTTCTTAAATGTTTGCCATGGCATGAAAAAAATGGTCTCAATAAATCTGTTACTATTAATTATAAATAATTAAATGGTTGATGAGTGATGAATCTTTGCTTTTGCACATTACTTTAACTCATTATATTCATATCAAAAGCTTCAAATGATTATTTGCTTATTTACAAAGATTTAAATCAATAGCTCTTTAAGAAAATCATTTGTTTCACAGCACAGCCATCTCTAATTTTGAAGCTATTTAGTTGACTTAGCTCAAATCATAATAATTATTAGATACCTTAAAAGTCTGAATGCAGCAAGATTTTAAAAAGATCCTGCAAATTTTCTTTAACTGGAAAGAGATCAGTGTCCATCATACAAAGAAGGGCTTAGTGGGCTGTAACACTTTGGGAGAAACACATTTTATGTGAAGAATTATGAACAGTTTAATGAGAGTGAAATACATATTTATAGTATAAAGAATGGTAGAATCAGTGAAAAATACAAAAATTGTCAACACTAACTCTCTGGTTTTGAAAGAAAATATAATACAGTGAAGAACTGATCTCAACAATAAAATATAACCAACAATGATTAGTTAGGACTTTCCTGACTTTTCCCCATGGGTGACTTTGGCAAAGAATAGGCCGTATAGATGACAAGCTGGATACAAAACAAAATTACAGCTCAAACAAGCAAAGAAGATAGAGTCCATGTTCCTTAAATTTAAGACATCCAAATGAGTACACAGTAATGGAGAGAGGCTTCACATCAAAGAAGGCATCCAAAGGGCTAAAAACGTAGGACAATGCCTCAACATTAGTCATCATGGGAATGCAAAATGCAACCGTAAGATACTACTTCATACCAACCGGAAAAGACTAATGAAAGAAAATACAAAGTGCTGGAGAAGTTTTGGGAGCACTTGGAATGCTTATACGTAGCTAGAGGAAGCATAAATCTGTAAAATCACTTCAGAAAACTTTGGTACTAGAGTTGTATATATGCACACACTTTGCTCAGTAATTCCTTTCTTCGGAATACACTTGTATTTGTTTGCTAAGTAGTACTGCCAAAACAAAGTATCACAGATTAGGCTTAAATGACAGAATTTTTTTTTTCTCACGGTTTTAGTGGCTAGAAGTCCAAGATCAACGTTTTGGTAGAGCTGGTTTCTCCTGAGAGCCATTAGGAAGGATCTGTCCAGGATTCTCAGCTTGGCTTGTAGATGGTCATCTTCTCCGTGTGTCTTCACTTTGTCTTCTCTCTGTATCTGTGTCTGTGTCCAAATTTCCTCTTCTTATAAAGACACCAGTTATACTCGATGGGCATTCACCTATATAATCTATTTTTAAACTAACTACTTCTTTAAAGACTTTATTCCAAATAGTTACATTTTGAGGTACTAGCCGTTGAGGGGTTCAACACATGAACTTTGAAGAAGCGGGGAAATAATTCAGCCTACTAAGCTATTCAACAGAAATGCCTATTTGCACTTATGAAAAATCATGCACAACATGGATTATTGTAGTACTATTTATAACATCTCCAAAATATAATTTACCTAAATGAGCATAACAAACGGAATGAGTAAGTAAATTTTGATATATTTATAATATATACAACTATATAGCAATTAGAACATATGAATGGGTCTTGCAAACAGAAAGGAGCCTACAGAGGGAGCACACAACTGTATGATTTCATTTATGTGCAATACAAGAACAGGAAAAAGCTATCCTATAATGTTAGAGCTCAAGATAAGGATTACCCCTGGTGGGGTGGTAGAAAAGGGTTATGACTGGAGAAAGCTTGAGGGGACTTCTGAGGTGCTTATTATATCCCATTGCTTTGTTGTTGGGTTAATCTGGGTGTATCCAGTTTGTAAAAATATTTTAGGCTGTTCACTTAATCATCTTATACATTACTGAAAGCATTTTATGTTATAACAAGATTCTTAAAAAGAATAAAAATAATCCACTGGCTGATTGAAACCACTAATGTTGGTTTTCGTAACAGAATACAATATTTTAAAATATTTTAGGGGAGACTAGGGTAATTACTTAACAAACATACCCAAACTGAAATCTTGATGAACTATCTTGTGTTCAAGCTCTGGCCTTTAACTAGGTTTATGACCTTGAACAAGTCTTTTTAATTTACTGAGCCTGATTTCTACTGTTAAATGAATGTTTTCTATAGTAACTACTTTGGAAGTTCTCTTTCAACTTTAGAATTTTTTATTCTTATTAGTTTAGAGATTGAATTGTTGAAATTGAAGTAAAACTTATCTTTAAACATTTGATTAAAAAAAAGGATAAGTTTCCCTACAGTGAAGATAACAATGTATTTCCTACTTTACCGTCAATTGAAATATAAGGATTAGGTTAGTTACAGACTTAAGGTTAATTATAGGATTACCCTGTTTTATTGTCACTTTTGACAAACTGATTGTATATGTTTCTAGAAGAAATTTATGTAAAAATGATGAGTATGGCAAAGTTTTTCCTAATTATTATTTAACAATTTTAAGTACAGAGTGTCTACTTATTGATAATGCTGAAACTTGGTGAATACATTCTAATAACATATATTCTTATGTGATAGGAAACCTTGGAATTATTGCCAAAGCACATGAAAGAAAGAGAAACATTAATTAAATAAAGCTCAGAACCATCCCAAAGGCCAGGTAGAAAGACAAGTGTGCAGTGAGTTGTCAATGGCACTGAAAGGGATCTGGTGGTAATTTGAAGTCAAAGACTGACACAGGTAAATCAATTGAAAATAATGCTCAGTTGTTGTATGAGAGGGAAGGATCAGAATATTTACAATTAATCAAGCCTGAAGGAAAATGAAACAAAATGGAAACCATGCACACGTGGAGGCAAGTATCAGAGTACACAGGTGCACACGTTGACTGACCCCTGTAGCTAACATGAAACAGCAAACTATGACTAATGGGTTGTTTCATGCATTGCACAGCAAAACTCAAAATGAAAAAAACTAAGTTGAGCTCCTGCTATGGTACCTGTGCTGTAACATTTTACATTGAGACCTGCTATAAAAATAATACCTATGTCACAAAACAAGAAAAAGTAATAGGAAGAAAGATGAACCGAAGTCACCTGTAAGCAGCAATTGCCTGATATTGCTACACTTGCTTTCCTGAAATATTCATAGAATATAATTCATGTTGGATCCATCAAGGTTATTGTGTTTGAAGACAAGTGGAGAGTGAGAATATGAAATATAATGAATAGCTTACTCGTTCTAAATGCAAGCAGAGGTTTAAGTATTTTACACTTCATTTGAGTGGTCATGCAGTAACCTTTTCAAACTTGATGACAAACAACCTCACAGCTGGGCAATATGTTGCCATGTGAAAAATGCCAAAACACTTAAAAAACAAAACCTATTCTCATTTTTCAAATCCTGATTTTTTTCTTCACCTTTTAACTTTCATTTACCTTTTATATATTAAAGCAGTTTTAAAGAGAGACTAGCAGTGTGTAAATACTTATCATGGTTTAAAAAGCTATATTCAATATTAAGAGATTAGAGATGAAGAGAAGGACTTACAGTCACACAAATGTAAATCTTTTAAAAAAATATTTATTTTATCTTATTCTTGAAGCACAGCATTTATCCTTGGATAGATAACTTAGTCTTTCTTACATGATTTTATCACCATGCAATTAGCTCAATAGCACTAATAATCAACTTAGAAATGATATGAAGAATAAATACTGAAAGGTAAAAAGACAGTGGAAAAATCTGTCATTTGAATAACATAATATTAGGGGGTTGTAATGTGTTCAACTCAGATCAATTTAGATTTGATATTCACTTGTAACATATGAAGACATTAAACCTATTCAGTGTTTCTTTTAAAGATTAATAGATGAATAAATATCTTTTGTTAGTGACTTTTATTTTCTCTTACTATCTATAACCAAGGTTATTAAAACAGCTTTTGCTACATAATGGGGGGAAATCACTCCTTATACTCTGTTCATTATTCTCAGTGCTTAGCCTTATTACTCAAGTAGCAGAAGACCATGTGTAGATTCCACTGTCCTAAAGAAGCTGTACAATATCCAAATGTCTGTTGGCCATGCTCTCAGTCTTGTTATAATGCTGAAGTAAACGGCAATCTATAGCACAGATTAACAATTAGCTGCTACAGCATATTACACTGTCTTTGTCAAAAGTGATTGATTAAAATGTAGAAAGGTACGAAAGAAGTTTCAAGGGACAACTGAGAATAAATATGTATATATGAATTTATTCATCCCCTCATTTATTATTAATAAATAGTCACTAAGATTTACAATGTGCCAGCTTCCTTTTTTGGTTCTTAGAACCGTCATCAAACATATGATACAAATATCATTCCCTTTCAGTTTTACCTCCTAGTGAAAGAAGACATATAATAAATAACAATAAAGAAATTATATTGTATATTAGATGTTGATACATGTTATGTTGAAAAAAAAAAGGCAGAGAAGAGAAAGGCGAATTGGGATTGCAAGGTGGTCCCAGGCAGAGTGGAAAGTTGCAATTTTACATGGGACGATTAGAGCAGTCTCAGTAGCAACATTTCTCTGAGCAGACTTGAAAAAGGCAAAGGAATCAGAAATGCAGATACCTGAGTAAGATATGCTCTCATAAAAGGAAACAGTCAATACAAAAGTCCTAAACTCAGAGCATGTCTGCTGTGTTTAAGGTCTATCAAACAAACCAGTGCAACTGGAACAGTGGAGGGCAAGAGATGAGATGTTCAGGTAATGGTGATCAGTTCACAAAGGACTTGGTAAGGCACTGCGATGCTTAATTTTATGCATCAATTTGACTAGGTCATGTGGTGCCCACATATTTGGTTAACAATATTTCTGAGTATGTCTGTGAAGGTGTTTTCTGATGAGATTAGCACTTGAATCAGTACAGTGAGTAAAGCAGATTGTCCCCCACAGTGTGAGTGGGCACCATTTAATGTGTTGAGGGTCTGAATAGAAAAAGTGGCAGAAGTAGCAAGAATTCATTTCTCTCTGCCTGACTGAGTGGAGACATCAGCCTTCTGCCTTCAGACTGGAATTCACACCATTGGCTCTCTGGTTCTCAGGCCTTCAAATGTGGACTAGAAAAAAAATACCACCACCTTTCCTGGGTCCTAAGCTTCAGATGGCAGATTATGGCTCAGCCTCAATAATCACAAAAGCCAATTCCTTATTATAATAAGATACAGATGTAGGTATCATATAAATATGGCAAACATATATATGATAAATATATATAACTTATTAGTTATATATATACACACATACACACACAAAAGCATTGTAAGGACTTTGTCTTTTATTCTCAGGAAGATGATAAACCACTGAAGATTTATGAGCAGTCACAAATCTTTGACTATAGTTGGTTTCCCAGAATAGATTACAGAGAAGCAATGTAACAACTGATATTAGAGATGATAGTAGATTGGTACAAGGAGGTACTAGCAGAGATGGTAAGAAGTGGTTGGTTTCTTAATATATCACAGATGAAAGAACTTCCTTGTGTAATATATACTAGTGATCAAGAGAGAAGAGAATGATCAAGAATTACACCATATTTTTGATCTGAGTAATTGGAAGGCTACAACTGCCATCAGGGAAGACTGGTGAAACAGCCCCATGTCAGAATCTCTCAAATATCCATGCATTTTTCATAGTAACATGATTCAAATGGAAAAAAAACCCCACAAAAAACAAAAAATACCCAATTGCCTTAAAATATAACTAGATTTCAGACTAACGACAGGTATCTATTTTTAATTTATTTCTACCAATGATCTTATTGCAAAGAAAGTAAAAGAGAAAAAATATCAAAGGAAGATAGAGATTGAGCAAGATGGAAACGTTTTAGAAAACTGTACTGATGCATTAAGGAAAACGAACAATAAACCTCCACTGACTAATTCTGACAACAGTGAATGTATTTTTAGAGCATATTAGTTTGAAGAATAAGCAAAAAATAAGTCAGTTAATTTCTACTACAACAAGCAAAAAAGCAAATGCTTTTTGGAACATTTTCAAATTGCTCTGCAGAACCTCAGGCTTCTCAGAGATGAGACTGTGCAGGGAAGAATCTGGTAGGACATAACTTTACTTTTATTGTTTATTTATCTATATCAGCATTCTATAATTGAGTTGATTTACAAAAAAGGGCACTGCTGTCTTGTTGAACTGTGAAAACAACTATTATAGAGGAAGACCTCTCATTTTATTCCTCCATTGAAAATGTTGTTACTTTTTTCTCTAATACAATTAAAGATTTTGAATTTGAAGTAAAGTGGAATATAGAGTTAGCAACAAGCAATGTATGAATACATTTGTAATACTCATGAGGCTATAGTTGACTACTTTTATTATGGAGGATGACCAAATTCCAGCAATAATTATTTCTCTGTTTTTATAAAGGACATAACAATTGTGTGTCAATATTATGAAATCCAATTGTCACTGCATTATTTTTAACTTATTTATCTAGCATTTGAATTTGAAACTTCCCAACTAAGAACTCTAAAGTGTTTCTTCTGTATATACATAATATTTGCTTCTTAGGAACTTTGATTGCTATTATAGAAAATGTAAATGGCATGTGTATGTCCAATTGCCTCACATGTACGTGTTCATTTCACAATCTATGAGATAACTTTTAAATTAATAAAAGACCTTTACAAGGGAAACAGGCTAATTTTCGTTAGAAGTATTGTAAAATAAAATAGAAATAGAAGTATAAGTATTAATGTAAATAGAAGTATAATTATTAAATTTTCAAATGACATAGTGTTCACATTATTCATAGGCTTTCTTTTGGGGAAAAAAGCAAAGAATAAAATAGCTTCATAAAATGCTATTTGTCTTTGCATATCTAGATCTGGTGATTATAGATCATTTCATTCAAATAAAATACTACAAAATTGTAGATCTGTCCATTGACTTGCATGTGAGGCAAGGAAAATTATTTGTTTCAGTCCAACTAATAGTTAATTCTGCTGCAACAGCATTATTCTTTTGGGATGCATTACTATAGCCTCAATATACTTACATGTATATTAGAAATATCACCTTGCTTTTTTAAAAATAAAAACAACAAAAGATAGTTTACGATCTTGTGTCAACAGTGTGCATTCTATATACTGGCTATTTTGACAATTGTAGTTTTCTGTATAACTCTATACCTAAATGAAAGTTTGCCTTCTGAGAATCCTCATGACCCTAATGGATTATGGTATAAAGGAAACAAAATCTGCATTATTTAAATTTTACTCACATCATAAATTGCAATTTAACATATGAGTTAAGTTTTTAAGGTAATTCACTAAGGAACAACTTATTTAGTAATAAATAATAAAAAACTTTTCCAATTATTTCCCATAAGAACATTATATAAGTTATTAATAAAAAAGAAAATGTTTACAGGAGGGAGTAGCATATTCCTTGGAATGTTTTCACCTCTTTGGTTTCATATTATGAATTATGGCTGTGCTATTTATACCTGGAAATAATTCATGTCACTTGACGTTATTATTGTTTCACTAACGATTGTGCCTGAGGTTGTTCTTTTTATTTCACACTTTGTAGAATTTATAAAATTTATTTCAACAATTCAATTATATCTAGAATATTTACTTAAAGTAAAAAATTATATCAAATATCATTAGAAAAATTAGTGAAATTCACTACTAAATATTATAAACTACTACTGATTAAAGAGCAATAAGAAATCGAGGGACCTCCATTGGAGATGGCATTGAGCAGAGACTTGAATAAAGTGAGAAATGAGATGAACAAAACCATGGGAATTAGCTAAGGGCCAGGTGTACTTAGGTACCTTTATTTAGTGGCTTTTCTACATGGCTGAGTATGAACAGATACATGGTCAGAGGAGCTTGTGTCTTACAGTTGTGTTAAAGAGTTTGGACTCATGACAAGGATTTATGAGATTATTTTAATACAGATCATGACATGATTATATTTTAATTTTAAAATGGTCATATAATGGATGGACTTGGAGATTGTCACTCTAAGTGAAGTAAGCCAGAAAGAGAAAGAAAAATACTATATGATATCACCTATAATTGGAATCTAAAAAAAAAAAAGTCAAACTTATTTACAAAGCAGAAATAGACTTACAGACATAGAAAACAAACTACGGTTACCAGGATGGGAAGGGAGTGGAAAGGGATAAATTGGGAGTTTGAGATTTGCAGATAATAACTAATATATAAAATAGATACACCACAAGTACATACTGTATAGCACAGGGAACTACATTCAATATCTTGTAGAAACTTATGGTGAAAAAGAATATGAAAATGAATATATGTATGTTCATGTATGTCTGAAGCATTATGTTGTACATCAGAAATTAACACATTATAAACTGACTATACTTCAATAAAAACATGTATAAATAAAAAAGAAGAGCAGCCAAAAATAAATAAATAAAATGGTCTCATAATGTACAGCACAGAGACTATAGTTAACAATACTATATTGTAGATTTGAAAGTTGCTAAAAGATTAGATTTTAAAAGTTTTCTTCATAAGAAAAAAAGTAACTATGTGTGGTGATGGATGTTAACTAAACTTATTACAGTAATCATTTTATAATATATACACATATCCAATCATTATACTGTACACCTTAAACTATAACAGTATTATGTCAATTCTATCTCAATGAAACTAGAAAAAATGGTCATTCTGGGTTTGTTAAGATGAAATAAGAATTTAGAGAAAACTGAAGTTGGCAGAGAAGCTGGATACTACTTCATTTGGTCAAATGAGATGGATATAAATATGATATGGCTATGAATATATATTTGTGTATATGTATATACATACATATATACATAAATACACATGTATATGTGTGTGTGTATATCTTAATGACTGTTGATGTAGAGATACTTTGGAAAGCACATAAAGGTGTAGGATCTAAGATATAAATGTGACCAAAACACTATATTTTAACATTGTAATATGTTCCTTTCCCTTTGTACGCATATTCCTATATGCATTTAAACATTAAAAATAATCATCTGTCATCTAACATAAAATAATAATTTCATATATATGTGAGGTATGAGTAAGGAAGAAAAATAACTAAATCTTTGTTTTTTGGTGTCTTCTGGTATTTTCCTCCTAGTGTTTTACATTACTCAAATTTGAGAACACACCCTATAAATTATTTCCATATGTTTTCTCATTTTTTCTCCAGAAATTCCAGTAGACTCACTAAGCTACAGGAAGTGAAAAGTTTTGGTTGTAATTAGAAATATATGTAACTGGGCATTGGGAGTAGAGAATAAAGGGATACAGGACACAAAAGCTGATTTTGCAACTCACTCTTAGCACAGATCAAGAAAGCTGGGTCAAAATACTCTTTCGGTGAGCCTCTGAAATGTGTTCTCATTTGCTTCTGAAGTGTGGATTATGCTAATTCCCCTGTTTGAATATATTGGTATCTTAGTTTCTACTGGGAATTTTCTGCATGGAATTAAAACTACAATTCTATGTAAGTGTGTAAGTCCCTATATGTTTACTATGAGTAGGAAACAAAAGAAGGCAACATTCTTTGGACTCAGGCAAAAATGGTTTGTGCTCCTATCTAGGTGCAGTTAAGAATGAGCATGATATTTAATTTTCTAGGCTTCTCTGTAAACTGGTATGATAATACCTCTTTTATAGTATTATTGTGAAAATGAAATGGCATATATGTACATAAAGCACCTGGGAAGAAATGGGCACTTAATAATAATCAGTATATGTTAATTTCTTTCTTCTTACATTTGATTTACAAAAGAACACTCTTGTCTCCTAAGAATAATGAGAAATAAAGTCTGCAATACTGAGAAGATCTAAGAGTTAAAAATTCAAAACATAGAGGGACAGAAGCAGGCCCAGATCTGTTAGTGGTCAGAGGAGGAATCAGAAAGTTAGGCTGCCTGGAAATTTGGTTTATTTGAACATGTGGAAGTGCTTTTCTATACAACACTGATGGTTTCAAGTAAATGTTGCCAGAATAAGTTTGAAGAGGATATTTACAATTCTATAAAATTGTTGTAATAGAAAGAACAGTAAAGGTTTACAAGATTGAGAGAAAACTAATGAAGTGAAATTGCTTTGAGGAGACACATGAATTGAGTATTACATTTCTGGATAGAAACTCCTCTCTCAATGACACAGAACTGGCAACTGAGGAATTGAGGGTGAGGAGAATGAGAGGGATTCTTGGAACTTCTACAATACAATTAGTAGTTACGGGAACAGATCTAGATGAGACAAAGGTAACAGAGCAGCAGCAGTAGCTTTGGATCCTGGACAACAGAGAAAAGCAACAGCAGGGGAGCAACAGTGGTACCCAAGGAGACTGAAAGGACCTCCAGGACACTTATGAAATGAAGAGATGAAATTTGCAGGACTTGCAACCTCAGCGAAATGTGTGGAAGAGGGTTCAGAATCACTGGGTATCTTCACTGATTCACTTGCTGTTTCAAAGGAGTGACACAAAATAATGAGTTCTCAGTGATGACTAGAGAAGAACTGATAAATAAAAGGGCTCATATTCAGCAGCCCAAATGCGTGAAAGATCCTTTACTGTTTTTCTGAGAGTAATAAAAACTTGAGTACAGATGGCATAGATTAGAACCTTGGTTTTGCCAATTCTGTTCTTTGACACATTACTTAATGCTTTTGTCTCTCAGTTTCTATTTCTATAAAATGGAGGTAATATATAGTTACAAAGGTTAGAAGAATTCTTATATATAAGGTACATATTAATGCTCTGTAAAACCAGCTATCATTATCTTCATTATAGTTGTAAGTCTGATCATATATATATATATATATATATATATATATACTGTTTATGATCAGTAACTTCTACTTGTCATTTCACAGATTTCCTTTTCATACAATAAGTAAAATATATTCAAACATCATTCAGTTTAAGTGAAGGTGTTATACTTATTTAAAGTACCTGAAATTAGGTATGATTAAAGGTGATGAACTATTGATTATTCATGATAAACACAATTGAATACATACTATACTAACTGATTATCTTTCTGAAATATAAGTAATTCTGGCCTCATTAATAAGAATCATCTGAATCATTTATGTGCAAATGATGTATTACTTATATATAAAAGAGAGAACACTATAGCTATTTAATTCTCCAGACATTGTCCTTGTCCAAGCTGAACACACACATACACAGAGGCACGCATACCATTCATAGAAATAAGATGTACACATATAATTTTACCTAGGTAGTATTTTATTAAGAAATTTTAATTTGTGCTATGTGCTGCTTTGCAGTGAATATGAAGTATTTCTAAGCAACATTTTTTTTCCTGAATAACATAGTGAAAGATCATAGGAAACCTAAACTGAGATCCAGATAATAGAACTAACAAGCTTTTAATTGTGAGTCACTCTACTAAAGATATTCTAATTTAATTATATTATTTAATTTAATTATTTAAATTATATTAACATCTTTCAAATTTATAATTATCTTATTTTAAATCTGGAATGAGGTTTTCTCTCCACAGTTTATATGTTTATCTTGACTTCTGAAGTCAGTTGATCTAAAGTGTAAGTAAAGATTCAAAAATTAATTAATCAGTCTTTGTTTTGGATTAACATTATATAGAAATATATAACATAGTTTGGCCATTCTCAAATATGACACAGTCTACATTATATCAGACACTCATTATGTTTACTTACCACTCTCAATGAAGGTTCATTAGCAGATAGTGGAATTACAGATTGAAAATGAAAAGTAGCTTCTACAACACTATCTTTAGTTTGTATAATTGTCATTCTTCTCTATAGTAAGAATCTACAGGTTATGAATGATAGTATGAAATAAACTCACTGAGGAATAGTGCCAGTGGCTTTTCTCCTGATGTGCTTTTAGGTTCTGATAAGGAATCAAAATCACAGTAATTAAAATATACTTCCACCCACAGTAGGAGAGATGATAATCATTTCCTTTGCTTATGATTTCCTTCCCACTCCCATATATTCTTCGTAGAGAACATGGTTATGCCTTTTTCAGTCTGCTCTGAAAACTTTTCTCAAGGAAATCCTTGATACCACCTTCTGGCCATTGCTGATAAAACTACAGGTGTTCACTTGTCCCAAGTCATACTATTGATACTTTCCTAGGAAAAGACCACACAGTTTCTGCATTCAGACCCTGTTGAGCATATGAATATAATGCCAAGCAGCCATATTTTACTATGTGCCATCTCCTTACCCTGCCAGAAAAAAAAAGACCATTTGTAGGGACAAATACCAAGAAAATACAAGAGCCTTGACTCCTGGTAGCTTTACTTTTTAGGGTTTTGGTCCAGTGGGAAATATTTCAGAATCATATTGACACTTTTGACCTCAGTAAGCTGCTCAAATCCTCCTTAATAATTATGGTAGTTTTGAGGACATTTGTTACTTATAATCAAACCAATATTTACAAGTAACCAATCCTAGTTTCTTATAACCAAGTGATCCTAGATTAAGACACTATGCATTTAGGTAGATAAGAAAATCGATGCATATTGGACAGTTTTAGGGTTGGAGACAAAGTGAGAATGGAAATTATCAGTCACGTAAAAAGTAAAGAAAGTAGAATTGGTAGTGGTTAAAATTGTCAGGAAAACTAGGTGAAAGTACCTAATTTCAAAGTTTTGCTTTCTCAAATGTTCATGCACTTAATTATGAGCCTTAACCAACACTCTACTTGATATCAGTGATTACTGCTTTTGTTGTGAGCATATTGATGGTGTAGTTTATTCAATTTTCTGAAAGATCAAAAAATGATTAAAGAATCAAGGCTCGGAGATTGGAGTTCTGATGTCTTAAAATAGTTGTTTTTGATACATTCAAGCAGAGATGTCAAGAAACCAATGTAATAAACTTGTCCCAAGTTTAAAAGACAATTTGGATTGGATATATTCTTTTTGGAAATGTACATATGTGTTTTCTAGGGAAAATGTGAAAAGCATGAAGAGAAATAAATTCAAGATATCTTCAAGAACTTAAACATTTAAACATGAGGTAAATAATGATGAGCTAATAAAGACTGAGCAGAGGACAATTAAGAATAATACCTGAGGTGTGTAGTGTTGTGGAAACTAAAGAAAATATAATTAAAGAACGAAGATACGGCGCATTGTGAAATCAGAAGACTAAAAAATATTCATTGGATTTAATGGCATTGACAGAACGTGGAAAATGCTGTGCAGTGATACAAGAGGATAACAGAATGGAATCAGTTGGTAGAAGGAATGTAAGCAGCATAAACACATCTTGAAAAATTTGACAGTAATGGAGAGAATGGGTTAAGACGATGATGTTAAAAACAGTGGAATTTGGGAGCTTTTAAATTGTGCCTTTAAAAATATTTTAAATAATACAAATTGTAGGTTCTCAGGGGAACTTTTAAATGATAGGAAAGTGCTTACAGAATAGAAGGGTGAAGATAAAGGAGAGACAACAATAATCAATAAAAGTTTCCTAGAAGACAGCATATAATGTAATACAGGCCCTAAGAGGAAGTGAGATCATTAGATGGATGAAGACATTCTGTCCCTTAGACTAGGATTTCCAGATTTAGCAAATAAAAATATACAATTTCCAATTAAACTGAATTTCAGATAAACAATGAATATTTTTACTATAAGTATGTCCAATATAATAGTTGGGTCATACTTAATACTAAAATTGTGTTTGTCATTTGCCTGAAATTCAAATTTAACTAGACATGCTGCATTTTTCTGGCAAACTTAAATTGAATCCAAGTAGGAGACTCCCCACACTCTTTTCTGGAGCTGGTGTTTAGAAAGCTTCTCTATGACCCTCCTTTGACCATACTTGACAGTACAGAATGAGGACTTCTTGGGACAAAGGGGACATATCCATCTGGAACCCATGCCAGCCCTTCTAGCACCCACGATACTGCAATGCCCTGAAAACATGTATGATAAGCTACCTCCACAGCTGCTTGGGTCTCTTCATATCCTTCCTCCCTGTAAGAAATAGCACTGCCAGTATGCCCACCATGTACATCCCAAGAGACATGGTACAGCCAAGAGATAGGTCCTTGAAGGCATATTAAAAAAAACATCTTGAATGTGAAGATGTTTCTCCACATACGTGATCATCAGGTAAGAAACTGATGAAAATTAGTAAGCAAAAGGAGTGAAAAGAGAAAGTAGGCAGGCCAGCTTTAAAAGCAGCTGAGGGCTTTAAGGCAACTTTCCTGGTGTTGTCAAGTTCCTAGAAGGGATTGTGAGGAGTGGAAGAAATTTAAATTCAAATCTGATTCCCTGGTTGTAAAGTAAATGTAAAGTTACATTTTCCAAGAGAGAAGGAGAAAACATAATTTATTTAACAATCTTCTGGTTTGATTTTGGCTTGTCTTTCCCTGTGTTCTGGAAATATAAAAAGTGGGCCTAGAGAAAGGTATCATTTCCAGTGTAACCATGTAAAGGAGAAGATGGTCATGTGTCCCTGTAACACTATACACATGGTAGTGCGACACTGAGGGAGATACCTTTGACAGTTTCTGTTTTCTTGAAGGTAGTAGAAAGGGTTATTTTCTAAAAGTAGGAATGTGAGTGTGTGTGTGTGTGTGTGTGTGTGTGTGTGTGTGTCTGTGTCTGTACACAAATGGTAATCATAAGTTTGCAAGATCTGATATAATTATTCAGAAAAAAAGGTGGGAAATGTGCCTGAAGAAAATTAATAGGATTTTTCCGCAGTGTGTTGAGAAACCCAAGTTATGATTCTGGGCATGACTTAATAGTGGTATTTCAAAACATCAAATTTGGTGATGTTGAAGAAAGATAGGTACATTCATGAAAGATCACAGTTTTACCAGGTGGTTTTAATAAAAAGGAGAAAAGCAAAGAAGGTCAGGGTATTTGGAAGAGGATGACTGAAATGGGAGATGATGATATCTAAGCTAGTTTTGCTGGAATGAGGGTAACAAATCAGAGGAAATGGAAGTTGGATTGTCAATGTGCTAATGGGCCTGTAGAGAAACATCTCTAATGGTTGTTTCTCAGACTTCTCCTCTTCCTTTATTTTCATATTTTGCTCTTCAAAAGTCTTATAAATAGCATTGTGTAGTTGGAGACCAGGAATAGCATGCAAGCCATGGAGTGTTGATTTCAATCTCTTGTTTCAAACAGTATATATAATCTTAGGAAAAGCATAACTTCTTTGATACTCAGTTTCCTCATATATTAAAATACTACATTAATACTTACATCATAGTACTGCTATGAGATATCACTGTCATACATATCTAGTGCTCATTTGGTATGGATGCTGCTTTCTTTTTTCTCCTTCTCTATATATCCATATGCACGTATTTGTGTATATGTATATATACATAATGATCTCATTTAATTCAGCTCCTTACATACTAATGCCTTCCCAAGGGCAAAAGTCTCCTTCCTGAGTTTCAGATTTACATTTCAAGCCTCTATGAATTATGCTTCTCCTGGATGTTCTATGGTTACCTCAAATCCAAAATTTGCTCATCATTTATTTCTCCCAAATCACTTATATTTCCATAGGCTAAACTTTAGCTTTATCAACATTTTGCACAGCCAAAGACATCATGCATTATCATGTCTCCAAGTCTTTGCGTGTTCTTTCTTCTATCTTGGTCTTACAAATAAACTCAAAATGTTTTGAATGCTAGTTCCTTTTTATTGCTTGCCATGAACATGACTGCAGACATCCTATGCAGAGTAAGTTTTTTTTTTACTGATTTCTTAATAGACATATTTTAAAAAATCACTTCTGAGTCCACACAAGAACTCATATCAAAACAAACAAAACCAAAGCAAAAATACAAATATGTTTTTAGACTCAAGAGAACTTTTCAGGCTATTCTTCCTAGGTTATGCTTTAAATCACATCTTCAAATATCTCCATGTGCTAGTTTACTTTCTTATACTTAGATTCCGCCTCTTTCCAAAGTCTCACAGATAGTTTTTCTTACTTTTGTTTCACCCTTGGCAGACTTCTGAATTAGCCAGCTCCACTGTGTGCAGTTTGATGCCCAGCCCTGTGTTCCATTCTCAGCTAAGGTGACGAGGGCTCTAAATAGAGGTTGGGCTCCATGTTCCCACTTTTCTGACAGGGATGAATATTTATCAGACAATGCATTAAAATTACTTTTTAACATGTCAATATCCCATTAAACCTAATTTCTTAAGTGACAGTGGATATGTCTTAGATACTTTTTCCTAATAATTAGGACAATGCCAGTAATGTTGTGTTGCTTAAATGAGTTTGTAGAGTCGTAGGGGAGATTCCACATCTTTTCTATTTGCATTGTGACAGATATTTTCCACTTTCTCTCAGTAAGGCTAGGTAGAAAATTATAAACTCAAAGCTACTTTTTAAAAGCAGCATAATGGTTAAGATAATTCCTCTTTCTCTGATAGTCAGTGTTGCTGATGATGAATCAACATTAATTTCACTATTTTTTTCCCCAAGAATCTGAGTTCTTTCTTGGTTTATGTTTTTGTCTTTTCTTTTACTATTTCTAAAACACCATGATATATTTTAAATTTTTATTTCAATCCTACTTGGCATTTAGTGAGATTTTAACCTGATGACTCATGGCTTTCCCCAGCTCTAGGAAAATCTCAATCTTTGTTGCTTCAAACAGTATCCTTCTATCATCTTATTTTGTCATCAATTTTTGAACCTATGTTACTCACATGCTGAGTTAATGGATCTATCCTCTGTTCTTTAAATTTTATTTGTTTTTTTTTCCAACTTATCTCTTTGTGTAGCAATCTGGTAACTTTCAATAATGTGATCTTTTACTTTACCATTTTGCTCTTTAACCAAGTTTAATATACTGTTCAATCCTTGAAGAAACACATTGAGGCCTGACTACAAAACCCTGAGCAAATTACTTAAATTCTCTGTGCTTCAGTTTCCTCCTCTTTAAAATGAAGCCTATCATAGTAGCAATGTTGTGGTGTTATTCTGAGTTAATGTTTGGGAAGCATTTATATATATTTCTTTCCTTTTTTTCCTACCTATATAACTATTCTAGACTTTCAACTCTCCATATCTTGATTGTTCAAATTGTTTTCCATTGCATCCCTTGGGGAAACAAATGAATTTCCTTTATAATTCACCTTCATCTTAAACGTCACTGCCACATCTGTCCATCGACAGATGACTGGATAAAGAAGATGTGGTATATTTATACAATGGAATACTATTCAGCCATAAAAACAACAACGTTAACGCCATTTGTGGCAACATGGATAACCCTGGAGAATGTCATTCTAAGTGAAATAAGCCAGAAAGAGAAAGAAAAATACCATATGAGATCACTCATATGTGGAATCTAAAAAAAAGAAAAAAGAAAGAAAGAAAAGAAAAAGACAAATGAACATAAATATAAAACAGAAACAGACTCAGACACAGAATACAAACTTGTGATTGCCAGAGGGGAGGGGTGTGGGAAGGGACAGACTGGGAATTAGAAATTTGTAGATACTGACAGGTAATATATAGAATAGATAAATAAGATTATACTGTGTAGCACAGGGAAATGTATACAAGATCTTGTGGTAGCGCACGGTCACAAAGTATGCAACAATGAACATATGTATGTTCCTGTATAACTGACAAATTGTGTTCTACATTGGAAATTGACACAATATTGTAAACTGACTATAACTCAATAAAATAGAATTAAAAAAAAATCACTGCTACATTTAAGTTATTTTTTTGCACATAATTCATCCATATCCCAGATCTAAGAAACTATCAGGAAACTTCATTATTTATATTTATTTCTGCTGATTGATAGTTTCCCTATATCTCAACCAAAACACTTCACCTATATATCTACTGTAGTCCAACAAGCGTGTCATACACATTCTGCTTTGCACTTGCTTCTCTTATTCATTAACTCATTTACTTATTATGCAATCATTATTCATAATTTCATAATTTATTAAAGATGTGAATACAAAGATGAATAAGTCATGATTTCTGCTGCATGCTGGAAGTCACAGACATGAAACCATGTAAATAATTTTAGTACAAAGTGGTATGTACCATACTGAAGGTTTTATAACTGTACTATAAAACAAGTTTACACTTCTTTTTAATAATGAAAATTTTCATACATACAAAAAAGTACAGACAGTAATATAACAAGTACCGCTTTTAACTATCACTTTGAATTAGCAAATGTTAACATTTTGTCGCATTTGTTTTAGATCTTATCATTTTGTAATCAAATTAGTTTGGCCCATTTGACTAGTCACTAGAAATAGCCATTCATAATTCCCAAAGACATTTAAAAATTTTTCTTTTACATGTGCTACTGTAGAATACAGAATAGCCTCTTCATAGCTTAGCTAATTTCTTGCAAAACAGCTAAGCCCAAATATAAGTAAAAATGACACTGTGGGGAAAGTTTGGTAATATCTAAGACTGTATGAATAATCTTCTTTAGATTGGTTGTAACTCATCTACACCATCAGAAATTTCCAAGATTAAATGGCTCCATATGTACAGTTCATCTTCTAAGCCCTATATTTCTTGCCGAACAATTAAACCCTTTCAGAATGACTAACAATGAATTTATTTCCTTTAGTAGAGAATTATTTTCCCTACTTCCAATAGTGTGTTCTGCCTCCAATGAGTCTGACATATAGCTAACTATTTAATAATAAAATAACCTGTGCCTAGGATTTGGAATGATTTCATTTTAAATAACACCACATTCCACATTTGCTATATCACTGTCTTTCCTCCAGTAAAAAATAAAATAAAGATTAAGTCTTCACATTCTAGTTGTTTTTAGTTCAGTTTTCCTTACTCTTAGCAAGTCTTTGATCCAAACACACAAACTCCATAAACTCATACATCCATATTCATGTATACTACGATGATGGAAAAAATATAAATAAAGCAATACATTTTAGCCAGAGTACTCTCTAAATTATAGTATTGGTGTACTTTATTTTCTAAATAGGATGTTGAACTACAAAATCTGAAACATTCACATTTATTAGATTGAACCATGTGAAATGAAAATATTGACTGTTTATTTTTTCTTTTATGTAAGCATGATGGTTGTTTTATGTGTCAGCTTGACTGGGCTGAGGGATACATAGTTAACCCTTATTTCCGGGTGTGTGTGGGTAAAAGTGTTTCCAGATGAGTCAGCATTTGAATCAGTGGACTCAATAAAGTAGATTGCTTTTCCCAATGTGGTTGGTATCATCCAATCTATTAAGGGCCTAAATAGAACAAGTAGAGGAAGAAAAATTCACTCATTTTGCTTCCTGCTTTCCTGCTTGAGCTGGAACATTGATCTTATCCTTCTCTTATACCATGAGCTCCATTGGTTTTCAGACTTTTGGACTTGGATTGGTATACACCAGATTTCCTGGGTCTCAAGCTTGCAAACAACATATGTTGGGACATCTCAGTCTTCATAATCACATGGGCCAATCCCTCACAACAAATGTATTTTTATATATAAAAAGATGTAGAAATATTGTCTATCACAGACACAGATTGAGGGACAAAAATTCCAATGCTTATCGTAATATTTATAAAAGAACAATTCTAAAACAATCAACGTTTATTCATGATTTAAAAAGCAAGTCCTTGGGCAAAATAAAACTAGAAGAGAAATTTCTTAACCTCATAAATCATCTGCTAAAAACTCTTGCAATGTATCACTTAAAGTGAAGCTTTAAAGATATTTTCAATAATATCAGAAACAAACCAAAAAACCCCTCACATCACTATTGTTTAACAATTGGATGCTACGGACAATGCAAGGTGTCAAAAAAAGGAAAAATAAACATACATATTGAGAAGAAAAATCAAAGTTGTCTTATTCATAAAGGATATAATTTGCTAAGGAGACAAATTGTCTCACATACTGCCCTCTCAAGAAATCTAACAGAATCTATCTGTGATATTAAAATGTTAAGTGAGATTGTTGAATAGAAGTTCAGTACACAAAAATTAGTATCATTCATTTAAATAATCCATGGAAAATGTGATTTTTTTAAAGGGTACCACTTATAACAGACAGAAATCAAACCTTCTAGAATTTCTTGGAATAAACTGAAAAAATGTGCAGGAATCTGACAAATAATAAAAAATATTGTCTATACATATAAAAGATAATCTAAATGTTGAGAGAGTACTAGATCCATGCAGATAAGAAAGTATAATATTAGAAATGTAATAGATTCTTACAGCTATTGTAAAATCATTGTAATTTAAAGTCATCAATATTTTCCCACAGAAATCAAGAAATTATTCTAAATTACTATGAGAGTGCAGAAGAAGAGTTCTTAAAAAAAAACAAAAAGGAAGAGAAAGGCAGGTAAACTATCCCTACCATATGTTACAGTGTTTATAAAACTGTATGAATTAAAACATCATGGTCACTGGTACAGAATTAGACATATAGATAAATGGAATGGAACAGAACTGAATGTCTAGAAATAGATAAACATTTCCAGGAAATTGATATATGATAAAAGCAGCAGTAAAAACATTAGGAAAAAGAAATTATTCAAAGATATATTATCAGAGATATTATTCAGTATGACCCTGAGCCAGTTAAGTCACCTCATAACACACACATATTTAATATACATTTGTATTAAATATCAAATATATTAAAAATAAATTTTAATCTGTTATGTGATTATATAGTAGAATATTCTCAGAATATGATAAAATGATTTCTTAGCATGATTGAAAAATCATTGATGAGTCTGCCTACATGCCAAATTATGAAACATACTTAAGACCAAAAATTTTAAAAGTTGTATAAACACAATTAAAAGACAAATAGTAAAGCAGAAGATACTTGTATTCATAAAAACAGAGAAAATGGTAATAAGATTCATAATATGGAGACAGCCTCTAGAAATCAAGAAAAACAAGAGAGCAAACAAGTATTTCATTGAAGAGGATCTATTTGGGGCCAATACATATATGAAAATATGTTTTACTTGACTAATAGTAAAAAAAAATACAGATTAAAACAAAAAGTTATTATTGCACATCCAACCAGAGAGGCAAAAATGAAATTTCTCATAGCAATTCTCTAGAAATACTAGCATAAACTGGACCTTGCAATCAGCCATTCTACTTCTAGGAAGACATTTTTATATGCACACAGGAAACATGTATGTATATGTGTTAATGTCAGAAACAATCTTAGAATATAAAACTAAATATATATATTGATATGATTAAATACTTATATGACAGTTAAAATGATTGTACTATATTTAAAAGATTGCATTTTTATGTATCAGAGAAGATATACTTTGAATTTCAATGTCCTTCAATGAAAAAGACATTGAAGGACAATGCATTTAATTTGTTATTATTTAGGTAAAGTTTTAAACTGATAATATTTTAAAAATGTACATATACTTCTCCATAAGAAAAATGTATCAGACATAGATTAAATAGATAACTCCAGTTGATGGTAATGGTTTCTTCCAGTGAAAGAAAAGTTAATAGGATTGTACTGAAGGAAAATAAGCAGAAAGTCAGGAAAATAAGGAAAAAGCATTATCAAATGTCCTGTTTTATGTTCTTTCCTCTCCATATGCATTTGCTTTTCATTTCTTCATATTACACTTTTTGCTTTTTATATATTTTTAAAAGTTTTCTCTAGTTTCCTTATCTTATTTTACTCATATATCCCTCAACTCACTCTTCATTTGAGGATCTGTAACGCATTTATGTTTCTTGTCATTTCTCTTTGATTTCATTTTAATTTTCTCTTGTCTATGAGTTTTTTCAATCTCCTTAGGTATACATAGTTAATGTTACTAATTTTCTTTTCTGTTTTCTTTTATATTTTTTAATTTAAGTCTTTATTGAAGTTGTCTTAAAATATCAGGAGAGAAAAATAAAACCTGGGATAATTTTCAAAATAGTCACATACCAGGGCTTACATTCATAAACTCTGAGAAAGACTGCTTATGATACATTATTTAAATCATATCTAAAGAGGCAGAGAGTTAAAAACAAAAGATAAAATAAGTGGCTTTTCCAATAAGAAAGGAGATATTCAATTAAACAAGGTTTACTCTTTAGCATATATGTATGTACACAATGCATATTCTTACAGATGACTTTTTCAAAATCTTCATAAATACATTAGGACATTCCTTTATACAGTGTAATAGACCAGTAGAGATATATAAAGATTTCCAAGTTATATTCTAACTACTAATTTACATTTTTATTTTAAATAATCCTATGAATATATTTTCTTTTTCATAGATTTCAAACTATTTGTACATATCCTTTTCCTGAATAATTTTTGTTTTTATTAAATGCATAAATTTATTTTCTTTGTGTCCAAATTTTCGAATGACAACTTATTCTTACTCACCACCTTGCAAACTGTAGTATAAAAGTAAAACTGATTTTTTGGAGATTCATAATATATTTCTTACTGATATAACTGGCTTCTAGCATATTTTCAAAGTATGGTATAATTAACATATTAGATACACCATTAGCAGAATAGAGTCACTATTTAATCTTGGATTCTGGCAAAATATCAGGTTAATCAAATCACAATTTGAACCACTAGTCAAATAAGTCCTTTGCTTCTATTACTAACATTAAAAAAAAAGAGAGAGAAACTTTTGTGAAATCACATCTATATGCTTTCCACAGTGCATCCATAGTAAACATGTCATGTTCAAGCATGTGACTCAAAAATAATTTGTTTCTTTGAACTAGATATTCTTCATTTTTCTTTTCTAGTCAAAAATAACATTACCCTAGATTTGGGTGACACTTATAAAATTCTATTTACCTCATTTTAAAATTTGCACTCCTTTTTATTACTCACAAGTAATATTCCTGGCCCCTCTTCTTTGTTTTTTTACTACTAGAAATTGTTGTACTTCTTCCATGGCATACATTAAAGTATTTTTTGGTCTGGGTATGTTTTACTTTTCTCCTCAGATATATGTTTCCAATCTCCATTATACACAATCCATATTTTCCTAGGAGCTTGCTTTTTTTGATATCAGAATCTATGGAATCTAGTCTTACTTGTAATATCATCTAATACACTATTCATGCTTTTTCCTTTCTAAAAATATCAACCAAAGAAGAGATGAAAATACCACAAGGGTTTCAAAGTTTTCTGATGCATAAACAGGACTTCAAAGCTTGGCTCGACATTTATTCCCATACAGATCAAGAAAACATTGGTTACGTTCAAGCAGTGACATGGGCCTCCAGTTCTTCAGCCTTGTGTTTCTGATCCCTATTCTTTCCATTACCGGTAGATCTGTCTTTCTGAAACAGAAGCTTGATTATGCAAGAGCTTGTAAAGACAAGCATAGGGCCACAAAGCACTCCATATACCTACTTCATTTTGATCTCTTTTTAAGCTTAAAAATTTTTTTCTTTACCAGTTTACCTAGACTGAAAAGTATTTTTGCAATCATAAACTGTGCCTTACCCTAATTTTTACATCCCTCATACTCAGAATGTACTAATTACTTTTAAAATTCTGTGGTCCTTGAATGTTCAATGCATCTTTGCCACGATCTCAAGAGCTGCTTTATATTGTTTTTGGGATGTATTCCTAAATCGTTTCTAAAATACAACACAAGAAATAAATTCAATACTGTTCAATTATAAGTCCTGGTCATGATCACAGTTAAATCATTCTATGCATAACAATAATTCTCTCTACAAAGAATACTAACATACTTCTATTTCTGTCAACATTTCTTCTTCTGTGACTGGAACAGTGTACTGAATGAATGAATGAAGTGGAATGAAGTGAATAAATGGGAAAATGTGAAGCACATGAGATGATGCTTCTTCCCTCAAAAATCCCAATTTACTCTCTACAAGAAGATGCTCATTTATTATTCTGATTATGCAGAATTTCTTGGTTTTATCTTCTTCCTCTGTCTTTTGATCCTTCTCTTAGCAATTTTGTGACATAAAAAACGATTTAAAGGATACGACTTCAGAAATTTCATAGTTCATGTATGCAATTAAAATATGGCATAGAACCTACAACAAGGAGTAGTAGAAGTAGAGCATTGGGGCGTTCAAGATTACTTTAGGAAGGCCAGGAAATGCTTCATAGAGAAAGAATGTTTCAGCAGTATTATGATTAATATCTTCCCAGGCAGTTCAGAAAGCACAGATTGTCCATGTATACCAAATAGTATGTGCAATGGGGCAAAACAGGGAGGCATCCAATGACTATAAATTCTAAATTGCAGAACTAAAGATAGTAGTTGTGAAAAAAGCAAAGAATATGTTGCATAGATGATAATGGGTCAGGTCATAAAGAACCTAAGGAGGTACAACATTATTTTGGATGATGAGTAGTTACGAACACTTTCTAAACATGGAGTGACATTACTAGCTTTATGCTTTAGACAATAACTCAAGGGAAGTACACATGGTGGAATGGAGTGGGGGGAGTTTGAATGCAGACTGCTCATACTGGAGATGATAAAAGCTTGAACAAAGAGCATGAAGCCAGATGACCAAATTATGAGAACCATGTGTAAACAAACTCAAGAACACAATGAGAGGAAAGCATAAAGTAGACTACGACTGTAGCAAAGCATAGGCAACTTGTAAGTTTTTCTTGATTTCTTATAAACTTTACATTGTCCTCAGATATGTTAGTAATATTATTTCTTACTATAGATAACCTACATCCACTTCACATAATTAGGAACTGGCTGTTACCAGAAAATACTTCATTTTTTTTTAGAATTAACATTTCCAGCCATTTGTTACCAAGAAATGATAAATGCCTTTGGGAATTTAAGAGCCAAAGAAGAGACACATAGAGATTGGAAATGACCATGAAATCTGTGGGTCCTGGGATAAGGTTGGTGTCTGTGTCCTATGTGCCTGCAGCACAGCTAAAGAGTCGGCATAAGCTCATACTCTCCTAGGGCATGAACACCTGGTGTTCCAAGAGAACAGAGTCTCTGACAGGCTTACACTCAGCCTTGCTGTGATGTGAGGGGCCTCATTATTCACTTCTCTTGTCCTTCCAAATTTGATACCAAATGAAGAATAACAACCAGAGAAATGAAGATTAAAATAACATTTATCCTGGTGACAGTCCTCAGTTAACCTTGTTCTCCCAGTCTCAGATGGATATAGCAACTGCAGAGCTTTTGCTGGCCCCCAGCCTACCTCTGTAGGGTCACCACTCAGAGCACTGGGGTAGTTAGCATGGTGAGGACAAGATACTCCAAAAGAAAGAAATCAGAAGAGACTGATTAGCACACAATCAGTACCTTCTCCAAACACTTCTTCACTAGGAGGAAATGAGTGAGATGAGGGTTGGAGAGAGAAGTATTTGTCTTTGAAATTTTGAGAATTAGAAAATAAGTGGGCCCCTCTATCTCTAGTGGTTTTCAATCAAGAGTCACAATTCCATTCCTCCCTCACCCTCAACATACATTCAAATACATGCAAGGGCAATTTACAGTTCTCTTTTGACTGGGGGATGCTACTGACATTTGTTTTCTGAGACAGGAAACGTTGAACACCCTTCCATAAAGAGTATGGACTGACAAAACAAAAACTTGTGCTGACCAAAATGCTAAGTGCACCTCCACTGAGAAACACTATTGGAACCTAACTCTGAAGGGCTTTTTGAGCTTCATTAAAAATCACAGGCACTTTATTATCTTTGCAAAATATTATGTATATAATACTAAATATTACCCTGTAATTGGTGGCAAGTTTTAACTCTCTTCTGTGAACTAGATGTGTTACTGGAGATGTTAAAAATCTTGCAATCTAGTTTCTTATAGAAGGGCTATTATTATATATTTACATTTAGGATCATTTCAGGCACATATAAGATAATTGAAAAATATGCTTCTGAGATGTGGAAGTTTTAAACATGAACTGAATAGAACATAAAATGGAATTTAAGAAATGGAAGAGATAAACTCCCAAATTGAATATGATTATAATAGACTTTGTACAGTCATTTAAAATACCCAGCTCATCAGTAGGGATCAGAGGAAGTAATTTGGAATTCTCTGTTCTCGGTTCTACTGCACAAATGATTAAAATAAGGTTGTGTTGTGTTGTATATCCATTATTAAACCAATATCAAGCAGGGATAATTAACTGACTTGAAAATAATAAGTTTTAAAATCCTCTTAAGATCTCCTCTAATGGGTACAGCTAAAATAGTTGGATAAGTTGAATTAAATATTCTTTTCTATTACTCCTATTCTGTTAAGCTTTCCAGTGTATTTGAGCACTTCCTTGTTTTTGTTTGTCTTTAAACTGATCCTTATTTTAAATGCTTCCTCAGATTGAAGAACAGTTCTCTGCTCTCCACTCAAACTTTTAAAAACTTTCCTAATCTATGTTTCATGGTACTATTGATACTGTCTTCATAACAAGAATTTAAGACAATTTTTAGGTGATTTGAAATTAAAATGCCTGCTAACATTTAGGATTTGGACAGAGAATTAATACATGTCCTATTGTGGGAGTCAGGAATTATTTTTATTTTGGTAAGTAATAAAGACAGACAACTCTGAAATATCTGTAGCATATTACTTTAGGAGAATAACACAGTCAAGAGAACACTTTTTTGGTTAATGAGAAAGTTCACTAGTCAATAAATGAAAGCTGCTTATCAAAAGCATCAACTATAAAAGAAGAAAAATAATGAAAAGTCACAACAATGAAAAATGTGAAAACAGGAAAATATATGAGAAGTATTTCACCTTCATCTTATTACATATCTTTAAGCTCATATTCTAAAGAATATGAAAATAGTAATAAAGTAAAATTAGGCTTACAACTATTTAACATATGTATGTGTCATATCATTAAATTCATTGGGTACCAGATGGAAAATTGGTAAGTCCTAAATAATAAAGGTTTTGATAAAGTGCAGATAGGAAAAGTAATAGGAAATATAGACAGGAAAAATAATGAAACTCTTACATAGTTTCATCTATTTAAAGATTTCATTATTTACTGTTAAAATATAAGTTACAAATTCTGATGAATTAATTAGTTAGGATACTTTTTTACTAGCTTCAAAAACAATTCTGTGGATAAACCAAGCTCCTCATTTATATACATATTTTTAAAATATCTACATTAGAAGTGAGGATGTCATCAAAAGTGTCCAGCAATGTAATTTTCCTAAATGTAATATTATCAAATGCCTCCAGAAACATATTAAGATATGTACAGTTTATGCCCACCCCCTGTTAAGACTAAATTCCTCTGCTTATCTGCTAGGAGATTTTGTCCCCTGCAGGGGCAGATAAGTAGCAATTTGACTATTATGCTCTAGTGTTTATATTTAATATTGCATTAAAGCATCATATATGAGGAATGTGTACAACTCATTTTTATTTCTATCTCTATTCTGAGATCATCACTAGAAATGAGTATGGATACCTACACTTCGAAAATCATAATAATAGTTACTCATAAATTACATAGTTTTTATACGAAAAAAGAAAAGACAAAAAGTCTCACATAAGTTTCTATGACAGGAAAATTAGAAAGAAGCAAAACTGCACCATTTTTGTAAAAATAAATCCTTTTTAGCAATTTAATCTTCTGTGATACAGCAGAAAGCCTGAGAGACTCAAGAAGCAGTAATAGCTTTGATCTACCTAGATGTTTTTGTTTTGACTTTCATAGATTGGACACCTCTGAGAGAGAAATTCCTCAGCTGAATGCCATTGAAGCAATTACTAATGGCCGAAGTCTGCTGATGTGTTGGGACAACTGGCCTATTTGGATATTCTTAAACTAGTTTCTGCCAGTTTTCTCAGTGGGAATTTGTTCATTAGGTGATTTTTACTTATTTAAGAGGTTTAGGATGTTCTTCACATAGTCAGATTTGGAAAATCTTCACAACTGTATATATCAAAAATAAACAAGGGAGTGCAGATGTATTTCTGATACCCTGCTGTCATTTCTTTAGGATATATACCCAGAAGTGGGGCTGGCAGATAGTTCTATTTTATATTTTTTCTATTTAAAAGTTTTAAGTTTTTATTATTTTTATTGAAATATAGTTGATTTATAATATTGTGTCAGCTTCAGGTGTACAGCAAAGTGATTCAGTTATATACACACACACACACACACACACACACATACACATACACACACATATATATATTTATATGCATATAAATATATTTTTCAGATTCTTTTCCATTATATATTATTGTAAGATATTGAATACAGTTCCTTGTGTTTTACATATAGGACCTTGTTGGTTATCTATTTTATATACAGTGGTGTGTATATGTTAATCCCAAACTCCTAATTTATCCCTCTTCCCCCTTTTCCCTTTGGTAACCGTAAACTTGTTTCCTATGTCTGTGAGTCTATTTGTTTAATAAATAAGTTCATTTGTATCAATGTTCACAACAGCACTACTTATAATCAATCCTTTGTATTTCCGTGGTATCAGCTGTAACATCTTTTTATTTCTGATTTTATTTATATGTATTCTCTCTTTTTTTCTTGGTATACCTAGCTAAAGGTTTGTCAACTTTTTTTTTCATCTTTTCAAAGAATCAGCTCTTAGTTTCATTCATCTTTTTCTATTGTCTTTTTAGTCTCTATTTCATTTATTTCTGTACTAATCTTTGTAAGTTCCTTCTTTTTAACTGACTTTGGGCTGTGTTTATCTTCTTTTACTACTTTCTTGAGATGTAATGTTAGGTTGTTTATTTGAGACTTCTTGTTTCTTGTAATAGGTGCTTATTGCTATGAACTTCCCTCTTAGAACAACTTTTGCTTCAAGCAATAAATTTTGGTTAAGTTTGATCCCATTGATAAAGCTCAACATTATTACTCTCCCTTGCCCATGCTTTATATTTTTGGTGTCACAATTTACATCTTTTAATCTTGTGTATCCCTTAACTAATTATTATAATCATAGTTATTTTTACTACTACTAGCTTTATAAATGATTAATCTACCACCTTGACGACATATTTACCTCAGAGATAATTATTCTTTTATATGTGTTCTTGATACTGTCAGCACCTTGTCTTATCAGCTTAATACCCCTCTAACATTTCTCTTAAGGTTGGTTCAGTCATGATGAACTCCTTTAGCTTTTCCTTGTCTGAAAAATGCTTTTCCTCTCTTTCACTTCTGAATGATAACTTTGTGGGGTAGAATGTTCTTGGTTAGAATGGGTTTTTTGTTTTGATTTCACTTTTATTTAGCAATTGACCATATTTGTGCCACTCCCTTTTGGTTTACAAAGTTTCTGCTGAAAAATCTTCTGGAGGTTCCCTCGTACAAAATAAATCATTTTTCTCTTACTGCTTTTAATATTATCCCCTTGTCTTTAACTTTTGATATTTTAATTACAATCTGTCTTGGTGTGGGTTTCTTTGGGTTACTTTTTTTTTTAATTAAAAGACTTTACTTTTTAGAGCAGTTTCAGGGTCATAGCAGAATTGAGCAGAAAATACAGAGAGTTCACACATAGCCCTCCCTACCCACATATATATACTCCCCTACCCTCAACATCCCTCATCAGTGTGGCATATTTGGTACAATTGATGAACCAACATGGACACATTATTATCAACCAAAGTCCATAGTTAACATTAGGGTTTACATTTGATGCTGTAAATTCTATGGATTTTGACAAATGCATAATGACATGTAGCCACCACTACAGTATCATACAGACAATTTAATTGCCCTAAAAATCTCTGGTGCTGCCTCCCTCCCTCTCCCCAAACCCTTGGAAATCATGGGTTACTGTTATTTGGAATTCTCTGGGATTCCTGACTCCGGGTGTCTTTCCAAGTTTGGAAAGTATTCAGCCATTATTTCTTTAAATAAGACTTCTGTCCCTTTCTCTTCTCTTTTTCTGGGAGCCCTATGATGCAAATGATAGTCTGTTAGATCAATGACATAAATCACTTTTTAATTCTTTTTTTTTCCTTTTTGTTGCTCTGATTGAGTTTCACTGCCTTGTCTTTGAATTGCCCAAACTATTTCTTCTGTTTCTTCAAGTCTTTTGTTGAACTCCTCTAGTGAAATTTTTTAGTTCAATTATCATATTCTTCAGTTCTATGACTTCTCTTTGGAACTTTTTTATATTTTCCATTCCCTGTGAAGTTCTCACTGTGTTCATCCATTCTTCTCTCCAGTTTTGTGAGCGTTTTTATGACAACTACTTTGAACTTTGTCCTTGAGAGTGTTCCCGGAGGCTCTTAGATGTGTGTGTTAAATTAGCTGCCTGCCCCTCAGCCTGACACTTTAATATAAGCAGGTGAGCTTCCTTCAGTTTAAGCATTAGTGGAATTAGCTACCTCTGAGCTGGGCCCTGGGGCAGGTGAGTCTGACCCACAAGACTATAGTGATCTGAGAAACCACTAGAATAAAATAAGACATTTCTCATTTTTTGTCTCTCCTAATAGACTGTTCTTCAGCACCGTGGCTTCATAAAGTCTTGTGGGTAATAGGACACCAGCCCCATTTATTTTCAAAGTGAGATGTTTTCAGGGCTTGCCTCTCAAGTATACGCCTTTAAAGCTGGGATATTCAGTGTGGGGTTAGAACATTTCACTCCTCAGGGAGAAGCTCCAGGTTTTGGGTTTCCTCCCACTGTCAGTCACCATGCTGGGCGTGGGGTTTATAGAGAGGCTGTATCCCAGCTTCTTCCACCCACTTCTTTTTTCTTCTCCTTTGCCAGATATGTAGTCCTCACTCAGTCATCCTTTAGATTTTTTTAAGAGGAAGTTGTTCCATATGTGGCTGTAGACTCAGTGTGTCTGTGGGAGGAAGTGAGCCCAGGATCTTCCTACATTGCCATCATGAACTGGAACTTTCCTTACCACCTTTGATAAGGCTCAGATCCCAAGAGAATAACTGAAAACCCTTTTGGGGATGTCAGTGATTATGCACATGTTTACACTAAAATTTCTGTTCAAGAACTACATGCTATTTAGAAAGGTTCTTATGTTTAACATGTGCACATCCTTAATTATATCACATCTTAAGTTGTTGCTTCGTCATAGGACTTGACAGAAGTTTGCTAGGTTAGATAAGAGAATCTGCTGGGACTGGACTATTCGAAGACCATTTGCTGTTTACTAGTGGTCTCCACTTGAAAGTATAGGAAAAATTATAGGAATTATTTGACATATTGTTAAACAGGCTGCAGAGCAGTGTAGGTGCTGTGAAACTTGAGTGGTGAGTTAGATGATGTGTGAGTTACAAGTCATGGCAATTACTAGTCATGTTGGCAATTAAATCAAAAATAAAATGTTGGTCTTTCCCTATAGATAGTTTGAGAAGCACTATCTTTGATGATAGCAGTTTGGTTTAGGGATGCCACATACTAGTCTAAATATTTTAAGTCTATTTCCAAATAGAAAATTAATAGAAAGAGTAAACAATGTGATATGAAAAGCTGGGGGGTGGTAACCTGAATCTAAATATGATTTCTAAAATACAGATAGAAATGGTTTGCCTTAAGAGGTATTTTTGAAGTGTTGTCAAATTTTTAATGTGTTATAAATAATGTAACAAATATCAGTGAATATTTGTTGAATATCTTTACAGCTCATTCAAAATAGAGTGCAGTCCTTTTTTTCTTTTTTGTTTATATATGGGACTTACTAAAGACAAGAAGTAGATGGGACACAAATACCATTTTTTATGGATGACCTGAAGCTAAGCATGTTATTTATTTTATACACTCCTTGTCTCGATTGATCATTGTGCTAAAATCTTTCATACCATTCAATTTCAGTCTTGAGTTTATGGAAAAGTTATACTCATTGCAGAGATATGATAATGTCATCAGATATGTGTGGTATTTTAATAATAACAAATAACTTTTACCTATGTTATTCCCTATGATCCTCACAAAAATCCTGCAATACTGGGCAGTGCTTTTTTCCATTTTATAGAGGAAGAAATCAGGACTAGGTGACTGGTGAGACTGAGGCACAAAAGGAAATGGTTGAATAAATCAGCCAATATAAGTTGACATATATGCATCACCCCATCAGACAAACAGCAGAATACATATGCTTTTTAAGCCCTCATGGAACAGCCAGCAAGATTCAGACTATCCAGGGTCATAAGATAAACCTCAAGAAATTTAAAAGAACTGAAATCATGCAGAGTATATTCTATGAAAATAATTGAATAATTAAGATATGATTAAGCATTTCTGTCTTAATAACAGAAAGCCTATAAAAATCTTCAAAAGCTTGGAAATTAAACAAATACACTTTTTAAAAAAATCTACAGATCAAAAGAAAAGTCTCATAATTTATAATAAATTATGAAATATATGGATCTCAATGGAATGAAAATATAATTTACTAAAATGTACAAGATCCAGCTAAATTAGTACAGAGAGGAAGTTGTACAATAGTAAACATTTACCCTTTAAAAGAGACAAAGTCTCATTTTGATCATCTCATTTTTGATCATCTAAGTTACTACCTCAGGAAACTAGAAGAGAAAATAAACCTAAACCACAGAAACAAAAAAATTATAAAAGAGCAGAAATCAATTCCATTATATATCATTCCATTTACATTAACATTCTTGAAATCACTGAAAACAATTGAGAAAAATCAATAAGGCAAAATGCTGATTCTTCCAAAATATCAATAAAATTGGTAAATCAAGAATGAAAAAGACAGAGAAGATACAAACCAATAGTAGGAATGAAAACAGAGGGTAGTGCCATAGATTTTTAAGCAATAAAAATTATAAGGTAATAGTACAAGTAATTCTATGCTTGCTCATATATATGACAACTTAAAAGAAACGGACCAAGTCCTCAAAAACCACAAACTACCAAAACTCAACCAAGATGAAATAGACAACCTGAAGAGATTTATAATCACTAGAGACATCTGGTTTGTAATTAAAATCTCCTGAAAAACAAATATCCAAGTCCACATAATTTCACTAAATAATTCTGCCCAATATTTAAATAAAAATTAAAACCAATTTTATGCAATCTCTTCTGAAAAATACAAGAGAGGGAATACTTCTCAACTCATTTTATGAGTCTAGTTTGATACCAAAGCCAAGCAAGGACAGTAACAAAAAAAAGAAAAATTACTATCTCATGAACTAAGACAAAAAAATTGTCAACAAAACATAGCTAATCAAATCAAGGAAAGAATAAAAAGAATCACACAACATTACTAAGCGGGATTTATTCTATGTTTGCAAGAATGGTTCAGAATATGCAAAACCACTTAATGTAACCTAGCATAACAAGCTAAGAAGAAAAGTCATATTTTCCTATGAATTGATGAAGAAAGGGCATTTGAAATTCAACACACATTCAATATAGAGTATATCAATAAATTAGAAATAGAGGGAAATGTCATTAATTTGATAAAAAGGATTTACAAAAATCCTACAACTAACACACTTAATGGGGAAAGACTGAGTGCTTTTCATCCTTCCTATTCCACATAATACTGGGATTTCTAGCCACATCAATAGGCAAAAACATAAACAAATAAGTAAAATACATACAGCTTACAATAAATAAATTCTATTTCCAGGTGACATGGTTGTCTATTAAAAAAAAATCCCAAGAAATCTACAAAATAATTCTTAGAAATAATAAGTGAAGTAAACAAAGTAATAGTTTTAAGTGTTACGCTGAATGAAAATTGTAATCTCAAAATATTATACCCTGTAAGATTCCATTTAAATAACATTCTTGAAATGACAAAATTATAGATACAGAGAAGAGATAATAGTTGCCAGGGCTTTACTCAGTAGAGAGGAGGAAGATGGTAGTGCCTATGAAAGTGCAGCAAGAAGGATCCTTGTAATAGAACTTTTCTGCATTTTATTGTGATGGTGATCACACAGGTCTACAAATGTGATAAAATTATGCAGAAGTAAATATACACATGGGCAGACACAAATACATATGCACATGAATGCATATAAAAATAGTTTAGTCTTAGTAAGACTGATAGAGTATAGCAATGTCAATTCCCTAGTAAGATATTACAGTTGGAGGATAGTTATATCTGGTTACTTTGTATTACTTCTTACAAGTGCATGTGAATCTAAAATTACATGAAAATTGAAAGTCAAAATACAAAAGAAAAGATTTTGTCAACTTTTGCAGGTTTGCCGAGGGATGAAGGAAGAAATAAAGTCCACATTTAAAAAATTCTTCACTAAGACTTGTCCCTTCACGATGGCAAGGGATTAAGATAAATGATGATATAAAATTAAAAACAATTATTACTATTATTACTAGTTATTTGCCTGAATCACTGTTATTTTTATGGATTCCTATAAATAACTGAAAAGAAAGAAATAATATTAGAAAAGTGCAACAGTTTAAGGAAACAAAAGCATAGTAGAGCCATAGGAGAAAGGTGAACTAGTTAGGACCCTTCCCTGTGCATAAATATCTTAGAATGAGGAAGCATGACACTGAATGTCATGTGCGGAGTTACTGTACTGCTGATACACTTGTATTCTTTCTTTTCTGGATGAAATAGAAATATAGATGTTTTTAACTACTAAGAATTATCTTTAATTTGAAAATGGGAAGAGAGAAAATTGTACAGTATCTCAGTGCATTCATTTTCTATTGCTTATGTAACTAATTACCACAAACAGTGGCTTCAACACACAAATTTATTATCTTACACTTACGGTGACCAGCAATGGATCCTACTTGCTAAAGTCAAGATATTGGCTGGGCTGTGTTGCTCCTAGAGGCTCTAGGGAAGATTCCATTCCTTGGCTTTTCTAGCCTCTACAGATTGTCTGCATTTCTGGACTCATGGCCCCTTCCAGAAACAGCATCACTCTGATCTCTGCTGCTGTCTTTACACCTCCTTCTTTGACTCTGACCCTCCTGACCCACTTTTATGAATATTTTTGTGATTACACTGGGCCCATCTGTATTATTCAGGTAGCCTTCCATCTCAAGATTCACTATTTAATCAGATCTGTAAAGACTCTTGCCATTTACAGTAACATTCACAGGTTTCTGGGATTAGGATGTGTACATCTTTGAGGGGTAACTGTCCTGTCTACCAAATGGGTAAACTGATACTCAATATAATCTCACATTTCAAAATATAAATTCAAGGCTGGGTCATCACTGAGTCAACACCAAGAAATATTTCATAACTTAAAAGTACATCTACATAATTGTCCCGAATTTGGTATTATGACCCATTCCATGTGGGAGTCTCCATTATAAGGCATATGAATTTGAAATGACAGGCAATTTTTTCTTTAAGTTAAATAAAAGTTAAGGGGTATGATTAAATTGTATCATTATAAGTGGATATGTTGACAAGAACTCAGAATATGTGGATAATCAGCAGGAATTTTCATAATGTAAACTATTTTACATTAATTTTTATATTTTGAGAAAATAAAGGGCAAGACTATGCATAATCTAGCATAAATAAACATATATGGACTAATATCCTTGCATAATAGTTTACACAGGATAATTTCTCATTTTGAATGCAACACTGCATTACATGTTTAATAACTGAATAATAAAATATTTTCAACCTGAGTGATGAATGTTGTATCTGAGGTCATTAAAATTTAAACTTTTATGAATGATTCATAATTCTAATGGTAATTACTGAATTTTACCCTCTCCCTGCTTCAAATGAAAAGAAACCATGGATATTCTTCAGTGACAAATTGTTCCACCATATCTTTATACATCAAATTTCTGGAAACAACTATGATTGTTAATTCTCTTCTGATAATACGGATAAAAATTAATGATTTATAGAATACTGGATTTGCTTCTTCATTTCATTAATAATTAATAATGGGAATCAAAAAAGCAAAAAAAAAAAAAGTCCCTGATGTGCCAACTGTAATGGTTTTTGAGATATTTGCATAATGAAAGGACTGTTATGTATGTGAACTGTATCTGCTTGTAAGGCTTAGGCACTGCAAGCCATTTGCCATTTCACTCTAGCTCTTTAACCCCTCTTCTCAAGTACTGCAAATTATGTGGTTAATGAGGCTCATACTGTTATGAGCTTCTGTTTGTGATTCTATTTGAAGTCAGAGGATTTCCCTGAGGAAGCTGAGTTGTGATCCACATGTCCAAAAAAAAAAAAAACGCATTTTGATAGTTCGATCATGTACTGAATATTTTTATTAGATTAGCAGTAGTAAAGAATTTGGTCCCATTTTAGTGTTTTGAGCCACATGGAATCAAATTCATTTACAATTTTATTTAAGATGATAGGCATTTGCATAGGAAAGTACTGAATGTAAATTAAGAACCTAAAATGATTTACAGTCATTTAGATTTAATGACAATCAGAGAAACACTCAAATTATTCCTTTTGGCCTGACTTTTCTTTCCCATTTATGTCTTACAAGACAGTAATAAAATTAGTTGTGAAATATTTTATGCTGAGGTTCTAGTCCTTCTGCAACTAAATAAACTTAAGGGATCTCTAACAAAAGAAATTAACTTCATCCTTGGGCCACAGAATTGAAATGTATCTTATTTCCTCAGGCCAGTCCATAATATTTAGGGTTTCATCATTTTGTATTTTCTGGAAAATTGAGAATTGAAGGGTTATTAATACAGTTGGTACAAGATAATGATTGTAGCTTTGTATTTTAGATTGTTTCTAAAAATAAATAAATCATCTTACATCCATAAATATTTTAAAGGGATGACTCCATAAACTGCACACACATAAAAAACACTAGCTTGCTAGACTGAATGAGGAAATAGCATAGAGTGAAGCAAGCTCACTGTGAGTTAAAACAATTCACAATCTAGGACACTTACAAACATTTGCAGAAAGGATGTTCCACTTGCTGGCAAGTATGCAGCTCTCTGCAAAAGGCTACAGCACTTAGTGTGTCCACAGCTGACTTGCTACACTTTAGCATTTACTTTTGGGGGACATTTTAGTCTTTGTGAGTATTTCTAATGATTGACTGAACTGATTCTCTATGGAGAGAAGATTCAGCACTACACAAAAAGAAAGTAAACCGTGACTCTTCTTCATACTCCTTTTAATAAACTACAGCCTGCAGCAAGGTGGTTATCATCCATTTCATTCTGGGACATTAGCTTTGGGATATTGACAAAGTGGAAAAAATAAAGTGTAGTAAATTCAGTATAACTGAGAATGTAGTAAAGGATTTTTTAAACAAAAATGATACTTTTTTGGAGGAGTGGATGTCATCATTTTATAATGTTGTATACTCACAACATTGGCAGCTGCTGTTTCAGAGTATTGATGACATCATAACATAAATCTAATAAAAGAGGGAAGAATTTTTCTTGTAGTCTCATTACTAAAGACTGAAATGAACTCTCTCTCTAACACCAGATGTTGGCTTTCCTTCCTTCATTCCTATCCTTTCCTCCTTCCTTTTCTCCCCTCCTCCTCCTCTTTCTCCTCTTCCCATTTGCCTTACTTTTCTTCTTCTTTTTTATTGAGACTTTCTCTTCCTTCTCAGTATTACCAGTATGTTTACTCCTAAAGAATTGTCCTAATTGAAACATTGCAACTATTGTCATAAATTTGATAAGCATAGGTAGGAGCATGAGCAAATGTGCTGTGTTCATTATCTAAAATTTTGATCATAAACATAATCCTATCTACTATATTTTTCAGACTTAATAGAATAAAATCTTCTGTTAGTTTTGTTCATAAAAGTTAAACAAAAGAAGAATCATTTCACATCTCTTAACCAGAAAAAAAAGATTCTCAGATAAAAGACCAAATTTGAGAAAAACAAAATGCATCTGAACAATTTGCTTATAATTGTATTAGTCATTATAAACCTATTCTATAGCTCAAATCAGTTTTCTCTTTAGAAAACTAAATAGCACACTTACACATTTAAGACAAAAAAATGGGGTTGACCCACCCATTATTTATCATTGACTTTATATAGGTAATTTGGAGTCCCATGCTTCACAAAAGCACTTTTAAAAATGCTATTTAAAATCAAGTGGAATTTCCTCAAATATATAAATACTGTGTTTGATATGAACACATGGCTTTGATACAAATGCATAAAAGTCACTCTCTTGAACAGGTGATAGATAGATGATAGGCAGATAGACTCATATACATAATACACACATATATTAACCCTAACCCTATACCTATATATATATTATATATATTAAGATAATAACTTTGTCTTTAGGGCATTAAAAAAAGAATAATAGGATTAATTTTCCTTTGAAAAGAGAAGATAAATGTCCTTCCTCTACATAAATTCATGTTTAATGTAGATAAGACCTCTTTTCTATTTCCCGAATCTATCTTAGATAATTTTCTGTAGCCACACTTACATTCATCTCAAAAAAAAAAGATTTATCGATTAAGGTTATAGTTTATTCTTAATTACTTTGATATCACTTCCAGAAGTGATATCTCAGAATGAAAATTTGCTTCATCCAAAACCTTACAAAGAAAAAAAGGAAGTAAAAGGAGTAGGGGGAGAAGAAGGAAGAAAAAGAAAAAGGAGGAAAGGAAAAATAATTTGCATAGTAAGCCATCCTCCCTGACTATGAAATACAACAACTCACTGTTTATATAGACTTTCCACAACTTCAGCTCCTATCACTTTACCTATAATGTAAATAATCCTCCTTCTGGAGGACAGAACACAAGGTAAAGGTGATTGTTATCACTGTCATTTTGAAGACATTAATCAATTCTAAAATATTTTTTCTGATCTAGTTTCCAAGATGTCAGAACTCTCAGAGTATGGTCAACAATTGGATAATTCTAAAATCAAACAAAAATGTCAGTTGCATGTTATGCTTTATTCATTTTGAGATAAAGCCCTGTAGAGAATGACAACACTGTGTTGCCTTATTGTGGGGTAGAGGGGAAAGCTGTGTGATATGGGAAACAGGAGTAGTTAAAAAAAAAAATTAACCTGTCTGTTCTATAACAGTATTCTATTCTATACTAAGGTCTGACTGTGACATGAGTTTGCACTTTTATTTTTAATATCCCTGTGAAATAGAGTGAATTAGGTGTATTTCTTGTATTTTCAGATTGGAATGGTAATGGGAACACATATATCCTCACTTCTAGTCCAAAGCTTGTTTTGAGAAGTATAGCACATAAGCTATATTTGGCGTGACTTGTGTTCCATACTTCATGGTGCTGAGGGTGCATTAGGACATCAGCCACCTGGGAGATTGTTTAAAGTGGATTCCATGCACCTGTTTCTGCATGTGCTGCATGTGCTTCCCCACAATAATAGATCATTGAAAGAATGACTTTCATATGATTGCTTTTTAAAAAATCACTACAAAGTTTGGGTTTCTTAAAATTCTTAAATGAATCTATTAGGAGAGACAGGGAGAAAGAAGGATGAATATAGAAGAAATAACTGCTTCTCTATGAGGCTAGTAGCCTTGTTTTGAAGATAGATACTAAAGAAGTTCTAAAATTATTTTAACAATAACTTTACTATTAATGTAAATGCATGGACTCTCAAAGTCAATACTTCAGAAAAAATTTGGTGGGTTTTCTTCTGTTAATTTATAAGTAGACCACTTCATTTTTTATTTATAGTCCATAATTTGGTAAATCAACCACTTCTAAGCACTCTGGGCAAGTTTCTATAATGGCACTCCTAAGGACATAAAGGATTATTGACATCTGATGAAAAGTACAATGCAAGATTAGAGAATTAGAAAAAAAATTTTTTTAAACTACAGTAAGCATGTTTGATTACACTGAGAATATGCAAAGGAATTATGATTTTAGGAAAATATATTATTAATATAAAAGCATGTGGTCAATTATGTATGATAGATGAGTATAACTGTACCCAACTATTGTGCATGTGTACTGCATTTGATATGTTGATCGCAATTCATCATAAACATTTTATCATATCCCCTCATTTTTGAAAAGTTACATATTCTAATAATTTCATTCTAACTCTCCAAACACTATTATTTAAACTTCAGTAATATTTTCATGAAACATAATTTCTTAAAACTGTAAATAGTAAATACCAAAATGACCTCTTAAGAGTAAAAAGATACAGCCTGTGTTTATTGGATAAGAAGAAGAAATTTTAAGTGAAATGTTGCATGGTAAGTACATAATGCTGTGAGCTATAACAACCAAGTAGAAAGAATATTTTGCTTTTTAGTCATCAGAAGACCTTATCCGACTAACTTGTTAGTGAATGAAACAATTTATGCTTAAAGCTGTAAACTCTCATTTATCTACCATGTTCTGTGTTTGCTCTGTGAACATCTGGAGCTAAAATGAGAAAGCATTTTCAAGTAAAACAATAAACATTTGAGCAGAAATCAGAGAGCTTTTGAATAAAAACAAAATATTTCCTTAGAAATGTAGTTTCAAGCAATCCTAGCATATTCAGACACTAATGTTAACATGTCTCTTTAGATTTAGATGACATTTAACATAAATATTAATGACGATTTCATTAAAATCTGATTTCCTACACAAGTGGATCTTTCTTTTATTCATTTCTGCAATTAAAAACTGCTACTTCCTGTTGCATATGCACAGCACCATTCAAAACTGCAATGTGTGGAGTATAGTTTATTACATGCATGGAAAAACAAACATTTTTCGAATTATAGATATTTACAAGCAGGGAGAATAGAGGAGACTCACATTTGTTACCGTATCAATATGTTTAGGCAACTCTGTAAGATACTGTTCTGAGTAAAAGTGTCAGAACACATAGGAGGTCAGATAATTTCTCAGGTAAGCATATATACTCATCTTTAGGAAAATAATCATCCTGATTTCCTGCTCCATTAGATTAATTAATCCACACTGATGTTCAATACCCCAAAGAAATTTCCTCACCACATAAAAAATTAGTCACATAGGAGGGGATCTAATTGTTGCAATTTTAGTGACTGTACTTCAGTCAGTCTTACAGTAAGTGATCCCTTTACAGAAAACATATAAATACGATAGTTCCCAGCATTATGATGTCATAGCACCTATAAATACAAGGGGAAAAGAAATACATCCTTTTAAATTGAGAGTTTATAGTTCTCTTGTGGATATCTTCCAGCTGAAGATGAGTATCTATAATTCTTCTTTAACAGAATACATCAGAAACCCATGATTCCTATCACGTATTACAGAAAGTTCCAGATACTTTAATCCATATGGTACACTGTTGATGAGCTATCTAACCTAATTTTTAAGCCCTGAGGAAGCTTCCAAACTATTATTGGTAAATAAAAATGATACTAACAAGATAATAAACCTGTAATCTCACTGGGTGGTTACTGCCATTCAAATATACAATGTTCTTATATTTACTCATCCACAGTTATAAATAGCAACTAAAATTGAAGTTTGTCTTCAGGATAAAGAGAGAAAATAATGGTATCTGAAAATACGGATACTAATAGATAATTTTTTTTTCCTGCTTTAGAGGCCTCATTGTTCTTTATCACACACATGTCATTTGAAGCAAATTCATGTAGTATACACAGCCATTTTCTCTACATTCTAATAGGCACCAACATTTTTTGAGTTCCCTATCTGATAATTTACTTTTTTATGATATCCATTTCTGTTTTTAAAATGTCACATTAATAATTTGATTACATCTTTAAAATGTCAAGCACCTAAATAAGATTTTTCCTGTACACTACGTATCACCCTTTTGCATTTTGAGTATATGGTAGTTATTGACTCACCATATTAAAGGCCATTTCCACAGTAACCTGTTCCAGTTCATGAGTGATCTATGGACACTCTGCTATTGTAAATATGCCATTCTATCTCTCAGTTCTGTTGGCAACTGGCTATAAAACATCTGGCTGACACAAACCACTAGCTAATCTTTTAGGCTTTACTGAAACAACTCTTAGACTAATGGTAAAAACATAGATGCAGACTTATATTAGTTACAGAAACTTAAGGATTTAGGAAGAAATTTCTGACTTTAAAGGGTTTTATTTGACAATTACAGTATAGAGGTGGATTTGAATTCAGTTCACAAAATAAAGATGGACTTTAAATTTGATGCATGTGTGTGACACCCTACTGCTCAATTTCTCATACATATCCATACGGTATTGCTATCCTGTTTTTATTTAACTCCATTTATTTTGTTGTTGTTGTTTTTAAATGTTTTGTTACAGAAATTAACAGTTTAAAAACAAGCAAGACTATTTTACAGTCTCTTGCTGCAAGGCTTTTCCCTCTGAGGGAAACATCACTTGCTGTTTATAAATGTGGATGAGTAAATACAAGAATTTTGCATATCTGAGTGGCAGTGACCACCTAATGAGATTACTGGGTCAGGTTTATTATCTTCTTTGTATCACTTGGATTAGTCAACCTTGCCAGCCTTAAACTTAAACATCTTTAATAAAGGTGGTGTGATACAGGGATTTGGTAAAAAGAGAAAAAACATATTGGTTTGCATTTTAGAGTTTATGACCAGTGTGCTTGTGCCTTTTGTGATGATAAGCCAAAATATCAATTTCTCAAAAGACAACAGAGTTTTATTATTAATTATTTCATTTGCCTTTCACATCAACCATTGATTCTTTGTCAATCCTCTTTCCATTTCTATAAAAAAGCAGGAATGAATGCTTGTTATTTTCCCATTAATTACTAGTTTTGAAAAAAGTTGTTCTCTCACATTTATCAATGATAGCAAATTAGAATTTTTGTCCTATTATGGCCTAAGAAATGTAAATATCTGGTATGTTTCATAAACTGCTTTTTTTAAAAATGCTAAAAATGTCCCAGTTTTAGCCTTTGATACCTTTTCTGGTTGGCTCTTGAGTCCTTTTAACATGACCTAAGTGGACTCTGCTAGGTCTTTGCTCTCTGAATTGTTCCAGGTTTATACTATGTATTTAATGTGCCAGAGTGGAGTCAAACATTTCTCTAACAAGTCCTAGCTGAATTTCAGGAAATACAGTGATATTTGAATGACTTCTAAATCACTATTGCTAGTCCAAGCTATAATTAGACTCATCATTCAAAAGTATATTGATCTCATTTTCATGTAATAACTCTAACAAACACAACAACAAATATTTACTTTTCTGTATTCTCATATTAATTGATGTTACTAATTAACACTTAGTCACTCATGCCAGAGACCTTGGGAATCGGTCTAGATAATCCGCCCTTCCTCATATTCATTCCTCAGATGTAACTAGTTTCATTTTCAAAATGTTTCATCACTCTTCCCCTACCATTTCATTCATTCTGTTATATTATCAAAATGTTATTTGTGTAACTTTTATACCCACCCCTCACCTCAACTGAATGGCATATACAGAACATTGAGGAGTGTGAACATTTTTATGTAGGAAGTAGAGAGATGCTCTGGTGGGTGTGCCCCATTTTAAATTAACTTCCATATTGCACTCAGACTTTTCAGTCTAAAATACAGATAGGGCAATCACTTATCACTATAGACCCCTTCAATGACTCCTCATTCCAAGAATTATACCCAAGTTCCCTAGAATCACTCTCTATACTTTTTTTCTAGTTCACTGTTTTTTATTTATATAAACACCTTTCTGCTAGATGAGCAACATTAGCAAAATGTATACACAGCACATCAAACAACCTCTGAAATCAAGTGTGTTCCTTGTGTTCTCACAATGCCAACTCGGTAGACACTTTTGGTTCCTCTCAGGCACAAACTGAGACTTTTTGGGGGTTTCTTCTCCAGAGATATTCCTTAGTAATAGAAGTCTCCTTAACTAGTCTTCAAATAATAAGAGCAGAAGGAAGCAGAAATTTGGTCTATATCCCTGCAATATGGAGAAACAATTTTAAGGTACATTCTGCACACATCCTCAGAGGATTCCAAGTAGAACGGAGCCCAAGTTTTCTGCTGCAGTAAAGAGCTTGACAATGGTCTTTTTGACTTTTCGTCCATTTTTATCTCTTCCTCTCCTCCTGATCCCCTCACCCAAATCAACTCTGCCCACCTCTTCACTCTGCATTGATATGTAAGTTTTGTTTTTGAGAGAACTGAAACTAAAGCAACAGTGTATCTTAATAGGCACAAAGTCAGAAAGTAGGCATTTCTTCTTCCTCTACGATTATCCTGCTAAGGGAAGGTATCCATTGCTGACCAAGCATTAAAATAAGGGTCTATAAGAAAATATTTATAACTGTTATTAAGGTATAGGCTTTTAGACAAGGGAGGATTGGTGATTACCTATTTAAACTTAAAAATATACTTTATGAATGATAAAATGAGACAAGAAAAAGTTAAGTGATTCCTGGAAGGTTACAGAAGTATGTATGTAAGACTGGATCTGTGAGTCAATATTATTTCTCCTAATATTGAAACAGTTTTGAGAAATTAAATTAACTAAATTAATGAATAAAATAATGAACAAATGAAAAAAACATTTCTTTTTTTAAGCACTTTTTTTTCTTTTTTTAACTTTTTAGGTTTGTTTGTTTATTTGTTTGTTTATTTATTTATTTATTTTAATGGAGGTACTGGGGATTGAACCCAGGACCTCATGCATGCTAAGCACATGCTCTACCGCTGAGCTATACCCTCACCCTGAAAAAAAAAAAAACATATTTCTGTCCTGCAGTTGTTCCAGTGAGTTTCTATTCTTAGTATAAAACACCCAGTCTCTACAGCGCCCTTATAAGATCTTTTGCCTTACACATTCTCCATCTGTTTTTTCACATCATTCTCTACTTTTCACTCCCATATTAAAATTCTTCCATTTATATGAATACAACACCCTGCTAACATCTTAGAAATATTCCTATATGTTCCTCTGCTTGAATGGTCTCATATCTTTCTTCATCTAGCTAACTTCTTCATAACTTTTAGATTTGAATTTTAATGTTCTTTCTGCAAGGGAATTTTTCCTAACTACATAGATTAGGTTATGTTGAAATGAAGTTCTTCATAGAACTCAGGTAGTTAGAAGTCATTAATAAGTATTTGCTGAGTGCTTAAGATATGCCCAGCTCTGCTTGAGGTTTTTGTATACACAGCACATCAAACAACCTCTGAAATCAAGTAGCTAATGTCCTGCTAAGTAGTTGGAAAAGGTGTGTCTTTTTGTAAGACTCTAAGCCCTAGTGAGGGAGATCATGTCTGCCTTAGTAACTGCATAAGAGGTCGCTCAAGAAAGAGTAGCTGAACTTTGTTAATGTCCACAAAATCTTTTGAAAATATGGGCAAACTTCAACAGATTTGTATTTTGGAAGCTCTTTTTCTGTTTTATGAGTTTGCATAAATGCAGAAATTTAGAGATACTCATATTCAAAAATACTTGAGAGACTATTGCACATGGGGGGAGAGCATGTATGGACAAAGAACCAAATCCATGAGGCCAATGTTTTTCTTGCTCAAAGGTAAGTTGCCATGCTTAACATGGTCTTGTCCAGGAGCTGTGATTCTCAGTCAGTTTAGCTGACTAGGACACCATGATAGGAGAAGATCACTATGATTGCACGTGTGTATGTGGGAAAGGGAAGTCATGGGGGATTCTACTGCAATAATCTGCTGCCTAATACCACCCAATGACTGCTCAGTACTTTTTAATAACTGCTATTCTTCCATTCAGTGTTTTGGATGATTACAGTTTCTGACATGAGATAGCATCAAGTTTATGTGGGAAAAGCCATTTTTTAGATGGTAAATAGAAGATGTCACTTACAGGAATGAAAACTAGCTGAGAAGTAAATTATATTACTATGAAACAAATGCAATAGTGGAACATTTTAACTTTCTTTTTTTTTTCTTGAAGCAGAATTTTAACAAAATAATTAAGCTTGGTTTCAATAACTTATTCTGAAATTTCATCTTATTAAGTCATTATTTGGTTCAGTCATTGACTTCTTTTATTCCACATACTCTTAACAAAACAAACAAAATAAAACAAAAAGAAACTAAAACAAAATAAAAATGTAAAAAGATAGGACCTATGTTTGCTCCACTTTGTGTCCCAAGGCTATAAGGAAAGAAGTTAGGCTCATCAGAGTTTCACAGGCATTCTGGGAACTGGCCTATTTTGCACGACTGCATCTGTCCTCTCAAGAAGTATGCATTTAGCTGGGTGACCACACAGAAGCAGCTGCTGCGTCACCCTCCTGAGTCTTGGTAGCAACTGTTAGGCTGATATTTGGTCACAAGCAATAAACTGACACATGGAGTTTTCTCACCTGTGTGCTACTTCTCCTGTGGGTGTGGACAATGCTCACTGCTTTTAATAGCTCTGGGAGCCACACTGATCTCATCACTGAGGAGTCACATTCCTTCTCTGAGAGCTGGCTGCATATGCTGCTGCTGCTTCATGGTCTCTTAACTACTAAATCCTAGCACATGGATACCTTAGGAGGTTGTGTGAAATAAAATCTGTCACAGATTTAACAAACCACTCTGCCATCACACACTCCCTGAAGGGCATGTGCTTCTGAGGCACTTTATAATTGTTACATGATTGATTTAGTAGTTGTTAATGATTACAAATTATCAGTAAACTTTATTAAATAAATAATAGCAACAAGCCCTGGAAGGAAAAGATTTCCATCCTGATTCTGCCATTTCTATTCTGAAAAGAGGCTTATTATTTTGATTGTATGCCACAAATTTTATTATTTGTTTTGATAAATATCTTTGACTTGGTTTTTAATGTTGTCATGCAAAAATCCTACAAGGTCACTCAGCTACTTTTCTTGTCTAACACATACAGGGAAGGTGCAATTTATTTCTATTGAATAACTTAGAGCAGCTTAATGCATTTATTTAATGTCTTAGAAATTCCAGAAATGCAAAGATGGGTAAGCTGAGACCTCAGCTTCATTTTTACATCTTCCAGATTGGATGTTTGCTGCTTCTATGAGGCTAACTTTTCTTCACTTGAAAAGATTCTATAACATAATGGAAAACACGAGGACTTCAGGGTCCCTGAGATCTGAGTTCAAATCCCATTCCACATCTTCAGCTTATTAGATATTTGAACTTGTGCATCTGGTTATTTTCTCTTGGTCTCATTATTCTCTCTACAGCCTGTAGGGTTGCTTAGGATATAAACAGTATAAGAAACTACTGGCTTATTGTAAGTTCTTGATAAACAGCAGCCTTAATGATTATCACATATTTGGGAGTTCTCCGGGAAGATTTTGATAAATTGTTCTAACAAGAAGACCACAAAATCTAATGGCTGAAACAAGGCTGAAGTAAGTAACCATAGAAAGTTAAGCATATTAGGGCTGCTCTGGCTGCTTTGTCATTCTTATCCTCTGGGTCAACCGTGCTATTTCAGTTTCCATCATCTTTCTGCGAGTGGGCGGGAGAAAGGACTAGAATAGGAAATACCTAATCATTTTATGAACAAGTCCTAGAATCGACAACCATTCTATCATACACATCAGATTGGCCAAAATTGATTGACATGCATACACCTAGCAAGAAAAAGATAAAAGAAACTAGCATTTAGCTGGGTGACCACATAGCTATCCAAACCCTATTACTAAGAAAGAAGATAATGGGTATCGGCAGGTAATTACCACTCTGACAGGCTTGGATTCTTCCTGGTTCAATTTTCTTATTTTTCCTCATTATTCTCTAAAAATAAACTCTGGTTTATGGATTTTAGTGCTCCCCAAGCTGTAGTAGTCATAGCCTTAGGATAATCATTAATGTTATGATTTCACTGCCGTGCTACATAAGGTATCTGTTATGAATATGGACTTCAGTTACCGTATACACACTTAAAATGTGTAGCCCTAACCATCCACAGAAATGTCTTACACACCTGTCAATTTGATTCCAGTCTACATTAATGACAGTGGAACTGGCACTGGTATAATAATAAGTATGTCATACTTATTAAAAATCATGATAAAAAAACGTTTAATGAGTGAGCTCTATTTCCTGAATCTGCATATTCATTTCTGTTCTTCTACTACTCCCCAATAATATAAAGAAAAGAAAACAACAATCTAACCTTAGCCGCATTAATACTGCACTTAAAATAATATTTAAAGGACTGTCGTCTTCATTATATGCTGGTAGCGTCAGAGCAATTTTCATAGTATCTTTTCTACCCAGAAGTCTTTTGCATTTCCTCTAGTATTCTCCTCCCACATCATGATGTATACATCTTCATTAACACTGCAAATAGTGAGCAGTAATTTCCCTTCTAGCTCTCTAAGAAAACTATGTTATAACATTTCTCTTTTCTCAAATTTTCCTATCTTTACCAGTTTTTGATTTCACTGCAGAGTGGAATGTTCTCATTTGCCACTTCTAAATTTTTAGTCCACTTATACCTATGTATCTCTGTCATCACTTCATTTACAATGAAATTTTTTCTTTTGATGATAATCTTTCTAGTTTTGCTCTGAATTCAACTTCATTGTGACTTAATGTTTTACTCCTTAAATTAAACTTCATGCCTCATAATCGATATCTGATTCTCTTTTGGCTCATTCTCATTGACATACAAACATTTCCCTCTAGCTATCGTCTTTTTTGCATATTTTATTACTTTTTATTTTTAAACAAATACATAGCAGTATAATTTACATATAATAAACTTCATATCTTTAAAGTGTTCACGTTGTATTGTATGAATATATGCATGAAATCATGACCACAATCAAGATGACAAATGTATAATACAGTTATATAACCACCGCCTTTTTTTTGACCCTCTTTCCTTGCCCAATCCCTTTCCTCAGATAAATCACTGATTCACTTTCTGTCACTACAGCTTACTTTATGGAATTTTATGTAAATTGAAACATACAATATTAATTGTTTTGTATGGCTTCTCCAACTCAGCATAATTATTTTGAGATTCATCCACGTTTTTGTGTATCAACATTCATTTCATTTTTAATGCTGAATAGTATTCACTGTGTTGATATACCAGATTTGTTTATCCATTCACCAAATGGATATCTGGATTGTTTGTAGCTTTTGGCTGTTACAATAAAGCTGTTCTGAACATTGGTGTACAAGTGTCTGCATGAACAATTGTTTTAACTTCTCTAGGTTAATACCTAGGAGTAGACTAGATGATACAAAAAATAATATATATACATATATATATTTTTTAGAAACTGCTTAACTTTTCTCATCACCAGAAATTAGTTATAGTTCCTCTGCATCCTCACTAGTATTTGGCATGATCAGTCATTTTAAATTTATCCATACTAACAGATACATAGAGACAGCTTACTGAATTTTGCATTTACCTCAGGACTAATAATGTTGAATTCATTTCATAGCACTAACTTAACATCCCTATTTTCTTTGGTAAAATGTCTATTCAAAAATTTTGCCTAATTTTATTGTTTACTTTTCATTGTTTTGAGATTCTTTATATATAATGGATACAAGCTTTTTATGAGGCAAATGGTTTCACATATTTTCTCCCAGTTTATGGCTTGTCATATTGGTCTTCACAGCATTCTTCAAGTACAAGTTCTTAATTTTGATAAAGTCCTATTGCTTTCTTTATGGATCATAGTTTTGACATCATAAATAAGAAATATTTGCTTAACCCAATGTCGCCATATTTTCTTCTATGTTTACGTTTAGAATTTTTAAAGTTTTACATTTTACATTTGGTTTGAAAAACAATTTTGTATTAATTTTTGCAGGTGTGACATGTGTCAAGGTTCATTTGCATATTTTGGAGTTATTATACATTAATTTTTAGGTATAAGTTATGAATTAAAAATTATTTTTGCATATGCATGTCAAATTTTAGCAGAACAATTTATTGAAAATACTATCATTTTTCAATTGATCTGCTTTTAGATCTTTATCCAAAATTATTTTGTTTTGATGCATAGGTTTTAGTTACCTATCTTATGCCATTGATCTATTTGTCTATCTTGATGCCAGTGCCACACTCTCCTGATAAGATAGCTATATAATAAGTCTTAATGTCAGATAGGATAAGTTATATAACTTCTCTCTTACTCAAAATGACTTGAGGATTCATAAGTCCACATGAAGTTTAGAATCATCAGTTCTCTACAAAAGGGTGCTAGGATTCTGAGATTACATTGAATATACAGATTAATTTGGGAGTGGAATTAACATTTTAACTATAATTACTTTTCAGTACATAAATACAATAGTGTACATAGCATAGTATTTTATATAAATGTATATATATAAATTATACATAGCAAATAAATACAGATATAATATGTAAATATAATATAAATAAAATTTATATAAATTATTTACATACATACACTATATATACATACCATACTTCTCCATTTATTTATGTCTTTAATTCTTTTCAGCAATGTTGTATCATTGGTAGTGTTCAGGTCATGCACATCTTCAGACCTATTTAGATCTTGGTATTTCAAATTTTTGATGCTACTGTGAATATTATGGTTCTTTTTATTTCAATTTCTAATTGTTACTGTAATATAGAACTAAATTTGTGCTAGAATATAGGGTTATAGTTTATTTTTGACTGTTGTTCTGGTGTCAACACAGTAATAGTAACTCTTTCGTAGATATAATCACTTTTTAAAATATGAACAGTCCTTTTTTCTGCAAGTACAAGCACTTTCATTTATTATATTCAGTTGTTCTCAGCATTATAGTACTCAGCCTTTCATTATTAAATATAATTAAAGCCATAAGGATTTTTGTACATGCCCTTCATGAGATTTAGAAAGTCTGGTTATAATCTTAGTTTGCTGAGAAAGTCTGTACCAAGAACAGATGTTGAACTTTGTCAGTTGTCCTTTTAGTGTCTATTGATATGACAGCACAGCTATTATTTTTTAGTTTGTTGATATGATGAATAACATGACTTCATTCTCAAATACTAAATCAACATTGCACTCATCAGATAAACACTGTTTTGCCAAGTTATACTGTCCTTTTTATATATCATTGAATATAATTTGTTATAACTTTGACAAGCTTTTTTGCATCTATATTCATGAAAGATACTGTTCTGTAGATTTCTTTACTTGTGATGTCTTTGGTATGATTTCATACTAATTCTAGCTTTGTGGTAGATAGATTCTTTGAGTCTTTGATTTCTTTACTGATTTTTCTCCTTATATTTTTAGGTATTTAATTGAGGTTCTGAAATATCTGGTAATAATTATGGAATTGTCTATTTCTCCTTACAGTTTTTGCTTTGGGTGTGTTTGTTATATTATTCAAAGCATAAAGGTTTAGAATTGTTATGTCCTTCACAAATTGATGTCTTTATAAGTAGGAATTGAACCTCTATATGTCTGGCAATATTTTGTCCTCTGTTTGAGATAAATAAAGCCATTCCAGCTTTTTTTTTTTAGTTGCATTATCATAGGGTATCTTTATCCATCATTTTACATTTAGCCTATTTGTGTCTTTTTATTTAAAGTATTTTTTGTTTATTTTTTAGTTTAGGCAGCTGGTATATGAACACTCCAAGTACTGATTTTTTTTTTTAATGATTCTAGTTCTCTGATGAAATTTTTCCATTTTGAACACATTAAGTATAGTTACTTTAATGCCCATGCCTAGTAACTCCAAAATTGGATGACCCCTTATCCTTTGGGTCTCTTTTCGTTGTCTGTTTTCTTCTTTCCTTCTTTCCCTTTCTTTCTTTATTTTCCGTGTTCCTTCCTTCTAATGCTTGCTAATTTTTAGTTAATGTTGGTCTTTTTTTTTTAAATAAAAATTACTGAGGCTTGGGATTATGATCTATTTCTTCCATAGATGATTCACAATATCCCTTTATAAAGAACCACATCAGGAGTAGATCACCTTATTACACTTAGGTTCTCAGCTAATTCCAGATTAGATACGTCATAAACTTTGTCAAGTTTGGTCTACCTTTTGGGCTCCAAAAGGGATTCTTCCCACTTGGCGGGCCTTAATTCTAATTGTCAGCACTAAGCGATTTCATTACTGTCTCTGCTGAGCTTTCTACCTGTTTTTTGCTGACCTTATTGGCCCCCTGCCTTGTACAGCTTAAGTAACTGTTAAATGTCTCAAGGGTAAAACCTAACAAAATGCCAGGCAAATTCCTCCACAGCTCTATTTATTAAAAAAACTTTGATCCTAGATGCCTGACTTCCCTGAGAGGTCTAAAACGCATTTTTATATGAAATAAAAAAACAGTATTCTGTTAATGGCATTTGGAGATCACTTTCCCCCTAGGATATATAAGCCTTCTGAAGAGGTAGATGGGAATTTTAAAAACTCAGCAGAACTTTTGACCCTACCTGTACTGGTAGATATAATGTCTCTCCGTTCTCTCCTTCTTTTTCTGAAACTCTAAATGTATGTATTTTAAATGTCTTGCTTGTATCCATTTGTCTGTACTGAATTTCTTTTATTTGTTAATCCCATTTCATCATTCTGAATGCTTTATTCTGAAATATCATGCACTTTATTAATTGTCTCTTTAACTTGTCTAATCATCTCTTAAATTTATTCTTTATTATTTAATTTAGTCACTGAAGTTTTAGTCCAAAAATTTCTATTTGTTTCTTTATGTAATATATGGCTCTTTACCATAGTTCTCATTTCAAAAAAAAATTTCCTTCAACATAATGGCTACTTTCCAAAACTGAGGAGACAGAGCAAGTCACAACTTCTAAATGCTCTACAAACTGAAAGCTGGATAAATAAACTTGTATGTAAGTAAACTGTAGCTAAACTGATGAAAACTAAAGCAAAAACAATATTAAAAGTAGCAACAGAAAAAAGTCATCTACCATTATGCAACAATTAGACTGGAAGCTCACTTATAAAATTTAGTTATATTTTAAAAAAGCAGGTGTTTTACTAGGAAAATGTTAACACAGACATGTTCAGCAAGATGTCCTCACATAAAGATGACACTTAAATGAGCTTAACCCTGGGAGACGTAGATTCAGTTTCAGAGCACACTCTTTGTAAATGACAAGTTCCAGCTTCATTCCAGAAATCAGATTTTGACAAAGTGGTGGCAACTGAACATCTAAGAAGCCCCAAAAGAGAAGGGCTAATAAAGAACACAGCTAAGATTATTTCAGTCAAATTTCACAAACTTAAAATATTTGCCTCTTCACAGAAAGTGATTTTGAGTTTGTAATAAACAAGAATTATGATCCTTAACATCATCATCTTGGCCATCAGCGAAAACATTCTATACTGTTGATGCAAGATATATATGGTATTTTGGATTAATTATATAATTCTAAACATTCAAGCAACTGATGTTAGAAAGGTTAAATTTTCAAATATGAATTCTTTAAGAGAATTCTTACTTTCACATTCCCCTTGTTCTTTTCTAAAACAATTGTATTTATCGTATCAATCTGTTTATCAAGTTTGTAAATTGTAAAACTTTTTTTTATAATTAAATGCACACTTTAGATTGTGAAATGCATAATTATAACATGAAATATGTATATACTGTGGAGTAATGTGCATGCATCATTTACTACATAGTGAAGCAGATACACTTTTAATTAAACTCTATGATGTACAATATATGACCAGAAGAACTATGCTTTGAATAGCCAATTCTGTAAGCAGTCATAAAGTGCATTATATAAGTACCTATAAATCACTCATTGGATATCCCTTAAAGAGGAGCAAAGGAATAGATGCTTGATTTTAACACCAATTTTATGATATAATTTTCTTTTTGTTCTAAGCAGTGCAACAGTTGTGCACTCCTTTGATGATACAGCAAACTACTGATACTAAATAACAAGGCAGGGGTGATCTGGGTCTCCATCTGCTAACTAACACACTGTTTCTGGCACTATAGGATAAAAGCATAACAAAAGAAGGAAACACACTTCTTAGTCCTCAATTTCGGTTTTGGAAAGAGCTTAATCTACACACAGTGTCAGACATGTGATGTTGATGCCTTATAGACCAGCTACATAGTCATTTCCAGGTGTGATTCAAGATGATAACCGCTCAGGGGGCTGTAGATGTTTAAAGAAGCAATTCTCACATTGTAGAATGAGTAAGAGTGATGCAGATTCTGTTTCAGGATGGGACACTGTTTGTGGGACTAAAACTCTGTCAACAAGCCACCAGATGGCTCTGGTGTAACTGACACATTAAGTTAGGACTTAAGCCGAAGTTCAGACCTTTTTCACATGGTAGCTCAACAATGCAGGACCAGCAGGCAGAATGTGCCTGTGACACAAGATGGCTTTTGCCTACTCTATCTTTCTTTCTGTTTATTCTGAACAAGGTGCTATATTACATTTTGTTAAAGAAAAATTGAGTTTTCTATTTTACTATATAAAAAAAAGTCCCCCCTGGATATATGTCTCATTTAAGCCCATTCAAGAAATACACTGATATTCAGTTATCAAGCAGTATGCTCCCAACGTTTGACAAGTCATGAAATTATGAAAAGGATACCAGCTACATGGCAACGAAGTGATTTTCACGGAAGACTTTCCTGTGAGTTGATTTCTTTTCATTTCTCATCTGTCTAAATCCTAGCCTGCAGCTACCCGTGAGCATAGGGCATCTGACAGATGTCCCCTTCTGAGAAGAGCTTTACTTTCTCCTTGTGTGGCTACATTGTGCATGAATACGCAAATTAAAATTTTAATTTTTTTCTAAATAGAATAAATAAATAAGAAGTAAAAAAATATGCATTTTGAGAAAGGGATTTTTGCCTCTCATTTTAACAACAAATTTTGAAGTGGTAAATTTTTGGTAGCTCAAAAAAATCAAGATACATATTATTATATAATTTTAAAGAAAACAGCAGTGTAAAAAAATCCAGGGTTGCAAGTTATTGTTATTGATAAAATAGAGAATTTTTTTTTTAGACAGAAACCACAATGACATTTTCATTATTAAAAGCTTCAGGAATTACATTTTTATGATTAAAAATCAGGGCCTAATATATTAAAAAGCAAAATTATATAGCTTCCTATATGGCAGAAAGTTTGAGGGAGATAATTTTTTTCTAAAATCATTTCAAAGTTCATTATTCAAGTTTTCATAACTATAAAGTTTGATCTTGACAGAAATTGATGTATCCCCATTATTATGGAATATATTTTGGACTTTGAAGGAAGTCAAGAGATGTTTTCCTCTTTGTCCTAGATTTAGAAAAATGATAGTTTCATAGGAATAAATTCTGAATTCCTGATTTCCAGCTAATCACTCTTCTGGCACTTGGAGATAGAAAAGCCCTGACAGCCAGAACAAATTTCTTAACAGTGGTCAAGGGGAGAAAGACATCAAAAGACTAGCATTTATTTATATATAAATTAAACTTTTCTTTTTTTCTGAGATGAGAATGATCAGAACAGTTTTTTAGGGAATAGGAGTTAACTGTCAACTTGCTCTTTCAAAATACAGTCTTAATGCTTAATGAGAAACATAGCATTATTTCAAAGATGAGGACTGCATCTTACTGACCTTTGAATTATCAGTACACATAATCTTTTATTTCTAGCATGTAGTTCAATGGCAGACATAAAGTGGCTGTAATTAAATGCTACGGGCGAGAGGCAGGGAGCGAGAGAGAAAGGAGGAGGAGGAGTCCGAAAGGAAGGTGAAGGGAATGACTAAGAACCAGAGGTGAAGAAAGCAGAAGGAAAGAGAGGGATAGAAAATAAAAATCTCTAGTAATCTGTCTGGTGGATGAATAAGGTTTAAAAACAGGCTCTCATGTCACAAATAACTGAGTTCAACTGACAGTCATTAATTATTAGGTTTTAGGTAATTAACCCCTATATGTCTCAATCATTTCACAGTAATTACGGGTCCACTCTCAAGGAGAGCTGGAAGGATCAAGTGAGACAATGATTATGAAGCTACCAGCAGGGCAGTACAGTGCTGAATATCTACACAGCACTCAAGTGCCAGTAGACTTTAATTATTTTTTTCATTTTCTAATCATGTAGACATTTGTAAAATACTATAAGGTATGAAATTAAAGTAAAAATGTAAACAAAATCACAGGTTAACTTCTGAATGTGATACCATTTTGCCTAATCACTGCAAATTCTTCAAGATTAATCTAACTGGTTATCTATTTGTATCTTTTCTTTATTCCTACCACTGTTCTATCTAATTGCTTTAGATTGGCCCTCTATGTCAACATTCTCAAGCATTCCAATGTGAAAATTAAATAAATTCTTTTTTAAATAAAATTTGTTATTTTTAAATTATTGTAAATTTACATACACTTACAAGAAATAATACAGCATGATACTATGTACCCTTCACCTAGTTTCCCCCAATGACAGCATTTTCAACTCTAAAGCACAATATCAAAACCAAGATACTGACACTGGTCCAGGAAGATACAGGACATTTCCATCACCATAAGAATCCATCATGCTGCCCCTTTATAGCTATTCCCACGCTGCTTTTATCTCACCTCCTCCTTCTAAACTGTCAACTCCTAATCTGTTCTCATTTCTGTAAGACTGTCATTTCAACAATGTGTAGATACAATCATACATCATGCAACCTTTTGGGATTAGCTTCCCCCCCCAACTCATAATTCTCTGGAGATTTATTCAGGTTGTTTCATGTCTATCAGTAGTCCTTCCACTTTTATTGCTGAGTAGTATCTCACAATATGGGTCTGACTATTTTGTTTAACCATTCACCCACTGAAAAGCACATGGAGTTTTTACAGTTTGGGGCTGTTATGGATAAAGCTGCTAAAACTCTTTGTTTACAGATTTTTTGTGTGGTTAGAGTCTTCATTCCTCTGAGATAAATACCCAGGAGTGCAAATTGCTGGGTCATGTAGAAGGTGCATGTTTAGATTAAGAAACTGTCCAACTGTTTTCTAGTGTACCTGCACCATTTTATAATATATGAGTGACCTAGTTTCTCCACATCCTCCCCAGCATTTGGTATTCTTAGTAATTTTTATTTCAGCTAATCTTATAAGTGGGTAGCTATATCTCCTTATCGTTTTACTTTGCATTTCCCTAGTGGTTAATGAAGTTAAAGAGCATTTCTTGTACTTATTTACCATCTGTGTATCTTCTTCAGTGAAATATCTCTTAATGCCTTTTTTCCATTTTCTCTTGAATTTTGTTTGTTTCTGTTAAGATTAGAGTGCATTATTTATTCTGGATATTACACCTTTTTTGGACATATGATTTATAAATATCTTCTTTTCGTCTGTAATTTGTCTTTTTATCCTCTTCCCATAATCTCTTGCAGTGCAAAAGTTGTTAATTTTGATAAAGTGCAGTTAATTAATATATACTTGTGTGATTTGTGTTTTGGTATCAAGTCTAAAAACTCTTTGATTAGTCCTAGATACTAACAATTTTCACCTGCTTTTCTTTTCTAAAAGTTTTTAGTTTTATATTTGACATTTAAGTCTCTGATCCATTTTGAGTTATTTTTGTATAAGGTGTGAGACTTAGGCTGAGGTTTTCTGTTTGTTAGCTTTTGTATTTAGTCAATGGATGTCCAGTCTTAAATATTTCCAGTATATAGATTTAGAATCACATTAGCTAATGTCATAATCTTTACTTCAATCATGATACATGAATTAGAAAATCCAACAGGAGAAGAAAGGCTTCTTTTATTTTCTCATATTTTTGCTTATTATTTATTTTTTTCTTGATGCTGTAATAATTTTTCTTTTATAATTTCACTTCCTGTATAGATAAAATCCCTTAATCATTCTTTTAGGGTAGGTCTTCCCACGACAAATTTTTTTAGTTTTCCTTTATCTGAGAATGTCTCAATTTCTCCTTCATTCCCACAGGATAGTTTTGCCAGATACAGATTCCATAGTTGATAATTCTTTTCTTTGAGTGCTTAAAAGCATTGTGCCATTTCCTTCTGGCACAATGAATAAATTCTCAGCAAGCTATCAGCTATTAGATCTTTGCTATAGTTCCACAAGTTCCTCAAGTTTTGTTTTGCTGTTGTTTAATATCTCTGCTATTCATATGAGAATTTCTTTTGTTCTGTCTTCCAGTTCACACTGATCCTTTACTCTGCCACGTCCATTCTGTTGTGGAGCACACTCACTGAGTTTTTTAGACTGGTTAATTTATTTTTCAGTTTAAAAAAATTTCATTTGATTCTTTATATCACCTATTACATTGCTGAGTTTCTATTTTTCTTTGCTTTATCTTCCTATTTTGTATTATTTCTTAAATATGGTTAGCTAATTATTGCACTTTTTCATCATGGCTGTTTGAAAATCCTCCTAAGTCTATTATCTTTGTCATCTCAGTGTTAGCATCTATTAATTGGCTTTTTAAATTCATTTGAGATCTTCCTGGTCTTGGAATGATGAGTGATTTTTGTTTGAAACTTAGACATTTTCATATTATATTATGAAATACTAAATCTTATTTAAACCTTCTGATTTTGCTTGTTTTTTTCTGACACTGCTCCATCTTGGAAGTAGGTAGCTGCCGTGGTACTTTCAGATGGAGGCAGACGTCCAAGATACCCATTCGGCATCTGGTGATTCCTGAGGGAAGCTTCTTCGTTTTCAGGCAGGGATGGGAGTTCCAGCTCCAACGTGTTCGCCTGACATTGTGGTGGGGATGGCCTCATTGTACTTAGACAATGGTTTAAAAATGTTGACTCCCCACTAGGCCACCACTGATACCATCTCAGCACAGATGAGAGGGGCATCTCATTCCTGCAGGGTCCCATCTTTCAGTGCAGTCTCAACTAACATGATGGGTAGGAAGTGGGACTTCATGACCAAACAGTGGGGATGAACATCCTGGCTTTCTGCTTGGCCTCTGCTGACATCACCTTAGCAGGGATTTTAGGTTGCCTTAATTCAGACCCACAAGGGCGGAAGTCTAGCCTCTCTGTTTAGCCTTTGCTGGAATGAGTGGGGCCACAGTTTTCTTCTGTGGTATTTGGTTAGAATTAAGCAGTTATTTTCTAAACATTTTTTGTCTTACAAGACAGGATATACCTATCTTGGTCCTTGGTTAGAGAAATCAGGCTTTTCTTGGGTTTAAAAACAAACAAACAAACAACTGTCTCTGTTGGCATTTACAGTCTGCTGGCTTCTTTCAGCTCCACGTCTGGGATATATAAGGCAAAAAGAAAATCCAGGAGCTCATCGCCATTTCACTCCTCACTCTCAAGTTTTCTAGCCAGTCAGCTTTTCTCTGTACACCTCTAAAGGCATCTTATGTTTATTTTCTATATAATGCCCAAAGTTGTTAGTTGTATTTATAAGGCAGAGTAGAGAACAGTACATAGACTCCATTCTCCTGGAAGGGGAAGTCTAATGCAAATTCCTTTTTAGGCATACACACAAACTTCTACACCATGAGAAAACAGAGGACAAGATAAGGCCATTAGAAATTAGGTAAGAAATGGTACATTAGTAAGCCATTAGAATTTTCTGTAATCCCCAGAAATTTCAAACTAATTAGAAGAGAAAGGAATTAACAGTGTTTAAGGAAAGGGTTAAGAAATTATTTTATTTGGCTGTTTATAAAATATGTCACATCTCGTACAAATTTTGACTGACTCAGCAATAGAAATGATATTAAGCTAAAAAGAGATAGAAAAAGGAAAGGGAAGGAAGGAAAGAGGAAAGAAGGAAGGAAGGAAGGAAGGAAGGAAGGAAGGAAGGAAGGAAGGAAGAGAAGTGTGAAAAGGGAAAAAATGGGAAAAAAGGGAGATTCTGCCTACTACAAAGACTTATCTTTAGTCAAATGACTCTAAAATCTCCAAGTTGGCATGATATAGAGAGAATGAGACCTGTACATATTTTGAAATATTTTTTCCTCAAATTATGCTTCTGATATTCATCTAAGGCACTTATTAGTTTGACATAACTAGTTATGTTTATCAGCTGTAGCACACAAAAGATTAGGTACATAATGCACATTTTAGTAAGTTGTTAAGCCTATTGAGATAATAAGGACGCTGGGATTCAGATTCCTCCCATCTAATTCTTAACATTTTGTTCTTACTCCACGTGGTATTATGATGTAGGTCCTAAGGACTTTAGAAAGGGAAGAGAAGACTTAAGTGGACAAGGAAGACAGGAAGGAGAGCCAGGAAATTACAAATCAGAGACAGGCTCATTGTTTAACGGGATAAAAACGAAAAATATGTTACATTTTATTTACTGATATATTTTTATATTAAAGTATTTTAAATGCTTATAAAAATGTATGAATATTATAGGAAGCAGCCATAATCCTATCATCCACATTTAACAAGCTAATTTCAGAATAAATATTGAGAGTCCTTCTGAGAGTCACTCTCTACCCTTTCCACATCCCACTGCTCTGAGTGGAATTAGAGATAAAAACACTCTTATGAGGTATCTATATATATGGCCCTTTGTTATGATTTTTCTACATGTGCCCTTTGTTATGATTTTTCTATACTGTGCTGTCCTGTGAGTTCTTAAATTTTATATAATATATACTACTCTGTATATCATTTAAAATCTACTTTTTCCCTCAAATTATGTTTTTGACATTTATTTATATAAACAGAAAGATGTAAATTGTGCTGAACACTGGAATTTGACACAGCATTGTAAAATGATTATAAATCAATAAAAAAGTTAAAAAAAAAGAACGGAAGAAAAAAAATAAAGAGATAAAAAAAAGATGTATAGATATAGATATAATCCACTCTCTTTAACTGTTTTGTAGTTTTCAATTACAAGAATATACCACTATTAATCCTACTAATTGATAAAGCTCAGGTTGTTCGTTTTTTCTCATTTTTATATCATAATAAATTAACACTTTTGCATAGATCTTTCTTTTTAATGTGAAGGAAATTTTCTCTTGGATATACATAGGAATAGAATTACTGAGTATAGGATACATAGATTTTCAACTATTTAAGATATTTCCAAGGTGTGTTCCAAAGTACTGTAACAATTTTAGCAACATTTGAGAATTCTTGGTGTAACAACAAAGACCACTGATATCATCTTATTAGAAACGTATGCAAAACATTCTACTGCTGCTTTTAAAATTAATTTCTTTGACAAATACAGATTTTTAGAATGTTTTACATTTCTATTAAATGTTTAGCATTAGCATTCTCTGCATTAAGTTCTCATGACTGGCCTATTTTCTATTAGATATTATAACTAACTTGAAAACACCATTTATTTATTACAAATACTAATCCTTATTAATCATATACATTCTAATTACCTTCTCCTAGATTGTAAATTTTTGGGGGGTATGCTTTTCGTTTCTTCTTTAAGAAATATTTTCCTAACATATTTACCAAACCCAATGCCATAAAAAGCCCTTCCCTACATTCTTTATAATATAAATTATTTTATTTTTATTTTAAAATTATATAAAACTTACAAAAATAATTCAGAGAAACTTTCATATGCCCTTAACTCAGATCTACTTCTCTCTCTTACACATACACACAAATACAGATACACACACACCACACACATATTTAAGCAAAATTCTGACCCATGTGGTAGGTTGTACGTATCATGTCACTTTATTGCCAAATTCCTCTCTAAAATCTGTGTCATTCTGCATTATGGCCAGAGAGTGCCTTTTTACTCACAGCCTCACCAATGGAACTTATCAGTGGGCTTTTCAAGTTTTACTAATCTAATAGTTAAGAAACGGTATTGTCAACACAGCTTTAATCCTCATCTACTTTAGGTTGAATGAAGTTGAACATCTTTTCATATTTTAAAGGTCATTCTTTATTTCTCTTTTGTAAATTTTCTGTTGATGTTTTCTATAGAACTTTCTGTAGGAGTATAGTTTCTTTTCACTCTTCAATTTTAAAACGTTCTTTTAGTGTTAGTAATATTGGCCCTCTATTTGTTTTATATCTATATATATATATATATACATGGCAAATATTTTCTCCTTGTTTATTTTTTGACTTTCTTATGTTGTTTTTCCTTTTTGTCATGCAAAAATGTTTAATATTTTAAATCAGATGTATCACTCTTTTCTTTCACTGTGTATTATTTTTAGTCCTATTTAGAGAGACTTCTTTGATAACTGAGCTTGTAGAAGACTTTACCCATATTTACTCTTAATACTTGAATTTTTTTCTTAAATTTACATCTCTATATCAAAATGGAAATTAGTCTTGTGCATAGTGTGAGAAATGTATTTAATTTTATTTTTACTCTCATGGCTGTCCATTAATTCAGACACCACTTTTTAAAAAATCCATCTTCTCCAAGAATTTAAGATACTACCTGTATAAATTTGCTAGGGCTGCCAAACAAAATATCACATACTGAGTGATTTAAATAAGATAAGTTTATTTTCTCACAATTCTGGAGGCTGGAAGTCCAAGATCAAGGTGTTGGCAGGTTTGGTTTCTTCTGAGGACTGTCACCTTGGCTTTCAGACATCCACCTTCTCACTGTGTACTCACAGGGTCTTTTTATGTGTCTCCTTATGTCTCTGAATTCTCCCTTCTTATGAGGACACCAATCATATTTGATTAGGGCCCACCCTGAGGGTCTCATTTTAACTTAAGCTCTTCTTTGAAGGCCCTATCTCAAACTACCACATCCTGAGGTACCAGAGTTAGGGCTTTGACATACAAATTTTAAGAGACATAATTCACCCATAATGCTGACTTTGTCATATATTCTATTTTCATATTTTATTTCTGTTTTAATTATATTATAAGCTTTGGTAGGGCTAGTGAACCATCATAACTCTTCCTTTGCAGTAGCTACTCTTGTGTGTTTATTTTTCCCTATGAAATTTAGAATAGACTCAGTTCTAGAAAGAAATCTTACTGAAAATTTACTGTGATCTTATTAAATTTATAATGTAACTTAGAGAGAACTCAGACATCCTGATCAAGAGCTGTTGTTAGGTTTCCATTTCTTAAAGTCTACTTCTGTGTTTTTAGGAGTATTTTAGTTTTTTCATAGACGTTTCAAAAATATCTTGTTAGCTTTATTTCTAAGAATTTTTTATGTTATATTGAATAGGGTCATCTCTTTTGTTATATCATTAAATGGTTATTATATGCATATTTTTCATGTTAATTTTGTATCATACTAGTTGGCTGAATTATTGTTTGAATTAGTTTTATTAATCCTATATGTTTTTCCATGTATGGTATTTTGTCATCTTCAAGTAAATCATATTTTAAAAAATTATTTCTCAATTTATATACTCTTGTCTAATTTTATGGAGTAGTCAATATCTGCAGCAGAATTTTAAATATTACTGGAGATGTTGAGCATCCTTGCCTTGTGTCTGACTACAATGAGAACGCTCTCAGTATTTTTTTGTTAAATAGAAGTCTAGGTTTAAAATTGTGATATATGCATATATATTTATATTCTATCATGGCAAGGAAGTATCCACCCATTCCTACGTTTCCAAGATTTCAATTAGTAATATGTGTTGAACTAGGTTGAAAAGGTTTCTGAGCTTCTATAAAGATAATATTTTTCTCCTTAGATATATCAATAAATATATTATATTAAAATAATTTACAGTATTGTATTTCCTTTACATTTCTTATACAAACCCACTTGGTCATGTTGTATCACTTTTAATGTGATATCAGATTCTGTTTGCTAATATTTTATTCAGATTTTTTTTCCATCAATATATATGCATAATACTGTTCTTTTTTGTGCTTTCTTTATCATCTTTAAGTATGAATTTTATTCTTAATAAAATCATGTAAAAGGTTTCTTTCATTTTATTCTCTCTAAAACAATTTATGTATTATTGACACTATCTTGTATCTAAAGACTTGGCTGTTTTGGTTATTAAAACCATGTGGGGCTGTGTGTGTGTGGTGGGTGTGGGTGTGGGTGTGTGTGCTTATCTCTACTGGGGTTAACACTGTCAACTGTACCTTCCCATGAATTAATCAACGTCATATAAATTTTAAAGAGTATAAAATTATCTTTATAATTTATTTTTTAATTTATACTCTGGGCACCTCACAGCTTATTCTTTACTTCTGAGTTTTTTTCTTTTCATTTTTTATTTATTTTTTATTGAGATACAACTGACATAAAACATTACATTAGTTTCAGGTGTACAGCATAATGATTCTAATGATTCAATATATGTACATATTGTGAAATGATAACCACAGTAAGGTCTAGTTAACATCCATTACCACTCATAGTTATAATTTTTCTCTTGTGATGAACATTTTTAAGATCTACTCTCTTAGCAACTTTCAAATATGCAATGTAGCATTATTACTGTAGTCATCATGCTGTACATTACTCTCCCAGGATTAATTTATCTTAAAACTGGAAGTTTGTACCTTTTGATCCCCTACTTTCATGTCACCCATCTTCTACCCCAGAATTTCTTTGTTTGATCAGTCAGCTCTACTGTATTCCTGCTATTTCTCTTCAGAGTTTTGATTTTTTGTTGTAGAATATTTTTATAGGTCCAAATGCTTGTTTGAGTATATTGAATTAAATTTAAATTTATATTTTCATTTTCTTTTGCTTTATGGATAGCTTTGGGAGGGAAATAATTTTCATTAGCTGAAATATCTTGATTGCATTTTCTCTTCTCTTTATAGTAGTTTCTTATAGAGTTTGCTTGTTTTTTTCCCTAGGCATTTCTTCAACACTGTTACATGTACAAGGGTGTCCTTTTTGTCCTATGACCATAAAGGTGGAATTCTGATTGATACGTGTTGTCCAAAAGCTGTATTTACAAAAATAAAGTTATGCAGACTGTACAGTGACTTCCAACAATATTTTGATTGAAATTCATGCACTGGTTTTATTATTTTAACTATTATGTTTATTTTTAATTGTTGGAGTGTTTCTAAAATGAAAAGATCAAGAATGTTCTCAAAGTTGCTAGTTCTTTTTGCATTGTCATGAATATTATGGTCTATAATGAAGTGAAATGCAATGTGTGTGTGTGTGTAGAGAGAGAGAGAAAGAGACAGACAGAGACAGACAGATACAGGCAGAGAGAGAGGGAGAGAAAGAAATAAGAGAGAGAGGAGACAATCTGGTGATTCTGAGTTTTCCCATAAAAGCCTTCTGTGATCAAAATACTTTCATTGTCTTTAAACAGGCTATAAAAAGGAAAACATCCTTTTTATGACAGTGTAGGAGAGATTGTCAAGGCCAGAGTGCCTCCTCAGTTAACATAAAGTCATGATGCTCCAGGTCTGCTCTGGAAGATGCTTGCTTTTCCATGAGATGACCAGAGGTCAAGAAGCTATATACTGCTGATTCATCTTTGCAAGGCCCAGTGCACTGAAGCACACTGGCTGATGTTACTAGTCTTTCCAGACAGTTTGACATCATGGGGTTAACTCAGCTCTCTTGGTGGCAGCCCACTTGAACACTGGTCTCCTCTGATTTGCTGATAGTTTAGCATAATGGGGTTAACTCAGCTCTCTTGGCGGCAGCCCACTTGGATATCAGTCTCCTCTGATTTGCTGACAGTTTAGCATAATGAGGTTAACTCAGCTCTCCTGGTATGAACCCACTTGGTCTCCTCTGATTTGCTCCAATACCTATGTACTTATTAGTGACTATGTAAGGGTCACAGTCAAGCCTGGATAGTCAGGTGACTAGGCCAAATTAGTAGAGCCAATGTGTGTTTGGGAATGGCAGTGGGAGCTGGTGTAAAAATGATACTGTGAATAGTAGTATATCACTGACAAATGATCTTGCTAGCCTGTGAAGTCTGACTGGTGGGAACACTTCTCGCTTTTACCTCCTTTAAAAAAAGCTTAAGTTCTACAATAATGATCATATAACATTAATTTCTAATTGCTGAATGTACTTAAATATAGAATAGACAGAATAATCTTTGGGCAAAAGATTTATGTTGATCAGAATTAACGACTTTCAACAAAATTATTCTTCACATGTTGGACTGTGATTTATCTTCACAGACATTTTGGGGAAAAGTTTGTTAAAATGTATATAGTCATGCTCGATATATTTCAATAGAAAACAATTTTTAAGAAGTTAAGAGGGTAGGTTTTAGGAATGAAAGAGTTGTTGCTAAGTATAACTGAATTTTCTCTTTTATCTATAGAAAACCCACAAGGGCAAATTTAGGCAAATATGTATTATCAATGAAGTCACTGTACTAATCCTGAAATGTATGTAACTTGTCATTTAAAAAATTACTTAATATAAAGAATCTAAATATATGAATATCTCTACCACAACTTCATTCCCAGAATCATTTACTGTGAAATTATTTATTGCTGAACAAATATGTATGGTGTATCACCGAGTTGAATGGTGCCTCACTCCAGACAGTTTTAACCTAAGCTGAAAGTTCCTGAAAAGGTGCCTAGAGCCTTTCTGTGAGATTAACAATGCAAGTTTCCATTTATTTCTGACATTTTTTATCCCCACTTTATTAAACATGCATATGAATGTATAACTGGCTGACATTTGTCAGAGTTTTCTTTCCTTTTCCACAGCAGGGGTAATCACATTTCTAGAAAGAAGAAACGGTGCTTTAAGACATCTCAACAGCATTTGTACCCAGACAAGGGCACTCAGAAATGATACACACTCACAAAAGTTTTCTCATGGCTCTGAGGAGGTTGAATTCGGTTCCTCGGTCAGGGAGGCATTAAGCACAGAGCAGCTCCATGGGCAGAGCAAAAATCACTGTTATATGGGGGCTGTTTGACTAGCAGTAGATTGCTATCTAGGGATCTTCACTCTCTGCTAAGTTCCTTCTCACACCGTGTGGGAAATGGCAGGAAGAGATATTTTAGCTAAGATATAAAAGAAGATACAGATTTCTCACAGTTAAAGGCATACAAAATCAGTTAGTTCTTTAAAAGTCCCTTGGAAAGCTCAGACCACATCCACTTTCAGAATGTTCCATCAGAAATGTCCAGACACAACTCACAGTCATAACTCCCCTGAGCTTGTTTAGAACGAATGTGCTAAGAGTACACATTCTCGATCTCTACAAATTTAGAGATTTCCTTGTTCCTTGATAACGAGATAAGACTGCCTGTGTCATATGTGCCATATCTCCTCTTGTTCATGTATCTTGAATATGAAATGGTTGAATTATAATTTTATCTTTAAAAGGTGTTGGGTGAAATTTTGTTGTTTACAATCAACATAATGGTTGACTGTAAAAGGGACTAATCTGACTGACAGGTGACCATATTATGTTTTTGTTTAAAGTTGGATGCTGTTAGAGAACAAATTAAGAGCTATCAGTGATTGCATTAAGGACAACAGCAGTAGACTGAGACTCTCCTGGGAAAACCAGGATATAAGGTTATCCCAATCATAAAGGAATGATTTAGGTATGTGTGGTATGTTAATCAAGAATAATTAGTCCTCAGTAGTATCTATCAACTCTGCCTAATGAATGTGTTTAGAATCAATAAAAATTCTGTAACAAATTATTGAAATTGGGTGGAACAAAGCTGAGGGTTTAACATTTTACTCTTAAAATAGGTTTCCTGGCATTTAAACTTCAATTAAACAAGATGTTCAGTAGGCTGTAAATCTGACTGAAAAATAAGAGACTATCAACTTTTTTCCTTAGTAAAGAAAAAGCCTGAAATTAAAGCAGGAAGTTTTAGCTTCCAGTCATATTTGAACTCCTATTTATAAATTGAAAATTCAATTTTATGTACTTAAAGACATTTATCTGAAAAATGAAGGGTTTAATATATAACCTTTAAGATTCCTTCCAGCTTTGCTACTTTGTGATTTCCACTAACTTTTTTTCTGGGTGAATAAGAAGATCCTTGGAGACACTGGAGCTTCTGAGACACAGGGAATTTATGGGGAAGGAACAGAAGCAAAGTGAAAAAAGAAAAGTTCAGAGTACTGTGGGACCCTTTATATTCTGCCATTGCATCATATTCATTTTTCAGTTCAGGCATCTTGAACTTGAAATTCTCAACACATCCCTTATTCCTGCATGCAGTCTGTTTCCTGTCTCAAAAATGTTCTCTCTTCATTCCCTTCAACTTTAGCTATATCTAACTCCCGTTTGTCCTTCAAACATTGATCTTCTAATCTCAGTTTGAACCCTTTCGCTGCAACCCCATAGCCCTCTGGGCATAACTCCATCATAACACTTTTCACAAACTCTGTAATAATGGTTCATTCATTTTACTTCCATGGTAATCTCTGAACTACATTTTTTTTTTCTACTTCTGCATCTCCAGCAACTAACCTAGTGATTCTCAGATAGACTGCATTCAATAAACCATCAATTGAATTATTAAAAAAACAAACAAACAATGATTCCTCCTTCAAACAGAAAGAAATCTGAAACAACAGAAAAAAGTGAAATATTCCTGTGGATGCCTAAATAAGATATCCATCACATAAATGATCATATATGTAAATCAAGGTGAAAATAAGTTGAGTATGAACTGCATCCTATGCTTTACTTTACAGAAGTCCTTGGGATTTATGCCACTGGAGCTACTTCAAGAAAAGCACTTCATAAAGGCAACAATGTGCTTATGATGACCAAGACCCTGTGTTAGGCATAATTTAGATACTAAAGTGACATGAATGGCTTCCAAGATGGTCTTCTGTACACTAAATTTTGCTCTATAGTGTTTTCTAGAGGTTTCATAGGACAAATATATATATATATATATATACACACATATATATTTCATTTCTTGCTATGTCTTCATAGCCTCTATAAGCATTCCATTTACTTTATCATTTTTCACAAAGCTCATACTCTCCTTTCCAGCATATGTACTTGCATCTGCACACATAAGATAATTTTAAATAAGCTTAACAGAAATTCTCTTTATACAATATTAAACACACTAAAATATTATGTGTCTCTAATACCATTCCTCACTAAAAAAATCACGTTGAATCAACAATCTTTTAGTAATTAAGGGTCAAAAAGTTCAATCATTTCTTTTTAACTGTACCTTCTTTCTAACTATTTATCTTTAATCATTTGCTACAGTTGGTAAATTGTGAATTTATATTTCAAAAATATCCAGTGCTTTCCTACTGCTTCTGATGTTATGAATTACATATTGATTAATCAGTGTTTTCTTAACTTGATATCTTGATATCAAACCTTACCCATTTAATAATTCCAAACATTACTGTCAGATTATCTTCAAATACTGCTTTTAGCATCATAAAAATATTCTAAATGTACATAGCAAACTATTACCTTTGAAATATAGTCCAAAAATCAACAAACTGGCTTTTTAAAGGCCTTCCAAAATCTGGCCCTAACCTATTTTTCAACTCCCCAACTTCCCTCTGTATAACAAAAGTTCTCCTCTCTAGAGGACTCACTGACCTCAAAATGCTATTTGTTAGGGTATCTTTACCTCTGTTTTAACTCTTACCACAAACTTGGTCATTACACTTCTTCCACTCTCTACATTCCCTTCCTTCCTCTAAATTTGACATTAATGTTCTGTCACTACCTAAACTGAGAAGGTTATCATTTACCTCCAGGGGTCATTCATTAACAGCACTGCCTTTTTAACTGTTTGTACTAATGAGGTAACTTCAAAAGCCATGAGGATGTGCTTCTTAAATTGAAACAACTTTATGCTTTTAGCATTTGTGCATAACTGTGCTCTCTTTAGATAGTTTGATGACTGAAAAAATGTACCATAAGAAAAGAAGGTAGGGCCTTTGCTTCCATATTTAAATGGTGTTTCTCATAGGATTAAAAAACTAGCACCCTGTTCTCTAGTAAATCTCAACTTTCTTTCTTTAGTGATGACTTCAACAAGTATCCCTAAAGACAGTGAGACTGTTCTTGTTACTTATGTTTTTGGGTATATAAATCTCTTCTAGTAAATTGAGGAGCATCTGAAGAATGACGGTGTGGGGAGGGACATTTTATCATTTCTTACTGACATCATCGTAGTCTTCTCTCTCCTTTATCTTGGTCCCCAAAGTCTTTACTTCTCTCCACTGTGCAAGCCTAATATTATTAATAAAACAAAAGCAGTCATGTGGTTTAATGTTAGATTAAATGTCACAAGAGCAGTGTTTGGGTCTTATCTGTACCATAAGATTAAATTGATCCTCATATCCTCTGAGCTGAATGTTATTTTTCTCCTTATTAGGAATAATGATAAATACATCTTACTCTGATCACCTGTGAGATTGTATATTTTTCCACAACTATCTACTCCCCTTTCTCTTCAACACCTTGAAAGGACTATGTTTCCCAATTTCTTACATTTCCTTAATTTTGTGCTTGGCTAAGTAACTTATTTCAGCCAAGGACATGTGGGAAGACAAAAACATACATGAGTTTCAAGTATCTATGGGCTTTCTTGCTCTCCTGCAATCTACCATTAGAAGGGGCTGTGACTGCTTCAAGTAGTTACTGCTTTTTGCCTTGGTCTCCAAAAGCCAAACCTATGCAGCAGACCTAACCCCAGGCCTGGCCAGGTTCAGCTGAGCCAAGAAGAATCCCGACAACCTCCTGACCCAAGAGTGAGAAATAAATGTTTGTTTTAAGCTAAATAAAATTTTGGATCTGTTGCTTATATAGAATTCTTGCAGCAAAATCTAAGACATTTCTTGCAGAGCTGTAATCTTCAAATAGGTTTCAATGTGCTACAAATACGATTTATAAATGCTATGGTATAAAAATATCTTACAGCCATTATGCTGAGAAGATAAATCAAAGATTAAAAATACACTCTGTATAATTGTACTTTTATGAAGTTGTAGAATAGGCAAAACAAGTCCATGGTGATAGAAAGTAACCGTCTCAGGGGTGAGGTTGAAGGGACTTGGGCAATAATTTAAAAGTATAAGCATTAAGGAAATTTTTGGAGTAGTGGAAAATTCCTAAAATTCGTTATCGATGTTGATTACGCAGATCATAGTACAACTGTAAAAACTCAACTAACTTAAAAATTGCCCATCTTATTATATGTTAATTATAACTCAATAAATTAAAATCCATTAAGTATTATTGACTTATCCCTGAACTTGACTTTTATATCCAAGTACACACTCAACACTTTCACTTGAACATTAATAGGCAACTCACATTCAATATTCTCACAACCAAACTCCTAACTACCCACCCCTTAAGAAAACTGCTCTGGCGACCTTATGCCTTATCCAGGAAAAGAAAACAGCTTTATTTCCCTAGTTCTTCAGGCCAAAAATAAAAATCAACATTGATTCCTATCTCTCACATACTGCATTCAATCATTAGCCACACTTCATTTCTTCCTCTGCAAATACCCTGGTCCAAGCCACAGTCATTTGTAACGCTCCCAACTTCTACCTTTGATACTCTGCTGCTCAGACAGCTATTGTGCACATAGTAGGTTCTCAACTGATGTTTGCTAAAGTGATAAATAAATGAAAATTTCTTTTGCATCATAGGTTTTACTATTCAGTTTCATCCAGAAGCATCGTGATCTCCCAGGAGCTACTCTGGCTCAAACACCAGCTCTGCAAGCACTTACTGCTTGTTCAACCTAATTAGCATTACTTACAAAGGAAATGTAGAACAGCCCAATCCAAGTGTAAAGAAAGCATTAATCAACCTGAGTGCAAAGCTTAAAAGCAAGATAGCAATAGAATCTACTTCCCCACTCCTTTAATTATTCTGGCAGCCACAAACAAAACGGAATGATGAGAGAGGATAAAGGCACTAAAGAGAGCACTGCAACGATACTATCCCAAGGAAGTCATCCTTTCTCCCATTTTCTTCGAGGTTTCTGGCATCTTCACCCTACCCAATTCCTCCATCTCCATATACGTCTAAATAAGTAGTTCTAAACCTTGACAAGGCGAATTTAATCACTCCAGAGGAGAACATGCCTACATCCTAAAATTTACAAGCCTGGCTTATAGCAGTTAAATAAAAGCAAAACCTTATTCAGTGCTTTAATACAGAGAGAAGGGAGCGGCAATGAGCCCAAAACAATATGATAATGACAACCTAAGCACCTGAACACATGTTAAGACCAATTTTCCCTCTTTAACTTCTTACCTTCTGGTTCTTCCAGTCATTAATTCACTTAATAATAGGAGAAAAGTGTAATTTTCAAAAAGAATAAATTTACGATTCACACACAAATACAAAATTAAAACTTGTAAAGGATTTTAGTCAACTCATTAATTAATGAGTGAACCAACAGACATTAAAACCAGTTCAAATGAGAGTTTAATTACAGAGATTTGTATTCTCTACAGGACAAAATTCATTTCCATCAACATGATAAAGAATCATTTGCATTGCTGTAAACATCACTGTTTTCTACAAGTTAACTTCTATCTCTAGAGTTGTTCAATTGATAGTTGAAGACATAGTTACACACTCCTATGGAATCCAGTAATCTCCTGTGAGTCAGTGCAAGCATGTCACTCAAAAGACAACAGAATTCTATTTTGTCCATTTTCAAGTTGTTGGCAATTTTTCCTGGCATTAAGAAAAGGAATTATATTTCTGAACTATTATAACTTTTTAAAAACAAGTTGTACTGAAATGTCTCCTAAATAGTCAAATAGTTTGGACATCTTTATTATATCAAAGAAGCAGTGTGCATGTTTTCTTCTCAACTTTTCTTTGACTTATGACTTAAAAATCTACTGTCTAGAGGACTGACTTTTGAAAAAAAACTATTGCACTCTCTGTTGCTGCAGTGAGACCATCATTTGTCTTGAGTGTGTCACTGCAAAACTGGTGAGAAAGCAACAAGAAAAAGGTTACCGAAATGCTTATTTACATTTATTGTTTTCCATTTTTCATTGTAATGTGTCTGTAGTCTGAGTGCTTCTGCTGGCAAGAGAAAGGCTCTTTACTTTTCAGCAAAAGTGAAATTATTGAACAATGTCATGTGCATTGTACAATTATAGTGTTCCTACAGTTGCACTTGGACACATAAACATAAATACCTCCATTCTCAAGAGACTGCTCTTTCAATACTTTACACACAAATTTGCCAGTAAACATTTGAATTTTAAAGTTCTTCATGCTCTCAAATCAAAAATAGTTAGAATTTTACATGTACTTTAAAGCTTTCTCATCCTAATGGCTTAGAGAATATCTTCATGATTTTAAATATATAAATACATACATAAATAAATGTATATTTAATATAAATTCTAAATTACTTCAAAAATTTGAAATTGGTTGGCCTGTAACACCACCACCACTGCCAGTAACAACCAAACAACATGAAATTTATTTTAATAAATTTGCCAGTTATTTTAGTTCTAGATGATTTTTTTTTACTGAATTTCAAATACTGGAAACGATTTAAAAAATAATTATTATTTGCTAAGCACACACTCGTTTTCCTGTTTCATCCTTCTAAATTCAACCACCTTCTTTCTGTTTTGTATTCTCTCAGGGACAAATTCATATCTTCAGTTGCCCCATGGGGAATTTTCCTTTGGTTAATATGTATCTGCATGATTTTTCTTACCATAGTTGGATATAATGAAAATATATTATAGTTCATATAAACCTACCTCCAAGTCATCTACGCTAGCATTAAAAAACAGTTCTTTTTCATGCTAACATTAGTTTTTTAATTTTTTATAAACCTAACATCTTACTTATTTTATTTTGCCTTTAGTTTTTCAGTCATGCACTTGTTATTTAGTTGTCTTATGACAAAATTGCTATTTCAATTTAATCCTGACAGATGTTTTTGTGTAATTGAATAAGTATTGCATGCATCATTTATTATTTCTTGATATGCCAAGAATCCATGATGATAATAAATATTTAAATATGCTAGGACATATTTAAAATGTCATTTATGGTTACACACACACATTCCCATGTAAGTAAAAGCAGATATCCACAGAAAGATGAGACACCTCAACTGTGAATGCCAGTGATTATGAAATCTATACTGTAAATCTATACTTGACTCTGTATCTATGTATTTGTATTTATATTGATGCTATTTAAAAATAAATATAACAATAGATATAAACATGTATAAAATTTCAACAATAAAACAAATTATAAACTAAATACAAATGAATCTAAAAAATAAAATTCAGTAACACACATTTTTTTAATGTGACAAATTTTTTTTTCCTGAAACCAATTCACCAACTTCTAATTTGAAGTTTAAAAATAAAAATAGTAGCATCAATTTCAGGTCTAGATTTAATCTGATTCTTCATTTTGATTTTAGTTAAAATAAAGCCAGAAAAAGCCTCCTATCATAAGTCTACTGTGCAAAACATTCTCAATAACTTGAAAATACAATTGCCAACTCAAGATAATTTCAACTTATACTTAGCCAAAACTCTTCCTCTGAGCAGCTCTCAAAGGCTAATTTTAACAAGGTATCTATAAAAACTGTCTCACTCACATGAAGATTTAGTTTTCTGGCTTTACCAATTCTACATTAAATGGATATCTAATCCATATAAATAGAATCAGGGACATAACATTTATTCATTTTATGCTGACCAAAATACCTATTGCCAATGACTTTTCACAAGTTAGTATTAAAGAAATAGAACTGACATTACTTTTGCTAGCTATGTAAATATAGTATTGATGGTGATATAACAGATTCCTTTAAATTTGATATACCTATTGAGGTTCAGAATACATTGCTTCCAAAATATGGTGTTTTGGCATATTAAACACTTTAAACTGAATAAATCTGAGAAGCAGCAGGTGTAGGACCTTCATGTGAGAGATGACTTCTCCATATCCAGAGAAAAGTAACATTCTTATGCTCAAAAATGGACAGACATTGGACGACAAATGAACAGACTTTGCTAAGTTTTCCCATTTACTACCCTTAACTCATACCCCTTTGTCCTATCATGTTTTTCCAGCTTTCCATTTTTCATCAAAACTAGCATAAAAATCATCATTCATTTCTAGTCTTTATTTCCTTATGAAGGTTCCCAAGTCACATAAAACTTCTATTAATTAAGTAAATTTATTTGTGTTTTTCCTGTTGTTATGTTTATCAGTCTAATTTTTAGGCACAGCCAGAGATCCATCCTAAGGGAGTTAAGAATTTTTTTTTTCTCCCATACATATCTCTTTTCCTAGACATGATATGATGGCTTAATTTTTCCACTATTTTTTCTCTATTTGAAATATTGAATTAACTACAAATTTATGGAGGGTTTCTGGATTTATACATGCTGTAAAACAATGATAATCATTCACTGAATAATTCATAGAGATAATAATTCAATATTTATCCCCATAATTATAGGTATATAAATATACTTTTAATTGATAATCATTGGAATACAAATGAAAAACTTTTATAAATTCTTGTAGAGAACTCATTAAGCTCTGAAAATATGCTTATGTATCCCCAGCAGACCAAAATATCCAGTTACAGAATTACTCCTATAAGAGAATCATACAGAGGGACAGATGAGTTTCATATGAGTTATCATACTGAACTGTTGCCAGTTGAGGCACAATAAGGATGAACAGATCAACAGCACAAGACACCAGCTAGGAAATAAGATTAGTCTGAGTTCAGGATGGAGGAAAATATGTGTCACAGAAGAATCTCTGGGAAATCAAGTGGAAATGTCAGAATCTGGGGCATGCAAAGGACTGTAGACCAAGAAAAAAAGAGACAAGGAAGTAATGGAAGAGGTAAGGGGAAACTACCATTAAACTTAGGGTAGGCTCTGGAAATTACCCGATTGCTCATTATTTGAGCGTGACTCTGAGAAAAAGCAAGGATACAAGTATTTTTTGGAGCTAATGTTTCTTTACCAAGTAGAAATTATATTTTAATTTAAAGAATCAGCAGCTCAGTTTTTACTCTTTCTTCCTGACAGAATCAAATCTATTTATTCTCTGCATGCCTATAACAATACTTTATAATGATGGAAATCAGCTGAATTATGTAGATTTAATTAAGTATAAGCATAATTAAATGAAAAAAAAAAGAATCCCTGAAATAGCTTTTAACATCTCATTTAAAAAGGAAGACAGTATTTGGGTCAATGTTTTTGACTGAAGCTATATTAAGAAACTATTGAGCTTTAAAAGTTACTTTACCATCTGTCTTCCCTTAATCAGGTTCTAAAAGGATAGGCTGTAGGCATGGGGAATAGAAAATAAGTATAAAAGGAAGTGTTTCAGCAAGAAGAAGAAAATAATACTAAATTACAAAAGATTGTAAGTAATTTTCAGGCCCTGCATCACTTATTTGAAAAACAAAAAAGGCTATAGATTAAAGCAATAAATACACTATTTCTTTTGAGAGTTGTTTCTTCTTTTTCTTTTTTTAAATTTCAGGCTTTCATCTACATTATAAATATTAAAATTAAAATTAAAATTTTCTGTACATACTTTCTCATAAATTTGGAAGGAACCATTGGGGACACAAGATTAACTGTGTTTCTGCTACCTCTGGAAATGGAACTTTTCTGTTTTGCATGTCACACAGGAGTTCACGTTGAATTCTTCCAGGCACCAACAGCCATCTTTTCCAAACCTCTGAAGACAAATGAAGAAATTACTAGCAGAGGATTCTGAGAGGCTGCTAGTTGTCATTCCTGATCCTCTCTTGGCCCTACTACTGAGTACCGCCTATGTTGTTCTCACACAAATTATGCAGACAAATATCTGTGACTCAGTAATACGATAGCCAATATTAACATTCAAAAAGCTGGACAAACACTAGACCAAATCTGTTTATTCAAAAGTCCCTCAACTAGCTAAAGAGATGGAGTTACATATAGATTAGCACTACTTTAATAAAGTCCTCAACCAAATAGTCACAAATTTAATCTAATACTGTATAAAAAGAATTACATACCATGACCAAGTGGGATTTATCCCAGGGATGCAAGGCTAGTTCATAATCCAAAAGGCAATTAATATAACCCATCACATCAAAAAAATAAAAATACATGATTATATCAATAAACGCAGAAGTATTTGACAAGATCCAACACCAATACATGATAAAAACTATCAGTAAACTAGGAGTGGAAGGGAACTTCCTCAATTTAATAAAGAATATCTATTAAAGAAACATTCAACTTACATCCTTCTAGTAATGAGGAACTTAAAGCTTTCCTACAAAGATGTCCCCTGTCACTACTCCTTTTCAACATTGTACTTGAAACCTTAGATAATGCAATACAAACCAGACAAGGAAATAAAATAAAATGTATTGAGAAGGAAAGACTAAAACTGTCTTGGTTTTCAGATGACATGGTTGCCTAATTTGAAAATCTGGAAGAACAGAAAAGAACAAACTTAAAGAACTAACGAGCGATTATAGGAAGGTTATAGGATACAAGCTTAATATATAAAAGTAAAACACTTTTCTATATATAAGTAGTAAAAAAGTAAAATTTAAATTTTAAAACACAATACCATTTACATTAGCACCTTCCCAAAATGAAATGCTTCAATATAAATCTAACAAAATGTTTAAGACCTGTACCAGAAAAAACTACAAAACTCTGATGAAAGAAATCAAAGAACTAAACAAATGGAGAGATCTTTAATTTTTATGAATAGAAAGTCTCAATATTGTCAAGATGCTAGTTTTTCCCAACTTGATTCAATGCAACCCCAAACAAAAGCCTGGCAAGTGACCTTATAGATATTGACAATTTTATTCTAAAATTTATCTGTAGAAATAAGAGGCCCGTGATAGCCAATTAAAGGAGAAAAACAAAGTTGTAGGACTGATATTTCCAGATACCAAGACTTATTACAAAGCTACAATAATCAAACAGCAATGGTAAAAAGTAGATGGCTAGTTAATGGAACAGAATAGAAAGAATAGAAATAGACGATATAAATATAGGCACCTTATTTTTGACAATGGAGCAAATGCAATGCAATGAAGCAAAGACAGTCTTTTCAACTGGACATCAACATACAAAAAAAAAAAAGGTACCTAGAGAAAGACCTTACACCCTTCACAAAAGTCAACTAAAAATGAATTACAGAACTAAGTGTTATATGTGAAACAATACAATTCCTAGATGATAACATAAGGTAAAATCTAGATGACTTTTTTGATGATGACTTTTTAGATAAAATAACAAAGGCACAATCCATGAACAAAATAATGGGTAAGTTGAACTTTATTAAAATTAAATTGTCTGCTCTTGAAAAACACTGTCAAGAATGAAAAGATAAGCCACAGACTGAGAGAAAATATTTGCAAAAGACATATCTAATAAATGGTGGCATCTAAAAGATAAAAAAAAAAGACTCTTAAAACTTAACAATAAAAAAAGCTAACCACCTTATTAAAAACCAGGTCATCCACCTTAACAGACACTTCATCATAATGCTAAACAAATGACAAGTAAGCTTAGGAAAAGATATTCCATATTATTTTTCATCATGGAAATGTAAAGTACAATAACAATGAAATACCACTACACACCTATTAACACTACACACCTATGCCAAAATCCAAAATACTGACAATGCCAAATGCTGTAGAGAGTGTAGAGTAACAAAGGCTCTCACTCATTTCTGGTGGAAATGCAAAATGGTACAGTCATTTTGAAGACAGTTTGGTAGTTTTTTGCAAAACTAAACATACTTTTACCATATGATTCAGCAATCATGTCCTTTGGTATTCACCCAAATGAAGTGAAAACAGGTTCACATACAAACCTGAAGCTGTTTATAGCAGCTTTATCCATAATCACCAAAACTTGGAATCAGTCAAGATGCCCTTTAATAGATGAATGGATAAATATACTGAATTATATCCAGACAATGGAATAATATTCAGTGCTCAAAAGAAATGAGCTCAAGCCATGAAGAGACATGGAGAAAAATTAAATGTATATTACTGAATGAAAGAAGGCATTCTGAAATATCTACATACTGTATATTTATAAGTATATGACATTCTGGAAAAGGCGAAACTATGTAGACAATAAAAAGATCAGTGGTTGCCAAGGGTTAGGGGGAGAGTGGGATGAATAGGCAGAGCAGGGAAGATTTTTAGCTCAGTGGTAACACTCTGTATAATACTATGATGTTAGATACATGTAGTGATACATTTGTCCAAACTCATATAATGTATAATACCAAAAGTGAACCCTAACATAAACTTTGGACTTTGGGTGATAATAACTTGCTTATTCAGGTTCACCAATTTGTTATCAATTGCAACAAATGTACAACTCTGGAGGGGGATACTGATAATAAGACAGGCTATGCATGCGTAGTGGGGGCAGTGGGTATATGGGAAATCTGTTCTGTTTGTCTGTCTACCTCTGTCTCTGCCTCTCTCTCGACTCTGTCCAGTGAAATCATACCAAGGAACATAGACAAATAAATTAAATGTAAGGAGAGTTCCTCCTGATGAAGCACGGTGTAGAAACTAAAAACTTTACTTATTTTTGTCAAAACCCACAACCACTACCATCCAAGCAACTCTTAAAATAATCCTGTACTATCTACTTCCCAGAAACGATCCAGGAACAATTAATTTAAGAAATGCTTAACCTTTAAGTGAGAGTTGTGTGGTATAATTTATGCTATCCAATCCTCCACAGTTATAATGATTACTTTTATGATGCCTACCAGAAGTTAATAACTCTGATTTACACATTTTGTTCCTGTCTACTGGACTTCTCCATACCTAGCACAACACATGCATTCTCACTAAAACTACTCCTTTACCTTTTATCTTAGTTAATTCCCCCAAATCCTAAATGCTCATATTCAGCTTCTTTCTCTCTCACGTAGTCTGCTATCACATATGCCAGATATTTTCTTCAAGTATCTCTAGATTCACTCACTCTTGTTTTGCTACATTTTTTCTCTTAAGGTCCTATCTCTGTTAACCTGTCATATCTTCCTGCTTCCAGTCTTTTCTTCTTGATCTGTGTATTGCCCTCATACTGATCATTCTAAATCATATAGTGGATAATAATAGCTATTCCATGGTGTTCTTTTACCTGTAAGAAAAACTCTAAATTCTTCATCAAGGCCACAGACTTTCATTAAAGTACTCCTGCATAATTTTTCAGATCATTCTCACACTTTTATCCCATATCCTACAGTACAGTTAGAATAAGTGTACATCTAGATCATGTTATTTGTTTGTTAGTCTCCATGTTTATTCATAGGTTTTCTCCTTTGTTCAAATTTTCTTCTTCACATTTTCTACCTAATAAAAGCCTAATTTTACGAAATTTATCTCAAAGTCATCTACTCTTTAAAGCCTTTCCTTACTCTTTACAGTGAGACACACTCTGTTCAGCTCCTCAGTGGACTCCAGTAGAACTTCCTTTATGCTTCTGTTAGAGACATAACCATGTACAGTATAATTATCCTCCACCACAAGAGCTTTGAGATTAGAAACCATGTTCCATCTGTTCCCAAATATACAAACTTGAGTGTATATAATAATTCTCCAGAAAAGAGGGTTTCATTAAATATATTGGTTGTCACAAAGTATTCAATTACTCTAGTTCATCAGGTTTAAAATGTCATTCACTGGAAGAGGCACATTATTTTATATACTACTAAAAAGGAAAAAAATCATTGCAATTAAATTATGACATGTCATTGAATATGAGACATCCTAATTTCAAGGCTGTTAAAATATGAAAACAAATGTGTTTAGATGGATAAAATATAATGCCTTATTTTGAGCCCTAAATACTGTTCAGGGAAGATGATATAACCAGAAACATGTTCAGTCAGTATTAATTTGCATACAGTCAGTATTAATTTGCATACAGTTTTAAAAATTGTTAGATAAAATGATAAGGGTAAACAGAGAACATAGATGTGGCATTTAATTTCAATGCTGCAACTTTACAATTGTAAGTATTTGATACAATTACAAATAAGCATTCTAAGTCAGTAGAAGCCAGTAACATTCCCTATTAAAATATGATAATCACGAATACACAACTATAAGGTACAGTAAAAAAAACAAAAATATAAACATAAAAACAGTTATTGCAATGATGAGTGAATGAATTCTTCAGGTACACAGATTTAAAAAAAAATACAACATTGTAAATCAACTATACATGAATAAATTAAAAAGTCAAACAAAGAAAAATATATCCATATTAAACAACTTAAAAGGAAGTAAGAATATGTTTTGCAATACTACATTAATCAAAAACTGTTATCAGAGATGCCAGCACAGCACCTGAATTTTTTTAAAACATTTACTGTAGAGAAAAGAGATGCCTAAAAATTAGATATATAATTAAATTTTACCATATGTGTAAACAACATATGTATATATTTACATGGAAAAATTAATAAAGCTTTTTAAGTAGATATTTGTCTCATTCAGTTACATATCTAAAAGTTAACTGGAAAATCTGGGGTTTTCTTTATTTTGAAGTCATTTTTTTTTGAAGTCATTTTTATTAAAATATTTTATACATAGTAATTTTGAACTTGCAGTGCCAAGGACATTGCCCATCCCAAAACTACTTTAAAAAAAGGGTCCTGCCTAAATATATGACCATATGATTCAGTCAATAATTTTTTCCTACTGTACTGCAATAGCCTGAAAAATTGGCATACATATTGGCATAATGGAGACAAACAGAAACAAAAGAGAAAATATTAAGAGGTCTGGCATAGTAACTTATTAAAAAAGTGCTTAATTTTCTTAAATAAAAGAATATTAAAATTATGGAATGCTCTATGTAACTCTGAATGTGTACCTTCAGAAAACTAAAATGAAGTAATATGTAAGGAAAGACCAGTAAGAAAGACACATTTACACGTGCATGCACACACACACACACATACACACACATAGATATAGAGATAATACGTAGAAAGATAGATAGATAGATAGACAGATGGATAGGAAGGCAGATAGAGAAGAGGGATGGAAATAGCTGCTGTGTAAGTGGAGATAGAAAACCATATAACGATTCAGTGAAGGGTCTAAGACCAAGTGATGGTGTAAAAGAAAAAAGCTGCTAAATCACTGAGGTTATGGCTCGGTTAAACTAAGATATGCATATATACAACAAATCTTAATATCCTAAGATAAAACTTGTGTATGAATAATTTGGAAAACTTTTTAAAAGCCACATTTTAATGAGTAGACAATCTTATTAAAGAATATGCCTGCCCAGTGAGTAGCCAAGGCAGGGAATTATATAAAGGCAATTGTATTCTGAAATAATAAATTTTTCAGAACATACTTTTGTAAGAAAATTGTGGGCAGAGTGGGTCATATATCACAAAAGGGCTTTGGAGTGAGGGCTCCTGACTGCATACTAGATGTTGTATTAACCAGCTCTATACACTTGAGGACATAATTAAACTCTGAGCTTCAGGTTTTTTATTTGTAAAATCAAGATACTAATAGATACTTATTGGTTTGTTGGGAGAATTAAACATACAGTTTCTTTTATCAGAGTTGTTCCCCAACACACATAAAACTTCATAGTTATTATTTCCCTTTGCATTTGAAATGATGTGAATTGCTTATAAACAGATTTTAAAAAAAAACTTTCTAAATTGTTTCCAATCAGCTTATAAGAAAGTTTATTATATTTTGAATTCATTCAATGAAACAAGCCTGAAAGGCACAAAACATATACTAATATTTAATTCCTCAAAATGAATTCTTCATTTATACTCATTTGTCTTGTACTCTGATGAGCTACATTTATTATCCTGAAAAGCTGCTAACTCTTAACATGGGTTTCATATGAGTTGACACATTCTTAACAGTTTTAAACTGAATTTAACAAGACAACAGAAATAGACAGCAGCAGTCATCTTTCACATTATATTGTAGTTCTGATAAGGAGTACAAAACAACACTATATAAATATGCTTAAAAATACAAAGATTTAACTTTATTTTTTCCCCTGTGTTCTCAATAGAAACTCTACATAGTCTCATTTAATACTTGCTAGTTGGCAGTCACCGTCAATGAATTCTGGACATGAGCCAGGCTAATGGCATTGTAAGCTTGCTTGTTTCAAACATAATCTCCTGTGTTTATTCATATACATATACATACACGCACATAAGTAAGCATACATTAAACACACATTTCTTAAATGTCCCCATTTCCTAGTTAATATGCTAGGCAAAGGGATGCACAGTGACGAACAGAAAGTATCAAAAATTGTTACTTATACTATTGGTGGCAGACAGTCAGAATAAAAAAAAAAAGGAAGGGTTCATAAGAGTATATTCCACTCAAACATGTGTGTATGTGCACACAAAATGGCAAATTCCAATTCAATATTCTCTCTCCTTTTCTTGCTAACTAACAGAACTTAGTTTGAGGACAGTGTACTCAGCTTTAAACTAACCAAATCCACATTCTCACCATTATTTATAGCGAAAAATAAATACCTGACATAATAATTCTGACCAAAGAGATGTTAGATGATATTGGATAAGGTTCCCAGAAAATACTCTTATAAAAGGACAATTTTAGGTGATTAAAATCCTATTCCTTTTCCTTTGCTAGAAATATGGATATATAATAGAAGTGAAGAAGACTTCTTGGGACTTTGATGTGACAAACATGAGGATGAAGCCCCTAAAATAAAGATGACAGGGTAGAAATTTAGAAGGAAACCGATGTTGTTATGAAGAGATTAGCTCAGTACTAAAATGATTGTATCTGTTTTTCCTGTTAAATGAGAAAATAATAAATTCCATATTTACTTAAGACATATGTTGGTTGGATTTTTCTGTTACTTATAAATTAATGGAATTCTTGTATGTGAGTGTTGAGTTCCGTATGTGTGTGTCTGTATGCATGTGTGTGTATTTAGAAGTAGGATAGAGAGGAAAAATATAATTTAAAAAAAAAGGCTATAAACAAAACAATGAAGAAACAAGCAAAAAAAAGAGCCAAGACCCAGAAAGAGTGTTGTATATGTGTGAAGAGTTTCAGAAACTATTAAACAGTCACTCCCATTTATCTGTTGCCCTACATCATTAATACTGCATCTCTGAGAGCATTTTCTTATTCAGAATCTCTTCATGTCGTTAAGTATGAAGTTGAAGCAACACGTGTATTCCTTATGAGGAATTTAATCTCATTTCTGCCTTTAAATACTTTATAATAAATTGTTCTCTTTGCCAAAGGAGGGATTAAAACACACAAATGTTCTCAGAAGAAACAATTTTAATATTCAGCCAAGTAACACCACTTTCCTGGAAAATAAGTCCTCCTTTTTTTTTCATTGCTACTATGGAATACCATATTGTGATGTAACCATTATTTTTTCTTAAATAGAGACAGAATAAGATGACCTCATGTATAACTTAGAATAGTGGGGTTTTTTTGTAATTGCACTGTATTAGCTCATCAGATTAAATCTCTAGTGAGTCCCAGAAGAAAATACTGAACTAATGTTTCAGACCACTTAGACTTGAGTCCAAGGTTAACATATCTTGAATTTGAGGTGTACTTCTCAAGGTTTTCCTTCACCCAAGAGGATTCGTCATTAGCTCATTTCACTGTTAATTTGTAGGGATCTCCATCCCTCATTTTAAGTTTCCCTGAAGGGTTTACTAATGGATTGGCAGCTCCTTACTAGGCAAGTCTCTTGTATCTCTGTTGCCCAAATTATAGCCAGAGCATAAAGCTAACAGAATGACAGAGTTTTCATATTGATTTCAACTGGAAAACAAAGACAAAAATTTTTTTAAAATGGATTTTATTTGTTTTTTCACCAATTTTTACATTCTTTGTAGTTTCATTGATTTATTTTGCCCTCATTGTTCATAGTTTTAATGTAAACACATAAGGTTTAACAGACTAATTGCTAAAAACACTTTTTAAAATATGGACATATATACCTCTTTTGTAATGATTAGTCGGATTTGAAAGAGAAAAATAAAATAATATATTTTCCTAAGGTTTTATGTCAACTTTAATAGATACTGAATTACCAGATTTCTTTCAATTTTTGATTTATATGTTAGCATTATCATGCACAAATTCCATATTTTGTATAACTTTTATTCTTTTAAATGTGTTAAGACTGACCTGTGGCATAACATATGGCCTATCTTGGAGAATGTCCCATGAGAACTTCAAAATAATGTATATACTCTGCTGTTTTGGTGTTCAGTGTTCTGTAGATGTCATTTAGGTCAAGTTGGTTGATTGTTCCATATAAGTTTTCAAGATATCGCTATCTTCTAATAACAAATCACTGTTAATTTATAATTTCTAATAATAAATGATGCTATTTGTTCTATGAAGTATAGAGAATCAATTATTGAAGTCACTAACTTAATTTTAAATTATCTATTCCTGTCTTCTATTATCAATTTTAGTTTCACATATTTTGGTGTTCTGTTGTTAGATGCATACATACTTAAAATTGTTATCTCTAACTTGTTATCATTATGCAATGTCCCTCATTGTCTCTAAGTAATAATTATTAATGACTATTTGTGTTTGAGATTAGCATAGTCACTCTATCTTTCTTTTGGCTAATGTTCTATAAGATATACATATATTTCTAGAAGATATACATATATTTTCCATCTTTTCAGGAGATTCTGAATAAGAAAATGCTCTTCAAGTTGCTTTTTTAAAAATCTAGAGTATTAAATGTATTTATAATACTATTTTCCAACATCTGGCACCCCTCTAGGACAATTTCTATTGATTAATTTTTCTCTTCTTATTTAGGAGACATATTTTTCTATTCCTTTGCAAGTCTTATCATTTTTGTTCAAAACTGAATATAAAAACGTCATATGGAACCTCTGGACATCAGTTTCTTTTCCTGTCTCCAGAGACTATTGTTGTTGTTTCTATGGCTGTTTGTATTTTGAGAGACTTTCCAGAACTCTATAAAATTTGTATATCTTGTCATATGCAACCACTGAAGCATTGGCTTAATTAGTTTATTGGTTAGCTACTGATTGGTCAGAAACGTTCTTTAACACCTTGGATCAATACATCTTCCACCTTAGCCACGTGGCTGTGTGTATGTTGGGTTACACTTTTATTTTTTTTTAACATTTTTTATTGATTTATAATCATTTTACAGTGTTGTGTCAAATTCCAGTGTTCAGCACAATTTTTCAGTCATTCATGGACATATACACACTCATTGTCACATTTTTTTTCTCTGTGATTTATCATAACATTTTGTGTATGTTTCCCTGTGCTATACAGTGTAATCTTGTTTATCTATTCTACAATTTTGAAATCCCAGTCTATCCCTACCCACCCTCTACGCCCCCTGGTAACCACAAGTCTGTATTCTCTGTCCATGAGTCTATTTCTGTCCTGTATTTATGCTTTGTTTTTGTTTGTTTGTTTGTTTTTGTTTTTTAGATTCCACATATGAGCGATCTCATATGGTATTTTTCTTTCTCCTTCTGGCTTACTTCACTTAGAATGGCATTCTCTAGGAGCATCCATGTTGCTGCAAATGGCATTATGTTGTCGGTTTTTATGGCTGAGTAGTATTCCATTGTATAAATATACCACCTCTTCTTTATCCAGTCACCTGCTGATGGACATTTAGGTTGTTTCCATGTTTTGGCTATTGTAAATAGTGCTGCTATGAACTTTGGGGTGCAGGTGTCATCCTGAAGTAGATTTCCTTCTGGATACAAGCCCAGGAGTGGGATTCCTGGGTCATATGATAAGTCTATTCCTAGTCTTTTGAGGAATCTCCATACTGTTTTCCATAGTGGCTGCACCAAACTGCATTCCCACCAGCAATGTAGGAGGGTTCCCCTTTCTCCACAGCCTCTCCAGCATTTGTCATTTTTGGATTTTTGAATGACGGCCATTCTGACTGGTGTGAGGTGATACCTCATTGTAGTTTCGATTTGCATTTCTCTGATAATTAGTGATATTGAGCATTTTTTCATGTGCTTTTTGATCATTTGTATGTCTTCCTTGGAGAATTGCTTGTTTAGGTCTTCTGCCCATTTTTGGATTGGGTTGTTTATTTTTTTCTTATTGAGTCGCATGAGCTGCTTATATATTTTGGAGATCAAGCCTTTGTCAGTTTCACTTGCAAAAATTTTCTCCCATTTCGGAGGTTTTCTTCTTGTTTTATTTCTGGTTTCCTTTGCTCTGCAGAAGTTTCTAAGTTTCATTAGGTCCCATTTGTTTATTCTTGCTTTTATTTCTTCTAGGAGAAAATTTTTGAAATGTATGTCAGATAATGTTTTGCCTATGTTTTCCTCTAGGAGGTTTATTGTATCTTGTCTTATGTTTAAGTCTTTAATCCATTTTGAGTTGATTTTTGTATATGGTGTAAGGGTGTGTTCTAGCTTCATTGTTTTACATGCTGCTGTCCAGTTTTCCCAACACCATTTGCTGAAGAGACTGTCTTTATTCCATTGTATATTCTTGCCTCCTTTGTCGAAGATGAGTTGACCAAAAGTTTGTGGGTTCATTTCTGGGCTCTCTATTCTGTTCCATTGGTCTATATGTCTGTTTTGGTACCAATACCATGCTGTCTTGATGACTGTAGCTCTATAGTATTGTCTGAAGTCTGGGAGAATTATTCCTCCAGCCTCTTTCTTTCTCTTCAGTAATGCTTTAGCAATTCTAGGTCTTTGATGGTTCCATATAAATTTTATTATGATTTGTTCTAGTTCTGTGAAATATGTCCTGGGTAATTGGATAGGGATTGCATGAAATCTGTAGATTGCCTTGGGCAGTGTGACCATTTTAACAATATTGATTCTTCCAATCCAAGAGCATGGAATAGCTTTCCATTTTTTAAAGTCTTCTTTAATTTCCTTCATCAGTGGTTTATAGTTTTCTGTGTATAATTCTTTCACCTCCTTGGTTAGATTTATTCCCAGATATTTTATTACTTTGGGTGCTATTTTAAAGGGGATTGTTTCTTTACTTTCTTTTTCTGTTGATTTATCGTTAGTGTAAAGAAAGGCAACTGATTTTTGAACATTAATTTTGTAACCTGCTACCTTGCTGAATTCTTCAATCAGCTCTAGTAGCTTTTGTGTGGACCTTTTAGGGTTTTCTATATATAGTAACATGTCATCAGCATATAATGACACTTTTACCTCTTCTTTTCCAATTTGGATCCCTTTTATTTCTTTCTCTTGCCTGATTGCTGTGGCTAGGACTTCCAGGACTATGTTGAATAGGAGTGGTGATAGTGGGCATCCTTGTCTTGTCCCAGATTTTAGTGGGAAGCTTTTGAGTTTTTCACCGTTGAGAACTATGCTGGCTGTAGGTTTGTCATATATAGCTTTTATTATATTGAGATATGTTCCCTCTATACCCGCTTTGGCGAGAGTTTTTATCATAAATGGGTGTTGAATTTTATCAAATGCTTTCTGCATTGATTGAGATGATCATGTGGTTTTTGCCCTTTCTCTTGTTGATGTGATGTATTACATTGATTTATTTGCATATGTTGAACCAGCCTTGTGTCCCTGGGATGAACCCCACTTGGTCATGATGTATAATCTTTTTTATGTGTTGTTGGATTCTATTTGCTAAAATTTTGGTGAGGATTTTGGCGTCTATGTTCATCAGTGATATTGGCCTATAATTCTCTTTTTTTTGTAGTGTCTTTGCCTGGTTTTGGTATCAGGGTGATGGTGGCTTCATAGAATGAGTTTGGGAGTATTCCCTCCTTTTCAATCGTCTGGAAGAGTTTGAGAAGGACTGGTATGAGTTCTTCTTTGTATGTTTGGTAGAATTCCCCGGTGAAGCCATCCGGTCCTGGACTTTTATTTGTAGGGAGGTTTTTAATTGCTATTTCTATTTCCTTTCTAGTGATCGGATTGTTCAAGTGTTCAGTTTCTTCTTGATTCAGTTTTGGTGGACAGTATGTTTCCAGAAACTTGTCCATCTCCTCTAGGTTATCCAGTTTGGTTCCATATAGTTTTTCATAATATTCTCGTAAGATATTCTGTATTTCTATTTTGTTTGTTGTAATTTCTCCATTTTCCTTTCTTATTTTGCTAATTTGTGCTCTCTCTTTTTTCTTCTTTGTGAGTTTGGCCAGAGGTTTGTCGATTTTATTTACTTTTTCAAAAAACCAGCTTTTGGTTTGGTTGATTTTTTCTATGGTCTTGTTAATCTCTATTGTATTTAATTCCTCTCTGATCTTTATTATTTCCTTCCTTCTGCTGCCTTTTGGGGCTTTTTGTTCTTCTTTTTCTAGTTGATTCAGGTGGTGGGTTAACTTGTTTATTTGAGATTGTTCTTTTTTGAGGAAGGCCTGTATCGCTATCAGCTTCCCTCTTAGCACTGCCTTTGCTGTGTCCCATAGGTTTTGAGTGGTTGTGCTTTCATTATCATTTGTCTCAAGGTATTTTTTAATTTCAGCTTTGATTTCCTCATTGATCCATTGTTTTTTCAATAACATGTTGTTTAATCTCCATGCTTTTCTTTTTTTCTCCTTTGTTTCTCTGTTGTTGATTTCCAGTTTCATGGCATTGTGGTCAGTAAAGATGCTTGAGATGATTTCTGTCTTCTTAAATTTGTTGAGGTTTCTTTTGTGTCCAAGTACATGATCGATCCTGGAAAATGTTCCATTGCACTTGAAAAGAATGTATATTCTATTTTTGGGGGGTGTAAAGCTCTGAAAATATCCACCAAATCTAGTTTTTCTATTGTAGTATTTAATTTCTCTGTTGCCTTGTTTATTTTCTGTCTGGAAGATCTGTCTAGTGATGTTAATGCAGTGTTAAAATCTCCAACTATGATTGTATTCCCATCAATATCCCCCTTTATCTCTGTTAGTAATTCTTGTAGGTACTTAGGTGCTCCTATATTGGGTGCATATATATTAACGAGTGTAATATCTTCATCTTGTATCACTCCTTTAATCCTTATAAAATGTCCTTCTCTATCTTTCTTTATGGCCTTTGTTTTAAAGTCTATTTTGTCTGAAATCAGTACTGCAACACCTGCTTTTTTGGCTTTTCCATTTGCATGGAATATCCTTTTCCATCCTTTCACTCTCAATCTATATGTGTCCTTCTCCCTACAGTGGGTTTCTTGTATGCAGCATATTGAAGGTTCTTGCTTTATTATCCAGTCTGCCACTCTATGTCTTTTGACTGGAGCATTTAGTCCATTAACATTTACAGTAATTAATGATAGATGTGTGTTTATTGCCATTTTGAACTTATCTTTGCAGTTGAATTGGTATATCCTCTTTGTTCCTTTCTTCTTCCTTTTGTGGTTTGGTAATTTTCCTTTGTATTATCATGGATTTTATTTAATTTTTGTGACTCCCTTGTAAATTTTTGACTTGTGGTTACCCTTTTTTGTAAATCTATTAACCTATACCCGTTTTTATTAAACTGATAATAACATGATCTCAAACCCATCCTTCTGTTAAAAAAATTTTAAAAAAAAGAAAAAAAATTCTATATTTCCCTGCCTCCCTCTCCCACTCTCAGTGATTTGTATGTCTTCTTTTATAATTTCGTGTTTTCTTTATTTGTATATCATGAGTTATCACCTTTCCAGTTGCACGTTTCTCATTTCTGTAGCATCCTGCTGCTTTTCTATTTAGAATAGCCCTTTCAATATTTCTTTTAGCATGGGTTTAGTGTTGCTAAACTCCTGCAGCTTTTTTTTCGTCTGTGAAACTCTTTATTTCTCCTTCTATCCTAAAGGATAGCCTTGCTGGATAAAGTATCCTAGGCTGCATCTTTTTTTCATTCAGGGCTTTGAATATATCTTGCCACTCCCTTCTGGCCTGTAGTGTTTGTGTAGAGAAATCAGCTGAGAGCCTTATGGGGGTTCCCTTGTAATTCACTCTTTGCTTTTCTCTTGCTGCCTTTAGAATCATTTCTTTATCCTTGACTCTGGCCATCTTGATTATGATATGTCTTGGTGTGGGTCTATTTGGATTCTTCCTGTTTGGGACCCTCTGAGCTTCCTGTACTTGTATATCTGATTCCTTCTTTAAGTTTGGGAAGTTTTCAGTCATGATTTCTTCGAAAACCTTTTCAATCCCCTTTGATCCTTCTTCCCCTTCTGGGACCCCTATCATGCGAAGATTGGGACGCTTTATATTATCCCATAGGTCCCTTATGCTATTATCATTATTTTTTATTTGCTTATCTTGTAGTTCTTCTGAATGGGTGCTTTCTGTTGCCCTGTTTTCTAGATCACTAATTCGTTCCTCTGCATTAACTAGTCGGCTTTGCACAGCTATTAGATCATTCCTCATCTCTGTCAATGAGTTTACCCATTCTGCTTGGCTCTTCTTTATAGCTTCAATTTCATTTTTGACATATTTTATTTCTCTAAGCACTATCTCTTTTAATTCCTTCAGCAATTTGATCACTCCTTTTTTGAAATCTTGATCTAGTAGGCTGTCGATGTCTATTTCATTGAGCTTTCTTTCAGGGGATTCCTCTTGTTCTTTTAACTGGGAAAGGTTTCTCTGCTTCTTCATCTTGCTCATACCTCTCTGGCACTGTGGTTTATGGAGTTGGGTTACACTTTTAATGCTCAGGTAGTTTATAAATGTGCCTTAACCATCACTTCCTGCTTGCACAGGGCCTAAGGTCAGCCAGAGGTAAGTAACTGGAGATGTCTCATATCTTCGCTAGACATGCACAGTGCTGCATAAGTGCACATCCTTCTAGATCCTCAGGAATATGTCGGGGCTTTTCAAAATACCCTGTGGACATCTAGTTCCCAGATCCTACTTTTAAACTTCGTCTGGGCTTTTGTTTGCTTCAACTAGTACCATAGACTTTGGCAGCTTTGGTGTTAAGTAATTGCAGCTGATTATTTATGAAAAATACCCTCGGAATTAGGCCTTTTCCATGAAGGGTGCTCCAAGTAAGACTGACAGTGCTATCTGAGTGGGTTTTTTTTTTCCCAAGGGCCACAGATAGGCTAAGTAGTAACAATGCCTGGGAGCAGTGCTTTATAAGGTACTCCAAACCTGGTCTATCTCTTCCAACAGCTGCAAGGTTCCTGGTCTTCACAGTTCCAGTAAATTGTAAGTCTGTTGTTTTTTAAGACTACCACTGGGCAGGGGAGAGAAATGGGGCAGGCCAGGTTAAATTTCATAAGCCTCACTGCCCTCTTAAGGTTAAGTAATTTTTCCTTAAATAAATGTTCTTTAGATTATATGAAAGCTGGTAGAAGATACGCATCCCTGGATCAGACACAAAGGAATTTATTACTCAAAACAGTAATGGGAACCACAGTGTCAGCATTTTAACCAATTTATAAACCCCAAATTCTCATAGGGTAAAGTAAATAGATCCAGATGACACCTGTACACATAGTAGCTGTGTTCTGAGGGAGAAACCCTGAGCTTGGGAAACCTAAATGTTTCATAATGAGCAGCAAAGTGTGCCTACGCTTTTCGCCAGATGTATATATTATCTTGGTTAAATGGAACAGTAAACAGGGCTGCACTTTTTTTGAAAATGACACCATCTCTATTGTCCTAACCTGTAAGCAAATCCACCCTTTGCTCCAAGGAGATTCTGTCTCTGACTTCCAAGACTATACACTAAACAAACATCTTTGAAGTAATATTCTAAAAGAAATGGCAGTCTGTTCACAGGACATGAAAAAAACCTAAGACACACATGAAGAATTAGCCCCCAATAATCTGCTTGTTACCTTTTTTCCAAGCAAAGCCAAGCCTGCTCTTTCCACCTACATAATTTGCTACTTTGATGTTTGTATGTATGTATGTATTTTTTATGTATGTTTTGATCTTCAAGGGTTGAGTTAAAATACTTTATAAAGGGATATATATTTGTTAATTCCACTTGTTTAAAATTAAACAGGTCATAAAATAAGCAACATATGACTCAAGGAAAAGTATATGAGATAAAAAATAAATAACAGCAAACAGATAATACACAAAAATTTCAAGGTACATGTACCTGAGGAGGTGGAATGAGAAGCATAGGGCCAGGAATTTACAAAAGTCCTTTACGAGATTAGTAATATTCTAAATTAAGGTGGGCACTGAAAATATTTTTCCCTGAAAAGCTTTAGAAATTTTATTTTATATTACTTATCAATGTTTAATAAAAACAATCAAACTACTATTGAAATTTTGTTTAAAATCTTTATAGTACTACAATCTAGATGACTTTCTTTTCCTTTTTAAACTGCTGTGTACAGGCTGAATTTGTTGTGCATACCATAAGGTTAATTTTATTCGATGGTCACAAACTGCACTGCCAACACTGAATTTGAGTGTTTCCAAATTCATACTATTAATCATAAAGAATATAGTAAAAGAACTGATTAATTAGTAAATCTTAGTATATCCATGGAGTTGCTCTTGTTGTCTATAATCTATAGCTCTTAGGAATCCTACATGAGTCAAACTGCTGCACAAATCATTATCAAATTAGAAAACCAATACCAATCATTTCCAATCAAAAACTAAGGACAGAAGAATGTTGTAGACAAAGTGGGACTAGTTTTTTATAAAGGCATAACATTAATTAGGTTAATTTTATTGGGAAATAACTTCCCTCTTAATTATCATGACTAAAAAACTATGGAAATTAAATCTAAGTGTATGCAACTAAAGCATTCCAGGATTATATGATTGTGCCTCTTAAAGACTCATATTTTTTGAGATATAGGACAATGAATTTTAGCATACACTTTTAAAATTATAGTATTTTGTGATGCATTTTTAATTTTTTCCCAAATCTATCAAATTATCTTACTAGACTTTGTTTAAAGATCAAATTATATAAAAGTAAATTTCATAAATTTCCACTAATTTCATTATAAAAATACCAAAAATGTTACCATTTTCCTATTTTCTATTATATCAATTCCATTTCTAGTTTATGTAAAAATTCCCTCTTCAGAAAACACTATGCAATTTAGTGATATCCTTAAGTATCCAGAGATCCCTGGTGCATTTAAGAAATGGATTAGATTTCTGTTATAGTGCTTTATAACAAATTTCATGAGGCTCACTACATCATATTCATACTAAAATCATTCTAAAAGTAGTATAAAACTTGAAATTATAGTTAAAGTCAGTGTGTGTGTAAATTTTAGTATTTTTAAGAGGAATATGTTGAAATACCAATGTGCTCCTTTTTAAAAGCTGTGTGACTTTGAGTTAGTTATTTAAAATCTCTTTGGGTCTCAATTTCTGACTTTGAATAAAAGGACTAATAGAAGAAGGATTACAGGGGTTGTTTCGAATATTCAATTGAATGCATGTATATAAAAACCACTCGTATAATATCTTTAAAAGTATATGTTCAGTGATTAATAGATAATATGTTTTTTTTGTATTTCAAAAACTGCAAATAACTGAGAAAAATTAAGATTAGGGAGGATGAGACAGATCACACTCACGTGTATACGTGTCTGTATGTAATACTAAGAGGAATGAAAACATTTTGAAGAAAAGTTTAAGAGCAATCAAATTAGGAAACAAAGTCTATACAATGACCTAGGGGGCCTTGTCTTCAGATGTTTTTAATTAGAGCATATTCTGCACTTTTTAGATTCGATATTGAAAGCAAATAACATGCCTGAATGCACTGAAGGCATAAGAGATCCTGATTTTGAATTCTACACCTCATTGATTAAACTTGCTACTCTCTCACATTATTATTTACCTAAAGAAATATTATTTAGGGAGAAAATCAAAATGTATAACTAATATAATGGGGTCTCTGCTATGAAGTATTTAGTAATGTTTTTGACCCAAATTAGTATCTGAGGGAAGCACTGCAACAAAGTCAGTAAGAATGCAGAATGAAGAATTTTTCAAATTTGGTAAATGGATTTGGTTGTCTAATATATCTGTGTTTGAATTACATGGGCTATTTGTATTTCATTTGAAATACAAATATATTTTTTCTATTTTATTTTTTGTAATGAACTATGGTAGTGAAACATGTTACACTCGTCAGAAAGGAAAAACTCAGGGAGAACAAACAATAGAAATCCATGATTTTACATTTTATTATAATTATGCATCGTTTACTCACCATATTTACCAAAGTCAGCAAGAGTTTAAATTTTTAGAAAGGAAAAAAAGTTATTTTTCAAATAGTCCTTGCTCAAATCTTAATGATCCATAGATCAATTAACTAACATCACAGATCAATGAATTGCTTATAAAATTTCATTGTTGAATTGGAGTTTAGATTTAATTGCATGAAAAAAATTCAGAAACCAAAAATTTTTTAGTAAATCTTGTAGGCTTTTGCATAGCAGAGGAAATCATAAACAAAACAAAAACACAACTTATGGAATGGGAGAAAATATTTGGAAATGTTGCAACTGACAAAGGCTTAATTTCCAGAATATATAAACAGCTCATACAACTTTATAAAAAAAACCCCAACAACCCAATCTATAAATGAGCAGAAGATCTAAACAAGCAGTTCTTCAGTGAAGACATAAAAATGGCCAAAAGGCACATGAAAAAATGCTCAATATCACTAATTAGGAGAGAAGTGCAAATCAAAACTACAATGAGGTATCACCTCACATCAGTCAGAATGGCCATCTTGAAAAAGTCCAAAAATGATAAATGCTGGAGAGGCTGTGGAGAAAAGGGAACCCTCCTACACTTTTGGTGGGAATGTAGTTTGGTTCAGCCATTATGGAAAATAGTATGGAACTTCCTTAAAAAAACTGAAAATAGACTAACCCTTTGATCTAGAAATCCCACTCTTGGGTATATGTCTGGAGGAAACTCTAATCGGAAAAAATACATGCACCCCAATGTTCAAAGCAGTATTTTTACAATAGGCAAGACATGGAACCAACCTAAATGTCCACTGACAGATGACTGGATAAAAAAATTGACACACACACGCACACACACACACACACACACAATGGAATATTACTCAGTCATAAATATAAAATAATGATAATGCCATTTGCAGCAATGTGGATGGAGCTGGAGATTGTCATACTAAGTGAAGTAAGCCAGAGAGAGAAAGAAAAATACCATATGATATCACTTACATGTGGAATCTAGAAATAAAAGGACACAAATGAACTTATTCACAAAACAAAGAGACTCACAGACCAAAAACAAACTTATGGGGGGGTAGGAAGGGATACATTGGGAGTTCAGGATTTGTAGATACTAACTACTATATATAAAATAGATAAACAGTAAGATCCTACTGTATAACACAGGGAATTATATGCAATAACTTGTAATGGTCTATAATGAAAAAGAAGATGAAAAGGAATATATATATGTATAAATGAATCACCATGCTGTACACAAGAACACAACACTGCAAATCAACTATACTTCAATAAAAAATAATATATGCTAATTTTTAAAAATGCAGATTCTAATCCATTTTGACTGTGATGGGTCTGCATTTCTTCATTTCTAACAAGCCTCCTTGTGATGCCAATGCTTTCAGTCCTGGGACCACACTTTATGGAGCAAGGCATTCAAGATTCCCCTGTTTTAAAAAGTGCAGTAATCACAGGAAGTCCCTCAGATCATATCTGCCCCTCCTCCAAAATCATCCATTTCAAGGATGCTTAGAGATTATGGGAGGTGAAAAGAGTTGTTGAAAGCAAAGGCTCACTTGCTTTCTTCTCTGTTCCAAATGATGCCTTTTAGGATTGCTATGGGGATGATAATACAAGAGCTGCTCCCTATGGATGGATGGCAGTGTGTCATTTGGCAAAATTTTTCACTACATTTCCTCCTATGCTGTGTAGGCACACCAAAATGAAGAAAATAAAAACCATTCTGAACTGACAAAGTCTGGCTTACTTATGGAAAATGTTTCAGAATATATTTTAGCTTTTCAAAACATATTTTTTAGAAAAACATTTTATCAAAAAAAAATCACAGCTATATCTAGGAGCTGTCAACTGTTTCACCACAGACAAAATCATTATACTAGAACAATAAAACACAGCTCTTAGCATAAGAATTCAATTATGTTTATTTACTTTGCATGTGAATAGACACAATTCCATTCTAGGTAGAAAAAATAAAATAAAAATAAAACTTTCCTCTGCAAGGAAAGATGTTTTAACTATATTTGGTTCAAAACATTATTTTTTAAATATTATTTCCTATGGTGTTTTTATAGTCTGAAACAGAGTTAGATGTAGCCAGAGGAGTTGAGTGTTCTAGCTCACCTTTCTTCTTCAAAAAAGCAGCAAAAACAGATGCACAATGCAAAGCATCAAGAATCTTGGTGCTGCTTGGGGTTTGATACACTATGTTAAGAGCCTGAACACTTATAACTTCAGAGGAAAAACAAAACAACAAAACAACAAAACCCAAAACATAGAAATATTCCATAAGCTTTCATTGTCAATCATAGAATTCTGCCTCTCCCCAAGCAGAGAACTCTCCACTGCAACTCTTCATGAGTAGTTGTCCCACCAACATGTAAGTTTTATGTCCACTGATAAATTATTCAGAGACAACACAATGCCTAGCAACCAGTATGTTCATTCAGGGATGAGATATCAAGATGACACAGGGAGGCCCAGTAATATTTGGAATAAACAAAGGTTTAGATACTTTTATTCATAGGAAAGTCTTATGCTGATGTGAAATCATTTCTTTATAACACCCACTCACTGGATTAAAAATTTATGAAATATCTTTCCCAAATGAGAGTCATTCAAACATTCGTCACAGCTTACCATGGTGTTCTCATGGTCTGTACAGTCACAGGTTTTCTTCATTGTATGGCTTAACTTGAAGATACAATTCTCTGTAGACATCCCGATTTTATACGGGCCTCTGCCAAAGTGTAAGTATTTCTTACTATCCATGTACTCTGGCTTTTTAAAAAAATTATTATTTCACATTTCCCTGTGTTACAGGTAGCTTCTACCTATAACTATGTAGAATTTTTAGTCTAAGTGGAATCTTTTACCTTGAACTTCATATAAATCACTATAGTTTTATTTTACTTGATTTTAAGACCAATGAAAAATTCATTAATACTGTGTTTATAATAGAATACATGGATTTGCCCTGTAAGTTTTATCCATACAGATTATAAATATGAATTTTATTATATTATTCAAATCATTGAGAGAAATTCTGAGCTCTCGAAGTACAGAATTATATAACCTCATATCTGAAATTTATTCTAATAATGTTTAGGTATTCTATTAATGTACATAATTCCACTATTATAATTTTTGAATGTTCCAAATGTAGTTAAAAGACTATGAGAACGCCAAAAATACTGAGCTGTCATTTCCTAAAAATACTCTCATTGAACTTTTTGACAAAAAATAGCCCCACAAAAACTCTGCTTTTCTATACTTTGTTATAGTGCTGACTGTACAGAATTACGTACACATTCTACGTAGATACACTTTATGTTCAATGGCGAGATTGGAGGGTCAAGACTGCAGTCCCTGACTCTAAAACCAAGAAGTGTATGTTTTACAGAGCTGACTCATATCCACAAGTGTAGCTCCATTAGTATTATGGCCTAACCAACTATAACAAATGACTATACACAATGCTTAACAGAGGTCCAGAGATAGTCATAAGATTAATAATATATTAATCATCATCAGGATGATCATCATTCTGATCAGGACTGTGATGGTTATGAGTTGGTCATTTTGTTACGACTGCAATCTTTCATCTTAATTCATAATGCTGTAATTATCTGTTCTATAAAAGACAAGGAGAAATCGACCTCCATTGTCTTTTCTACCAGAGAATGTCTAATGACCCACATGCATTGCAGGGACATAACTGTAGAAGAATAATTCAACGTTTGACAGTTTTCATGGCAAATTTTCTGGACTTCTCATCTTGTGTGTTTTTTTTCCCACACTGTCCTATCATAAAAATTCCTGCATTTTATTCCATAACCTGTGCAGAACATCACTGAAACCCAATGTCCATATTGTATCTTTTAAAAAGGATAATTTTGCAATATATTCATAATTTTGACCTTTGTGTCAGCAGTGTGGTTGCAGTATCTGTACTGTTCAATAAGTAAAATGAATGGAGAGATGAGAAATCACTGTAAAGTTGAGCACATCAGTGTCCAACCTTAAATACTACGCCAATTTCCAACAATCTGTATCTTTAGACAAGTTCTTTTTGTCTCCATATCTCCTACTTGATGGATTTTCTTGCTTTTCTTTCCTAACCTCAATGGTCAGTTATTTATTTAGTGCTACTGCTCCATTTCATGTTCATTTGTACAAACTTAGCCTTATTTATCACTCTCAAGCTTCTCATGTTCCTATTCTATTCTGAACACTACTCTCTGAAAAAGTTCAAAAATATTTTTAACCAGAAAAATACACAGTAACATAAAAAAATACTCTTATTATAGATTGTACTGTAAAGTACAAATTGGGATTGATAAAATGTGTGTAATATTTATTTTCCCAGGTGGGGATAAGATAATTACAAATCATAATTCATTTTCATATAAATAAAGAAAATGGGTTGGAGCATTTATGAAGGATGAGAAAAACTCAAATGCAATGTCTAAAACAACTAGATGCTAGCTAAATTACACTCATTATAGAAGATGAAAGTTCAAGATTTAATATATATTTATTACATGTATTAACTAATGCCTGAGAAAAATTTCAAATTCATCTGGAAAAACATACCGGTGAAAATAGTTCATAAAACTTTTTGAAAATATGAATGAGAGATCTTACTAAAATACAGTGAAGTTAAAATAATTAAAATAATGGAAACTGAAATGAAAGTTTTCTCATAAATAATGTGATATAATTCATGCCCAGAAATAGAATCTATAAATATGTGATATAGTAAAGATCATAACATAAATAAGTGAAGTCAAAATTATTTATAAAAGTAATAAAACAAAAGATTTTATGGAAAATATTAATTTGGATATAACACATCATGCACCAAAACCAGCTGTATTTGGATTCAAAATACAGATTTAAAAGATCAGGCTAAAAGAAAAAGATTAGGTAAATAAAATACAACTTACTGCCAAATAATATTTATTAATAAAATGTTTTTGGAAGTCTATCCTCAAAGGGAGTATTATTACATATTAGATAGGAAAAAACTATAAAAAATAAAATAATTAAAGCCATTTTATTTAACCTGTAGTTTGGGAAATAATAAATTTACATGCTTGAAGCTTTCCATTTATCATTTTCTGAATAATATATATATATATATATATATAATTTATATCCTTCTTTAGTAATCTTATCTTCCATGTAACACAAACCTATTCCTTAAACATAGAATAGATTTAAATTGATTTAATATTTAAATTTTTAAATACTCTTTGATGTATTTTGCTTGCTGCAATTTGCTTGGTTTTCCTCCATATTTCGTGTGAGAGTGATTATTCTGGTTATTTACTCATAATCCATTGAAGGATTATGGCAAAATAAATTTATGCATTGATATGTTGATAGACATTTAGGATATTACCAACATTTTAACTTTTCAACAAATACTACATTTCTCGTTGACATTAAGGATAATAAAATATTACTATTAACAAATCTATTCTCTCAAATTTGGTAACAAAGATGAAATGGACCAATTCCTTGAAAGGTACAATCTGCCAAACACACTAGAAGAAACAGATAATCTGAATAGGTCTTTATCTATATTGTCAAAACAGAAACACCAGTCCCAGATGGGTTGATTGGTGAAACTCAACCAAAATTTAAGGAGGAAATTACACAAACTCTTCTATAATCTCTTCCAGAAGACAGAATCAGGGAATATTTCTAACTCATCCTACAAGGCTAGCATTATCCTAATATGAAAGACAAAGAACTTACAAGAAAACTATCAACCAATATATCTCTTACATATAGATGCAAAAATCCTCCATAAAAATATTAGCAAATTGAACTCAACACTGCATGAAAAGAATAATACACCATGACCAAGCAGGATGTATTCTAGGTTTGCAACACCAGTTCAACACTGGAAACATCAATTAATAAATATATCAGATCAACAGGCTAAAAAATAAAAATCCCAAGATCATATCAATAGCACAGAAAAGCCATTTGACAAAATCCAATATCCATTCATGATTTAAAAAAAAAAGACAGATCTTGTTGAATACTAAGAATAAAGGAAAACTTTATCACTTGATAGAGAACATCTATAAAAAATAATTAACGTACATAAGGGTGAGGGACTAGATGCTAACCCACAAATATCAAGAAAAAAGCAAGGCTGTCCTCTCTCACCACTGCTTTTAAATATCATACTAACCCTAAGAAAGCAATATGAAATAAATAAATAAATAAATAAATAAATATATAAAAGTTATACCAGGTTGGCAAGGAAATAATAAAACTGTGTTTGTTTGCATATGACATAATTATCTATGTAGAATATATGAAAAAAATCAACCCCAAATATTGAAATTATTAAGGGATTATAGTTAAGTTTGCAGGATACAAAGTTAATATGCAAAAGTCAATTGCTTTCCTACATATAAGCAATGAAAAAGTGGAATTTGAAATAAAAAATGCCAAAACATATTAGCAACCCCAAAATTAAATACTTAAGTATAAATATGTCAAAATGTATACAAGAGCTATCTGAGAAAAACTGACCAAAAAAATCAAAGAAGAACGATACAAATGAAAACATATTCCATGTTCATGAGTAGAAAAACTCTATATTGTTCTCAGTTCTATAAATTCAATATAATTCCAATCAAAATGCTAGCAGGTTATTTTATGGATACTAACAAGATGAGTCTAAGTTTATATGGTGAAGCAAAATACCCAGAATAGAAAACTTATAATTGAAGAAGAGTAAGTTCAGAGACCTGACACTACTCAACTTTAAAACTTACTATAAAACTACAGTAATCAAGACAGTTTGGTATTGGTGAAGGAATAGACAAATAGATCAATGAAACAGACAAGAAATCTTAACTAGACCCACAGAAATATAGTCAACTGATCTTTGACAAAAGGCAATACACTGGAGCAAAGATAGTCTTTTCCACAAATGGTACCAAACCAGCTGGATGTCTACATGCAAGAAAATTAATCTAGACAAAAAGCTTGTAAACTTCACAAAAATTAACTCAATATGGATTATACAGCTAAAGAAAGAAATAAAAACTATAAATCTCCTAGAAGACAATTTAGAAGAAAATCTAGATAACTTTAAGTATAGTGATGAATTTTTGATACATCAAAGGCATAATTCATGAAACAAATAATTCATAAATTGAACATTATTTAAATTAAAAAACTTCTGTGAAAGACAACATCAAGAGATTCAGAAGGCAGGTCACAGACTAGGATAAAATATTTGGAAAAGATATAGTATATTACATAGCACTCTTAAAACTCAATACAAAAACAAAAACCCATTTAAAAAGTGGGCATATGACCTGAACAGTCCCTTCACCAAAGAAGATACACAGATAGCCAATAAGTATAGAAAAAGATACTCAACATTGTATGTCATTAGGTATTTCCAAGTAAAACAAGGAGATACCACTGACACATATTAGAATGGCCATAGTCTGGAACAGTGACAACACCAACTGCTAGTGGAAATGTGGAGTAACAGGATTTCTCATTTATTGCTGGTAGAAATCAAAATAGTACACTCACACTGGAAGACACTTTGGCAGTTTACTAGAAAACTAAACATGCTCTTATCATATGATCCAGCAAGTGGACTCTGTTATTTAACTAAACGAAGTAAAAACTTATGTCCACACAAATATCTGCATATTCTCTGACATAAACCATAGCAATGTTTTCCTAGGTCAGTCTACCAAAGCAATAGAAATGAAAGCAAAGATAAACAAAAAGAATCCAATTAAATCTAAAAGCTTTTGCACAGGAAAGGAGACCATAACTAAAATGAAAAGACAACCTACAGACTGGGAGAATATATTTGCAAGTGATGCAGCTGACTAGGGCTTAACTTCCAGAGTATACAAATAACTCATACAACTCAATAACAAAAAACAAATGAACAACAACAACAAACCAACCAAATCAAAATATGGGTAGAGGACCTAAACAGACATTTTTCCAGTGAAGTCATACAGATAGTGATGAGACATAATGAGACATGATGAGATGCTCAATGTCACATGATATTGGATCACTTCAAACCAGTCAAAATGGCTATCATCAAAAAGTTGACAAATAATAAATGCTAGAGAGGGTGAGGAGAAAAGGGAACCCTTCTACACTGTTGGTGGGAATGTAGTCTGGTGCAGCCATTATGGAAAACAGTATGGGGATTCTTTAAAAAACTAAATTAGAGCTACCACATAATCCAGCAATCCCACTCCTGGGCATATACCCGGAAAGAAATCTAATTCAAAAAGATACATGCATCCCAATGTTCGTAGCAGCACTATATGCAATAACCAAGACACAGAAATAACCCAAATGTCCAATGACAGATGATTGGATAGAAAAGACGTGGTACATATGTACAACGGAATACTACTCAGCCATAAAAAGAAATGAAATTATGCCATTTGCAGCAACATAGATGGACCTAGAGATTATCATACTAAGTGAAGTAAGTCAGATAAAGACAAATATTATATGATATCATGTATATGTGGAATCTCTAAAAATTACACAAATGAACTTATTCATGAAACACAGACAGCCTCACACATATAGAAAACAAACTTATGGTTGCCAGGGAGAAAGATGGGGTATAAATTGGAGTTTGAGATTAGCAGATAGAAACTACTACATATAAAATAGATAAACAACAAGGTCCTGCTGTATGGCACAGGGGACTATGTTCAACAGCTTGTAATAACCTATATGAAAAAGAATATATATATATATATATATATATATATATGAATCACTATGCTCCATACCAGAAACTAACACAACATTGCAAATGAACTATATATCAATTTTAAAATGCATATAAATAGGAAAGATGCTCAACACAACTAGTATTAAACAAAACGCTAGTAAAAATGTTATATATTAACTCTTACCTATTAAACTAGTGAAAAGAATAAACAAAAACAAAACAAACTAACACGGAACTCTGAAATTTTATTTCTAGATGTGTTCACAGAAGAATTCTCCTAAGTGTACGCAAAAGATATGTGCAGGAGACCATTTATAAAAGTATCATTTGTTAAGAGTAAATTAGCAGAAACAATCTAAGTTTTCTATAATAAATGAATAAATGCTTATATTTTCATACCATGGACAGTCACACAGCAGTGAAAATACTGAACAAGAACTGCATGTATCTTATACATATGTGTGTGTGTGTGTGTATATATATATATATATCTCCTCAAAATTGAATGTCCACTAAAAGAAGTGTTATGTAGCAAGAAATGTATAATAAACTGTCATAAGTATATTATACTATAAAATATGCAGAACTTTAGTATATAAGGCTTGTGGTTCTAATAACTTACTAAAACTAGATTAAAAGATCATGAGAATTTTCAACGCAAAATTTTTGTTAATGATTCCTTGTGAGTGCAGTAGAAGACCAGAATGATGAAGTCTGCATAGGAGGCCCTAATTAAGATTTTTTTTAAAGAACACTGCTAGTACACAAAGTAGTAAACAGTTTGTAAAGCAATATGGCAGCCATGAAAATGCACATGTCGGATCTCCTGCTGCCTCAGCTGCTGAAATCTGTAATCTGACAACTGTTAAGTGAATTTGTGCTAATGTGGTGCTTCCTACAAGTTGCTTCTGCCAATGACTGAGCACAGCAAAGGGTAGTAAGGTAGATCTATACTTCAGAGATGTTTCACTTCCGACATGTGACTTTGTCTCCAGGAATCCCTGTCAGACTTGACAAAACTTAAAACTGCATTGTAGTCTATGTATTTCTTGTTTCCTTCCCTCCCTTTCTCTTGCACAGTGTTCAAACTGTATCATGCTCCAGCGGCACTTCTAATTTTCCCTTGCTTGTCCCACACTTTTTCTCAACAGCATTTTCTCCAATTAATCTCCTGCAAGTCTAATTTGATTTAATATCCTTCTCAGAAGATTCAGATTAACACAAGCAGATATACCAAACTATTAAAATTCAATTAATCTCTGTACTGGTACAGTGGTAAATAAGCATTCATTACATGAAATATGCATAATTTTATAGTTTAATTTGAACAGTATTTTGAGTAATCTATTGTTTCCTTTCTTATAATTTTCTTTATTTTTTCCTTAGGCTTTTGTTGCTTAGTAATCTGGGATAAAAAATATTAAAAAAAAAACACCTTCACACGTCAAAGTGAACCAAGACAAATATGCAACAGAATCATATCTTTTTGTCCTAAGTTTTAACACTCATGTGCTCTTTCCATGTATATACTACATATCTGCTGATGATATTTAGTCCAGAAATTAAAAAATTGTGTGCTACACTGGAAATTGACACAATATTGTAAACTGACTATAACTCAATAAAACAAAATTAAAAAAAAATCTGAGGCAGAATCACCTCTGTCTGCTGTCAAAAAAAAAAAAAAAAGAAAACATACTGTCAAATATGTGCACCTTTGTACCATACAACTCTCTTATCATCAGTAAGGAAACAAATATGCACATATTTTCCTCGTCTCTTATATAGACATAAACCTGTCCTTTGGCAATTTCTTCTCCTAAGCAAGCTTTACTTTGCTGTTTGTTAACCACAACTTCCCCATTTCCCTCTTTCATGGGAAAACTTGATGGCAGACTCCGGGGTAGGCCTGCCAAGTTTGTCAAGGAAAAATCTTTAGCTTTTGCCAATTCTTAAACCATAATTCACATGCAAAATCAATAACCCAATTTCATCTTTAATTGGATCCAATGATAATCTATGTTGAACTATCTCTGTAAGAAAGCCAGCACATATTCGCTGCTGTCTCTAAATATTTGCTTTTGCTATTCATACTACCTGGAATGTCCTTTTCAGACTTTTATGTCAATTTGAATTTATAAGTGTCTTCAAAATGTATTAGATTTTCAGCTTTGAAATAGTTTTCTCAATCACATTATCATTCTACATTTTTAAAGGATTAGAAGATAAATACAATCTTGAACTTTGTTTGCGGCTTTATAATTGTTTTCCAGTTCTTTGATATTCCTAAGTAGTAAACATTTTTTAAAAACAAGACTACATCTCTAAAGTAATTTTTAAGCCCTACATAGTGCACAGCTAGAATTCTCAAATGCATGAATGTTTAATTAATCAGCCACAACACTGTTACCCTGGAGAGATCTCAGAGTGAAGCATTCACCACCAGTCATTTAAAATGCCATTCACTGCTTTGGGAGTATAAATTTAAAGAGCATTATGTCAATATATATCAAAAATTTATCTGAAGTTGTATTCTCTGTATTAGAGGAACACTATTCCCAGGGACTTACTTAAACAATAGTAATGTGCATGTGGGCAAGGATTTTGTTATATGGATGTTCTGCGCATCACTGTTTATAATTTGAACACTATAGTTATAAGTTCAAAAACAGGGATGTATTAAGAAAACAATTTTATAAACATAAAGTAAAACACTATGTAGTCATTAAAATAATACTTTAGAGAATATTTAAACGTGTTTAAACTTGCTAATGATATAATTTTGAGAGGAAAAGCAAAAGAGGAACCATTATGTCTAGATACATGACTTCTTTTTTGATAAAATTTCAATAAAAATACATGCATAAAATATTATGAAGTGTATTTTAAAATAGTGCTAGTAGTTATTGGAATTTTTTTTAATTAGGTTATTTTCTTATATTTGCTCACTTATGTTTTCTATTTTTTGCAATAAACTTGGCTAGTTTATCTAATTAAATAATTATACAATTGATTGGCATTTAAAAATAGTGAAGTCTCAAAATTGTACCTACTTTGAGCCCAGCCTTACCTAATACATTAACTGGATTTTTCTTTCTGGTTGGAGAATTAATGGGTAACATCAGTGTGTATGTTTGTGTACTCTTTTAACTTTTCCTTTGTTAAATTTTCTGATGAATATTTATCTATTTCGTACTTTGAAAAATATTGAACATTTAAAGGAAAATTCAACTCCTCAACTGGTATTCCAATTATTTCTTAACCAAGTGCATGTGTGAGAAGAATAGGTGAGCCACAGTCATTTTTACACTACTTAAACACACTGGTGATAAATGCATTGATATTTTTCTCTATATAATGCATCACAGAGAGTACCTTCATAAAATAACACTGTATATGTCAGTCATGGGGTGTGTTAAGGAAGAAAGTTCTTGATTATGAAGACTTTATTTTAACTAAACTGAGAGATGACTGGTTTTGCCCAGAATAATAGTTTTGTATTTGACACCATTTGATTGGTGAGCAACAGATAAAGCTCAGAATTTTCAATTTCCTGTATTTGGGAATCTTGATTTATAGCTCTACAAGACGACTGCTGTCCAACTGTGCAGGCCACTTTTCATTTGTACTTTTTTACACTTATATTCCTTTCTTTGCTTAGACTGGTCTCTACTGAGAACTCTTTAGTATTGCAGATACCAGAAGAGGCCTATGCTCCTACAAACTTTTTTTTCCCCCTCACAGAATAGAATGTGAATATAATCCATTAAAATTAATTACTTTGTTGAAAAGAATGACCTAGCTACAATCAATAGCTTTACTTTACCCCATTTGATTAGTGACCTACTAAGGGTAATATTAGTGCCCTTGAGAGATGGCTACATATTCTGAGAAGCACTATGGAGACAGCTTATATGCTCCACGAGACTCAATCAGCAGGTTTGTTTTCTTAAGCAAAGCTTGTGTGTAAAAGCAAGGATGAACAACTTGTTCTGTTCCCATTGATGCCTCTGTAAGTACAGGTTCTTCCCATATACCAAAATATATCACTAATATTTAAAGCATGGCTTTTTAACTTGGCATTATTCACTTTTAGACAATTCTTTGTTGGGGATGGGGGTGGGGTGCTGTCCTGTGCATTGCAGGATGTTTAGCATAATTTTGAGCATTTACTCACTAGATGCCAGGAGCATCTCCAGCTGTGACACCAAAGAATGTCTCCAGACACTGGCAATATCCTCTGGAGCCAAAAAAAAAAAAAAAGGCCCCAGTTGAGAACCACTCACGTAAATAAGAAATCATAAAAACAAACAAACAAAAAACTTACAAGTTCAAGAAGGATAAATAAAGCTGAATTTTACCCTGATTCTACTATAGTAGTTACTGAAACATACTTTCTGTTTCCCCATCTGCAATTTGGATAATATTATTCATATCTACATCACAGTCTACAACCCAACTTCAATTCTTTCGTGCCTCCCAGTGTGAATATTTTCATTCTCTAGTAAGATCAGGAGTTCATTTCAGGAAAAATGTGAGAAGACAAGAGTGATGGGTGGGTGGTCTCCTGAGGCTGCATACATCTGAAGTTACCTGAAGATTTTCACACCAGAATTAAGCTGTGTTTGTTTGCCTTCAAAAATTCCAAAATGAATTTTTCTTCCTTGAACCCATGAAGTCTGCAAAGTTAATTTGATGTTTAGGATTTCCTCCAGTTCAACTGAAGCTAAAGATACATGAAAACAACACTATAACTCTCTAAATTTGCTCAGAAATAGTAGGGGGGGTAGTTACTTTTCACCCAACTCTATGGCAAGGAGTTGAGGCTTGTTCTATGGGAAACAGGATCCTAATTAATAATCATGGCCCCTTTTCAAATATAGATAATACTTTTATTTAAAGAAAAGAAAATCTTAAACAAAAATACATTTAAACATATAGTTCAGTTTAAGTTTGTCTTTTCACACCCAAATGGACTTTGAAACACTATACAAATTTTCAAAACTTCTAGTCTCAGGGATTTCTCCTACACAGGTCATATTTGACCATGCTATGTCCTTACAGAAAAAGATTTCTCTTTGTACCATAAGCAATAAGTTAGCATTTATTTAAAGAAATACTTTGTTTGCACTTTGTGTGAAGAGTTCACAGTTTATATTATAGTAGCAGTCAGACAGGTTTCAATAAAATGGAGACATTGTTGATAATGAACTGATACCCCTAACTTAAATTATTATAGTGGAAAAACGGAAATTAAGTCATTCTCAAAGAATGATAAACAAGAATTAGTGGAACAGTAGCTCTTTTTTTTCCCCTATAGATGAAGCATAAGAGTTTGAAACCTAAGGATACAATGCAAGGCAAAGAGACAGCAGTGGTAAGTACAGAAGGGAGAGAGCACAGCAGAAGTTAGAGGACATACGCCTTTGTCATCATAGCAGAGACACAGAGAAAGCCCAAAGGACTTGCTGTGAAGAGTAATCTGCATAGGAAGTTAAAAATTTGTGGAATTAAAAGGTAGGATAGAAAAAAATATATATATCTTATACATCTTTCTCTTTTAAGGGTTAAAGGAAAAGTTTATCATAGCAGAGATACTCTTATATACAAACTGGTTGGCCATGCTTGGTGTGAGACCATCCCTTTGAGTTCATTAGCTATTGAGGCTTGTGAGATTTGAATCTGGAAATGTGTTTCTTTGTGGGAAATGTAATAAAAGAAAACAACAGTTGGCTGATAAGTAACACACAACAAATGCCTCTGAACTTACTTAACAGCTGGTGTTGATTCTAATGTTGGACATTTAGTTTTATTAGAAGGAGAAATGATATTTAGACAAACTGGATTAGAAACACTGACTAAATGAACCATAGGCATACAGAATGTAATCTGGGGCTGTGGCTCAACCAGACTCTCAAAACAACGTCAACCAATCATTGCTGTGGACATACCTGTATACATACCTGTATGGTACAGGATATTTTTAAATCACCTCAAACAATTCCACCTTTGAAATGATATATACAGGTAGCCCAGTCCCATGACAAATATCCGTCTCTAGCTTTCTCATATAGTTTAGTCACAATACGCTGGTTTTTGATCTCATAAAGCTATTCAAAGCATGTTATCCTTTTTGGTTAGTGCTAAAGCATTTTCATTCTTCCATGTTAGGTTTTTCTGTTCAGTGTTATCAATTCTCTTATTGCTTATACTGCCTTTTCAGTAGAACCAAGGAAAATCTGAACCCCAGACAAATCTTTCTATTTTCTCTGAACCAAAGCACTATCCAGAGAGAAATCTATCCACATTCACAGATGGGTGCTTAAATATACTCATGGTCTCAACAGAAATTGGTAATCCTACCATTTTAATTTTTCCCCTTTTACATAGCAGATATTTCAAAATTTTCCATTCTTATCAAAACATTTTTTCACACCATACCCATCAAACTCCATTTTTCGCAGATATTTTTGCATCATATTCACAGAGAGAGTTAAGCAATGAGGTGAGTTTAACAATTTCCACCCACAACTATACAGATGAACTTACACCCACCTTACTCCTTTCTTAAGGCATAGAAGAGGTGCTCTTTCTACCCATATTCCTTTCTAATCCATTCCTCCCCATCACAGCCCTTACTCTTATCCCATCTTGCAGTCTCTCAAAGCTCACACCATTTGCTACCTCCTCTCTTTCACTTACATGTAACCACTTCTTTATCTGCATTAAAATTGAGAAGAAAATATTTATTAATATTCAAGTGCTATCCATCTATACATTCTCCCCTACTTCACATTCAGGAATTAAACTCACTTCATTTTATATCCAACATCAGTAGCCCATGGAACACAGAAGAAATGTCCTCCTGGACACAAAAAGACAAGTGACCATGGTAAAAGAAGTGAAGGGGTAAATACATGGAACATTTATGGAAGTAAAGAAAAGAAAAGCTTGAAAGAAAAATGTCCATGGGTGACAGTCAGGGCCAAAATTCAGTGTCCACATGTTGCACCAGACTAAAGCCCCATAATTGTGGATTAATTGAGGACAAAGTTGTTTTACTTATTAGACTGCAATGACATTTTAGACAGTCATCATGAAGGCTATGCTAAATTTGAAATTTCAGTTTTGAGAAGATCTAAATTGGATGTTTCATGTAGAAAACAAGATTTATGTAACAATATTTTTATTTCATAGAACTTAGTTTAAAATATCTTCTTCATTTGCAAACTGATTCCCTTTTTTTAATTAAAAATAATAGCAAAGAAGTCAATGCTGGATTTGCCCAAGTTAGTTTAATAATGCCATTCTACACTTCCAATGTAGACTGAATTCCTAGAACTAATGCTATTAATTGTGGTCCTATAATCAGAAAAGCTTTAAAATTAGGAAAAGGAACACCACTACCAGAAATACATATGCTATTTATTTCATAGCCTCCTATTTCTGTTTGTAGATTCAATAACCTCTCAGTTATCTGAAAATACTAATTACAATTTTGTAGAAATTCTGTTCTGTTCCTTGTTTAATCTTTTTTACTTCCTTACCATAAGATTGAATAAAAGAGATAAAGTCTTACTGATATTTCTGATTTTTCCCTTTTTTGCATTTAACAATTATTAAAGATTTGTCTCAATACTAATGAGGAAGAAGCTTCGACATCAAGTCTTAGGCAATATTCTAATCTTTCCTGTAGGTAATTATTTTCAGGGTCAAAAAATAAACTACATGTTTATAAAGAATATTATAAAGGAAAAAAGAAGAGCCTATTACTGTGTTATCAGTCATTTTCTAAAATTAATAGCTGGGTTTAGATATTTTATTTGAATTTTTCTGGTTCTGACTTCTCTCTGCCATAGTTTTTATAAATTAGAAGGCACGTGCACTTCTGTACATATGTATACATACATACATACATACACACATACTCTTTCTAAAAGACTGAGTCAAGATGAACTGTTATAACATTTCCTTCAACTTAAGTTTGTTTATGTATTATTAAACAGTTAATAGTTTTCACTTTCATGTCTTATTTCAATTCAGCTAACAGTTACTGAATGCTTTATTTTAATTATTTATTGGTATTTTAACAAGAAGAATAAAGGTGAATTATAGTATATGCCTTTCTGGTAAATAAAAATACTAAAGGGAAATACACAAATAAAGAAGTAATGTGAATGAGATAATATACTACAAAATTGACTTATGCATAAAGGCTAGAAGGGGAAAGATAAATTATGTGGTGGAATCAGAGAAAGCAGATGGTCATCAAGGCTTATATTATCTAGGAAAAAACAAGAGAAGAAAAAATAAATCACTGAAGCATTATTACATGAGCAAAATATCAAGATATTTTGTTCCTTTTGTCTTGGAAAGTCAAAACAAAACAAATGATAACAACAAAATTCCTAAGATGGTTTTAAATTTCAAATAGGACAGCAGTAAAGAACTATGGCAGTAAAGAATTATGACTTCCACAAGATCTAGAACAAGCCCATGTGGGTCTGCCACTCATGTAAATATCATTCATCATGTACATCATAATGGAACAGCTTTTAGAAGCGCACATCTAGAAAATTTATAATAAAATTTAAAGTCTTGTTGAATTCATTCTAAGCCAAAAGAAGCCACCAGTGGGTTTTTTTAAAATGTAGCATTGCACCATATAATTAAGGAAAATAATTTGCCAAAAACCATGCCTAAATATATGTGTGCATGCAGGCACTGGCACACGCTTTTGTGTTGGAAGGGATGAAAGGAGGCATAATATGCTGACCATTAGCATGAGGAATTTGAAAACTTGATTTAGATTATTAATGAGAAAATATATTCATGGTAATAACATTGTCTTGAAGGGAAAAAATAAATATAAACACATAACTTGCACAAATTGGTCTTTCAGGAGTTTTTGCACCACCTCACTCAATGTGCAACATGTCATCTTGACATTTTAGTGAACTCCTTGACTCCACAAAGATGTATCTTTTTTTTTTTTAACTTTGATTGGAATATACTTTCCTAACTACTTTACCAATGACCTAACCATAACCCTTTTGGTGAAAAGCGCATTTTTTATAAAGGTAAACATAAGCCGTGAAATAAAACTTAGGCAGACTGAATTCATCATATTACATATTAAACACAAACTTTAATGCAGCAGCAAAGGAAGTAGGAAGAGCTACTGACACAGAAAAAATGTAACTGAAGTTTTATCTGAGGTGTGTTCAAACCAGCAGAACCACTCTTAAAAAAAAATATAGACCTAAAACCCATCCATACCATTCTTCTAACTCAGGCTTACCTCAGTGAGATGCTGGGTGATGTCTCACAGAGTAATAGAGCTGGACAGAAAATAAGATTTGTGTGTCTTTTGCACTTAGCATATTTTATCTTATTTAACCGCTCTATCCCTTTGCCTGACTCCCTTTCCATAACAGTACAGTTCAGTACAACTTGACTGACACCAGATGGTTAAATAAAAAGGAATCTGAGAAATTTAACAACAACATATGTAATAGAGTTCTGTGGGTTGGGGCAATTAACTATTCTTACTTTTATAACTAAACTCCTAGAGAAATTGCTAGAATGAACTAACATTTTTATATACCCTTTCCATCCTTAATTAAAATATTTGTTCTCTGGGAATTAAGGCAAGTGAGAGAGCTGAATTAATGAATTACTATGTTACTTAAAAGAAAAAGAAATTATAGATAGATATATAGATATGTCTATCTCCTTTTCTTTCCTTTCCAAGAATATGCTTCCTACCTGCTGTACCTGTGGAGAACACTAATTACAGCTCTTCCTTCTCTTGTCTCTTTAAGCTACGTGAGGATGATTGATTATTCTACTTTGTTCCCCTGTTCCACATTAAATCTCAGCTTGAATGGAGTAATTAAATATACAAACTGCATTGTCTGTATAATAGACATTTGTCATTCTTTTTGTCCACATGTCAGGACTGAATACTTTTTATATGTTTGAGAATTCTCCCAAAGGAAAATACAGAAATTTGCCTTTCCTGCCAGAGTACTTAGATTTGACCTAGGCTCCACAAATCAAAATCAGTGTATGAAGCTTTAATCTAGAAACTGGTCATGTAGAGCAGCAAGCAACACACAGAATTTGTTACTGCGTCATGGGTGGCTGCAACAATGTTCCACTTTCAGGGTCAGTTTGGCAGTAATTCTAGCAATTGTGCCTGGTGGCAGCATGTGCACAGCAAGCTGCAGGGTCTGTTCCTGGAACCAGCTGGGGTCAGTATGTTTCCATTGGAACAGTCTTGTAGTATCATTTGCTTGATGCTCTTGACTGTGAGTCATTACAGCCTGGTACTCAGACATTTCTTAAGATTCTGTGGCTCCATAATAGCAATTGATCAATTCATTTCCTCTGGAAACTATTTAAAGTATGTTTTTCTTGCTTTCAAACAAAAGAAACTCTGACTCATACACTCTAATACAAATTTTAAATCATATAAAATAATTAACTGTTTCAAGTTATTTGAAATAAGTGATAGAGAACTTGTACTGATAAGAACAGAGAGCAAAAGTAGCACCCCTGCCCACAAATGCAGAGAATGAGTGAATATTTTCCTTGTTATTTTGCTAGGGGAAATATATTTTTCTCATAATTCTATATTTTTGTGGGACTCTCATTTTTTACTTTGAAATTCAATGTAGTTTAGGTATACAAAGGAAAAATGATCTCCACTGGAAATATGGTTAATATATAATTGCAGGTTATGGCTTATTTTTAAAGATGTTACCTTGCTCCATACCAGCATACCTTTAATCTTTGAGGGCGATGTCTGATGATGTTTATGAATCTATTTAATTTATATCTTATCAGAGTTTTCAATAAACTTTCCAAATGAGCTGTGAGCTTTTGCTTATAGGGTTGTTTTCCTTCTAAAAATAAAATAATATGATCAGCTTTCTTTGTAAGGACTTTGTAAAGAAAACAATTCAGGAGCAATGCCCCAAGCCATTGTTACTTGTAGATATTATTAATAATAGTATACAGGAAGCATCCTGGTTCACTAGAAAAAATCATTTTTAAAGTAGAAAATCTGACAGAAACATATTTCTGCTGTGAAAAGGGATTAAGCTCACCCTCACCCCATGATTTAAAGAGCAATGCTGATTCTAAACTGAGAATGCAAATAATAAAAAGCAAACACATAGTGTGCTTGAGTTAGAAGAAAGAGGGATAAAACATTAAGCAGCCAACCTAGGGATTAATAAACCAATTTTAATACTATTCTGAGACCAGTAATTACAATCCCTGAAATGGGAAGTAGACATCTTAGAGCAGATGGTGTGGGTAAAGAGTGAGATGGGACATAAGCAGAGGATCTTGACCTGGAAAGCGGAGTCTGTGAGCTACAAATGCTTAAGTCTACAGTGGTCAACACCAGTTCTAAAGAGGTAACTGGAGATGGAGATTAGAAGCTAGTGTGACTATCTCTTACATATTTTCCATATATATATGTGTGTGTGTGTGTGTGTGAGACTTATTTGTAGTTATCTATCTATAAAACGATCATTCTCTCTACATATGTATGTATAATTATATTGTCATTATACCTTTTGCCAATTCCATAAAATCCCAAGAGAAAGAGCCTTTACACACAGTGACATGTTAGCTACACAGTTCATGTAAATACCCTATGACAACTTGAATCAGGATTCTGGTGATCTAAGAGAATATTTTTCTACATTATATGAGATCTGTTTTTCCCTGGCTAGTCTTTGAAAGAAACAGCCATAAAAACTTAAAAATAATTCCAGTAAAAAGAACAAGCATAAAAAAATGGAAGAAGCATATTTCTCAGGAAATAGAAGTAGAAAAATCAGAATAGTAACATCAGTAGAACATACAAAGATAAATTTCATTATTCCTTTTAGTTCGAATAAAAGCACGTGTGTAAGATGTTTCACAAATGTATGTTGAGACAAAAAACAATATAACATCATCTTGAAGTGAGAGAATTCAGCAAATGATAGGATCAGTATCGCATTGCACTTTTATTGTGAGGGAAAGTATTTGCTAATTTAAACATGAAACTTTGCCTTGATTAAACACTTAGAACAAGGATCTGTCTGTTGTCTGAGCCTGAATTCCTTCTGTGAAATAGAAGATATACAAAGTCTTGATACATTGTTATTTCTCATGGATCCAAAGAGTTTTATTTGAATATGTAAATACAAAGTTGACTTGATAACTGTGAAATTAAAAAGCATAGAAAAGACAAAATCAATTGTCCTAACATAAGGAATTTTGTTTTATATAGAGTCATTAAATAACTGCATGCTGAAGCTCTAGCCCCCAATACTTCAGAATGCTACTTAGTTGGAGACAGAAACTTTAAAGAGGTGATTAAATTAAAATGAAGCCTTTAGGGTGAGTCTTACTCCAATCTGACTAAAGCCCTCATAAGAAAAGAAACTTTGGGCAGACAGACAACAGGGATGTATCCACAGAGAGGAAAGGTCATAGGAAGACACAGAGAAAAAGTGACCATCTGTAAGCCAAGGAAAAAGGCCTCAGAGGAAATCAAATATGCCAACACCTTGATCTTGGACTTCTAGATTCCAGAACGGTGAGAAAAAATAAATTTCAGTTGTGTAAGCCACCCAGTCTGCAGTGTTTTGTTATGGCAGCTCTAGAAAACCAATACAGTTACAATTGGATATATTTCAGCAATGCATATTAATATATTCTGTGCATATTACATTGTATTCAATGTATTAAATGAACATGATTCATTTTGGCCTATCATTGTCCATCTCTAACATATGTTAATGATCAGTACACATTAATTTTCTATAAATGTTGAAATTTTGCATGAAAACCAAAAGCTATGTCAAAAGAGCTAAAATATAAATATCATTTATACATCTCCATGTCAAAATGACTAATATCTAGTTTTCTAATTAAGGCATGTGAAATATACATTCTCGTTCAATGTTTGGTACTAGCAAGGTACCTTTGCATGCATGGTATTTCTGTTTGAGAATTAAATTAAAATGAATAATGCAGATATTATCACGATTTTTAACATCATACAGTATGTTTTAAACTATAAAATATCCTTTATAATGACTGAACACTCTTCACTTTGGACAGAGTGCAGCAGAATAACTGAATATTAAAACATGTCCATTTGATTAAAATAACTATTTGATGCTTACTGAAGGTTTTTCTCTTATAATTTCCTTTTCTTGGCCTGATTTATCAGGTTCCATTTTCAGAAAGTACCTACAGAGGCAGTTACCCACACAGAAGTAGTGGCAGGCTTATAACTGGGAATGTATCTTTGCCTGCTTGATAAGAAAAAAAGAGATTAGCAATCCTAGAAACAGCAGATCTGCTGATAAATTTTGGTAGCCACGTTCATCAACTTTGATAAAAAATGTTTTAGTAAAGAGTGATATAGTGACAACTTTTCCCAATTCTTACCCTACCCAGACACTGAACGTGAAATTCTACTCCCAGGAAACTTGGGAAATTTTGACCGTTATTGCTTCATTTTTTTTTTTTCCTGCTATAAAATCTTTCTTCCATCTTTCTGGGAATTCAACAGCGTGAATAGTAGTTCTTTTGATGTTTTCACATAGATCCCTGAGGCTCTTTTTTTTTTCTCAAACTTTTCTCATTGTCTTCTTTAGACTGAATACAATTTGTTGATCTATTTTCAAGTTCAGTAATTTTTTCTTCTTTCATCCTCATTCTGTTATTGAGTCCAGCCAGTAATTTTTAATTTTTTTTAAATTTCTACTTTGTTTTAGTTTTGATTTCTATACTGAGTAGGTCTATCTTTCCATTAATTTAATGTAGCATATTTGCAATAGCTACTTTAAAATATTTGTCTGATTATACTATCTAGGTTTTCTCAGGTTCAGCATATGATTGTCTTTTCCCTTAAGAACTGGTCACATATCTCTAGCTCTTTGTATGCTGAGCAGTTTTGGATTGGACCCTGGATATTTGCAATGCTGTGTTGGGCAGACTCTCTTTCCTTTTAGAATCCTCAGGAGAATGATGTTTTTTTTGTGTGTTTTGTTTTGTTTTGCTGGGCAGCCAACAGAGTTAGGTTCAGATAAAGTTCTGGCAGTACAATTTTCAGTTCATTTTTCAAAGCTTATGCCTCTTTGAGTTTGCCCCATGCATGCACCACCCAGATGTTTATCTGAGAACTGGGCCATGCCTAAATATCTGAGAAGTTCTCAAAGACTTTGCTATGTTTCTTTCTGTTCTGTTGCAAAGGTAGCTCAGGAGTGAGCGCATACCTTGTGTTGATTTCTGCATAGAATTAGAGTACCTACTTTCTCTAACTCTTTCTTCTCCAGAATTCCCTCTGCAATATTCAGACTGAATAGGCCCCATTACTGTTTTTCTTCAAAACGTAGGGTTTCTGAGTATTGTAGGTTAAATTGTGTCTCTCCCCCAAAATATGTTATGAACCTAAACCCAGGCACTTGTGAGCTGAGTTTCTGTAAATGTAATAAAGATTTAAGTTAGATGATGTCCTACTGCAGTAAGATGGGCCCTTAATCTAATATGACTGATGTCCTTATAAGAAGAGAGGAGACACAAAGACAGACACACACAGAGATGAGAATGCCATGTTTCTGAAGACAGAGATACACAGAGAGAAGATGGCCATCTGATAATACAGGTAGAAACTGGTACCTATAAGCCAAGAAACACCAAGGACTGCTTGTAAACACCAGAAACTAAAAGAGGTGAGGAAGGTTTCTTCTCTACAGATTCAGGAGAAACTTACAGACATCTTGATTTTGGACTTCACGCCTCTAGAAATACGACACATACTTCTATTATTATAAGCTTTGCAGTTTGTGGCACTTTGCTATGGCATCCCTAGAAAACTAATACATTGCATTTTTATCTTTTGCAATGCTGTCCTGGAAGGCAGCTCTGGGACAGTGCCCACATTCTTGGCAGATCTAAGGGGAAAAAAATAACCTGGTAAAATCACCTTTGTATAAATATTTCCAAGTTTTGAAATCCATTTACAATCTGTCTGCTTCTGTTTAAGAGTCTTGACACAATTCATTAGTATGCAACAGGCTTACACCAACATATGGATCAAGGACTCATCTTTAACTTTTAATTTCTGGAATTAAATCCATTATTCTAGCCTATTTATTTTAGATTTTATTCCCAAACCACAGCCATTTCTGTCATATATTTTAATCAAAAAATGTGATAGGATTATCTTCTTTGTCTTTCTTCAATTCATTTAAAAAATATGAAAAGGGGCAAGAACAGAGATCTGTAAAGTATCATTAAAAATAAATCCTTTTCCTAGTTAGATGTCAATCTTAATTAGCCTTTTGGCATCAAAGCCACAGGCAACATATGAATTGATTAACTGGTGCCTCTGCTAACCCACATCAAGGATTTCATAAAATATTTTTACCAGGGATTCTTTCTAAATTCAACACACAACATATATGAGAGTCTATTTTGCTCTACCAATAATTCTATGGAATGTACCATAAAAAGGAAATAATGCTAGTGTAGTCTAGCTTCCACGTACTATAGCAGTTCTATATTTTTGATACAATGTGATCACCATTGTTTCTGTGGTTAGGTAAATTTGGGATATTCTGGGCTAATGATAAAGAGGTGATTTTTATAAATTGCAGACATTCTCTCAGCCTTTTTTATGTCACTATGAAAAACATGCAAAAATGTATACTAGGCTGAATTTTACAAACTTTTTGACTGAAGAACTCTTTCTATGAGAATATTTACTTGTTAATATTTGGAGCAAAATTAGTGTTCTTTGAAATGTTTCAGAATTACTTAATCTTGTTAACTCCTAATGATACCTGTTTTCTTTTTTTTTTTCAATCTGCTTTTACATTTTTTTTCCCTTAGTGTTCACAAACGTTTAAGGATGCTTATTTGAGTTTGTCAGTATAGTTTCAAATGTAATGCCAGGTATTATGTAGTCTTCAAATTACTTTTTTTTTAAATTGTGGACAATTTGGCAAGAACCAGTCATGTGGAACCACTGCAGTACATAATTGCAAGGATTCGAAACAAAGGATTCCCTAGTTCATTCAGTCCCCCGTGAACTGCTGATTCCTGTATGTCATTTGTATAGCTTGGAAGACATTGTCTCTTCGGAAACAATTCTGATGTCTCATGACCTCTTCAAATATATTTGGATTTACTTCAACTCTTATTCAGGTTGGAATTATACTTTCTACATAAGACATACTTTTTTTATTATTATATCATTTTCCTCAGCTAGCTGATTTGACTTTCTTTTTCTCCTAGAATCTCATTGCTCAAACTATTTTCTTTTTATTGTCTTTACCCTTATTCTTTTTATGATGTCACTTCTTAGGGTATATGCCATTTATTCTTATGAACTATTTTCATACATAAGCTCTAAAAATCAGAGATAATCAATTAACTATCTGTGTAGGCCTAATGACTGCATAAATTCCAACTCACTGAGGTAATTTATCTTTTCATTGTCAGAACTGTACTTTCAGAAGTTACCATAACTCTTTTTGTTTTTCTTTTTGTTTTGGCCAGGGGGAGGTAATTAGGTTTATTTATATTTTTTTTAGAGGCAGTACTGGGTATTGAACCCAGGACCTCATGCATGCTAAAGCGTGTACTCTGCCACTTGAGCTACACCATCCTCCCCAGAAGTTACCATAGCTCTTAAACTTTGTATCTTTTTAAAGAAAAAAATACATCTTTATTTACTGAATGTTTTAAATATAAATATTTTGTGAGTCGCATTCTTAAAAAATTGTTGTAAATATCTGGTGCATGCATTGTCTAAATCAAAATATTTTTAGCAATTATTAAAACTTCCAGACTTACCCTAGGCCTACTGAGTTAAATTCTCCAAAGGAAAGAATCTATTGTTTGAATTTTTTAAAAAGTATTTGGGTGCTAAGTATTTAGAAACATTAATCAAGGATTACACTACATTTTTTCAGTTATTATGACCAGTAATATTAAATTGCATGGCTTCTTCCTATTTGATTTATTTCTTTTGAAAAATAATGCAAATATTTTATTCCAGTTTTGTGTGCTACCCAGCATTGCCTGTAAAACTGTTCTAAAATAGTGTTCATCTTCATTTATTAAAATGTTATTCTTGTTTTTGCCAATTTACCGTGCATTTTCTCCTCATATAATCTCTTTTACTGCTTGGATCCCCAAAGTATTTTCTTAATTCTTATGAGCTTCACATTGTACCAAACATTTAATTGTTTATTTATATATTATCTTCCATATCACTTTATTACATTAGGTTCAAATTCTTTAAGGATGGGAAGCATATCTTTAAAAACTCATTTTAGAATGCCAGCAACAACTGGTAAAATATTTTGTACATAGAAGATGCTCAATATGTTTGATACATTGAGTTGAATTTGCCTTATTTCCTGATTTTTTTTTTTCATTTTTAGAAGGAGGTTGCCTCACTAGGGTTGTTCACTAGGGTTTTAATGTCTCATTTGCATTCATGCATTTTAGTATCTCTTCCAATCTTGCATATGTGGGATTTTTTTTTTCTCCTTGACTCTTATGATGCATGCCAGAAACTTCTCTATCATTGTTGAATCATAAACTATGTGATGCTGTTTCATGAGGCAAAACTTATTATTTTACTCACTTTTTATCAAAATGATGTGTCTAAAAATATTGTCATTCATGATGTCTCAACAAATTACCTTGCTAATATAAATTCGGAAAATACTAAACTGAATAAAGTTAAAATGATGTTCTTTTACTCAACAATGCTCCAAGTTCTTCAATGTATCCATAAGTAAATATAGTGTTAGTCTTTCAAATTTATTTAACCTAAGAAAAATAAAGTAAAATAAAAAGACAATCATTTTTCAATATATACATTTCCCAGAATAGTATTACTTTAATTATCATCATTTAGTATTAGTAACTTAGTAAATCAGTATTCAATAAATTAATAAATTGATTTTGAAGAAATATTAGGAGAACAAAAAACAAAGTGAAACAAAACAAAAAATTATTAAATATTTGCTTGGACAATACTATTTCTTGATTTAAAAACAAAACAAACATAAAAAAAAACACAACAGAAAATAACCAAAAATTTCACAATGGATTCACAGGCACTCTATTAGGGTTATAAATTCTGCAAAATACACACAATATATATTTATGTTTTGGTTTGTGTATAATTATTTCTATATAAAAGGTTTTCAGTATTAATGAAAAATGAATTCAACCCTGCCAATTCTCCTCAGGATCAACAACTCACACTTGTCAATCATAGATGATTTCATGATTGTTTAATCATAATTAATTGCATTTACCAGGACCAAAACTAACATTGTTGATCATTTTTCCCTCATCTTCAGGACTAGAAATAATATTTTAAAAAATGTTATATCCCTAAACTTCTTACATAATGCTAAATGGACACTGAACACACAGTGGGTGATCACTTTATTCTTACTCAAATAGAGTCAACAAATCACAGATCTGCCCTGGATTTAATTTTCATACACACAGAGTTTACAAACTCCCTAGTTAAACATATGCACAATTTTATGATTTCACATTTATAGAAAAAAATATTAGAAATTGAGAAGTTATTTAATTTCTGTCAATAGGCATTATGCCATTATTGTGTTAAATTATTCTTGAATCAATATTTTGTGGTCTTCATTTAGTCACTGAGCTGAGTGTCCTCATCCTTCTTCCCACTGAGGATCTAATCAATCTTAAACCATTCATTATTTCCCTATCTTACCTACCTGTATCAGCTTCTTCATGGGGAAATTCCCAGTTCTACTGTAAGTCATTCATTATAACTTGTTATTGCCTCTTTACAATGTGAGTTCATAATTGGGAATCAAATTAAGGGATGATGATGAAATTAATAAAAATGGTACAAATATAAGGCTCCCTGCTTGGGAACATTGTGAAAAAAATAAAGCTGAATCCCTTGACAAACAGGAATATTTATCATCCATTTCCAGTACTTGAAAATGTTCTAATGCTGTATAAAGATGGTACCTTCCTCAACAAATCTGACCTCAAAAGAAATGCTGTTCTGAGCCCTCTTCATCACTCTGCTAAGGCTTTAATTAAAAGGAAGATTTTTGGTTATAATTTATGCCCTACATTTCATTTATAGGTAAAAATAATGTATTGTAAGCTGTCAACTAAGGTTTAGAAAGTACAATTGATTACAATGTTTTCAATTTAGGATTTCCATGAAATGTGTTTCATATAAACAGAAACCAAATAGCATTAACTCATTGTAATATTCTTCAGAATCTAGTAGAATCTGAAACCTTTTATCCAATCCCCCTGTAGAATATTATATCATAAAATATTTATACCTTTTTTTTTACAGGATGTTTTTATGTAAAAACTCAATAAGACCAGTCTTTTCAGTAGACGAAATTAAATTGATTTTTGAAATTAATTCTTTTTCCTCACTTTAAATCATATGACACCATTTTTTACATATAACCCTATCATTCATGTTACTATGAGTTTTTATTGCACTCCTTAGATATTTACAGTTTTCATATTGGTCGGAACAATTCACTATAATGCTTGTTCAATAAACTGATTAGAATGTCTCTTTATGTGAGAAGTTAAGTGATGGTCAACTGAAATTTAAAACAATAATAGTAATAATAATAAGTTACAAAATCATTTTATCAGTAAAATAGTAAAAAATAATTGAAGTTTTAATGCATGTAGATGAAGCTTCATCAGTTGACTAAGTCGACTGAATTTCATTTTTGCTCTGCCAAGTGCTATCTTCTCATAATTGTTTTTCTTAATTCTGAGCACACCTACATTGCTCTTTATTCATGCTAGTTCTTTAATTACCTTTTATTTTGTGCCCTTAAGTAATCATAGGGCTAAGTATACAACAAAAATAATTACCATGTTTGTTTAGTAGTAGCTGTCATTAATGGTGCAGAAATTATCTAGAGAGCCTGCATAACAAGAGATGCAACAACAAACACACTTGTGTCTCCACTGAACAATGGTAGGGACTGAATACTTGAACAAAAGAACAATGAGCATCTTTGTAAAGCATGACGGAGTACATATTCTGCCTCCTTGCGGAGAGATGGATGGGTCTGGCGTTGGGTTTTTTTTGTTTTGTCTTTGTTTTTGTTTTTGTTTATATTTTAATTAGGAAGGTATCCTGTCTTTGAGTTAAACCCATAATACCAAATTTATAAATTCATCTGAAAAATCATAATAAGGTAGCCATGGTCTTGAAAATGCCAAGTATATAAAACATGTGGTTACAGATTTGTCTGAATGGAAGCTTGATGTGGTTGTTTTCATATTATGCCTTTGAATTACCAAGAGTTAAATTTCAAGATCAGGAAAGAATCCTAGGCCCAAGTCCTTCTTGAAATAAAATAAAATTCTCTGGCCTTTATCCATTATATAAACAGAATCTGGATCTGGATTTTTTTAATATTTTGAAATGTTGGGGTAAACTGTCACATACATTGTGGGTTGTGAAGCCTGATAGAAACATGGGATGTGGCAAATTGAGGTAGAATGGAAAAACAATTTTAGACTGAAGAAAGTGGTAGAGCAGAGTCAAGATGATAAAAATGATTAATAAAAGCTTGATTAATAGATTTCCTATAGGCGTCTTCATTCTTTCAGAACTTGACATTCTACTAGATTTCAAGAGACCTTTTAAAAATTCAATTTAATAAAACATAATATATCTTTTTGAAGACAGGAAATATGTTTAATATCTACTATGAAATATTCACCATTTTCAGGCAATTCAAAAACATCCAATAAATAAATATTTGATAAAAACAGTAGATTGGGATTATACTAGAATTTTAACTTCTTATTTATCTCATTGATGGATGCTGGCAAAATAATATATAGGGAGGGTCATAAAGAACAATCCTAAAATATTCACTAAAAGTCGCATTTTCCAGAAGAAAGGAATTGTTGAGTCTACAGTACCGATTCTAAAGCAAGCACAGGAGTTTTAAATGCAGCAATCTGGTTCTTGTATCAAGGCATGTGGCTGATTTGCATGAAGCTATAAATTGGTTAACAATTGAGACAGAGAAAGCATGTGACATCAAAGGTAAAATCTTTAACCAAAATACTGATTTGGTTAAAAGTTAGACACTTAAAATTTGAAGGTGAGGTTTTCAGAGTAATGTACCTGGTACTCCATCACTATTGATCCTGAGGGAGAAAAATCACAATAAGCAAAACAGCCAAAATGCAAGGACTCAGAGGAAGGAGACACCGCGAGAGACATGAATTGTCCTTGAACTGGACTAGGGAACCAACTACTGAATAATTGAGAATTGACTTCAGGTTGAATGTTGAATTTCCACTGTGTACGGGAGCTCTGGAGCCCTTAGGCAATGATTTGATTTACATAGATTAAATCAATAAATAAAAGACAAACATAAGGAATAAATAAAAACTCATCTTCAGATAGAAATCATGCTCTTACGGTTTGTTTAGTTGAATTTTGGGGGCAAGACAAGCTGGCAAACTCTTCTGGCTTTCAAAATCAAGTATCTAAGCTACTCTCCTTAACACACACACAAAAATTAGCAAACAGTGCCAGCAATTCATTTATGTACTTAGAAACTCTTCTTCAAGCTCATTAGGAAGCATACCTTTTATCAATTTAATATGTTTGTTTTATTCCAGTTCAAATATTGTAGTGTTTTACTTGGAGTTTTTTTTTAAGTTGTGTGACAGTAATAATTTATTCCTTCTACAGCTATTTATTTTAAATTTTATTGACAAAGTCAATTTAAAAACCAAATTGTTCTCTTTTAGTTATTTTACTAGTTTTTTGATTCATGTTAGAATTTTTATTTTGCAGTTTCTTTCATGAAACTCATGACAGGAAAAAATGAAGTTATTTCAATAGGCTCCTATATTATGAAGTCCATTGCAGAATGAAAATTAAAGCTTTGAACTATAGGCTAAATCTTCTGTACAATATATACGGCTCCTTTCAAGGCTCTTCCACTTACATTTTATAACTAATTAGCTACACGTTTAAGATCCACAGATGTTTTACCACAGTGAGGGAAGATCAGAATATGTGGATAAAAAAAAGGTTGGAACATGGATAAAAGCACTGACAATATTACTAGGCTCTTGTCTCTTTAAGGGGCAGCCTATGTTTCTATTCTTTTTTTTTTTCAGTTTCATAAAAGACATTTGATTTATTATATTACATCTGTATAACCTTCATTGAATGCAAGGCTTTCTTTTTTAAACTATCACTGTTAGTACCTGACATGCATTGTTTTTCTCCTTTCCTTTCTTGTATAATTTACCATTTCTATAAAGTTAATACACGATAATAACGTACATAATTTTGTCATTTTCATTTAATATTTTGTAATACATAAATAAAATTGTAAGGACTGCCATGCAATTGTAAGGAATATGATCATATATTTTTAGAACTATAAGTGGTCTTAACAACTCTAGTTCATCCATTTTGTCTTCTAATGAAGACAATTAGGCTCATGGATTTGTAAAATTTTCGTGCTTGTCCAGGTTAATAAAAGAACCAAATTTAGAATCTAGTCCTCCCAATGTTTAAGTTAAAGACATTTATAAGGTAATATCCAATTCTTTGTGAGCTGTTCTAAAAGTGAAAGTCATGGGTTTGAAGGAATAATCAGAGTAGCAGTATTCTCCCCGATGTCTTATTTATCATGGCACACCTGGGGAAATGAGTGAGACTGTTCATGGTGAGAAGAAAGGCCCAAGGGTTCCAGTTACCTCACAGCCCACCCTGTTATCGCAAAGACTGTAGGAACAAATAACTCAGTAGCTCTATACTCCACTCAGCACATCAGCATGCTATGGCACAGGAGTTGAGAAGCTCTATTACACTTATAAAAGATTATAAGATAAGGTTTTAACTCAATCTAAAAGATGCTTTAGGATTTTCATTCTCTATGAATTAGGACTATTAAACTAGAAATGAAAGTTCAACAGCCTTAAGAGTTTAAATCACTATTGAAGATTATATGAAAAGGTCCATTTGGCAAAGCATTTATTTCCTTTGTCTACCACCATTTTAAAGGGTTGTGATGTGCCAGACAAAGTTACAAATAAGAATTAATTAGGTAAAGAGAAGAAGGAGTGTGTTACAAATGCTGCTTGCATTTTAAAGGGAGTCATGTGCATAGTTAAAGCTAGAGCTTGGGTCAGAAGATCTTAGTAGACATTTCAGGAAAGAAAACATAGGAACAAAACTTTTTAAAGCAAAAAAATGACAGACAGCATCAGACATGAGTTTTAGTAAGATGATTCTGCTACTTTGCACAGAATGAATAAAAGGAAAATTAAGTGCAGTGGCTGACTGCTTGAATTCAGGGAATACCACTGGAGTGGTAGATAGGTAGAAATATTTGACAGATATTTTGGAGGTAGGTGAGATGTAGAAAAAAGGGGAGAGAAAAAAGCCAAAGGTGGATGCTATAAAATCAAATTTTTACAAGCAGGAGGAGAAGTTAGGGGACACTCGTTAGACAAGAAGAGAATAATTAATTTGGAGAGAGAAACTGATGAACTAATCGTACATAATTATTTTGAATCGACTTGGGAACTACTAACCAAACATAGTAAGTAGCCAGACGTAGACAGAGGAAAGAGCTGAAGGCGTAAGCTGAAGATTTTGTAGTCACTGAAATGAGATCACTCAGGGAGAATGTCAGAAGGTAAAGATAAGTTATAAAGAAGAGTGATGAAAAAACATAATGGAATGGGTCAATAAAACAACCTACAAAGAAATCTGAGAAGGAGAAGTCACAGAGTTCATAGAAAAATCAAAAGAAAGAAAAGCTTTTAAGAAATAGAATGGGTTCTACTAATCACTCGTTAGCCTGTACTGAGTCATTAGATCCCAGTTTAGACTATGAGAAAAAAGTTACAAAAACTGTGATTGCTTAACATTTACTGTGCAATTTCTAAGTGCCAGGCACTGAGCAAAATTATTGAAACACATTATTTTAATTACCTCCCCCAAAGCATAAAGAATACACACAAAAAATATTACTCCCATTTTACAGTCAAGGAGACTTAACCATAAGAATAAATAATTTACTCAAAGCCCAAAGAGTAGAAATGTCTATCCAGAGTTGTCTGATCCCAAAGTCTATGCTTCTAACTGCTTTGCAGGTATTTATCCAAGTATGAATTTTAAACAATTTGCATCAGAATCACCTTGGTACATGCTAGTAAATTAAAAAAAAAATAGTAAATTTCTGGGTGCCAACTGAGAACTATGGAGAATCCAGATCTCTGGGGGATGACATTTTACTAAGTGGCACAAGTGATTCTTAAAGTTTGAGAAACACTGTAACATGCTAATAACAGTATTTCTTAAAGAGTGTTCTGCAAGTCACTGATGTCCCTGGTGATGTAATTAAATAGCCCTTTGACAATTTCGTAAATGTAGAGGAAAAATTATTAATAGAAGTTTGAATAATTTGCTTCATACATTTGAAAACAATGGCTAATTGTGATTTTAACAGAGTTCCATATTTTTAAAATTGTTATATTTTTAAATTATGTGCATAAATTTTAAGAACTGTCAGTCTCTTTCAGTAAATACATATTTATGCCATTTGTATTTGTTTACATTTCTATCATTTGAAGTGATCACTGCTTCTTTTGTTTTGAATTATGTTACTTGCAAAAGGTAGGATGAATTAATCTCTGAATATCCTGATTTTACACAAGCGATGAAAATAATATACAATAAGGAGTTGTGAAAATGGCTATCTAAAAACTGGATTTATTGTTATTTACCTCTATCTCTTTTTAAAAATAATTTTCTATTATGAAACAAAATCAATACAGGTTTCTCTTCATCTTTGTTCATAAACTGAAATTTCCTATAAGTATTTTAATGAGGAACAGAAAACTTTGTCACTAAATGATGGGGATAGCAACGTGAAGAAAGACATTATAAGTCTGCATGCATCACAGTCAAAAGATTTATAAGCATAGCATTACCAATAGGAGAAAATCTTGCTAGTATATGAAAAGGTTACACATGAACACTAGTTTTATTTTATTTAATTTTTTGTCAAGAGCAATTGGAGTTGAACTGTAGTAAAAATGTTTAATCAAAAAATCTGTCTTTTTCTTTTATTTGATGGTGTTACTGACACATCAAGATAAAAATGGATGAGACATTATTATGCTATCTTACAAACCATACACAAATCCTGAAACCAAAGAGGAAGAAATATTTTCAGAGCTGACCTTGAGAATAAAAAAAAAAAAAAGATGTCAGGAATCCATTCACTGCTTTCTTCCAAGAGGGAATATTCAGCTTTTCAGATTTTGCATGTAACAGTTTCATTGATTTGGCATTGACAAGTGATTGACTGATCATTGAGAGTTGTCTTGAATGAGACGCTTTCAATATATTTCAGATCGATTTTCAGAAGGGATATCCAGGCATATCTGACAACGTGACCCAACATTACTAACTTCCTTAGAAGCCAGTGATTTTAGGCAAAAAAATTAAAAAAAAAAAACAAAACTAATCATATAAGGACTCTAATGTTTGGCTTATCACCACTAAAATATTACCTACCCTACTGGCATAAAGTAATCAAACTCAGGTCTGATCTAGAATGTGTTCAATGAAGGTTTATAGTCAGACATATCGGAGACTGCTAATCAAATACAGTAAAGGTAAGGATTATCAAGTGTTTATAATAAAAAATGATATTAATGGCTGGGACTAAATACACAAAGAACAGAGCACATCCCCTTAATATAAATACTTCTTTATACACAGTGCTAAAACAAGGTTCTAAATAAGTCATTCAAAATATAAAAATACAGAGATGACATCACAGCTCAAATAGTAGTACCAACCTGTAAAAGACTACAGTTGTAATATAAGACCTATTTATCAAACAAGAAAGTAATAATATTCTAAATTCAATGGTCTGAAAAAAGTAGGGAAAAAAAAACCCTGGAACTCTGAAAATTATCAGGGTAAGCAAACCTTCAAGATAAACAGGGATATTGGAAAAGTTATCTAAAGTGACATCCCAGTATGGTGTATTTCATTATGGGGCCATAATTCTTACCCAAAATTTCTAAAATTCATTATTGGTGAAAACAGTAACTTCAGACATATGTTCTATTTAAAAATTTTTAAAAATTAAAATAAAAGTCTAGTAAAAAGCAAAATGTTATCTTTGAGAAGACCACACAGTAAAAAACATGTTACTTTCTCTTTTGTTCTCTTTATTTCTCTTTTGTTGCTTGGAGTGATAGACTCATGTACAATAATATAGTAGCATGTGCATCTGATAGGCATTGAAGCTCTAGGGTATATATAATGATAATATTTATATATTTACATATTAATTATATATGCTAACCATTTAGTATATAATATTACAAATATAAGTCAAACTTCATTAGGCTTTCACTATATGTTATTTATATTAGTGATTAAAGCATATATTATATACATAAAAAGCTGAACTAATGAACCTTAGAAATAAAATAATTTTATAGTAAAAGAAGCCTTTTACACATTGGGCTCTTTTGAGGATTTTTTGCTTCTTTAAGCTGTTTCTTGGTGCATAAATGTTTTGAATGACTTAACTAAATAATTACATGTAGAATTTATCAGATCCTTTTTAAATGCTGTCTGTGAAAGTTAAAAGTGCAAGTATAAGAGGAAGACCACTGGAATTGAAATGTAAAGTACAGCCAATGTGGGATTCTGGAACTGGGAATATTTTATATCCATCAGGACATCATATTTCAAGGAAAACAAATCTCTTCCGTTATCTAGGTCTTAAATCTCAACTCTCTACACATCCCCACTTGTAGGTCAATATTTCTATAGAAAAATGACACAACAGGGTTCACTGGTCTCACTCTGAAATTCATAATCCTGACTCATATGACACTCAGCACTGTCAGCAGCCCACATACATATTTTTTCCTGGTGGGCTTTCCTTCCCAATCCCTGAGAAGGCTATTCCATACTACTTACTCCTTCCAAATTTCCAGTCCTCCATTAGTTCTCTCAATTACTGAATCTGCCCTTTATTTCACTGAAAAAAATAAAGGAAATTGAAGAAAAGACCTTGTCTGTTCACAACCAAACCAGTTGACAACCTACATTTGTACCTCATCATTTTTCCTTTGCTCCTGTGACTTTGCTCCAAGTTTCAATTTATTTGATTTCTAGATTCTATTTCTTCTAGAACACTCAATATACTGGTTATGGCAATTACATTGTTTCTTTTCTATACCATCAATTTTTAGGTCTTCAGAGTCATTCCCACCAGCATACGATATATTTCATTTTTAGGTCTTGCCTATTTATAAGCCAACTAAAAGGATCTCTCCTGACCATATTCTTACTTTGAAAATTGTTTCATCCCCTTACAAGCAAAACATCCAAAAAAGAAATCAAGCTATATATAGTCAATATCTCAACTTTCTTGTAGTCTCTAATCTTCACATTTCATCTTCTCCAAATGCTCCATTTTTGATCTGTATGTAACCCTATCTCTAAGCAGCAGAACACACAGTCGACCACTCCCTATTTTTTGAGGTATTTGTGGGTCATAGTTAGCATAACTACATACTACTCTGGTTTTCTTCCTATTGCAAAGCTCTCCTTCTCATTCTCCATTATTTTTCTTTTTTTGCATATGATCAAATTCTAAATATTGGCAGGTTTCAAGACTCTGCCCTGGAATTTCTATTTATCTCTATATCATATTCAGAAACAGAGAGAAGGACAGTGAGGTAGGATGACACATTTATCAGTTAAGCTTGAAATGATGCTTTTATAACTTTTTTTAATTGCAGAGAAACAAGAATGATCATTTTGTATCCAAAATCTCTAATAACTTTATACTTAACCTGGGTAAAATAGAAACCCCTCACAAACTCCACTTAAGGCTTATGGTTCATGCCTTTCCTGTGTCTCCAACTTCACATCACATTATTTGTGTTTACTGTCTTTGTCAGTCATGAATCTTCTTCAGGTCTTCACAAGACTGACCTCTTTTGAACATTCAGATACTAGCTCAGTCTCCTCTCCTTAGTAGGAATTAACAGACTACTCTATTGAAGATTCCTACTTCTTTTCACCCGCCATCATTGCCCTTTATTATATCCATCTACTTTCTCTTAGGACTTATTTCTATTGAGATGATCTTGATTATTTGCTTACCTTCTTTCATAAGCTTATCTGTCTCTATTGCCAGTGTTTAAAAAATGACTGGTAAAGCCTCTGACACATAACAGTGATCAATATATAGCTGTTCAATAAATGATAGCTTGAAAATTCTAAAATATTAATGTTAAAACATGTTGGAAATAATGTTAAGTTTTAATAAAGTGAGCAACACTTTTAAGGGTAAGAAAATAAAAACTAATAAGGCTTATACTTTTTAAAGAATTCTTAAGGGCATGATTATGATAAAATCTCTCCTCTTCACTCTTTCTCTATATAACAAAATTTTGAGGGTTCCATCCCCAAAACATTTCCTCAAGTTCATTTGCCTAAAGGTAAATTTGGGGTACTGCACATGTTGTCTTGCAGGTTAGAAAACTGGTCTGTGACAGGTAACTCCACACATAGTAGAGACAGAAGATTAGGATGACTTACACTGAAAAGGGTCTTGAAAGCAAATTTGATATAAAATAATTAAGAATCATTATAGGTTTTGAAAAGCAGAACAACATGAAAAGTATTAGGTGAGAATGTTACATCAAGCATAAGCTGAGAAATGAACTGGAGGGAAATCTATATGGAAAATCTCTGTATTGTGTATAAGTGCACAGAAAAGTCTATACATATATTAATTAGGAACTTAACTAAGGACATGGAAAAAGTAGGCCAAATTTTAAAATGGACATAAAATTTTGGGACCTACTGATAAATTGAATGCAGATGAGGATGAGGACAAGGAGAATGAGAAGTTTTAGTTTTGAACCTGGGCAACTAGAGAAGAATCACACCAGTGGGTGTGAGATGGGAGAAGGGCAATATCCAGGAATAATGGTATCTTATGGGAGATATGACAGACTCAGATTTCAATGTCAATGTTACATTTGACAGTGCATTTAAATTAAACTAACATCATGTCTGAGACAGAGTATAAACAGTGGTGTAATAAATAAAGAAGGATGAAGCCTTTTTCCCTTTCCATATCCCTCCTGGCAAGTTCAAACTCTGGCTGTCCATTATCCTTATCTTCCTTTTGAATCACACCATTTTTTTTTCACTATTGGACATCAGTTATGTGCTAAGTACTCTCAAATGCTGTTAAAATTTTCTTAAGTCACTAAAAACACCACTCTCCCTATAATTATATTACAGCAAGCGAGAATATGGTAATGAAGTAGCTGCTGCACTCAGCCACTGCTTCCTTTCTCGTCAAACAGTTGTAGGTTTGGGGTCTATTACACTCCAAACAGCCTGGCTTTCCTTTAAAACATGATTTTATTTTTAATAGAATTTGGTAATCCCTCTCCTCCCCAACTTCTTGCCACCAAAATCTGAAGCATTCCCTAAATCAGTGTGTTTCACAGGCATGCGTATTAAATTGCCATTAAAAACACAAAACAGGAAAATGATCTTGCTTTAGATGTTTTTTTGTTTTAAATGGTTGGGATTTGGACTCACAGTTATTTTTGTTTTAAAAAGTTAAGTAGGTATTAAATCCATCTCCATCCATATGTGGGCAAACACACACACATACACACACACATTATAACTATGGAGAAATTTTTTTTTCATACAGCTACAAAGTTACTGACTTTAGAAAAGAATTGAGGAATATAAAGTGTCACACTGCAGAGTATATTTACCCTAGAGATTCTGTTGGAAATTTAGTACATAGAGCAAAAAATTGTGTTCGGTTTGAATCATACTTGAAAATCCCTCAGGGAATCCATGTTTGATACCGACACAGTTTTTTTTTCCCCTTATTGTTGTATCTGATCACCATTTTTAATTTGGCAATGCCATGTGATAGTTGTCTCACATTTAGATATTTATCTAAAATCCATTTTAAATTATTCAACATCTCATGCATAATAAATACAAACTTTTAACAACCAATAAAATAAATGCCCATTTGCACAGATGGTTTCTCTGCATGATCTGCTCTGTACCCTGTGATTCATGATTTACATGCCCTAGAGAAAAGAGCTTTTTATAAACACTGGATTAACACCATAATTACACTTAATTTGCAGAACTGCTGACATTAAGGAGGTGGAAGACAACTATGACAATGGATAAACAGGAGAACCATAGATCCCATCTCAATCACTGGAGTATAAATTCAATGAAAGAAGAGTTCCATACAGTCTATGACACTATATGCATTATTCTCTTTTTTCCTTCTCTTTTTCAAGAATAACTGGTTGAATTCACATTATCTCCCTGCTTCTAATCGTGATGTTCTTTTTCTCCAAAATCCTGCTGTGTGTATTACACAACTTGTTACAATCTATATCTTAAAAGACCAATCACAAATTAGGGGATCAAATAAGAAAAGTGCTTAGAGTTTTAACAGAATACTAGGACCAGAGAAATGGAACTGCTGAGTCAGGGAAGTTGTAAAATTGCTGATTCAAGCAAAGAAGGGGATATTTTTGTAAATCATTTCCTGTAATACATGACATAGTATATAGAAAGAGAAAGACACATTCAGTCCATGTTCTAATGTGAGGGTGGTTATGGGGCCACTATATCACTCCTGCCTTCCCTCCTCTTTCATGGTATGCTTTGTATAACTACTTATTGACTTGTTGATCCTATGATGCACCTTATGTTAATGTCTGAATATTACTGGATTCCTGACCTCCAGTAGTTTTCAGTCTTGTCACAGAATACAACACTTAAAAAAAAAATGATTGCACTTAAATGTGAAAAGTGAGAATTGCTCTGAGGATAAGGAAATTAGAGACCACTTGACCAACTGAGGTGCCTCTCCTTGTGAGATCTGACACTTGTAAAGCCAAGAGAGAGGATGATGATTTAATATCAAGGGCTGGCTAAAATTAGTGGTAAAAAATAATCATTCTAGGGATTTGGTAGTTGATATTTCCCCTGGTATCAGATTCCTCTTAGAAAGAATTATCTTTGTTTATAAAACAAAAATACTGTGTATGAAAAGATAGGCTCCAGATCAAAGACTGGAACCTCACAGGACACTGAAAACTACAAGAGGGCTTACGTTCCTCTCTGATTAAACAGAACGTTTTGAGAAATTATTTGTTTTCTCTTTTTTGGTTTGTTTTTATCTGATAATGTAGGAAGAAGAGAAAGAAAGTAGTGTGGCAGGTGATGGAGGAATATGAAGAGATAGGAGACCAAATTTTGTCTTTTTAAATGTTGGGGTATGAAGCACTCAATTTTAAGTTAATTGTGTTGCTGCAAGTCATAGGCTTCAAAATGGACTAACAGTGTTCTAAGTTCACAAAGGCCATAGGCAAGCATTTTGTCTTTTGTAAGTAAACAAACATCCAGGGACAGAAGCAGCAGTTGCAGGATAATGAGATCTCCATACACTTAACTCAACCAGTGGAGGGAGGAACTCAGCCAGAGGTGACATGCGAACACAAATCTGAGATTTACATTGTATTTTACACAGGCTATGGTACTGAGTTTGAATTCATCTTCTCTAGATATTAAATGATAAGAGTGACTCCCAACTTGCATCTGACGTTGTTACTTTCCTTTTGATCATGGCAAAGTCATTTAGGGTAACATCTTTAACCTTATGAAATTAAAATGTTAATGTAAGCAGTCTCAACATTTGCCTCGATATTATTGTCCCCCTAACTACCTTTTCTTGTATTTCATGTCTAAACTTTGGAAGCAGGAGAATACAATGACTGCATTCACCTAGTCACTGCCTGTCTACACATCCTGTAGGTGCCAGCCTCTTTGATTGATGGTAGGAAAGCCTGAGGCATTCCCCTGGCCTGGTCTGTGTTACTTCTAGGGAACAGCCACAGACATTTCCCTCAGACCTAGAATTCTGCCTTTATTAGGGTTGAGGGAGGAGAGTCTGAGGTTTCAGGTTCACTCTTTTTAGCTAATTCAAAGCACAAGATTTGAAATCAGAACATGGGAAGAGAGCTGCCAGGTTACTCAAGCAGTCAGTTATCTAAATTACCCAGGGATAGATGGGATTTCAAAATTGTAGAATAGATAAACAAGATTATACCATATAGCACAGGGAAATATACAGAAGATCTTATGGTAGCTCACCGAGAAAAAAATGTGACAATGAAGATATATATGTTCATGTATAACTGAAAAATTGTGCTCTACACAGGAATTTGACACAACATCGTAAAATGATTATAAATCAATAAAAAATGTTAAAAAAAAAAAGGAAGAGGGAACTTTACGGGTTGGGAGTGGCCTGATTTCTCCTCTGGTTGTTTTGTTAGTAGCTGTCATACAGCTAGCAATATGTTTATTTGAGATGGGCATCTTTGAAATGGATCCCTCCGCAATCAAAAGCTTCAATGTCAGGCATTTACACTACACTGTCCTTAATTCTTTAGTTTCTCTTATATCATTTTAATTTTTCTCACAAAAGTAAACAATATCATGCTAATCACCAAATATACCAACCTATATTTCATGGCTCTGAAATCCTTCTGGATAAAGTAAAATATATACAATTTAGCCTTCATGACCTCAATAATCTGGCTACAAACCATCTTACTTCTGATGGATCTCCTACATGAATGATCTGTTGCAGACACATTTTATGCTCACTACTGGCCAAATATATCTTTCCATTCCTTCGTTGTCTAGGCAGTTTTTTGAAATTGCTTTGCCTTCCTTTTACCAGTATTCCTGCAAATATGTTCTCTTTATTCCAAATATCTAAATGTTCTCTGATCTTTGAGGACAGATCCAAACTATATTGTCAGGAATCAAGAAATATCCCCCTCTAACAGTCTTCGGTTCTTATGACTGGACTAATAGTAAACTTGACACAGGTCAGATTAACAGGAGAAAAAGAAACAAATTTAATTCATTCATGTACACGGAAGTCCAATAGAAATGGGACCGAAAAAGTGGCCAAAACTGACAGCTTTTATACTTTGCAGACAAACAATGAATTTGTGAGGAATTTACAGAACAAAGCAACTTAGGTTTTGGGTGCTTAATTAGTGAATAAACAAAACAGAATGTGGGCTTCGGCTAGTAAATTAAAGTAGTGACAAGATTTGTTTATGCAGGCTTCTTGGCTTTGAATTCCCGATCTCAGGCAAACAGGGTGTCTTTCTACCTCCAGATGCAGGGGGCACCTTTCACATGGCAAATTTATTTCCCGCTTTCAGGGGGAAAGAGAAGTAAGGGTCAGAGTTTCCTTCTTGCATCCGCTGCTTCTCAAACAAACTCAATTCAAAATAATCAATACACCATTGTGGCATATTGTGAGGCTGCCTGCCCTAATCCCCAACAATATATTGTACAATATTTATATAATTATCATTTTTGAAACTGGAGCATTAAGATCCTGACTACTTGTATCCTTTCACTGCATCTATCATATAAAAATAATATTTACTATAAATATTAATTGATTTTATAAACATTTTTGATAATTTAATGTAAGTGAATTTGAGTGAATTTAGAAGTACTATATTACACAGTTTTTTAATCTCAGCAACCATCATCAAATACTTTTATGGAACATTGAACCAGACATAGAAGAGAATTTAGAATTAAAAAAAATTATCCTCTCAAATAATAATCTATCCAAAACAAATATAAACATTCCCAACAATTATCAATGACAAAAATTTTTAAACAATGATGCATTCTGCATATGGTAATTAGGAAACATAAAGTGTTTGACAAAAATTTTTAAACAATGATGCATTCTGCATATGGTAATTAGGAAACATAAAGTGTTTTAAGTTTTCACTCTGCAAACATTTTCTCACTAAAAAAGAAGATTATTAATAACGTATATTTCTATGACGTGGAATTGTCACTTATTGGAGACAACAGCACAAAAGACCACTTTTGATTTTCATTTCAATGGTTTGTGACCTTGGGCAAACCACAGCAAGATTCAGCTTGTCATGTAAGAAAAGGAAACTGGTGCCCTGCTTCCTAGCCTGACTCATGACAGTACTGAGTGGAATGATACAAATCTATAAAAGATGGGCAGTCATTCTTCTCCTGAGAGTGTCACTAGACCTTCCACTTTGTACATCTCTTTTAGAGCTACTCTTGAAGGAGAATCTTTTGGAATACAAACATAAAATTGAAGTGTCCTATGTACTCTTGTTCCCATTACTTCCTTGTCTGGAAGCTGCACTGATTCTCTCCTGTCTATAGCAAGTGATTTAAAGTCCTTAAGCAACAATCTTCTAAGTGATTAGCAAAGTACCTTGCATCGTTTTATAAAGATTTGCATGTACTTCCAAGTTATAATCAGACTTGTGAGATAAAGTGGTTCATCTTGGTTCATCTCCTTCCTCTACATTAAGCTTTTATTTCTAGGCAACCAGTCCAATATTTCTTTTAATCAGCAAGTATTTACTGGGACTTATATGTTTAGACCTATGAAGGCATTAAAGAGGATACAAAGATATTTAAGAAAGGCCCTTATGCTTAAAATCTTAGTTGGTAAAATGAGATTTAAATACATAAAGCCATTATATGACAATGTAAATAAATTCTAAGCTATCATAGATATGATAAGACACAAGTTGAGCTCATAAATAAATAAAATTTGCATAAACAGTAAGGAAGAAGAGAGCATTCTAAACATTTAGAATAGCAAAGTGTGCTCAGGGTACATGAGGACAATAAAAGAGAGAGAACTTGCCTGACTGGGGCTAATACGGAGAGAACAGACAGAATTTGATAAAGAAGACCTGAGCTCTAGTTACATATATATTTTACCCTCCTCCTGTATTTTAAACACTGCATTGCCTCAGAATAATACAACTTTCTGATGATAATCCTACACTCTTTATTCTAAAGTTTTTGTCCTATAATCAAAATTTTTATCACACAACCCTTTAGTTCAAAATACTCCTTTGGTTTCCTGCTACATCTTTGTTTAAGCTCCTCCAAATACAATCCCTTCCTTATGAATTAGATGACCTAGCAGGCTCTCAAGTGGGAAATGTACCAAACTGAACTCACCCTTAACATCACTCATGATCTCTTTCCTCTTATTGCCTTCCCTATATAAAGAATTACATCACCATTCCCAATGTTACCCAAGCTAGAAATTGAGAGGTTTGCTCATTTAGGCTCTTATCTTTATTTATTCAAATTTCAATTGTTTTTCAGGTCTTTCTCATTCTATTTGCTAAACATTTTCTAGATTATCTCTATGTTTTTGTTTGTATGTTTGTTTGTTTAACCTGTTACTTTTTTTTCTGACCCTCATCAATTATTACCAGGATTCTATTTAAAACTATTCAATTATTACTTACTGTTTTCACATTAAAACAACCAGCATAATATATAGTTCCTTTGGATCCCCTCTCAGCCCTCTTTTTCAGCTTCTCCCATAGCTTTCTTCCTCCTTAATAACCTTAAACCAGCTATTCAGAATTAATATCATGTTCTATAATGAGCTAGGCTCTTCACAGATTTGTGGATTTGCCTGGGCCACTGTTATATCTGACAGCTTAATTCCCCTCTCTTCAATTTGCAAACAACTCTGGTCCTTCAAGACGCTGCTTAAATATTTACCCTCTCAAAGCCTTTTGTGTACCTGAGTTGGGTTTATCTACCTAGATTATTAGATTATATAGTAACCTTATTATAGCAATTTCAACCTTGTGCCACACTAAAATAATGTAGTATTTGTTGCCCCTACATTCTTCAAGTTTGACTTCAAGGACTCACTTTATCTTATTTTTCTGGTAGAAACATGACATCTATCTGCTACATAGTAAATGTTCAATATCTGTTCCTTAAATAAGAAAACTTTATTCAGTTTTCCTAAAATTTCTACAAGAGAAAAAGAAAAAAAAAAAGGAGGAAGTAGGGAGTGGGTACTCAATCAGAATGAGAAAAAAACCTCTGTTTAATGCGCCAAGACTCCATGCTATTGGACAATCCACTCTATGGAAGAAGAGAATGTCTATGAAATTAGAAACTGTATATGCTAATCCAATGAAAGGCTGATCAAAAAGAACAAGTTCATTGTATCAGAGGAGTTCAAGCAAAAGTTTACTATCTGCTAGCTTTTAGAAAGATAATTCATGCTTCATATAAGACTTCAATTTTACTTTTGAACTTCAACTCTTTTTCAAATTTTACATCTCAATCAAATTCAAGAAATATTTTTGAGTTCTATCATGTGTCAGGCACTTTGTTATTCTATGAAATGTCCAACATACCTATTAGGTTGTCAGATTCCAGACTCAATATTTTAGTCGCCGGGCTGGAAGGTCAGCATAAGTTTAAGGGAAAGAACTTCAAGGAGCAGATATTAAGACAGTGATTTCCAAACACCAAACTCAACATAAAGAAACATGGTAATCATTACCTTCAGGGAGGAATATCAGGATTTTTATATTGGACTCTACAAAACATGTACAGTTAGAATTTTAAAACCACTTCAGACAGTTTCATGTGCATACTCTATAAAATGGATGCTTAGAAGTGAAAGAAGTGTTGGAACAGGCAGACAGCCATGCTTGTTTTATGAAAGAGGCTTTGAACACAAGGAATCAGTCAAACAAAACCTAACCACGCTTACAATAAAAAAAAAAATGTTTTGCACTTTAAACAACTACTTTGCATTTTCATCATTTGCATGAATATCCCAATTGCTTTGTGAGACTGGGACATAGGTTGAAAGAAAGCCATCTTTCCCCCCATTCTAAAGAAGCAATTTATTTGAGGATATTTTTATTGTCTTTATTATATAAAATATTATAGTTTCCTTTAAAACTGCATAGCATGCCTCATCAGAAGATAACTATAAGGCCCCCTGTGATAAATATATCATAATAGTTTGTATCAGTAAACCTGGGGATTGCTGATTTTTCATACTCACAGAGTTAATAGCAGTTGTTCTTTAAGGTAGTTAAAATGAAGTAATTAACAGTTTCTCAGTATTGACTGGCATTTGCTTGTGAGTCTAAGGGGCATAAATAGTGAGGCAATCATTAATTGATTTACCCATTTCAGAATCAAATGGTTTTCCTTTGAATTATTTACAACAAAAACAAAATTTAAACAAGTGAAGTTAAAATGACAAAAAGCATAGTATACTGCATATATATTGGTAGCTGTTCCATTTTGATACTGACCTGCCAGTACCCCAAATTGATTTCTCCTTACATGTGACACCAGGAAAGACAACTATAAACACTATCTCCACTCAAAAGTCCAAGGGAATTTTTTCTAAATAACTAATGTACAAAGTTGCATGAACAAGTTAAAGAGATACACTTATGACATAAAGGCTATATGGTTTCCTATGTATTAATTAGATAAACAGAAAACTTGTCTTGGGTACACAGAGATTTCCCAGTCTAAACTAGATACTAAGAGGTACAAAGGAATGTTGAATGACTTCTCCAAATTGGTAAATTCCTTAGTAAATAGAAAAAGATGATAATACACTGTTTTTATTGTTAAGATAAGAATATCCATATACTTTCACTAATATTCATTCTTCCACATCCATAAAACTTATAATTCTCATAATAGAGCTATCCATCTTTCTTAATCCTTTACTAAGATTGACTTGAAGAATTCAGCAGTGATATGTATGTTTTAGGTTGCTCCAATTCACTAATTTTTCCAAACAATAACTAATGAATTTTGAACTGTAAAAATGAAAGGAAATTATAGCTGCCAATAAATGAAATCATATCATTCCATGTGGTCCCTTCAATCCCTTTATTCTTTTAATTGTGTTTTCTTCTACATGTTGACAAATTTATACAATTCAGTAATCTATAAATTGTTTCCCTAGTTATTACTACAACAGGCAAATTTTCATGAATTTCAAAGCTGACTTTTCAGTCACAGCATCCATACAAATGAGTTTAAGATTTGAGCCTATAATCACCTAACGGGCATAAAAACTGCACAAGAAACTAAATTGTACCCACAAGCAACTATGAATAATCACTGGAACTGCATGCCAAGAGTACAAATTAGCAACTCAGTTGCACCTGCAACTGGTCACCTGTAGGCTCAATTAGACATGTGTAGTTTTGCCTGGACAGTACTTTTCTGTAACAAAATAAGTGACATATTTTTAGACCAGAAAAAGGTACTTAGCCTTTTGGAACTTCCCAGAAGAACATAGCTTTGGAAAATTTTCTTATACCTAAACATTGTCTGTTCTCAGGCAATGTTCTCCAAACATTTATACAATGAAATATGTTATTTTTATGCTTTCTTTTCTCATATTACTTATTTAGTTTGGTAGACCACACAGAGTTGAAATAATCTGTGATTCTGTTCCTTTGAGAATTGTTACATTTAATTATCTGTGTTTTACAGAATTATGAATGCTATCCTTCAACACAAACCCGTTAGTACTTAACCAAAGCTCGCTCAGGTAACACTGGGTTTTCTAAGCAATACATTTGCATGGAAAATTTATATCTTCTGTATTTCAGGGATTAGGTTAAAGGAAAACAGTGTTAATGAATCATAATATTTCTTTATTAGATTTTAATAATTAAACTAAGTAACTAAATTCATGTGTACAACACATTTTTCTTGTTTCTGGGATGACATCATCATGTTTTAAAGGCTTAAAAAGAAAACTGATGACTCATGTTCTGGGGAAAAATATCCAATAAAATTGTGAAATAAAAACTTTGCTTTGAAAATGTACATTACACTCAAAATTTCTAATACATTATAGTATATTAGATTATTGTTCACTTAAAGTTTACTTCTCCCCAATTCTGATCTTCATGAGAAGTGTATATTCTGTACCCAAAGATGCTGGGCTTGGTCATTGCTTTTGTCATTGTGGTATATGTGAAAAAATGATAGATGCTACTTCTGAAACTAAGCATTAAGAGGTCTTGCATGATTCTGCTCACCTTCTGGGACCATCTGGCATCATCAATGAGACAAATCTACTTTAGGTAGCTTGGTGGTCTAAGAACAAGAGACATATGGAACAGACTTGAATTTGATCCATGACTAGCAACAAGACCACTCAAGCTAGATTAAATAACCTGAAACCCAACCTACTGGCAGATACATAAGAAATAAATGCTTATTGTTTTATAGCATTAAAGATAGATAGATAGATAGATAGATAGATAGATAGATAGATAGATAGATAGAATTGTGAAATAATTTCTATGTGCTCTTCAAGAACTGCACTGTGAAACATAATGATATAGGCAAGATACCAGCTATATAACATCATTTCTCTCTATGCAACCAACTCAAGCAAACTACTATGAAGAATTATCAAAAATTGAAAGTAGAAAAATGGTTCACTTCATATGCTTTATGTGATTAATCTCTAGGTGTGTCCCTTCATCTGCCTTGCTATTTTCTACTGATTAGGGTATTTCACAACTGTAAGGAATGATGTTAACTTGTGGAAAAACAACTGAAATGCAAGTAATTCTTGTCTAATTTCATTCAGTAAAGATGCAAATAATTTATAGAATAAAATAACCCCCAAATTTATACTTTTATTGCTTTGAAGGACCAGTTTTTATCTAATTTAGAAATCTTATTCAAACTTACTTCTTTCAGTGGCTATAAATACTTTCCTCTTTCTCTTTGAACAGAACTTACTACCTTATGTATTCCTTATTAGCAAGCAAATTAAGTCTGACACAATCTCAATTTGTACGTTTTAGAGTCATTTAAAAAATAATAGCTTTATTTTACAACAGTTTTAGATTTATAAAAAAACGTCATTGAGATAAAACAATTTCCATACATCCTTCATTCACTTTCCTTTGTTAAAATCATGGTATGGTACATTTGTCACAACTAATGAGCTGTTTTTGAAACATATTGTTAACTAAAGTTCATACTTTATTCAGAATGGCTTAGTTTTTCCCTAATTCTCTTTTCTGGTTCCAGGATCTCATACAGAATACATAGTACATGTCATTATTATGCCTTTTAGGCTCCTCTAGACTTGACAACTTACCTTGTTTATAATGATTTTAGCAATTTTGAGAAGTCTTAGATATTTTGTACAATGTCCCTCAAATGGTATTTGTCTAATGTTCTTCTCATGATTATACTGGGGTCACAGGTTGTTGAGAAGAAAACTATTGAGGTGCAGTGACACCCTCATCATACCATACCAAAGTTACATTGTCTCAGCATCATTTGCCAGTGTTGTTGCCCTTAATCACCTGGCTGAGGTAGTTTTTGTCAGGTTTCTCCCCTGAATATTTACTCCTCTCTCCCTCTTATATTGTACTCTTTGGAAGGATGTGGAGGTCCCACATAAAGAGTGAGGAGTTTTGCTCCACATTTTTCAGAGGAAGTATCTACCAAAATTATTAGGAACCCTGCACAGGAGAGTTATGTATCCTTCCCCATTTTTTAATTCAATGATTTATTTATATTACTATGGACTCATGGATATTTATTTTATACCTTGGGTGATAATCCAATGATACATTATTTATTTTGTTACTTAATTTGTTCTAACTTGGTCATTGAGAGCCCTTTCAGTTTACCCCCGTGTCCCTATGACATACTCTGTGTATGTGTGTGTGTGTGTGTGTGTGTGTGTGAGCATTTCCTTATTTTCTGCCACTACAAGATGTTGCAGACTCATCTCACACACTACCTGCCTCAAGACAAGAATCAACCATTTACTTTTACTGGAGAATGTTATTAGAACTCCAAATCTGGAAACTGAATGAAGAGTTATTTTTCACTTTTGAGAATTATACTTTCACAAAGTTAAATAAAATGGATTTTATTGAGTCCACAGATTATTTATAGGTGTCAGTTTTCCAAGCCTGTTCTTTATGGGCACCCCAAACATAAGGAAGTTATCATTTTCAGCAGAAGAACAGACTGCCTAGAAGAACCTTCATAATGGAATATGAGCAAGGTTTGATGAACCCCTTATGTTATCTATGAGTTTTATAATCAACTAAAATGTAGGAATGGAATACATCTAGCATAGATGTAGAGGCAGACATACCCACTCAACTTTATTTGTTTCTCACTCTTTCATTCTTGTTTTGCTTTGAAATGCTACACAATTTAAAAGAAACAGGAGAGTTGACATCAGATGGTCAATTTAAGGAAATAAAATTTTATGTAACTCAATCTACACTCATTAAATAGTACATCTAATGTAATGTTGGAAGTCTTCTGTCTTGGATGGTATTCATCTGATTCTACCAATTCTAGTTAATAATCATTGTAAATCCCTTTATTTTAGAAGCTATATTTTTATTAAATTTGCTTTATCATTTGGGGTAGGGCTTCACAGATCACAAATTACATTTGATATTTACTAATATTATTAATGTGCTATCACACATTTTGTTCATAAGTGTAACAAAAAGATGTCCTGCTTCTGTCATGGCATATCCAAAGTCAACACCAACAGAATTTTATCTCATTCTTGTTTACCTTGTTTAGGATGGATATGCTATAAGAGTATGAGAGCAAGTTAAAGTTCAGATGTCAGGGGTCAAATATTAATAATAATTATACATCAAGGTATAATTTCATTTAGTGGCTCCTTTTTATTTACTTCTTAATTGATATATCCAGCTCAGTTCTACTTTGAAAGTACAAAAGAGAATTTTCCTTCCCATTGACAATGAGATATAATACATACTATACATATTTTTCTCATTTTTCATCACATACATTTTTGCTTCACAATGACCAGAGCAGTGCCACCTGCATACTTTCTAAACATTAAATACATAGTTAGAAAATTTGAAACAATGGTCTTCAGGCAAATTCCTGGTTTGTAATTCACAAATAGGAGCTTATTACCTCAAGACCACTCTAAAAAATATCTCACTCCCTTTGTTTTCAGAGGTATTCAATGTCAGGTAGTAGGTAAATAGTATAAATTGTGCCATTATTTGCTATTAGCAGTAGTAAATTGTTTAACAAATTTTCCAATTTTGTTTTAAGTCTCATATGGCTCAAAGTCCATTGAAACTCCCTTTCAAAAGAAATCTAGTTTTCAACCACTTACTTTTGCCTCTAAGTGCCCTTAATGTACTTCTGGGACCCTTGTAAAGGCAAGCGTGCTACTACATCTATTCATTCCCCTTAGGGGAGAAACTTTATATGAAGCATGCATATCTTCATCAGCAATCATATCGCTCAATTCTTTTATAATGGATTAAATAAAATTAAGAGTGTCATCTTATGTACACCTCTTCACATTGTAGCTCTCCTCTTAGTACCAGATGTGTTTTCAGGAAAGCTACTGGTTGTAGCAGCTCATTGCTACACTTGGGATTTGCTCTTTTATAGAAAGACAGCTAATTGTGTTAAATGCCCTTTAAAAGGAAGGAGAGAATTGATGTCTGCTTTCCTAAATGCCAACATTCCAAATCTCTTTCAAGTATATTTTGACAGTTAAGAAAAGAAAAAACAACTTTGTTTTCTATTTTGAAAGAACTTTAAGATTTTTGCAGCCTCACGTTTAGTGTAAGATTTAAAACATCCTATGTATAGTCACTAAAACATGTGTAAATTACTAAGGACTAGAATAAAAATCTCTTCTTATAAGCACTTTGAAAATTGAGGACATCTGTGCCTACAAGTTGAAGGTTGATTCCAGCATATATGAGGAGGTAAACAACCTTTTCAGGGCTTTGCCTCTTTCTATCCTTCTTGTCCTATTCTTCCAGTATTCCCAGATGCTTTTTCAGAGTAAATAAACTAAGCTTCTGTTTATTAATGTGCAGAGCTTTTCTGATTTACTTCTTATTCATCTCTATTGGTTTTTCCAGTAAATTTTACTGAGCTTAACATTTACAACTACTACACCCAAATATATTATAACCAGTCATATTTGAGGTCATTTAATACTGTATTTCTAGCATTCATGCTCATACTTTATCATCTCCCACGGGGAAAATAAAAAGGAGAGACTACTTACAGGTTTAGAACTACTAACATAGGATTACATGGTCCAGCATTGCTGTTATTTTATTTAGACTGCAGAGTGCAGTACAAAGCTAGGCCTATGCAAATAGATTTCATCACCTTAGGGTACATTAATGTAGCCAGGACACAAATCCAGAGGGTGACTAAGGTCACATTTCTTTCCTGCTTAACAACTCTCCATTCTCTCCTCTTCCCTACTTTAAAAGATAGTGGCTCAAGAGGGAATTAAAGCAATACTGTAAGAATGGAAAACCCTCCTCTTTTCTCTCAGAAGATTTCCACCAGCATGGAATCATATTTAATTCAGGCAACTAATCAACAGAAACCGTTTTCATATCAACAAAATCTTAGAGTTTTTTTTGTTTGTTTGTTTGTTTTAAATCCTATTTATAGATGATGATTCCAATGCTCAGGTCAGTGGAATTTCTACCTAATCAACTGGAATGCAGCCAAATGAAACTGTCAGAAGACCATACTTGAGATTAGCCCCACATTATCTGGGATTTCCTTGATAAAGCTTTTAAAGTTATTTATATTCTAAGTTCTGGTGTTATTTCACTACTGGAGCTTTTAATGTGAGGATGTCTCTTCAATGAAGTATGGCCTCATGAAAGTCAAAAAACTGAATATACTGAATAGCTACTTTATTGAGAGTTTAATTTCTTCTTTGAAGCACTAAATGCTGCTTTTAAGGGTTAGAAAAGATGAGACCCTTCAGAATTCATTTAAATTCCTTATTGTCAACCACTTAAAACACATAAAATGAAGAGATGTTGTCATATGATAGAAATGAAATTAGTGTGTTTGATTTAAAAGTAGTATCTGTAACTCTGAAACCCCATAAGGGAGATAAATTGGAGTCCCAATGACACTGCTCTTTTGGGTCATTCTTTTACTGTTTCTTCATTTTATTTTATCTCATTTTTGGTCTTAGTCTGAATTTGCTATAGAAAGTAGTTAAAAACTTGCATTAGGCAGTAAAGTACTACATCTAGCAATCTCAGACTGTAAATAAACAGAATTTAGAATTAAGAAGGCAAAAAAAGCATGTGATTTAGCTGCCCTTACAAAAATGACTTTGACTGTAAATTAGCTCATGTCTTTTTAGAAACCGTACTGTTGTCATATGAAATTATATATAGTAAGTCAAAAAGTTGAGAGCAAACATGCTTCTGATATAGGATAGCGGTGGATCTGACCTCTTACCAGAATTTCACTATGTTTACCTGCATTTCAAATTCGTGTTCTTATGAAGGCTCAACTACATGTATTTATTCTTTCTGGCAACATAGTATAGTAGCAAGAGCATGGATTTTGAATACTGAAAAAATCCTGGGTCTATTATTTACTATTATAAACTATAGGATACTTACTGTTCCAAATCTTTTTTTAATTTCTTCAATAAAATTTGGAAATTAATACTTTCTTCTAAAAATGCTTTGATAAGTAAATAATATTACATTGGTGAGGTATAATGCCCATAGTAGATGCTCAAAAGTGTTGATTCCATTTCCCCCATTTCTAAAATTTGTACAGTAATAATTAAAGCTTAAATATTATTTTCCTTTCTGAAGGACATTTGGTTTAAGATATTTTGACTTTAAATGCTGGCATTTCCATAGTATTTCTCTTATGAATCATACAGTGAACAGAGGATTCATAACATAATCTTAAAGATGGAATCATCCAATTCTTTCTGTTTGTGTTTTTAAATCATTTTTCCTGAGCTATTGACTTGAAACTATTAAAGAAACTATCAATCTGTATTTGACAAAACTTTTATCTCCAAATTCCAGACCTTGACAGAGCCTTACTTTGGGTTCCCCAGTGAACCATCCTCTAGTATTCATATTCCCACATTGATTGAGAACCTGGAATATGATTAACTTCTGCCAGTGAAACACTACCAAGTATGATATATGCAGACTTAATAAGCATGTGCACAATGGGGCTAGTTCTTTTGGAGCACCTGTTCTTGGAATTAATGCTAAAATAAAAAGTGAAAGAAGCTATTTGGAGAGGCCCACATGGAAGAAAACCAAGGCTTAACAACCACAGCTGAACTCGTAAGTGGTGGCCAGCACCAACATGGATAGCTGAAAGAAAAAGGATATTTTACACTTTTCAGTCAACTCTATAGCCAACCAACACCACATGAAGCATAATAATCACTCAATCAACTCAGAATCATGAGAAATAATGATTTTTAATGATTTGTTATTCTATAATAATAGAAAACCCAATACCACACAATGGGCCATGAAACACTGGCTATATTTAAGGATATAATCAAGTCTATGGTTTGGAAGAAATCAGAAGGAAACAGAAAACTAAAAGGTTAGTATTTGTGATAAAAGAAAAAAGAGAGCAAAGAATATAATTAATAATGAGAATTAATATGTACTAGAAAAGAAAAAGGAGCCTGTCAAGGGAGGGGAATTTTTTTTCCCTCTTAGTGATAGGGGAAATAAAAGGTAATACTACAAATGTGAATATACATTTTAAAAGTATGAAGACCTATAGAATTGTTTTAACTTGAATAATCAATTACTTTTTAGGTCTTAAGAAACTAAAGATGAATAAAGTAAGGTCTCTGCACTTAATGTGTTCAGAGAATAGAAACTGTCCAGGATGGTAGTGCCACAGATCATCTACTTAGAATTAAAAAAAAAAAAAAGGTAATCCCTTTTCTTTCTAATACATTCCACCAAATTAAAGCCTCAAAAATTTGCAGAAGCAATTTTATTATAAGCCAAATAATATTGTTCATCTTAGAATTGCTTACTTTTTCTCATCCAGAAAACAACCAAGTATATATTTGAAATAACAAAATGCAGTGTTTTGAGAATTGATTATGGAGAGTTAGCTGTGGTTTATTTTAAATCAGTGACATTTCCTGCCTTATTCATCTATGTATGATTTACATTCATTTCCCTAGAACCCATGAGCCAGAGCCACAAACTCCAACTCGTTAAAAAAAATCATTTGTAGCCTATAAGCTCCATCCACATTTAAGCACTGTGACTTTACACAGTCAATGTTCAACCCAAGATGAGATATGAGTGGAATTTCTTGTAATTCTGCAGCTTTTTGCATGTGTAAAAATCAATACAGCTTTATTCGGCCACATCATATAATCTCTCTTGTGCTTCTTATGCCAATATGTAATCACAAATCACAAAGTTTAGAAGAGAGTTTAGTCATATTGAATACAACAGAAAAAAAAAAAACAAAAAAAAATCACTGAGCATTTTGGTATTAAATACAAATACACATTTCAAAATTCTTTTTAGAAAAGTTTTTGATGTGTAAGATATATATATTATGTATTAAATGATTTACAGACATCATGTATTAAATGATATAAATTGACTTAATATGGAAGATTATTTTAATAAAGGAGAATCTGAGTCAAATGTAAGAGAAACAAATTTGTTTTCTTCATACAACAAAGCATTAAACTTCAGCATAAAACAAAAATTTTAAAGTAAAACTGCAAGATTATATTCAACTTATAATATACACACTATGCAGCCATGTATACACATATACATGTGCATGTTTTATTTCTTGATAGTTTCTGCATGTACTCTGCTATAAAGATTTATTTCTGTGCATTTGGAATAATTCTTTGTTTTATGTGGGCGCCTCTCAAACAAGTGGCAATAAAAATCTTTATAGTACCCCATACTGACATGTTTTATTTATCTCTCTTGGTTCCTTTCCATTTTCCTTCTTAAAACCACATAAATCAGCATGGAAATAATGAGGTCACTGACAAGAACTCAAAAGAACCATTTTAAGGCAAACCATTTAACTTGGGAAAAAAATCAAGGAAATTAAGAGATGAAATAATACGCAACATTATCCTCCAGTGGAGGACTACCTGTAACTCAAAACCTATAGAGGAAATTTTCCTTATATCTAGGATTTTGAAAGCATATTTCAATATCTGTATATATTCTTCTTATTAGATTGACAAAAGTTGCTCTGATAGAAAGTCTGGTAATCCTGGAAGCAAATGCATTTTGGATTAAGACCACTAGCTCACTTGGACAAGTTAGGATCCACCCTCATCTCCTTTTTCTCCATATGTTTTATCAATTATACTACTTTGGCCTTTTAATGAACCCTCAGAAAAAATAAACAATAAATCAGATTCCCTTTCATGAGTCTTGCTTTATAATCTACTTCTTTTCATCACCATCCACAACTATTCACTTCTCCAGGCTGGTTAGTCTACTTCAATTCATAGAAAATTCTAGCTTCAAGTCTCGATACCTCTTTATCTCCACTGCCACCATTCTAGCTTAGGTTTTATTATTTCTTTGTTAGATATCTAATACAACATCTATATTTCATCTTAAAATATTTTAGCAGGAAAAATGTAATTAAGGCTGCCACTCAGGTGTCAGCAGTTCTCCTAAAAAGAAATTAACTCTCCAGTGGTGGCAAACTAGTGTGATCTCAGCAAAGCTTCACCCCAAATACAGTTATTAGGCTGCTGTAAGTGCTGTTGGCCATATCTAGGGAATAAGAAGAGGTTTTATTAATTACTATGATAAACAAACAAGTTTGTTAATTAGCACAACAGATGCTAGAAATGAGAAGTAAACTTTAGGTGCTTATTATATATGGATTATGAACATATTTTAGAAAAATGTTCCTTTCTTTTTATGAACAGGATATACAAATTTAGTGAGGCCTATATCCTGAACCCTTGAAAATGCTACCTGAGTCTTGATCCTCAAGTAGAACTCACTCTATCTATCTATCTATTTATCTATCTATCTATCTATCTAAGACAGACAGGGACAGAGGGACAGACATAGATAATTTCTTACTGTCTTTTGAAGATAATGAGGAGAAAAGAATCCTATCTCTGGAATTTTGTCTCATTGGCCTTGTAAACCTTTCGTATCAGTGGTGTTGGGAGAACCAAAAAGGAAAAAAGTGTTGAGACTTCACTGATTTTTCAGAAAAGGTTGTTTTGTGTATGGTTGCTTGTCAAAATGTGTTTAAAAAAAATCTGAAACAATTTCACTGTAACCTTCTAGCAAGTTTATGTGGAAGTTCCCAACCAACCTTATTCAACCATAAATCTGTCTCATTATCAAAAAGAACCTAAATGCTTTACATGACCAAATTGACTTAGGTGAATTCTTAACCAGATCTCTAGTATCGTAATTTTTTTTTTCATCAGCTATGTTTCCTTTCAACTCTATTCTCAACATAATCTTTTGGAAAATTTTATATTACTTGCTTGCTTAAATTATTTCAAAGACATCTGAATGCTCATAGAACATGATCCAAAATCCTTCCCAGCTCAGTCAGATTCTCGTCATTTCTCAACCCTGGTCTCAGGCCATTCTCTCCCTCAGTCACTATGTTTTGTCCATCCCCACCTTCCTCTTTAGGATTCTTTCTATTCCTAGAACATTATTATCTATCCTCAACCATGATTTCCTTCTTTTAATTTTTATTTCTTTATAATCTCTCTAATCTATTTTCTGTCTGAGTAACTCCTTCAACAGGTTGAGGGCTGTTCAGCCCTCAACACAAATTTATTTTTAGGAAAAACTGAATTGAATCTTTATATTAACATGGGTTCCTCTGTCAATGCACATTGAATTTTTCATATAAAGGGATCATTTTACCTAATTAATTGTTCTATTCCAAGTGTCCAGTACTTCTTAATAATGTACATAAAATAAAATATATTGAAAAAAAGATATAAGAGAAGAATGAAGGAAACAAATAAAGTATCACTAGGGACCATTTACAAGTTTCATATGCCCAGGGGGATAGCTCAAGACCAACTACTCACCTAGCTCTCCCTTTAGCTTGTCTATTGTAAGGACTAGTAAGAAAACTTGTCTCACTTGTCATTGACAATTTAAATTACTTCAGTGCCCAGGAATCCTCCTAGTCCCATGCTTTCCTTATTTCCCACCCTTAAGTTGTCACCCAATTGTTCACAGAGAAAAATATTTTTATATAAATAATATAAGAATTAAATGTATGTTCTTATCATTAAAGGCCAGCTGGAAAGAAGGGATGACAATTTAGGGAGAGAAAACACATCTACAGTGAGTGGTGGGGAATATAAGGACACACAGAATATGTAGAATACCAGAGTATATTGAACAGAGTGTAAAGGCTGAGGTAACAGAAAGAACAACGTTGGGTCCTTTCAATCCCTTAGAATAAGTGCAACATTTTTCAGAATGGTTGTTCAACCAACCAACCTCAATTCTCTCTCCATTCCTTACGAAACATAGTTTACACACTTTTACAACAGGAGTCATATTTCCTATAATACAGGAAGATGGTAAGTCCCATGAGCATTCTATATGAAAGAACTGAATGAGGAACCAAAAATATAGTCACATTAATCAACATATTCAGCATTAGTTTATTGAACATGAACCCAGTCATACTAAATTGCAACCCTTGGGATTAATACAATATTTTGAGATATATCATAAAAATATTTGATAAATTTAAGCATGAAATAAATTACTGAAGTCACATTACCAACAGTTCCCCAGTAAGGGGAAATGCTTTTGAAATAATTACCAATAGTTTCTTTCTTCAATGACCAAGAATATCATTTTGAAAGATAAATTTTGATAATGAAACTATTCTTCTTCTTTGTTATTTTAACAAAAAGATCTCAAACATTGGTGACATTATAGCAACTCTGCAATTCTCACCCACATTATAACGTTCCATGTAAGCAATTGCGGGGGATAGCTATGACTGGTCCTCATGTGCCTTATTCTGGGATCTAGGCTGAAGGAAGGGGCCCTACTTTGACTATGCCATTCTCATGGCAGAGGAAAAGAGCAAGAGAGCTAGCAGAAACACTCAACAATTCAAAGCTTTAGTTTAAAACTATCACGTGTACTTCTTCTCATATTGCATTAGATATAATAAATAAGAGGCCAAGACAATGATGTGAGAATTATAACCCTTAAAAGAAAGACAAGGAAAGCCCATGGCAATGGGCAGGAATATATTAACCACTTACAGGAATGGCACGTGATTAAGTTGTGAACATAATAAAATCTACCACAGGGACATAGTCACAAACAGCATTTCTGACAAACTAGGCTTATGTTACTTGGGGGTGCAAGTCGTGGCTCATGATGAAATTAATATTGTAAATCCATGAGGATGAGATATCAGAAGTCTAAAGTTAGGCATAAGTTCAGTCTTTGTATATTAGGGAAAAAAAAGTTGATTTCTTAAACTTCTAAGGATCTGGAGATGAGTTTCAGTGGAACTCCAGAGCGTAATTTTCAAAGCATATTTAAAGAACATTTAAGAACAAACAGGCTAAAAAAAACGTGACAATGAATATATATATGTTCACGTATAACTGAAAAATTGTGCTCTACATTGGAATTTGACACAACATTGTAAAATGATTACAAATCAATAGAAAATGTTATATTGTTAAAAAAAAAAAAAGAACAAACAGGCTAATCATCAGGATCCAGCACGCTTCATGAAGAACAAGTCATGCCAAATGTTGCTGATATAATATAATACATCAGAATGTAAACAGTCATCTGGCAGATTTTCTCATGATATTTTTGGACTAGAATACAATGAGATAAATTGTCATTCTTCCCCCTCCCCCCAGGTTTCCATCTTGTCCACTAAAATTTTATGAGAAAATCTGGCAGATTTCTTTTGAAATTCAGACAATTGTACTATGTCAATAAAACCTGGCTAGAGAAACAAGGCAGGAGCAAAAGCAGACTCCAAAGAGAGGTGCAAGGATGACTTTGATGTCATGTAACCACAGTATTAGTCTAACATTTCTTAAAGCCTTTTCTCAACCTCTAAATCATACTAGAGATTTGCAGCTAAGGCTGCAGGTGGAGGAAACTGACTCCAGGGAGAAGGCGGCCATGATGACTGGGAAAACAGAATCTGAAAATCTTCAAAAATAACAACAGGCTTATTTCAATATTCCATTAACGATTCTGATGACACTTCAAAAATATGTTGAATTAAAAAGTAATGATACTACATATAAGTTATGAGATACAGATACAGTAGTGTCTAGAAGAAAAGGCATAGCTTTAAAATACATATCCTAGAGAAAACAATGAAGGGTTAATCATCTATCACAATGTATTAGAAAAACCTAATTTCAAAATAACCTAAAGGCACTAGAAGCAAGAAAATAATAACCACAAGAACAATGATCTGGAAAGGCACATAATCAGAAAGATGAAAAAATGTAAAATCTGGTTCTTTCAACAGACTATCAAACAGGAAAATTCTGATGAGAACAATTAGAAAAGAAAAAGGTGGAAAGTAGGAAGACAAAGAGAAAGGGAGTAACCATAGTCAACAATGAGTTAAATCTGGAAACACTGTGGACACTACATACCTTAAAAACGTAATTAGTAGACATTATGAACAACTTACGCCAATTCAAGTTTATAAAATTTTATTAAGCTATTGCCTACAATAAAATACAGTAATTTTAAGTGGTTGGTTTCATAATTAATACATGTTGGTACTGCCACTCTCAATAAACAGAACAGCTAAATCAGTTTAAAAGTTTTCTTCATGTCAATTACATCAATCCACTTCCCCCACATCCTGCCCTGAGTAACCACTGATTTGCTTTCTGTCACAGTTCTGCACCTCTAGAATTTCTTATAAATGGAAGTATACAGAAGTATTCATTTGTATTTAATTTATTTCAGTTAACACAGTTATTTTTAAATCCATCTGTGACTGTGTATTATTTAATTTCTATTTATTGCTGAATAATATTCTATGTTATGAATATACTGAAATCTACCTATTCACAAATAGGGCTGATTCCAGTTTAGGACCATTCCCAAAATATGGTTCTGCCAAGCTTTGTGTATATGTATCTTTGCTGTATTGTTTTCTGCTGCATCTGTCCTCAATATTAGAATTTTGCTAGAATATAGTAGGGCTCATGACTGACTATGCTGTTCAAGTGGCATAACACATAGAAAAAGAGAGAATATTGCTCTGAAAGGCAGAGAGAACTTGCTGACTCCACCAAGGACATTTTGCATTCCCTTAGGTGAGTAACTTAAAATCTCAATTTAACCTCCACTTGTCAAATGAGAAAAATAATGAATCCTTGCCTTGGAGGAATGATGTGAGGATTTATAACATAATATTGCATGTAAAAATTGCTCTGCACTTTTAGGGAAAGGAGTGCAATTTAAATACAACAAATTATTTTCATATTTTATATCAGCTTGCATCTGTTTCTGTTGTGGTCTGATTAAATCAGTTTTTTTTAACAAAAGTTAAAAAAAAAAAGACTCTAGTGTTGTTCTAATGCCACAGAATAATTCTAATGATTCTGAAAAAAGTACATCCTGAAGCTAAGTCAATAATTGCACAGTAATATTATGTTTTACAATTGAAATACCACTAAAATCTTTGAAGAATATTTTAACAATTCATAAACCTCAGCTTCTTACTGTGACCTGGAGATCTTGCTGTACATAGAACCAAATGACTCCTGCAGTTCATACTGCTTGTATATTAGTGTGTGCACAGAATGATTCCTGAGAAGCACATTAGTTAGATATATGACATAACTGCATTTAACTGAATTCACATGCTTCTCTGCAATAAAGTAGAAATGTCAAAAAACAAGTTATACACTAATTTACTTTTCTCTTAGTTACAATGATAAATTGGAATTTTATTTTAGCACCAAATAATTCTCCTCTTGCAGCCTAAAGATGGCAAATTGGAAAGGAAATGTAAAGAAAAAAATATCAGAGTTAAAAGTGATTTGGATCACAAGTAGTAGTTGAAGAACATTAGAGTTTGAACCTCTTAAAACTGCAATGGCTGAAATTCAACAGAATGTAGACACAACTTTGCATAAATGAGAGTGGAGCTAGATATAGCAAAACAGTAGTGTTAAAATACACAGAACTGATTCACAAAAGTACTGAGATCATGGGAATTTCAACAGATTGTTTAAGTACAAAGCAAAATGAACATAGCAACTGTATTCATTAAATTGTAATTAACCACATAATTGTTTAACTTAAATTTAACCAGTATGTATTCACATTGGAGGAATTCATCACATTAATTTCCTACATCAGTAATTCTCAAAACTGGCTACACACTAGAATCACTTAGAAAGCGTATATATATATATATATATATATATATATATATATGTAAAATACCATTGTCCAGATACCATCTAGGATATTAGACTACTTTGGTTGGAGGTGGGGCACAGATTTCAGTATTTATGAACAACTCCCCCAACCTAGCTGATTCTAAAATACAGCTAGAGGCAAGAACCACTGTTTTGGAGGGAATGTTTTATTTGCTTCAGTTCTTAAATTATTCTATCTGGATATTAGATGGGTATAGTAGCTGTGTTTACTTTGCCTAATTCATAATTGACTAAAATTGTATCATTTTCTGATTAACTGTCATGCACTGTATTACAGTTGGCTACATGTCTGTCCCGCTATTTCTTGTGAAGGTAGCTAGAAAATAAGCATACATAGCTCTTATGCCACATACAGAAACTACCATGATCAGTGACAGGGAGGGACTTGCTAGACTAGTATTGTTGCACGCAATCCAGACCAGCACAGTGGCCAGACTTAATGTCCCTTCCACAGGTGGAAAAATTTGGCTATAAATGGAGATAAGGAAAAACAGTAGCTCTAGGCAAAGGAATAAATTATGTAATGAGGGAAATTTCATATTACATTAACACCTCAAAAGAGACTCAAAGCAAGGGATGACACTGTCTCTTGGCTGGATTATACCAGATGCCTGGACAAGTGAAGGCATATACTGCTGACACCACCCCTCTTTTGGAAACTGATAAGGTCAAAAGGAAGCCTGCAAACCTGAATAGCCTTGCCCTGGGAGACATTTTCATATGATGATGGACTAGACAGTTATTAACACCTGAATAGAACTCTAGTAATGCCAGGATCTTTTGACTTTTAAGATTGTTTTATTTAAACAAGGAAGACCTGTTAGAAGACCAGGGGATGGACTGTGATACTGTGATTCATAATAAGAAATATATATTTAGTCTTTGTCCTTGTTTCAGGCATAGAGTTCTTAAAACTCTTGTAAATTCCTAAGGGATAAGAGTCCTAGGAGCATTTTTTGTTCTAATGAGGTAACTCTGGGGACAGACTCTTAGATGGCTCCTGGATGAGACTGGTCACCAGAAAGACCAAAAGTCATGATTAGGTGCCTGAAGTTTTTAGCTCCATCCCCAGTTCTCCACAGAGGGGAGAGAGGCTGGAAATAGAGTTAGTAATTGATTAGCCTGTGTGAGGAAGACCCCATAAAATCCAACAGTATAAGATTACGAGAGCTTCTAGGTTGATGAAAACATCCATGTACTGGTAAAGTGACACACCTTCAACTACAGAAGGACAGAAGCGTCTGTGCTCAGACTTTGCCCTACATACCCCTTCATCTGGCTTTTCATCTGTTTCACTTACCATATCCTTTAATAAACTCCTAAACTAAGTGTTTCCCTGAGTGCTGTGAGCATCTCTAGCAAATTAATCAAACCCTAGGAGGGCCATGGAAACCTCAGATTTATAGGTGACAATATGGACTTGCACTGGCCTCAGATGTGGGGTAGGAACAGTTTTGTCCGTGATGCTATCTCCAGTTAGACAGGTTGAGAATTAAGTTAAATTGCAGGACACCCAGCTGGTGTCACAGAGAACTGTTTGGTGTGAGGAAAACCGCCACACATCTGGTGTCATAAGTGTTGTGAATGTGGTAGTAGTATGAAAGTAAAGGGAAACATGGGAGGAAAAACAGATCTTTTTTTTTTTTCAATTTTTTTCAATTAGCAACAGAACAATAATAACACAATTCTGGTTAATCATAAATAATTCTCTGACTTTTCCCTACATAGATTTTCCATATTCATAACCCAGTGTACAGCATTATATTCCTTATATGCAAGCTGTTATTGATGCTTTTATCTGCAGGAGGCCCACCTTTGTTCTACACCATGGAAGGCAGGGAAAGCTATGGGAAGATAAACTCTATTCAATCTTTAGGTTCTCTGCTCCCTTGTTCAAACCCTGGCTTCAAATTGCTACTCTTGTTCTACCTACTTGATGACTCTAGCTTGCTAAATTTGATCAACTGTTTAGATGTTTATTTCTCACACTGTCCATGACCCTAAGAGTTTTAGGTTAAAAAAAGAAAATAAAAATTTTTTTGAAGAATTCTAGCAGGAAAAAATCATTGGAAATTGGTTTTCAAGCTTTAGTAAAGAGTTGAATTTTTATTTTTATTTTTATTTTTTTTTTACTTTTTGTCAAACAAATGTTTTACATAGCACTCACATACACAGAGCACACACATACATCCTTAACAGTTAAAACTGAGTTATTCTCCTAAGACATTGGGTTGGGCAATGAGAAAAAAATTATTACCATTCAACATGTTTCCTACTGTTAGAAGATGGAAAAACTGAAATACATAGAAGCAGAGAATCAGAATATTTGAGATAGACAGGACGTTAGGGAAAACAAGGTTTGACATTCTCATGTGATTTATATTTCATGATTAAGTTTCATGAAACTTAAAGTGATGTCTAAAGTTACGTACTGCAATGGTGACTCAGCCTTTAAAAAAAAATGGAGCTCTGAGACAGCAGTTAACTTGTCTGAAGCCAAACAAATAGGAAGTGGTGAAACTAGAATAACATTCATCTTCTTTACTCCAAAATCTGTACACTTAACCCTTGGTGCTGCCTAGTCTCTACAGTATAACTTTTGATTTGTGCTTGTAATTGACTAACATAAGTCAGAGATATACTAAGAATTTCTTCTATCTATGAAATGAATTACCTTAAAATAAAAACTCTATCAAAACCAAAGACTAAATGACAAGAAATAAGTAAGCAGGATCAAGAGAGTCTCTTAGACTGTTACATTTGCAATTAGGGCAAGTCACAAAGAAGAGGCAGATAATAATGATCAAATGAATTAAAAAAAAATTATTCTGACAAATGTATGGGGTCAACATTTTTACCATGCTATCATATATCACTTTATTACCTTCTATCATTAGAAAGTGTCACTTTGCAAAACTAAAGGCTGCAAGTGCATTTTAAAAAAAGAAATGTGTTTTAATCCTAAAGGTCACCTGAAAAATGTGGAAACTTCCATTTGTACCTTTTGGATATAGATGATACCATGCAGTAGTTAGATCTAGATCCCAGTTAATGATCCTGGTTCCTGGTGACAGAATCTTCCCTAAGGGACTGAGGTTTAAATAGGGAAATGTCAATGCCCCATTCAAGGAGCACTAATTTGCTGGGAGATCTGATAGCATTTTAAGTGCTCAGCATTGAGAGGACCTGCTGTGCATGCTGTTTTTTTTTTTCTCCTCCCACCCAAAGGGCCAAATCAATATTACAGAAAAAAAAAAAAAAAAGGAGGAAGACTATAAAAGAAAACCAGTAACTGTTTGAACTAGTGAAATGGATACTTGTACAATGTATACTGAGTTTATTTTTAAAGAATACAAACGCAAGCTATTAAAGGTGTTAAGAAACCTGAATGCTATCTCCATATAATCTGTGTTTACTGGCTACTCAGGCTGCATCCTTATAACTCCAGGTCTCTGCTGCTGCAGCTACTGCCTATGAAGCAAATGACAATATCCTGGGAGGCAGTGGTGGTTTGCTGCTTCCTTTCTTCCCTGGCCATACATCTACCTGCTGAGACTGCCCCTGGTAGTAGAAGGCCGTCTAAAAAGAAGGTGGGTCAACGTTTTTGCTGCATTACTTTAATACATAATATCCAAATAAGACAATGAACAGTTGCTGATGCTTGAGAGGAAGGAACTCACAAGGTAGAGCTGCTTCACTACTTCCTGCTATCATGCTACTGAAAGACAAGGGCTTGAGATGTGGGCTCACCCACTGTTTCTGCTAACTAAAATTGGCACTTGCTATCTGCCTCTGCAAGGACTGGATCACGTTGGCACTTGCCATCTAACTCTGCTTGGATTAAATCATGAGCCACTGTAGCCGCTAACCTCCAACATACTCTGAAAGCAGTTCAGGATGGAGGTCAGGATTGAGGCACTCTGTGCTCTGGGAAAACTGGCTGAACGGGCCTTCAGATAGTTGGATATTTTCAGGAGAAGATTTTATGACCCCAACTGTCGCATATCCTTATATCTAGAAAAGCACTAAAATCATTAAGGGTGACATCTGCTCCTCGTGACTAGCAGCAAGCCTCTGCCTAAACGTGTGCTTGACTGCATGTGCCCCCCTTCACTGAAATCGTATATAATACTGAGTTTTCTCCCTGCCTCTTTGGAACAGTTCTCAAAGCTTTCTGGGATACTCTCTCCCAGGCTATAGTCCTCATTTTGCACCAAATAAAACTTAACCAACAACTCTCATGTTGTGTCATTTTATTTCCATTGATGCTTCCTACCCTGGAATGCAGCATAATATCTAAATATAGAGCTACTTGTGCATCAAAGTCTGAATGTGTAGTTAGTAATTCACTACAGAGAGGTGTCCATGCTACCTATGTTCTATGTGTCAGATCGAATAAGAGAAATGTATTGGAACCAAAGGAGGTGAGGGACAAGAGTCCTTTAAGTAATACAGAAAGGGAATGATTAAAAGGTAGGGGATGTAGTCTTACTCCCTGAAAGCATGCTCTCTTTAAGGAATCCTTTGGAATGACTAAAATAATATTCTAAGGGCAATGAGTCAATATAAATCAATGGTTTTCAGCAGGAAGAGCCCTCTCCTTACCTCCCCAGGACATTTGGCAATTTTCGGAGACATTTTGGTCTTCACAGCTTAAAGGGTACTAATAACATCTGGTGATTAGAGACCAGGGATGCTGCTAGGCATCGTACAATTCACAAGACAGCCCCATATAACAGAGTTATCCTGTCCAAAATGTCAATAGTGCCAAGGTTGAGGAACCCTAGTCTAAATAATTCAATATATAACCCTGGTATAAAGAAAGTTAGGCCAGAATAAAATTATTCTAAAGAATAATCATATTCAAAAGAGCTATTTAAGAAAGGTTAACATGAAAAAAGAAAACCATACAAAAATACATTTTTTTCTACCAAATGAATCTCTACCATATTGGAAAAACTACCTAGATACATAACTTTTACACATTTTTGATACTGATATTTAATTTTACAAGTCTTAGGGAAAGGCAGAGATTCCATTGACCTTAATTTGCATTTTTAATTTTTAACTTTCCATTTCCATTTCCACAGGACAAATCTTAGCCTATACCTGAAACTTGCATTAGGCCTCAGCTGACATAAAGGCTATGAAGGCTGTGAACAGTTTCCTTTTAATATTAATCATAGTTTGTGATTAAATATAAATGATTATTAATTTGATAGAGAATTTAACTTTATCAAATAAAGATTATTACACAGAAAAATGATGTCGCCCAATTACTTCTAACCACATTTGCATGCACTCTACATTTACAAGGTCAGTTTTCTTAATTATGGCTTTCTTCTTATATTTTCTAAATTCCCCTTGAAGGAAAGCAAATTTGGTTAAATGTCACTTTACTAGCTGTAGCCCCTTCTAAGTAATTGCCATCATCTGGGGTCATCATAGCCTGTTCTTTAAACTGCTATGTTGTGGTGTCTTTGGATTTCGAGCATTAGCATCTGCTGTGACCGAAAATGTCAAAGTAGAAATATTAAAGAAAAAAGGAAGAAGTCATCTCAACAAAAATGGGTCAAGACAACACTGACATTCTCAAGTGGATAATTAGGTTAATTTTCTGGATCTTTCAAGCCCAAATTATAATCTAAATAAAACATTCAATTTAAACAACATTTATTTAGCACCTGCACCATACAAATAATGTATAACATGCTGTGAAGGATAAGAAGATAATCAAGACACAGTCTTTCCTGTTCTAACTCTAGAGAAAGAATGCCAGGTTTGAAATCCAGCTTTACGTTTAAGTCTATACTACTTAACCTCTCTATACTTCAATTTTATCATTTATAAAATGTGAAGAATTATAGTACCTATGTTTTTCAGTGGTGATATGGGTGTGAAATCCTTAAAATAATTCCTGGGACAGTAAGCCATCAAAAAAATTAGCTATTTTTAAGTACAACTGTAGTAAGTGGAAAAGTTCTTCCAGGTTGATGGATTAGCAAAAACAAAGTCCAGAAAAAAAAGAAATACAGGATATGCTGAAAAAGGATAAATGGTTTAGTGAACCTGTACTAATGGGACTTATTAGAATATAGTCAATTCTGATGAGAAATACCAGGTTATGGTCAAAATACTAAGAGATTTCATTGTCATGCTGGTAAGTTCAGATATGGGAGTGTGTGTTAAACTGGGAAGGTGAGAGAAGAGCATAATCAAAGGGTTGAATGGGACCTTCATTTGTATGAGTTTTATTTTATTTTATTTTATTTTTTGAGAGTTACATTTTATTTGGCGGGAGGACTCGAACCGGGATGACAGCCCCTCAGATTGCTCTGAGGGACTGCTCCGAAGAGGTAGGGGAGGAGCTAGGATATATAGGAGCTTTACAACAAAGACCAGGTAGTTGGAACAATAAAAGATTACTTGTTATCTAAAGAAAACCAGGCATCTCAAGTTAAAGAATTTAGTACTTTTCTATATATGGGAGGAAGCAAACATTTGGGCTCATTGAATTCATTCCTTTGACAAGCATCTAGCTATCTAGGGCCAGTATCCTGTCCTTTCGTATTCCGAGTCTGCTCAGAGGGCACCATTGTGAGTGGCTGCAGAGGCTGGGCTGCAGGCCTGTCCTCACTGAGGGGTGGCAGCAACCACTGATGCCTTGGTTTCAGCATTCTTTGTTTACTGATAAACATGTGTATGAGTTTTAAAAAGTAACTCTCTTGGCAATGTGAAGTCTGAATTGAAGGGTAAAAAAATACACGATGGAGAACAATTTAGAGATTATTGCCACAAATCAGACAGGAGATGTTAATGAGTGACCTATAATAATGGAATTAAGATTAAAAAGAGTAGATAATGATTTTTCATCAGAAAAAATAACAAAATGTTTTGTTTGTGAGAGTAGAGTGGGAGGGAGAGCAAGCAATCTGTATTGTTCACCTTATTTTCATTTGTATTGATGACTACTATTTGCAATTCTGCTTTAATCAGAAATAGTAAACGGTAACTCTCAAGTTTTATAGATATGCTCTTGCTATCAGAAAGTTTTTGTAAACCCTGTCTTGATTGTTTGGAGAAAAACAATTTTTTTCCCATTTTTCACCCTTAGGAAAATATTCTTGAAAAATCACAACTGGTCTGTCTCTTCCATCTTAAGACACAAATGAGCCTTGCCCTCTTGGCCCATGGCTTGTTAGGGGTTATAAGGAAAAATTAACAATGCTTTACCAGGTTATAGATGTAGTATGTAAAAATGCAACATTAAAGAGGGTACCCAGAAACTTATGAAATATAATTGATAATTCAGAATCCTGCATCAGCTCCAAAATGTTATACATGAAAGTTTTTAATGACAGCTGCCTTCCTAACTAACTGGAGATTTGGGACTCTCAAGTCACTATTTCACATGAGAAACAAGTCTGTTTCAGGCATAGGAATTCTACTGTATACCATTATTAATTTCTATTAACCTAAAAGGGAAGAAATACGATCAAAGCAATTTTATGATAAATAAAGCCTAAAACACAAGCAAGCAAGACTGTTTCACTGTTCACCTGGTAACAATCAAGCTCACTAGGAAGTTTAATGTTACAAAGAATCAGCCATGGCTCATGAATATTATTGGGTTTTTCTATGGCTACTAGACTTACTGATAAAATCTTTGAAAGAATCTCAAGTTAAAATCTGCAGCACTAAAGTGGAATGTCTTGGTCTCAAATAAATCGTGGTCTAAAAGTTCCTGTAAGTCAATAAGGAAAAGACCAATATTTCAACATGAAAAAGAAAAGAAGGTCATAAACATATGAAAAATATTCATCTATGCTTATAAAAATCATGAAAATCCTAACTACAAGCAACAGGTTATTCTCCTATCACACAGGAAAAGAACAAAAAAATGTAATAAAGTATTTTGTTAGGGAAAAGACACTCTCATGCACTACTTACGGAATAAAGGTTGATAGCAGGTTTTGTAGGGCAATTTGGTAATACTTTTCAAATTTTAAATGTACATAACTCTCTAGGGTATTTGTCCTAGAAGTACACTCCAAATAGGGCACCAGGATGTTTAGTGCATAACACCAAGTGCTTGGAAACAATTTACATGCCTATCATCTGAGGGACTGTGAAATATATCATGGTACCTCATTCAATAGCATAATAGACAGACATTAAAAATAATGAGTTGATTCTGTATACACTGATATGAAATAACTTCTAAAATACATTGTTTAGTGAGAAAAACAAGGCATGGATTTCTATACATGTGTATAGAAAGCAAATACTGGTGTGAAAAATGAAAGGATAGCTTTATACGTTTGTATTTAAATAGAATATTTCTGGATGGATTCAAAAAATTAGTGAAAAAAAAGTACGTTTCAGATGGAGAGTTGAATGTTGGTTGACAGAGAGCAGGGGCTGTAGTATTCATGATATAAACTTATGTCCATTTGAATTCTGTATTATGTGCCTGACTTACTCAAAATACATATTAAATCATAATGTTCATGAAAACTTATAGGAATAATAAATGCTAACTTTCTGGATTCTTTGTAGATGGAAGTTTTTAATTGTCCTACTATTCTCAAGGGACAGTCTGTCTCTCTTTCAAAAGTGTAATAATGATCATTTTCTGTTTTCTTCACACTCCGTGAATTTATACACCTATAACTCTTTTTGCATCTGAACAATCTGCTAAGCTTTATTTTTAAAATTTTTCTCAACCACAGCACAGTCTCTGTCAGAAGATCCTCAATGAATATGTAAGAATGCAGAATAATAGACACAGGGATTCCTCTTAGAACGCAAAGGAAAAGACTCCTGATTATTACTGAGTTCCCTTCATGGTGAAAAAGACAAATGACCTCCTCCCCCAACAACAACAACAACAAAAATAGTGAGGACAGCACTGAGAATTAATCAGGTCACAAGTCTAAGATATTCTGAGATTTACAGAAGAAGAGAGTTCTGTAACTTCAAATAATTATTATAATATATATATCTATTTTTCTAACCATGTATTTTCTTAGAATCCTTGTAGTTGCACAGAGAAATTGGGGATCAGTAATGGGTAAACAGCAATTCAGTAAAAACTGACTGGCAGTATTATTTTATTTTGTAACACCAATAATTTTGTAAATAAAATTGCTATAATGTGAAATTCAAAATATGCTTTTACAGGTGTGGATGGAACACTCAAAGTTGAGAATAATAGTAAGTGATAATGCTGTAGATTTGTTTAAACGTACGCTCCTGAAAAGACACCAAGTAATTTATTTTAAATGTATACTTAAAAAAAAAAAAGATAAAGCCAGCAAATGGATTCACAACTTTCACTATGCACAGGTAAAATCATTAAATTTAAATACAAATTTTCCCTGGACAATTCTATCTAAAGAATTTAGCAGCAGCCCATAGAGGCTTATACCAGTGCACCCGGAAAACATATGCTCTGCTTCCAGATTTTCCTATCATTCTTAATACAACTTTGTTGCATATAATTCAGACTTCTAATCTGACTTTGCAAAGACATGATTACTGTTGTGATTTCGGTAATGATGTCTCTTTTCAGGCTAGCCTAAATCAGAGCAGCTCAAATGCTTCCTGGATATTTGTTTGGTGGGGGTTTTGCTTATTTGTCTATGCCTTTAAAAAAATTATACCCATAGACATACATTTATTTTTCTGATATGTGTCTCCTCTTTTAAGTCTAAAGAAAACATAATTTCCCACCAAAACTTACTTGAGAATGTTAATTCTTTAAAGCTAGAACCTGACATCTATAATTTCTATGAGAACCACTGAGTTTTAATCTCAGTGTGATAAATGCACTCAAAATTCTCTCCTGTCATAAATGAGAGGTTTTTATGTTTTGTTTATCTATTTTATATGTAGCAGTGTGTATTCTATTGTACTTCTGAAGAATATTGCACTGGGTATAGTTGACAGGGTTTTTGGTTTTGTTTTGGTTTTTGGTTTTTGGTTTGTTTGTTTTAACAATCAAAGGTGTCACATCATTTTCTTCTTGCTTGCACAGATTTTGTTAAGAAATCTATTTTAATTGTTATCTTTGTTTCTTTGTAGGTGATAAATGCTTTTCCATCCCAAATCTATCCATGGCTGCCTTCAATTTTTTTTTTTTTTAATTTTGGTTTTCAGCAATTTGAATATGAGATGTCTTGTTTTTTAAAAAAAATTTGTTTTATATCTTCTAATCTTTTTGTATCAGTAGTTCAGTGTGTTTTACTAATTTTGGAAATTTCTTGGCCATTATTTCTTCAAATATTTATTTTGCCTTGTTCTCTCTTCTCATTCTGAAATTCCATTAAATATTGTCCCTTAACACTTGAATTCTCTATATTTTGAAAACTTTTTATTCTTTTTCGCATTTTAGTTTGGGTAATTTCTATTGACTTATCTTCAAGTTTACTGACTCTTTCTTTGGCTATATTGAGTCTACTGATGGTTGCTTTAAAGAAATTCTTCATTTATGTTACTGTGTTTGATTTCTAGGATTTCCATGTTATTCTTTTTTATATTTTCCATCTATTTGCTGATAGTATCTGTCTGACTTGTATTGTGTCTGCCTTTCTCAGTACACTCTTTAACATCCTAATCATAGCCATTTAAAATGCTCAGGTCGATAGTTTTCACATTTGTGTCATATCTAATTCTTGTTCTGATGATTTTTTTTTTTGGATGATGATGATTTCTTTGTCTCACTGAATTCTCTCTCTCTCTCTCTTTCTCTCTTTCTTTTTCTTTTTCTTATTCTATGTCTCATAATAGTTTTGCTGAAACACGGAAATATTATATGGGATAGTAGATAGTATGGCAAACGTTATTTTTTATGTTTGGAAGTAAGCAACCTTTCCTTCTAGTATGCCTTTAGTGTAGGATTTTATTAACCCAGTCATGAATAGAGCTGGGTTTGAAGTTTTGGTTAAAATGAAAATCAGATTTAAAGTATTTTGTTTCTATGAGTACCAGATACTTCAGAACCCTCTAGGAATACATTGTTTTTATTCCCTTACTTGAATTGGGTCTTTTCATTGTCCTTCTTGCCAAAGGAAGTCTACTCTTTGCTGCTATGCCAGTTGTATTATTCTGTTATTTTCACAAACAAGCAGTTACCAGTGGTGGCTCGGAAGGGTTTTCTCTGGTGTTCTGATTAAACCTCAGTCTTAAGCAGGAACTATGAACCTAGGTTTCATGCCCCTCCTTCAGAAATAGAGCTTCATTTCCCCTTCACTCCATTAATTCACATAATGAGTATCTACCAACTTTCTCAAGTTATAAAATGGATGCTCTTTAAACTTTAGTTTAAGACTTTTATTGCTGAAGGGAGGTAGAGGAGAGGACTCAGGGTGAAGTTTCAGTGCAGAACCTCCACTCCCATCCTAGCCACAATGGGATTCCTTTAGTGCCTCAGGGATTCCTTTAGTGGCCCCTCACACTTCTCTGCAGCGAAGATAACTAAGATAGCGCTAAGGAGATTTCAGGAGTGATTGCTGTTTCCCCTGCCCTAATAAGCACCATGAGGAAATTTGTATGTGGATTCTTACCAATTTTCTATGTAAGATACTTATGGTATTCATAGAAGCAAAAACTACAAGAGGATGGGAATGCTCCTATGTCTGTGGTACCCACAGGCCTCACACTCTCAAGCTAGCTTACACTAGGCTTTTAGCACTTGTTAAAAGCTAATTTTGTTAGTCTAGTTAAAAGCTAATTTTCCTATCACTTTATACAGCACACTGCAGCATCTACTTCAGTTACACAGCTTTTCTTTTGCTGTTTCTTCCTCAAGATACCTGTCTTTCTTCAAAATTTGTGTTAGTTTATCCTGTAATCTCCAACCACTGACTGGGTCAAGTAAGATTACTTTTATTTGTAGTTTGTTCAGATTTTTACCCTTGAAATAAAGATTGGAATAATGTTCTTTCCAGCTCTCTATATCTTTGAGCTGAAACTAATACTTACAATTTCACTTTTGTATTCCAGAAAAGTTATGGTCATACAGACTAGAGTAAGGATCTTGGATCTAATTCATTTTATTTAGGGAAATTTGAGTTTGTCAACTACCTTTCTAAGCATTTTTTATCTATAATATGATGACAATATTGCCTATAGTAGAGAAAGTTTAAAATATTTTATACTGTAACAATAAACACAGATGTCATCTGGGAATCTCTGCCTCTTGAGATTTGGTTTAAGTTACTCTAAACATCTAAATTTATGGAAACACAAACTCTTACCAATAATTATGTAAGTTCCAAGAAGTCTCTCACTTGTTTTATCTCCCTCTCAGAAGTATGCCTTTCCAGGTGTGAAAGTCAACCAAATTTCAAAAAAACTACTAAATTAGAATTCCGCTTTTAATATAAAGGAGCATGTTCCTGACAAATTGATCCTCCTGAAAATAACAGCTATAAATGCTGCACAAAGTGCAAAACACAACTGTAAGTGCTCTGGAGACTGAACAAAAGCAAGCAGACTTCTGAAGGAAGTCAAAACATCAAGCAGGAGACAAAGACAAAGTAAATTCTCTGTTTTTGTTTTTGTTTGCTCTATTTCGAGCTGTAGAGCAGAAGGCAAGAAATGGCTAGAAATTTGATGTAAATCCCAACCTCTTTATAAGTAAAGGAGTTAGGGTATGTAGACCAATAAATTGGGGCTACTGCTTAGGGAGAAACATCAGAAGAGAAACTGCCAGGAGAAGAGATCCTAGATCTCAGTAAAAAGAGAACTTCCTTGATCTGATAAGGGGCATCTGTACATATAGGGTGCAAGTAAAATTTATCTGGTGTCTGTGCCATAAAAAGTTTTAGTGATCTCAATCACTGCCCACTACAGACTTGAGTATATTCAACTGAAGTTCAACCAAGCTAACTTCCTGCTAATGTGAACCATAAACAATTCATGGATCAACATAAAAGAATCTAGTAGAAAATACATCATTGACAATGGCCAGAATATAATCCAAAATTACTCAACAAACAAAAAAGCCAAAGAAATATGAGCCATCCTAAAGTGAAAAGACAATAAAGGGATGCAAGCCTTGAAATAATACTGCTGCTGAAACTATTAAACTAGGAATTTTAAACAGCTATTTTATTATGTAGTATTTATACAGTACTTGCATATTATATGATTGCAATAATTCATGTTGACAATGAAGGCAAATATAAAATATATCCACGGGAAGTAAAAAACTATAAAAATAATCACATGAAAACTTCAGAAGTAAAAAAACATGTAACAGCTGAATTTTAAAAGAAATCACTGAATGTGTCTAATAGTGTTACAGAACGTGAAATTAGCAACCAAAATTAATAACTCTCATGTGCAAAAACAATAAACAGAGACAAAATGGTAGAGAACGCCAATTACAAAATTAAGAAAAATGATTAAATGCTTAGGTATACATTTAATGAAAAGGGCATATTTCCTATATGAGAAAAAAATTAAAGCACATACGGCCAACTAATTTGATAAATTAAATAGACAACTACCTTGAGAGACACAAATCATCTGTATTCACTCAAGAAGCAACAGATAAGCTGAGCAATGCTAAATTTATAAAATATATTAAATTCATCATTAAAAAAACAGAATTAAAAATCTAGGTCAAAATGATCTCCTTGGTAAACTCTATTAAAATTTTAAGAAAAAGTCCCAATTATATGCAAAATCCCTCAGAAATTAAAAAAGTATGAAAGAGGTTCTATTTCATTTTATGAGCCCAGCATTACTCTCATAAAAAACCAAAGACATTAATAAGAAAACTACCGACAAATAACCCTATTCATTGTACATGCAATAATCTTGTCAAAATTTTAGCAAATTTAATTCACAAATATATGTCAAATATATATCAAAGTACTAATATATCATGATCAGTTGGGGTTTAATCACAAGATTGCAGCATTGTTGAACATTCAAAAGTCAGAGTAACTTACTATGGTAACAAAAATGTATGCTCATTTCAATAGATGCAGGAAAATCATGTGATAAAATTCAATATTCATTGATATTAAAACAAAAAAACAGGAACTAGAAATAAAAGGAAGTCTCCTTGCTTTGATAAAGGGCATCTAAAAAAACCTATACTAAGATCATATTTCTTTATTATCAAATCAAGACGTAATGGACTAAACTATTTGTTGAATCTAAGGCATCATTGATGATATCTTATTATATTTGTATACCACTACAAATTTTTGAAAAACATTGCTAATTATAGTTGCCACAACATTTATTGTAAGATATATCCCAGTTTCAGGGATGAAAAACATGTGCCTTAGAATCAAGGAAATAGATGTATTATTAAAACTTGTTTTAACTTACTTTTTATGCAATAAAATTATAAAAGTCATTCCAAATTTGTTATTTTTTTTTTATTATCAGTATTTCTGTCCCAGTCACTAATACACTTGAGATCAGTTTTTAAAGTATTACTCACTAGGTCTCCAAAAATTTCTTTTTGAAGGAAACATCTATATTGTTATCTTCCTTTAATTAACTCAAGGAAACTTTGCAATATGTAGAAGTTTTTAAACTCTCTGACCTGATATTAAAGTGCTTGCAATGATATTTTAACACACTGCTCCTACTTGGTCTATACAGTTCCATTTCTAGAGAAATTAAGAACTATTTTGTGGGGAGGGTACAGCCTAGCAGTAGACTGCCTGCCTTGTATGCACAAGGTCCTAGGTTCAATCTCCAGCACTAAAAAAAGAATGAAAATAAAAACCTAATTACCTCGTCTCCCCCAAAATTAAAAAACAACAACAACAACAACAACAACAACAACAACAACAACAACAACAACAACGAACTGTTTTTTAATAGTTGCTTTTCTGGGAGGCATTGTCCATTATAACAAAGTATGAAACAACCTAGAAGATTTAATTCCTGTACAGCAAACAGGCCAAGAGACAGAAATTTTAAACGACTTTCTAACTATAATCCAATAACCCTTGAGATTTTTTACTCTTATTCTAGACATATGCTTAAAGTTTCCAACAGATCCCATAACCTTTCCCTTTTATCTCAGCTTGTCAATTCTCTTCTGAAATTAGTTTCTTTCCTATTAAATGAGGCCTAAAATGTCCATCCTCTCTATTTCCTTAGTTAAATTCTACGCATATTTTAATATTTAGCCCAAAGATCATCCTTTCTGTGAAGCTTTTCCTATTTTTTCTTTATGCCACCAATTCATTATCCATTCCCCATATTATAACATTCCTTACACTGTATAACCATTATTGTTTCTAAGTCAACTGTATTAGTTTCCAATCACTGCTGTAAAAAAATTACCACAAATTAGTGGCTTATAAGAACACAACTGTATTCTCTTACAATTCTGGGCATGAGAAGTCTAGAATGGGTCAACAGATTCGCATCCAGAACCTCCAGGAGAGAATCCACTCCCCTGCCTTTTCCAGTTTTGGAGGCTGCGTACATTCCTTGACTCACAGCCATGCATAACCCTGACCTTTGCTTAGACTGTCTTAGCTCATTCTCTGACTCTGGTCCTTCTCCACCCCTCTTTTCTGGCCTTACACTGGGTCCATGTGGATAACCAAGGATATTCCCCTTACTCAAGATCTTTAACTTAATCATATCTGCAAAGTCTCCCTTGCTATGGAAGGTTAGGTATTAATAGTTTCTGGGAATTAGGATGGACATCTTTGTGGGGCCATTATTCCGACTAACATATTAACCTTCTCATTAAGCTTTGAAATTCAGAATGTGTAATGGACTAGATTGTGTCCCTCCAAATTCATATGTTGAATCCCAATCCCCCAATGTGACTGGATGTGGAGATTGGGCCTTTAAGGCAATTTTAATTAAGGCTAAATAAAATCACATGAGTGGGCCCTAATCCAACAGAGCCGGGTCCCTACAAGAAGGGGAAGAGAGACCAAGGGCATGTGCATACAGAAAAAAGACCACATGAGGACACCACAAGAAGGTGGCCATCTGCAAACTATGGAGAGAGGTCTCAGGAGAAACTCAACCTACTGACACTTTGGTCTTGGGTTTCCAGACTTCAGAGCTGTGAGAAAATAGATTTCTGTTGTTCAAGCTACCCAGTCTGTGCTATTTTGTTATGGCAGCTTTAACTGACTAATACGGTATGCTCTTCCGCTTATTTAAAATATCAGAACTTAGCTTAGTGACTGTACTAAAAATATGCATCAGGCATAAAATTTACAGTAACAAACATATTTATAGAAGTGTATCTTCAAGAAAATTTTAAATGATTTCAAATTTTACCAAATGCCATTTAATCTAATGCTTAAGTTAGTCATTGATTTTATATTAGTTACTTATGTTTAAAACCTTATCCTATTTGGGGTAAATGTTTATTCAGATTCAAAGTTCTTACCCTCCTGTATCCTTTTTAGGACGGTAGGTTACTATGATGTCAATAGAGGAATGGTGTGCATTTGGGTTTCAGTTCTTGCTGTGCTTGTTTCTGAAAACAGCAAGTGACTGCATGAAGTCTGGACCATAGAAATGAGCTGTTTTTCTCTGAAAGGTTCTTACTATACTGATTTTACCTACTGTGGTGTTCTCGAAATAAATTGTGCACAGAGGCCATATTTAAGTGTATCAAGGCTGCTGGCATGCAGCACTCTGAAAGGACCAAATGTCTCCTTTTGCTCTTTCCAGAGTACAGTAAATTGTCCTACAGGTTAGCAGCACAGCCTCTTAGCTGAGATCAGGGTCTCCTTGCTTGGGGTCAGTTCTGCCTCTATATCCCCCTGAGAGCCATGGAGAACTGAGAGAAGAGAAAGTGTCTGCCCTTCTCGCCCAGATTTCCTCAACCTGTTTCCACAGAGTATTCAGAAGACCTCCATCAATCAGAAATAAAGAGGTGGAAAACTTTTCCAGCCCTATATTTTAAAAATTATTTCCATAAACCAAGAAAGATAATCTTTCTTCTCCATACCTTCCTCCAAAAATCAATCTAGTATGCAGAATGCATGCTCCCACTGTGCACATCAACTATTCTGCTCTTTGAAAATTATTTTTCTTCATGTCCTCTTTCTGACTTGCTACACTGCTCTCTAGCATACCATACTCAGTGTGGCAAGTGTGGCAGGATGGAATGGGTATAATATTTTTGTTGTGTATATTCTCTTACCTGGAGATATATTTGCTAAAATTAGTTATTATATGCATTGTGGGAGTTTGGAGGATAAGGATAATATGGAAAATGTTTATGAGAATGTGAGGAGAAAAACAGATCTTATCACTGTTTCATTTGTTTTGAAACAAGCAAATAAGTGTTATTATAAGTGTTTCTGAAATGAATGAATGAATGATGAATGATGAATAAATTAACTTCTAATTACCACAAAGGAATTTTATTTGGGAAACTTATAAAATGGTCCCATTATGTATATACAGAAATCATATACAGAATGCAACTGTTGTAAAAAAAAAATCTAGACAAACTTGACTGAATGGTATGTTTCTGACATCTTTATCTTTTTGTCTTAGATTTTGCTTCTCCTATTTGAATATATTTTATTTCCATGCCCCAATTCCTCCAACCTGAATATAATAAATATGGAGTAGCCTACGTTTCAGAACACACATATTAAAATATCCTTCCAGAATAAATCAAGAAAAAAAATGCCCTTTTTCATCCTCAAAGCAAAAGCATCAACTTTAGACCTTTTGGATTAAATTTATCTCTGTATTCCTCACATTCAAGGTGGTTAACATACCTATAATTTATCATTTAGAGAATACTCAGGTTTACATTTTATTCTCAATTGATTCTGAAAACATAATTGGGTCAATCTTCATTTTATTTATTAATGATTAGTAAATGTACATCCAGAGCTTCATGATTCTATTGTAATTCTCTACTAGATCATTTGATTCCTTCCCTACTAATTCTTACATTATGGAAATTTTAACCAACATACTCAACTTAGGTGTTATTTACCCTATTGTGAAGTACTTGTGTGAAATATGTCATGTAAAAACTAAAACAAGTATAAAATGTGAAGAAATTCTACTTATATGGATCAGCTGAAAGTTAACATGATATTTTATTTTTTGCTTCTAAGAAATGGTTTAAAAAAACAAGTACCTTTCCATGAGGTATAACATAAATTGGAGTATCACTTAAAAATAACAATATACTCCTGGATCATCTGTTCAATGCTATGCATCTCTATAATTTAAATCAATCAAAGAGAATCACAGTAACCTTTCCAACTAAGATAGCACCCCTAAATCATTTTGTCAACATACGTTACTTAAAAATATTAAAAGTAAATACCTCTACTTCACAAGGTAACTTTTTTTACTTACAACTTAGAAGGATATATTAAGCTATAATTTTGAAGAATTTCAAAGTGGTTCTACATTTTCAGCAAAGCATATATGGAGTAAATCCTGATTTAAAAAATTTAAATACAGATCTATTTTTAGAGGTTCCATTCAGTTGTTTTTTTCCCTATAACTCATAAAATTTATCAGTTCTAAATAATGGAAAACCAAACAAATTAAGCATAATACTGAATTAGATAAATTAATAGCTAAACATAAAGAGACTTCAAATATCTATAAAATATCCAAAATCAATCCGAGTTTTACCATTGGAAACAAAGTGTAGATTAAATATTATAAAACAGATCTAGATCTGGAATACATTAATCTCACCTTGACTAAGAGGGACAAATGTTGCACCCTGTTTGATCTCCACCCTACTCTTTCTATCTAAATAAAGAACACATCCATTTTTCAGTGCAACATCTGAATGAGAAACTATTTTAAATATAGTTCTAAACTCCACAAGACAGATTAAATACCTAGAAAACATAAACTTCTAGGATGGATTGAAAGAGCAAAGTTATTCACCCTTATAAAGAAAACAACCAAGAGTAAAAGTTAACAGGACACCAAAATGTAAAAAAATGTATTGCAATGACATCTGTGATAATGGACAGCTGGTTAGCAGTACACTGGCCTCAGGGAATAGACACTTCAGACATTAGTGCAGATTCATATGCCCAAGGTCTAAAACTACTATGCTGTTAGATGATTTAGGGTAAGTGCAAAATGCTTTTTTTGGAACAGTACATGAGTATGTAAATCACTTCTTGTGGCACCTTGAATATAATAAAGATTCAAAAAGACAATTCTTTTCCTCAAGTTCTGGATTAGAAAGCAGACCAAACTCCTAAAACAGACTGCAAATATTTACGTTCAATAAACTTTACAACTTTGGCATTCTTTCCATAGTTTTAATTTTTTCTATATTTTAACCATTCTTAGCTATGTGACTTCTGTGCAGTGAGTTTTTTGGATCTACACACACATACACATATACACACACACACCCCTGTAGGTCTGTTCTAGTAAGTTAATATATCCATATGACCACATGTTATTAACTCACTTGGCCTGTGGACAGTTATTTCAAACTTTAAATTCTGGTTATGGAAGGAAAATTATATTGGACTAGCTCTCCCATGGTTAAAAAAAAATTTAAACTGGAAAAATATCAAAGACTGGTTGGATTAAAAAGAGAAAAAAATAGCTGTTAACAATAAGAGATGGGTAGAAACCATCCTAATCCCAGACAATTAGAGACCCTGCATGTATGGAGGAGAGGCAGAGTCACTTGTCCTCCGATCTGTGACCCAGAGAAAGAAACACAGCCTAAGTTTGAAATTAAAAGAGGATAAGAGAGTACATCACCACTGGATCCACACTCAGACTAACAAACAGCAGCAAAAAATAACAGCAGTTTATTCCTCAAGGCAGGAGCAAGTTCAGATTCTCTTTGAGTCCAGAAATCACCAGATTAACCCACATCTGAGAGAACAGAAACAGTGAGCAAACATCTCCATCCATCCAGTCCCCCCAAATAAAGACGGGCAACACCTGAGGAATTTGAAGCCAGCAGGGTAGTGATTCTAATAATAGCAACAATAAAACACAAACATAGCTAGATTCATGACTATATTGACCAAAAAAAAATTTACATTAAAGTTCTAGCAAAGGAAACAAGCTCACAATAAGTTCTGGTGACTTAATAATGTACAACGTAGTGACTATAGTTAATAATAATATATTATATACTTGAAGTTTGCTGCGAGAGTAGATCTTAAGTGTTCTCACCACATGTATACACAGAAGGTAAATATGTGAGGTGATGGATAGCTTAATTAGCTTGATTGGGGAAATCGTTTCACAATGTACACATATATCAAAACATGATGCTGTATCCCTTTAGCATATAATGTTTATTTGTCAATCATAACTTAATAAAGCTGGGATGAAATGCCCATTTTGAGGCATAAACATTAGCTTTGCCTCTTAATCTACAGGTGATCTAGAGCTTTTATCCAAAAATTATGCAACAAAGGAAGTAAGATACAGCATACAGGACAAAATAGATAAAGCAATCAACAGAAGCAAGCTCAGATATGACCTAGATATTGGAACTCCCAGATAGGAAATTTAAAATAACATGACTAATATCTCAAGGGCTAGAGTGGAAAAGGTGGACAACATACAAAAACAGATGGGGAACGTCATCAAAGAAGTGGAAATTATAAATAGCAATCAAAATAGCATGCTAGAAAGTTTTTAAAAGTAGTGGTAACACAGATGTAGAATTTCTTCAATGGCATTGTCAGCAGACTTGACACTCAACATTAAGAGAACTTGAAGATAAGTAAATAGAAACTTGAATAGAACACAAAGTAGAAGAAATGTGAAAGTAAAAATCAAGGAAGATAGCGTCAAGATCTTTGGGAAAATATCAAAGAGTAACACACATTTAATAGGAATCTTAGACTGAGAAGAGAGAGATAACAGGGATGAATACATTTTGAAGAGGTATCAGTCAAGAATTTTCTGAAAAAAATAATGAAATGCATTAAGCCACAGATCTAAGATGCTCAGAACTCAAATGAAAGTTAAATATAAATAACAACTCACAGAGATCTATACTGAACCTCCTAGAGACCAATGTTAAAGAGAAAATCTTGAAAGATAATGGAGAAAAAAGACACAAAACATACTTAGAAATATAGGTAAAAATTAGAGCAGATTTCTTGTCAGAAACCATGGAAGCAAAAGGACAACAGAGTACTACCATTCAAGTACTGGAAAAAAGGATAGCCCAGAATTCTATACACAAGTTAAAAGTAAACAGAGTATATATATGAAAATCAAAGCAACAAGTAGTTGTTCTACTTTCCCACAAATAAGTTTAATTCCAAAGCAGTCTGGTTATGCTTAATATTTTTAAAATAAATACAACTTGCAAATATTTAAGAAACTTTAATACAATGCTATGAAAGGTGAAATAAGGCAAATGCTATGAGTAAATATATATGAAATATAAATTTAAAGTTTTATTTATAATGGATATGGTTACAAGGAGACTTAGATAAGCTTAGTTTAATAGGTATAAATGACTACTCAATTTTAATTTTCCCCCAAATCAACTCAGCTAATATGTTTGCAGCATTTCACTCTAGCTCTGCATCCACAAGTTTATTTCATCTATCAACTTCTTTTTGGTGGATACAAGCATGCACTGATTCATCTGTTTCTCAGCAGTTGTTAATGAGAAGTCGTTACAGAGGCCATGAGTAGTTATGGACTTTATTATTAGTAGAATCAAATAAATACTAAATATTTTTCTATCTGCCACTGATCAAGAATAAAACATCAGGGAACAGAAATATCATGATATAATTTCAGAGAGAATATTAAATATTTGGAAAAAGTTTTAAAAAGAGAGCTTTCATATTTTAGGAGAGAATCACAAATTGTACATGTATGTGAAATGGATTGAACTACTGGCAGATGGCTATTAAACAAGAGCTCAAATTTTTATATCCATAAGTACAGTATACATCAACATTTTCAACTGCCTATTAAGAAACAATACTCATATAATAGAACTCATCAATATTTGGTGGTAGATGTGTTCTTATTTGTTTCATGTTAAGTCTTTCAGGTTTCAGATGAAGTTATTGAAAGCAGTTCCCAATATTAACCTTGTTCACACATAATTTATTTTTCCTCCCATGGATTACAAGCTTAAAATAACCTCTCCTCAACAAAAATAAAGAGATCTAATTTTATTAACAGTGAGCTAATTTTCCATTCTCTATAGTAGTTATAAAGTCCTTCTTTAAATTAAGAAGAATTCAAAGTTCCTAATAAAAAACATATTGTACATTATATATAAGAATTACTTTCAAGTAAAAGGGTTTTTATTTCAAGTAGAAAGAAAAATTAATTGATCTGTTATGGAAACAAATTACCTAAGTAAAATCTACTGTTAACTAAGCAAAACAAAAAATGTTTCTAATCCTATGTCCAGTTTCCTTTGCATTGACATTAATTGAGAGGAATATTTATTTTTCACATACTAAGGAAAAAGCTTCTATCTGTTATTGATAATTGTGAAAATCACCTTAAGTACTATTGGATGAATAAAGAAACAAAGTTTCATTTTCAATTTATTCCTTTAATTTAGAAAGTTCACACTGAAGAATAGTTATGCTCATCATAGCTGTTTCACTGTTTCATAACTTAGGAATTTAAAGTTCTAACTTAAGTTGCAAACTTCTCTGTTTAATTCAAAGATTTTAAAAATTCATCTTTCTTTTCTGGCTTTGATGTCTCTAACCACTAGCTTTGACTTTTTGCCTATATGTTTCTCACTGCACACCCGGAATGGCAGATAACTTGAAGTATTAGGAATAAGTAAATGCTGTTAAAAGGATTACTCTGGCTTAGAAATTCCTCCTTAGCAGCAATTTATTCCATCATAATTTGTGCAAATCTGTGAAATAAGTAGTGGCAGTGAGGTTGAACTTTAGACAAACTTCACTCTTTCCCTTACCGGAAATTAGATTTTGAAAATGGAGTATTCTTAACAGGCTTATAGAATTTGTTACTTCCCTGTGGTCGTGCAAATATCATAGGCAACATACATATACTCTCTCCTCTTTTCATTAGTTTTTTTTAAATAAAAAATTCTATTTAGAAGGGAAATTTTGATCTAGTCCTCTACAGGAAATCTTAGGGGCAAGAAGTAAAGAAATTGATGATTGAATTAAAAAAAAAAATCAAATGCCCTCAATTCTAAAATAGAGCTTGGATAAAGCCAGTTGGTGACAGGCTATCATTTTCACCCACTGAATATTTCATTGAAAGGTGATTATTCTGCAAACCTATAGGTTTGTTTGTTAACTATTAGAAAAGCTTCATGTTTGCTCCTAAATTTTCATTCTGTCAGAATTTTGACTTTTCTACTAGGTCTGCTCTAACCTGTTCTTCTCACTAACTCTTCACTAACCCAGTCAGATTCTAGTTATTAATGGAGGAATTCTTAAATCATTCATCAAAATCTCTTAAAAGAAAAACCTTCACCCATTTATTACTGTTATATTTTAAAGAATTCGTAATTTAACATTTATATTTCCTCACAAAAGCTAAAATACTAGATAGATAGATAGACAGACAGACAGTTTCAGAAAGGTTTTGAACTATAGACAAATTATTCTAAAACCTTATGTTCTTAGAAGTAAATTAGGTATTTGTGTGAGGTTTAGAACTCTAAATAGCATTCAGTATATAAAGGAATGTCTAATACAGGTGAAGATAAAATAAATATGGTATCCTTTATAGCTTTGTAAGTCTAGTAAAAAAGGGATCAAGAGAAAAGGAAGGGAAGTTGTTACCATTTTGAATTTTTTTATTAAATGTAACAATGGGGTAGGTTTGGAACAGTGTTTTCATTCATGGTGACACAGTTCTAGGGGCAGCTTGCTCTTGATAACTTGAATTAAATTATTTTTATTTCTTTCACATCCCATCTAGAAAAAAAGTCTATTTTACTAAACCATTATTAATCATTGAATTATCATTATGCATGACTTAGTTCAATCATACTTATACAAGTAAAACGATGTATTCATGTTTGAAAACTGTGCAAAATGAAAGGAAGGAATAGGGTGCTGGAGACAATCTGGAATCAGATAAGGAGGTGAGAAGGGAAGGGTAAGTGGATAAATAAGTGAGATTTCTGCTGGAAAGTATATGAAGAGCTCCAATGTTCTCAAATTATAATAGTTGAACCATTAAATGGAAGTTATCTATCTATAATAATCATTATAGAGGTAGTACATGTGCTGGCTAATTTATAGAATTTATAGCATTTTCTTTTAATTTATAGTATCTAATTAGATTAATGAGATATCCATTCTTCTTTCAATTTTCTTAAACACGACACCTGGTTCTGACTAATGTGCTATATTGAATCTTTTCCAAGACACTTAATTCTACTTTTCTCTTTTGTAATTTTGTTTTACTATATTCCTTTTTTTAATTTGGTAATTGAAACACATTTTTGTTGGTAATTCCACATGCAGAAAATAAAGTCAAATCTATTGTAGTAAATACTTAATGGTGCTTTCCATTTCTTCTCTTTTTCTAGGATAGGATTTTTTGGTTGGTATTATGTCCCTATGATAGCTGTTTATAGAAAATGTAGCCCCCATGAAATGTTTTAGATGGATGAGTTTGCACTGAAAGATATCTCTCTATCCAAAGAAACCATATATAATTTGTGGAATGATTTCCATAATATGAATAGTCCTCTGATTATAATTTAAATAAATTGATGGAAAGGAATTGTTTAAGGCTATAGCAATACAAAGTTTATTATTTGGTGGGCTTAATTTTCAAAATTTCATTGATTTTTAGCAGACTGGGCTTTCTAATTATGAGTCTTCCAAACAATTTACTTAGTTATGCATTGTTGTACTGGCAATCTAGTTTCAAAGAGAGGTATTCTATAATCAGTTACTTCCTTGATATGGCAAAACTATTTCATTTGGATAAACAAGAGAAAACAAAGAGTCAGCAAAAAGGGTGATTTTTGACAATTAAGTATAATCTTTCATTTTCAATTAAAATATCACTGCTACCTTCATTTTACTAACTTGCATACTGTCTTATAGTTAACTTTAATTTTCTTCATATAGCCAAATAAAAATCAAATCAAATTTGGGTTTTTTTTGTATTATTTAACCTCTTCTTTAAAATCAATTTAACATTTAACTTTACAATTTATGCAATAACATTTCTTATAATGTCTTTAAAATATCCAGCATATGTATATATTGGCTAGAATCATGGAATTATATTTTTAATGATTTCAATAGTTGTATATGGGATATTTGAAATTACTTTTTTAAAAAGAAATAAAAAAGGGGCGGGGATTATTTAGTCCTACCCAGTCAGCAACAAAAGCAATCAAATCATTTTTTTATCCAGTGAAAGATTAGACATTCATTACAAACTTAATGCATAGTCTAAGAATAGAACAGTAAGATCACTTATATGTAAAACTGAATTGCTTCATAAGCTTCCATTTTAAATATGTGCCTTTATATACTAAAATTGCAATATTCACAAGAGATTGGATCTGAATACTTCAGAATTTTTCATAAGAATACAAGAAATTGAAAACTTCTAATTCTACTCTAGTGGGGAAAAAAGTATTGCAACACTGAAAATTAGTTTGTATAACTTTTATCTTTGGCTCAGTCTAAAAGATCACTATTTTATATGAAACATTATAATTTGTAAAATAATATTTTTGCAAATATATAAAAAGTAGTTAGAATTCAGGAGAATCCTAAATCTGAGCGTTTGTTGGTTGATTCCAGCTGCATTATGCTTACATATTTCCAAGAAATATCAGAATACTGACTGTAGTACAATTATGATATGCCCTCAAAATTCAACACTAAAATATATCCAACAAAAGTCAAGATCCCACAATGACTGCATACATTGGGGGCATATGATTATGCCTGCCACACTGCAAGCGTTCCTTTTTTCAGGAATGGTCCCCCAAAACGTATTTCTCCAATATAAGAGACTATAAAAGGAAAGAATAGAGGTATTAGTTCACTAGAAACAAAAGGCCATTTGAGCAAATCAAATATCCAAATAAATATTTTTGATCAGAAATGACAGTATTGAAGAAATAGATAGCTAACTGATATAACTGATTTGGTTAAATATTCCATCAGGTGGACCTAGGTTTAATCTGCAAAACTACTGTCATCATCTGTGTGAACCAGAGTACCTTTTTCCTTTTTCTTTTCTTTTATTTTTTGCCATTACATCAACTTTAAGTCAACATAGAACTTTTAGATCTCATATTATGGAGGTCCAGTAAAATGATTTATACTAGGAAACTTTTAAGTTCAGTTAGTCAGCTTTTTAAAAGAACAAAAAACAATCTTAAAAGAAAAAATTTGAATATTTGATTCTGCCTTTATGGGAAAGGAGAGGGTCATAAAGTTATTTGTGATAATTTTCAGTAAATCCTCTCTTATCTACAAAAATAATGACCCAAAATGAGGTCATTGATAGGAAAGTTACAGATAGGATACTTATTTTTTTGGTCTGGTGCTTTGGCTTTTATTTTCATTAAAATACAAATATCTTAAGGAGGGGGCTCACTGTTCTACTCACTCATTTATACTTTCCTGTAAACAGTGAGTATAAATCAATATTTCTTCATTCACACTGTCAGATGATGTATTAAGAGAAAGCAGGATTGATTTTCGGGGGGAAGAGAAAAATTAAGAAGCTATTCACAATAAGGCATATAATGTCGGGGAAAAATGTAAAATTGGGGAAAGAACTCATTAAAGATTTATTTATTTCACAATTTTGCTGATGAAAAGAAAAGGCTATCTGGAGTATGACGCATTTCCATGCATATTTTTATTTCTGTTACGGTATTCTGATGTACATCTCGTAGTTCAGATTTAACTGTATTATAATAAAGTTAAAGTACAGATAAAGTAATAATACAAGAAAAATATCAGATTTTATTTAATTATTTCCCAGATCTGCTGGTTTAGGAGCCATCTGAGAAAGACAAAACAAAAGAAATGGAATTTGGTGTTTAGAGTTAAATAATGAAACATACTTTTAATCTACCTTCTTTTGAAAAAACATATATATTTGCTTGTTTAGAAACCTAGAGCTAAAATGATGTTCCATTCAGTCAGCCATATGGCTGTAGGCTCTTACTCCATGAGATCCTCTAAGTTAGTATCCAGCTGTCTATATAGTACTGCAAATACAAAACTCTTGAATAATTTTATATTAAACAGGAAAAAAATCATGATAAAATATTACTTAGGTTTAATGCATTACTTTCAGCCATTTACTTGACAAATATTATTTATCTTGTATTATGTGATAGGAATATGATAAGAACATAATACTGTTTTCTGAATATAAGATAAGCTTCCCCCAAGTATTACTTTCCCTTTACAGCCTTCAACAACATTAGTGTTGATACTGGTTATTATGGGAGAATAAATTAAATGTGTTTAGTTATACAAATATTTCTTAATATACAGTTCAGTTTGCTAGCCAATGGGCAAAAATATGTAAGATGTTTGGAACTGTGTCATCTTTTCTTCATCTATATGTAATCAATTTCATTCCTATTATTCATTGTTCTGGTCTATACAGAAGGCATCCAAACCCCTAAAAATTAAATTTCCCAGACTCCTCTGTCAGTTAAACTTTAGTTAGTATCAGCTACTAAGAAGAACTAGTAGGAGTTATTTATTTTTATTTTGAAATAATTTTATTCTCATAATAATTTGAGAAAGAACAGAGATGCAGTATACAGTTTCCCCCAATTGTTACACATATGTTATTTTAGTAGAATACCAAAACCAGTCGCTGAAATTTCTAAAATGTACGTATAGTTCTATTTCATTTTATCACATGTATGGTTATGTAACCACCACTACAATCAAGATACAAAACTATTTCATCACCACTAAAAACTCACTATTTTTATTCTTTCATAGTCACTCCCATTCCTCCCCTACCCCTCTTCACCCTCTCTAACTCCTGAGAAGCACTATGTTTTCCATATCTATCATTTTGTCCTTTCAAGAATGTTATCAGAATGAAATCATACAGTATATGACCTTTTGAGACTTGTAAACTTTACTAAGCATAATGCCCTAGAGATCACTGCTTGGATGTTAGGAGGAAGGGTGGGCAGCAGACCAGTGAGTGGTGACTGACTTCACTGCCTTTGGTATTCCAGCAGCAGCAGCAGTGGGTGACTGCCAGCAGTCACTGGGGCCACATGCTACAGAGGCTTTCAGCAGCACTGAAGGCAAAAGCAGTGAGTACCTGCAGGTCTCAGCAGCCTTTGGAGGGTCTGGTGTTGGCAGTTTCCAGCAGAGTCAAGGGTACATGTGTATCTGGGCTCTGGAAAATCTGCCTCCCTTCCTTTGATTTTTCTAGCACTTGGGTATGGGAAAAGTTTCCTAAAATTATCAATCTCTACTTACTTAAGTATCTCCCTTTTGCTCCTTCCACCCTACTAAAACCTTTGTAACTAGCTCCCAGTATTTAATATCTTCTGTATTAACTACCTATCATAATTTATGTTTTCCTAACTGGGACCTGACAGGCATCATCAAATAGCATGGATGTTAAAAAGCTAGCCATGTAGAGTACTGCAAAAACATACTGATAACAGCAGTTTTACTAATAATATTAATAATAAAAGAGCTACTATTTACTGGGAATCTATTTTGTGCTAGGCATTTTGCATAATAGCTTCCTTTCAAAGAGTGTACACACATAAGAGGCAAAAGAGTTGAGTAAGAAGAGGAAAGCTACACCAGCTTTGAACACAGTCTTTTTTCAATTGTATCAAAGCATTTTCCAAGTATATTTGATACATTAAAAATTAACATCAATGCTCAGAGTCAACTGTTTTGAAGTTAATCTATTTCCCATCACAGCTCACTTAGGAGTCCAATGGCCATGCAACTATCACGTAGTTAAGTTTATGTTTAAAAACGGAACCAGAATATTTCCAATGAAGTGCTTGGGGCTGTAACCCACATTGCAAAATGCTGCCCTATCAAGTAGTTCAGATACCAAGCCCAATTCGGTATCCTTTAACTTGTGAAATACTTTTGGCATTTCATTGTGTTTGCTGAAAAGTCGTCTCCCTCCAAGTGTACAGTTTAGTATTGCCAGTGGAGGCCTTGTGCAGCTGGCAACTTATCATTGTTTCCTGTACCCTTAGAATGACAACATCAGTGGCCTAGTTTAATAATTGATTACTTATTTGAAAGAAGATTTTTATTTGTTTTGATTGGCTACATTTTTAAAAAAGCTTTCTCTCAAAAAAAAAAAAGAAAGAAAACTACATAAAAATGCCTAAAAAAAGCAAGGTTTTTGTTCCTCAAGTTCCTTTGGGAAAAAAACATAACTTGTACCTTAAACATTTAGTTACCTAAATCTTTTTAATCAGTGACAGTGTTAGTTACTTATTAATTTCTCCATGAATTTTAAGTGATAACTCTAGTCTAAACTGAATTCTTCCTAATAACACATTATGTTTTATATTAATTATATATATTTGTGTTACATTTTACTATTTTTACAAAAAATTGTTTTTGAAATTGGTCAATCCTTAATAATGTTGAGTATGTATATTTTACATGCCTGTCATATGTACAAACAAGAAGAAATATTATGAATATATCAACATTTGTATATACAAGCTCTTGCACTAATAAAATACTCAACTAATTTGTTTCTATATGCATTTTAATGTTTACAACTACTAACTTAACAGTGAATTGTTAAAGCATCCCCTCTTAAAATTGAGAACTATGCCACATCAGAACATACATATCCCTTTGATTATGAATTTCATATGGTTTGTGTGCCCTCTGCCTTGTTGACCTCTGATTAAACTGGATATTTCATCAACAACCATTGTCTCAGTGCTAATCCCCAAGTGGAAACAAAGCACTGTATATGACAAGCAAAGCCCATACGCCTATAAAACTTTTATTTAAGAAACATAAAGAAGAAAAAATATTAAATAAGAAAATAGTTCCTCAAAATAATAATGTTATTAAGAGTGAAATCACAGAAATATCTCTGGAAGAATGATTGTAAAAAAGTCAAGAAAAAAATCCTCTTAAAAGACATGATAATTCAAGCTGAGAATGGAATTTTGTCAACAATGTCTTCAGATAATCAGAAGATTTTAGTCCATGACTAGCACGCAATCCAGAGGTGGAAATAAGCTTAACTTATTTGAAAGGGATTTTTTTTTCTTCAAATTTGAGTAAATAGTTTAAGTTTTATACCAAGAACACTAGGAAATAAATTTTTGGTTTTGAATTATGATATGAATGTTATGATGATGAATCTGAATGCTGCTGTAACAAATGAAGTCACAAAACATAAGCACTCCTTAGTTCCAGGTGAGAGGCAATAGTTGTTTAGGATGGTTTCAATGGCTATAAAGAGGAACAGGCTTACTTACAATGAGTTCTATTGGCCAAATTAAAAATGTTTGCTGATTAATCAGATGTGAGAGGTGTGGGATAGAAAAAATTGGGTGTACCAATGAAAATTTTAGGGAAAGCTTTTCAAAAATGTTAAGAAAACTTATATTTCAGTCACACTTTATCACTTATAATCACCCAAATCTTATGTAATACAATCCCTACAATATGAGATAATTATTCTTATTATACTATGAAGATGAGTTCACTGAATGTCAGGAAGATTAAGTCAATGTCTCAAGATCACAGAACTTTCTTTAAGGCAAAGTTAATAATATAAAATAAAACTGCAGAATCCATATTTAAAATTTATGATAGAAATACCAACAGAAACATATTTTGGATCTAGAGTTTTTCCAAATGGAAGCCACTGAATGGCAAGTGGGGACATGTAATTCATTGTTTTTAACATATAAATTCCTCTAACTATGTGCCTCTCAAACATTTATACCCTAATGTATAAGTTAGCAAAATTTTAATTAAAATAGTTTCTACCAAATCATCTGATATGGATTTCTCACATTAAAAACTTAGTAGTTCATGAAAAATGACAATAAAATTTTTTTCACTACAATACAATTTAATGATATGAATTTTTTATTTAAATCAGAAGTCCTAGGGATTAATTCAGAAAATTAAGCTTGAGTATTGCTATAAGATGATTATATTTATTATTAATAAAAAATTTTCTAGATTGAAGAAAAACAGTGTTTTCCTTGATTTCTGAGTGGTTTTCAAACAGTCTATTATCTAAGATTATTAATGAAGACAGACTAATTTTAGCCCTAAAGGATATGCTCTATTAACATCAATTATTTAAGTCCATGTAACATATACACATACGGTATAAAAACTGTAAGGGGAAGATAACCCAAGTATTTGAATGATGAACTATTTAATCATTATTTATTAGTTATATCAAAGTTTAATATGTATTGCTTTAGAAAAAATAATAATAATGTAATTAATAGTAATATATCTTTCAATAAAAGGCTTCTCAGGTATCAGTAAGGTAGAAGTCATGACAAAGAATACAATTTATTCTTTAACCTCTAGGAAAACTATGGTATAAAATGATTCCATCACTTGCTCCAGTCAACAAAGCAAATGAATATTGTGAATTTAAGCCAAATTGAGTTATTCTGATTTCCACAGTTATTTTACCACCAATTAAAAAATCAGCAATTTTGATTTATTAACTATACATAGTAACCCTATTATTTGCATCCTCATGTTCAAATAACATGATTGATTAACACAGAAGAAATAAAAGATAGTAATAGACTGTCCACATAGTATCTGTCTACTACAAACCCTACTAGCCTTTATCATTTTAGTGTACCCCTCTTGTGCCTGGCTTCCACATTCACATTTGAACTTGATTTTAGATTGATAATTATTTTAAAAAAGTGTCTTCCTCTGCTCTTGCTGTCATACACTTTTAATAATAAGACTTTAATTAAAAGACTTTAATGTTAGTACTCAAATATATTTTGTTCTTCACGGTGGAGATCATTTAATATCAGTGTCAGAAATCTAACTGTCTTTTATTTAGCAACTGATTCATGAGATACATCAGTATTAATCAGGAAGATACTGAAGTTTAATGAACATTCAGAAAAAAAAAGTCAACAAAAAATAGAAAGTAACAACTCAAGTAATTTGAGTATTCCTTGGTTTTGTAAAGATCTACTTTTTGTTCTAATGTCTTTACTTGGTCAAAGAAGAACAAAGTCCCATGTCCCTTGCCTTGCTCTATTAGCCATGCTGATGATAAACAGAACATTTAGAGAAGTGGTTGCATGCTGTGGTTGCTGTTGAGAAGCTCAAAGCTGGAAGACTGATTGCAAAGAAAAAGATAATCATCAAACTATTGTCTGTCTCCAGTGCCTTATTGCACCAGGAAAGGAAATTAAAGGCAAATGAGCTTATAAGGTAAACTCTCTACAAAGGAAGTTTTTCGGTAGGGATAGGCCATTTTACTTATCAAATCAATTATTTGATTTTAATGAAATAATGTAAATTCTCCACAATTATATATTTTTCAATAAACATTTCTTAGATTTACAGGAAAAAGGGGTGAAGACAGTAATACTCAAGTTCCCCTGTTATTAACGTCTTACTTTAGTATGGTACATTTGCTACAATTAATGAACTGATCCTGATTAATCATGAATAAGTAATGTGCATATTTTATTAAGGTATCTTGAGTTTTTATAGTATTTTCTTTTTTTCTGCCTCAGAGTCCCGTCCAGGATATGACATTGCATTTAGTTGTTATGTCCCCTTAGTTGTTGACCGTAACAATTTCTCAGACTTCTTATTTTTGATAATCCTCACAGTTTTTGAGGAGTGCTGTCCCTTAACTGGGATTTGTCTGATAGTTCTCTTATTAGATTTGGATTATGTGTTCTGAGGAAGTAGAGTACAAAGGGACAGTGCTGTTTTCATCATATCATATCAGGGGTATATGCTACCAATATGACATCACTGTTGATGTTGACATTGATCATGTGTTTAGCAGACTTCTCTACTGTAAAGTTACTCTTTTTTCCCTCCCTCCATCTTTTACTCTTTGGAAGGAAATTACTATACACAAACCATATTTAAGGAGTGGGGAGTTATGTTCCAACTCCTTTAGGATAGAGTATCTATATAAATTATTTGAAATTTTTGGGCATAGATTAGAATTTTACCCATATATTTATTCAGTCATTTATTTACATCAATATGGACACATCTTCATTTTGTACTTTGACTTATAATCCAATATTACTATATCTATTTTACCCTTCAAATTGTTTAAGATTTGGCCACTGGGAACTCTTACAGTTGACTACTGTTTACTGTATCTCTTTGATGTATTCACATCACAGTGCTCTGTTTTGTTTTAAACCTCTCTACTTTCTGGCACTGAAAGGTACCCGAGGCTAATACTGTGTATTTGTCTCTCAGTCCCAAAATCAGCCATTTCTTCAAGAGCTCTAGTTTCTTGAACTGAAAATCATATTATAAACCAAGATCCAGGTACCAGGTGTGCTCATTGTTACTGAGGCGTCATTTCTAGTCCCTCTCAAATGCCAAAGCAAGGAATTAGATGTGTAAATATGTGTTGATGTACATATCTCTAAAATTTCTGTATGTAGTAATCTATATCTATATTAAGCTAAATATGAGTGAAAACAGGTGTCTCCAACTCTCTCCAACTCTGAAACATTATAATGGATCATTCTATCTTCTTCCTGTGAACTTCCACTTCAACAACAAGAAACCTGGTCCCCATCATCCACCATCTATTTATTTGATAGTTCAATTCCAGTATACATATATATTGGTATCAGAATTGTCGACCTGTGCCCTCTGTGGGAAATAACTTTATCAAAAAGGGTACAGTACTTATGCACAATTACTTCTACTCTAGTCTTACAGACTCTGCTTATTTCCAAAATTACTTTAGGTCAGCACCATTTTTCCTCATGCCCCTCAGTAAGGATGTTTCATAAGTTTGTAATATAGTTAGATTATTTTGTTGTCACATTCTGCATTCCATCCAGAGATCTCATGACCTCCTAAATAATTCTTTTAAAAATTTATATACATTAAAGTTCAATTTTTGTGCTGTAAATTTAAATGGGTTTTGAGAAAGGCACTGCATTATATTACAGTATCAAAGTTTCAAAGCTCTAAAAATTCCCCTTTGCTTCACCTATCCAGCTCTTTCTCCAGCCTCCAGGAACCCCTCGCAACGTATTTTTTTACCTTTTCCAGATCGTCAAATAGTTGAAATCATACAGTATGGAGCCTTTTCAGTCTGACTTTTTTCACTTAGCAATACATATTTAAGATTCATTCATGTCTTTTCATGGCTTTACAGCTCATTTATCTTTTTCACTGAATGACAGTCCAGTGTATGGACGTGTAACAGTGTATTGATCCATTCACCTACTGAAGGAAATCTTTCTTGTTTCCAGTTTTTGGCAATTATGAATAAAGTCACTATAAAAATCTATGTGCAAGTTTTTGTATAGACATAATTTTCAATTCAATTGGTTAAATATCTAGGAGAGTGATTTCTGTACTTTATATTAATACCATGCTTACTCTGCAAAAAACTGCCTTACTGTCTCCCAAAGTAATTATTCCAGTTTTCATTCCCATCAGCATTAAATGAAAGTTCATGTTGTCCCACAATCTCACAGGTAATTAAACTGTCAGAATTTTGAATTTTAGCCATGTTACAGGTGTTGTAGTGGTATCTCACTGTTCTTTTAATTTGTAATTCCCTAATGACAAATTATGTAGAGCTTATTTTCAGTTCATATTTTTCATTTGTATTTTTCTTGGGTGAAATGTCTGTTTAGGTATTTTCACTGTTTTTTAAATTTTTTTAGTATATAGCTTAAAATGTTCTTTTTATATTCTGAGTACAAGCCTTGTACCAGACATGTGATTTGCAAATATTTTCTCCCAGTTTGTGGCTTGCGTTTTTTTTTATTTTGAACAATTTCTTCAAATGTATTTTTTGTATATATATTTTTAATTGAGGTATAAACAGTTTAGAAAGTTGTGTCAGTTTCTGGTGTACAACATAATGCTTCAGTCATATATGAACATACATGTATTTGTTTTCATATTCTTCTTCACCATATGTTACTATGAGATATTGAATACAGTTCCCTGTGTGATACAATATGAACTTGTTGTTTATCCATTTTATATATATTAATTAGAATCTACAAATCTCGAACTCCCAATTTATCCTTTCCCACCCCTTCCACAACTCGTAACCATAGGTTTGTTTTCTATGTCTATGAGTCTATTTATGTTTTGTAAAAAAGTTTGTTTGTCTTTATTTTTTAGACTCCACATATGAGTGATATACAATATTTTTCATTCTCTTTCTGGCTTACTTCACTAAGAATGACAACCTCCAGGTCCATCCATGTTGCTGAAAATGGTATTATTTTATTCTTTTTTATGACAGAGTATCATTCCATTGTATAAATGTACCACAACTTATTTATCCAGTCATCTGTCGATGGACATTTAGATTGATTCCATGTCTTGGCTACTGTAAATAGTGCTGCTATGAATATTGGGGTGCATGAATCTTTTTGACTTAAGGTTCCCTCTGGATATATGCCCAGGAGTGGGATTGCTGGATCATATGGTAAGTCTATTTTTAGCTTTTTTAAGGAGTCTCCATACTGTTTCCCATAATGGCTGCACCAAACTACATTCTCACCAGCAGTGTAGGAGGGTTCCCTTTTCTCCACAGCCTCTCCAGTATTTATCATTTGTGGACTTTTTAATCATGGTCATTCTGACTGGTATGAGGAGATACCTCATTGTAGTTTGGATTTGCATTTCTCTGATAATTAGCAATATTGAGCATTTTTTCATGTGCCTATTGACCATTTGTATGTCTTCATTGGAGAATTGCTTGTTTAGGTTTCTGCCCATTTTTGGATTGGGTTGTTCATTTTTTTATTGTTAAGCTGTATGAGCTGATTCTATATTCTGGAAATTAAGTCCTTCTCAGTCGCATCTTTTGCAAATATTTCCCCCCATTCTGTAGGTTGTCATTTTGTTTTGCTTATGGTTTCCTTTGCTGTGCAGAAGCTTATGAAATACTTGGGAATAAATCTGACCAATTAAGTGAAAGACTGCACAGAACTACAAAACATTAAGTAAGGAAAGTAAAGATGACTTAAAGAAATGGTAAGATATCCCATGTTCTTGGATTGGAAGAATCAATATTGTTAAAATGGCCACATTCCCCAAAGCAATCTACAGATTCAATGCAATCCCTATCAAATTACCCAAGACAGTTTCCACAGAACTAAAACAAATAATCCTAAAATTTATATGGAATCACAAAAGACCCAGAATTGCCAAAGCAATACTGAAGAAAAGAATGAAGCTGGAGGAATAACCCTCCCAGACTTCAGACAATACTACAGAGCTACAGTGATCAAAACAGAATGGTATTGGGACAAAAACAGACATATGGATCAACGGAACAGAACAGAGAGCCCAGAAATTGACTTTTGGTCAATTAATGTTTGACAAAGGAGGCAAGAACATACAATGAAGTAATGACAGTCTCTTCAGCAAATGGAGGCAGGATAACTGGACAGCTGCATGTAAATTAATGAAATTAGACTACTCCCTCACACCATACACAAAAATAAACTCAAAATGGCCTAAAGCCTTAAACATAAGACAAGACATTATAAACCTCTTAGAAGAAAACATAGGCAAAACATTATCTGATGTAAATCTTCGCAATTTTCTCCTAGGGTAGCCTACTCAGGCAATAGAAATAAAAGCAAAAATAAACAAACGTGGCTTGTTATTGGTTCTATTTACAGAGTCCTTCACAGGCAAACTTTTTTTTTAACTTTAATAAAGCCCAAAATGTCTTTATGTCTTTCATTACCACCGTTTTGGGGTTTTATCTAAAAACTCATCACCAAACCCAGTGTCTCCTAGACTTTTATCCTGTTTTCTTCTGTAAGTTTTAAATTTTGTTCTATGATTCATTTTGAATTAATTTTTATAGCAGGTATAAATTCTGTGTTTCAGCTCTTCACATACAGTTGTTGAATTTTTCCAACATCATAGGTTTAAAATATCATTCTTTCTCCAGGAATTACCTTTGTTTCTTTGTCAAAATGAGTTGATTACATCATATAGGTCTATGTCTGGACTTTCTATTAAGTTCTATTCATCTATGTGTCTTTTTTTTTCCCACTAGTATACAGTCTTGCTTACTGTAGATTTACAGTGGGTCTTGAAATTGGGTAGCATTAGTCCTCCAAATTTGTTCTTCTTCAGTACCAGTATTGTAGATCTTTTGTTTTCCCTCATAAATTTTAGAATCTATTTATCATCATCAAGAATACAACACACTAGGATTTTGATTGAGCTCTCACTGAATATATTAAATTCAAAAGAATTGGCATCTCAACAATCTTTGATTGATTCTTCCAATCCATGAACAGTTCTTCTGTATACCCTGTACATATTTTACTAAATCAATAGCTAAGTATTTAATTTTTAGTGCTATTTTAATTTTCTTTTTTAAAAAATTTCAGATTCCAATTGTTCATTGATTCTAAATAGGAAAGCAACTGACTTTTCTATATCAACCATGTTTGCTGTGAACTTTTATACTTACTTTTTAGTTTCAAGTGATTTTCTGATTCTTTGGGATTTTATTCATAGACAATCATGTCATCTGCCGACAGTAACAGTTTCATTTCTTCCTTCCCAATGTGTCTACTTTCTTATTTCCTTTGCTTGTCTTACTGCATTAGCTAGGGTTTCCATTACTATGTTGACTGGGAGTAGTAACAGAGGACACACTTCGTTCCCAATTTTAGTGGAAAATTCTCCAGCTTCTCACCATTAAGTATGCTATTAACTGTACAGTTTTTGTAGATGTTCTTTGTAAGCTGAGGGAGTTCTATTCTATTCCTTATTATCTGAGAGCTCTTATCATAAATGAGTGTTAGATTTTTGTCAAATGGTTTTATTTGTATCTATTGATGTAATCCTATGATATTTTTCTTCTTTGCCCTATTATGGGGGTTACACTGATTAACTTTCTTCTTTCCACACTTTTTACCATAGAGAGTAGGTCTTTGCAATGAAGAATTTCCTGTGTGTATTTCTTCGCCTCCTTCTGACATAAGGGATAAACAGATCTTTCTTAGCTCTTCGTCTGAGACCCTAATGTGATTCCTTAAAACTCATGAAAAGTGTAGGACCAATGCCCCCCGCTGCAAAGACAGTCATCTTCAGGAGTTTCTCATTCTCAAGCTTGTCCACTCTCAGCCTCCAGCAATTCATTAAAATAACCACTGAAGTACTTCTATCATTTCATGGCATCAGCAGCTTCTGCTACAGGAGGTAAATCTTGGTTGTGACAACCATGAGTTGCTTGTCTCTCAAAATTTCAGGGTAGCTGTTTGCCCTATGATCTCTGGATTTTGTTAGGTCCAGAAAGAGTCATTAGTATTGTTGATTCAAATTTTCCTTGATGTAAGAATGGGAATGAAGTCTTCTAAGCTCTTTACATGTTGGAGCTAAAACTGGAAGTCCAGGACTATATTTTTATGAATTTTTGTCTTGATTTTAGAATTGGACATTGTTTTCAATTTTTTTTTCTTATCTGCATATTTAGAGTGGAAGCTGACATTTAAAAAATTCCATAAAATAGATTATAATTGTTTTATCTCTCTTTCTGTAAAAGTAGCTTGGAGTTTCACACAAATTAACTTACCAGAATGCCTTATTCATAATTTTTACACTAAAATAATTGGAAGCAAGTAAAAAAATAAGCACAACATGGAGAGAAAAAGAGTAGTAACTATGACTGGATTCTTTTGTTATAATTTTTTCAATAGTTGTTTTTAAATAATGTATTCTATAACTTTTAAAACATCTATTTAAAAAACTCCAACAAAGAAAATCTAGTCTTTGTATCCCAGAGACTTTACATGGTTTCTGTAGACTTTGCTCCAGGGCAAAAATTAAGGGAATTTAATTAATAGGAACACACATTTATAGTTTCATTTAACTCAAGCGTGAATATAGGTATAAATCAACAGTAATAAATGAAGCAGCTGTGACTTTGGAATTTGAAATAATAAACATCACAGATATTTTCATATTACCCATAATCACTGCAAACTTTTAAAATACTCTGTTTATCAGTACACTGAAATTACAATAGATCTTAGCCTCACCATCTAGACCTTTTTATTTAATATTAATAAACAACCACAAATATGTTTGCATCACAAATGTGATATTTTAAAATAGTTTGGTGTTTTAGTAAATTATTATCTTTTGTAACTCAATATATTCTATACATTTAAAAATACTACATTTGAGAAGAATACAGGCTTAACTAGACTACAGAAAGGTACTTGACACACATTAAGGAAACTCAACACACTGAAAGCCAGGCAAGAAAACACACACTCATACACACACACACACACACACAACTGAATGACTAGGCATTTTATACAGAGATACTTGATTATCCCTATGGATTCTTGTCATGATGGGAATTTTAAAATTATTATTACTGGAGTATTACTACAAAAAAATCACAGATATTTGCCATTTATTTACTAGCACTAGAAAATAAAACAAAACGAAGAAACAAAACAACCTCAGTTCCATCTTTAGACACAGGGTATCATTTTCCTGCATTTACCGTTTTTGCCAATACAGATGACCAAGGAATCTGCCTTAAATTCTGCCACATAGATGCACCACACAGCCATTTCTTCTATGGAGCTCATGACAATTCCAAAAATGCCTTCTAGGACGGGGATCCATGTCCTTTCTGCTTTTGGATCTCCCAGCTTTGCTGAATATTTGGAATTTCAAACAACCCCTCTACTTCAAAGATATGCAAAAATATACTCAAAGATAAGAGTATGAGCAGAGCACATAAAATTCTCTCCAAAACCCACATCATCTATGTTTTCCTCGCCTCCTATGATACTCACATTCTCCCCTGAACAAGAAATTCTGATTATTTGTTTGGAGATATTTGCTGGAGTTTCCTTGATTCCAATAAGTTAGACTTTTTAAAAATCGAAATTTAGGAGAATCCCCCTGCCTCCTCCATCCACCCAGCAATTTCTGTATTTATCTTTTCCCTGAGACAGAGAATAATGAGTGTTTAGCTGATTAAATATTGAAAAGGGTATTTTTAAATAATATTTTAAGTTGTTCTATTGATTAATATTTCAAAACATCATGTTTTAGTCATTTCTTTTGCTTTTCTCATTTTTCCTGATTATAAAAAAAATGTGCTTTTCAATAACCTTGTAAATTGTATCAATCATTTCTTTTATTTTCTGCATTTTATGATGTTTTGATATCTGGGCACTTCCTGATCCAGGAGAGACTGCCCCAGGCATGGCCAATTCCTAGAGATAGTAAAGGACTCTCATGCAAGTGCACCTTCCATAATGCAAACCAATGAATCCAAAGCCCATCCCACAACCATCTCCTAGATTGAGCATTTACACTTTGGACACTACTCATTTACCCTCATCATCCCAGACTAGATACAAGAAAAGGAGGGCAGCCCATAAGTGCCAGAGTCTGCTGAAATTATTCAAACCAGCCAATCTTAAGCCTAAAATTGTACCCTGTCTTGCCTTTCCACAGAAATCACAATAAAGTCCCTTGCCCTTGTTTTCCCCTCACTTCCTCTATTTTTTGACCAACCCTGTGCTTTCTCTTGTGACTGCTCCATGGTGTGGTGAGTCCCCCTCTTAAGGACTGTGACAATCCATTATTTCAAATGGCAGTTGTCTCCTGATTGTTGGTCTCACCATGCCTGAATAATAATAAAACCTAATTTTAAAACATAAGGATAGTTCTGTATCTATCAATAATGTATCTGATCATTTTATTAGGCCAAGTTACTAAAAATTTAAATACTTTGTAAAAGTATATATATTTTAAGATGTTTGATATCAATTGCCTAAAAACCCTGGAAAACGGAAACAATTTACACTCCCTCCTATACTGATTGAGAGTTTTTATTTGCTCACATTCCTGACAGTATCTTGTACAATAATTCATTATAAAATTTGCCAATATGGCAATATAATGCATGCCAATATGCAAATATTTTGCTTCCCTCAGGTCAGCTGGGCTCTGGTAAAACCCCAGCAAGTCAGGTTCTGGTTCATTAGTTTCTCCTGAAGGCAGAGTTTGTTAAGAACAGGATGCTCTGTCATTTTTTCCTCCTCCTGCTAGAAGCATGAGGAGTGTTTCTCCAGTGTTCACTGTGAACCTAGCAGAGCTTCAGCATATAAATGCACAGAAGTATTGAGGATATCAGATAACTGGGTCCTCTTGTAGTACTTACTCTTCACTGAGCTTTGAGCAATTAGTCAATTATATTTCAGGTTTTCCTACCCTGGCACTGGTTCAAATGGAGAGTTTTGCTCTGCTCAGGTGAACTATTATGTCTTGCATATTCCTGTCTCTCTCTCCAACCTGGGGACAGCAGTTTGCCCTGTAACTTCATTTCTCTAATGGATCTAAAAAGAGGTGTTGGATTTTTCAGTATATTTAGCTTTTTACTTGTTGTTGGGATGGCAGTGACTTCCAAGTTTCTTATATGCTGGCCCTTGTATACTATCCAGCATGACTTTTTGAGCATGGTCAATACCTCTGGGTCTCAGTCATCCTCCATCCAGGCCATGGCTGATGATGTTCATCCCATAACTTAATACAGTACATCTTATCCTTAACCAGCGTGGCTCTTTGCTGTCCTGCTCTCTCTTTTTAGTAACTTTTCTAATTCACCCCATAGTGGTACACAGAAACTGGGAGTCAGCCTAAAGAAGAGAGTTGCTGAGGAATGGAGGAGATGTGTGGCTTAGAAACACTTGACTAGGTATTTCCCTCCATCCATTTTTAAACTACCACCTGAGAGGCAAAAATCTTGCTCTAGTCCCGTGATAAATGTAGGGATCTTTCTAAGGAGCTTTCAGTGTTCCTAGGGCCTCATTAGCTGAATCTATACTTCACAGAAAAATGTGCAAAACACCTCCACTCCAATTCATTTCTGAGATTATAATGGTGAAAAGTCTGTATGAAACATATATTCTGTGGAGGAAGAAATGTAAAACTTACTAGTTTCATGTATTTCAAAAAATACTCACTACATTGTTTTTCTGTTTGACTTGGCCTCTGTTCTAGATAACCATTGTATCCATGTATTGTCAAATTTATTGGTTATTTTGCTAGCCAATTTGAAGGAAATTAACTTTTTTTTGATTTAACTGAGATTTTATTCTTGGTTTAGGAGTTTTCCTACCAAGAGCTTTTTATGCTATGACAGAAAGAAATTTATTCAGGGGCAATACCTGTTGCTTACAGGTGATATTGCCATGCCTCCACATATTTTTTCCTCTATTTTTATAAAGAATGTTGGCTTTTGAGGATAAAATCTCTCCTAGGGTAAGAGTACCTGTTCTTTCTATGTTATGAATAACACTCTAAACCTCATTTTACTAGGCTAGGATATTTCTGTTTTGATTTAGAAATAAACTTATGCTGGAGTTATTTCAAACCTCTACTCCTCTACTGGGAAGCCAGTCAGAGTAAAAATCAGCTACCTGTGGACTTTTCCATTTGTTGTAACTTCCTACCTGCTGCAGTCTCAGAATGATGTCTTTCACTCAGCCAAAGTGGCTCTTACTGAAGGATGCAGAGATGCCCATAAAATACTGAATTGCTCATGGCATTCCCCTAAAATATTTACCTCTAAATTTTAGAGATACTAAGATTTTCTTCATCTATTTCACAAAACAAATTTTTTTGTAGAAATGGGAGGTATGTGTTGGCAGTGGAAAAAACTTCAACGTGATACCATCTTCACTATGTCTGGGAGAAAATCTTCTATTTAGCACTTGGTTTACACCATGCTCTGATTTCAGTGTTAAAAAAGGTTCCCCACTAGTTTGTTCCCCCTTTTGCAAATTCAATTAGTCATGGACTAGAGATTTTTAAATGCTATTATTTTTTATGTCATCTTTTCTGGAAGTACTTGAGCTTGATTTGGAGGACTAAGTAGGGATTAAACAGATGAGGAGAAGCTAAATGATCTTGCAGGCAAAGAATACAGTAATAATAAACACATCCAAAGTATCCACAGTAAACCCTCTCTTTAGATAACTGTTCTTTGGTATGTTCCCAGAAATAAAATGAAAGATTTCACTAACAACTGTATGTAGAACTTAAGAACTGATAATAATTAGTTATTCCCTATATAATCAGAATCTGCAATATTAGATGATAGTATACATTTTTTCTCTAGATTTATTGTTTATAAAGTCATACAATGAAAATTTTGCTAGCTTTAAAATTTACATTGGTAGGTGGGAAACAATCTCTTCAAACTCAGTTGTAATTACACTAAAATTCTAAGTGTATTATTTCCTTGTCTAATAATAAACTATAGAGTCAATTATGAACATGTTAGCCAAGTAAACAAAAAAAATTCTATAAATTTGTAAGTTACTAAGTTAGGGCTAACACATGGAAAGGGTGTGATTTAATAATGCCTAATATTTGAAAGCATCGTTTGACATTCTTGGCAGTTTGCCATGAAAAGAAGTGTAACAGTTGTCTGACTCCCCCCCATACAACCCCATATAAGAATACAAAGTTCAATTTACAGACCACAGAAAATGATGCAGCTCCTTCAAAGTAACTGAATTTTTAAATATTGTTATTAAATTATAGGGGAGGATTATGTTTTTTTTAAAGCTATGGCCACTGGTTTGGTACAACTCTCCTAAAAATTTTTCTAAAATGTTATTATTCATAGTCTTGTACATTAGAATTAATCAAAGGTTATTTATTTCAATTCCTCAACCTTCTCTATTCATCAGCCTCCTCTCTTCACTGATTTCTGTCATTAGGCTCACAGTGAGGTGAAATAATAAAAGGACATCATTCTTCCATGGGCACTGCATAGAACACCACTTCATACGGCTTTAGAACTCACACTGTTTTCTTCACAAGCTAATGCATTTTACATACATTTCTAACAGGTGTTGAAAAACTCCACTCCCTGCTTACAGAAAGGCCATATTTCTCAGCTAGAACTGGGATGTAAATGGAGGGTTATATTTCACTGGAACAAATACGTGTTTAAGCTAGTAATTACCATTAGGTAGTGCTGTCCTTAAATGTCTCATAGCACCTTAGCTTCCCTGCACCATTCATGCTAATTCTCAAACAAGAATTTTCAAATGAAAACAAACTTTATAAATCTTTCAAAGTGATCATGAAGATACTCTTTGTGAAACTGAAAAACCATTAAATCATCAATGATAATGAGTACATGGACAGATCTTAAACCCATGGATCTGTATCATTTAGCAGCAGGAACTCAATGTGTTACATAAGTAACAAGCACTGTGCAGTTATCCCCATTATCAACAGGCAGAGACAAAGCGCTAGGAAAGTTAAGCAGCTGCCAGAGGCCATACAAAAAGAACTTGTGTATTTGCCAAAGAATTGTCTGTTTGCTGCAAAAAAGATACTGATAAAAGGAAGTACTAATTATTGTATGCCTTCTAGGTAAAGAATGTGTCACCAAATTCTTTATCTTTGGCATCTTGATTTTATTCTTAAAGCCAGTCATATTTTATTATACTATAATGCCATAAGTACATCTTATTACCTTTAAACCTCAATTTTAGTGTATATACTATGACTAAAAATGGTTATATTCCACTAACCCTTATAGTACCAGAAAATTCTTTCCAGTTCCTCCATTCTCCTGTATCATACTTTCTTGATAATTTATATAGATGAAATTCTCATAATGACTTGGTTCGTTCAATAATGTTTAGAACATTTTCATATAACAAGGATGGCTCATAGTTATCTAGTTCCTTAAATTTATGGGGCTCAGATCCCTTATAAACTGAAGATATTTAATTAGTGTATTCCTAAGACCCAGTCCAGTCTAATGTTCAATACTGTATAATTGTATTGTTCCATTCATTACCTCCTTCTGTATGAGAAAGCAGCAACCATGCACCTTCCCAGTCAAAAGAAGAAAATCAATATTACTGTTTTATACACTTTGATTCTTCCTTCAAACTTTCACAAAAGGGCTAAATTTCTACTCAACTGACAAGACTAATTTTATTTGACAATATAATATGTTGAATCAAAAATTTCCAGTGACACAGGCTTACCTCTGAAATACAGTCAGTCCCAACCAACTCACTTGAACCAAGAATGGGAAAAGAAATGATGGTTTCTTAAGTGATGCTAGGCAAGACAAAAGCATATAATACTCATTCTACTTTGACCAATGAAACAGAGAAATGGCGGTTGTATTTTATTGACTGTCAACAGTTACAATCTAGTATCATTACTATACCACAGGGACTATTTCCTATGGAAAGAGTTGTACTCAACTCCCACGTGTACACAGTAGATAGTACTTGCCCTAAAATAATCCAAATCCATGATTACAGCAAAGTGCTTCCTAATGGAATTTTATTTTGATAATAATTTTAAATTTCATAAAGCATGAAAGAAATAATAGAACAGTCCTTTAAAGGCATCAAGTTCTAGTGAATAAATCAAAAAGCTCGAGATGTAAAATATCCCTCTACTCTTAGAAAATATTATTTCTTTGTCCAGTTTCACCATGCCTTTTTTTGCACCACAACTTGCATTTCTCTCTGCGAAACACAGACATTCTCAAAGAACATTTCAGAAGAGTCCTATCATGCATTCCTCCCTAGTACCTTGAGCATTCTGTAAATATTATTTCATCTTGGGCCTCTCTTTTTCCCCTTTAAATACTGAAACTTAGTTGTATCAATAAGTAAGCAAAAACCCTTCACAAAATTTTTGCCAGAATATCTGGCTTCAGGGAATGGTTTTATAGTTTGCTGATAGTCTAACAATTTATCCTGTGTTATAGCTCCAAAATGGTTTAATGTGTAGTCATTTATGATAAAGAGTGTATGCTGCCTGCTCTTGAATTTATCAGTGACAAATTACAAGATGTGCCTCCTAAAAGGATATGCCTATTGTTCAGTACTCATTCAATAAATAGAGAAGGAAATAAATTACACTTATATTCCCGTTTCACCTTGGAGGTTGTTATATAAATGGGCCAAAGGTGGCCCCTCTGCATTAGCCTAAATGGCTGTGTGTTGTTTACTTCTTCACAGAAGCCAAGACTGTTAGCCCAAAGTTTGCTGGTGCCAAACTCAAATTCTTACATGTTAAGTTGTTTCAAATACAGTCTATATAAACATTTTTTTAGCCACTTAGAGTCTATCTACTTTGTATATGCTTCAAAACTATGCTTACCATCTGATAACCATAGAAAATACAAACCCTGTGGTTTAGACCCCAAACCACAGATGTTCTTTACAACTCTGACTTGGAAACTCCCAGCCTTACTACTGAGTGACATCACCCAGACACATTTGCCCCCTCTCTGATTTTCCCTTCTCTGGGGAAGTCCAGTCTCTTGCTTTATTCCCCTTTGGAGTGGTTCGTCCTACCAAACTTTCCCTCATGCAGACCTGCCCAGGCACTGATCCCAGATATTGCCACGTAACACTGCCTCTCACGGTCCTATCTCTTCCTTGCTCAGTTCCAAAATCTTCAAGCTTACTACACAGGTAATATACTCATTTCAAATTATACAGTTTCTAGATCTTGATTCAACTTTCAGAAACTAAGATGAGGAAGGAAATATCATTAATTTAATTAAAGTACTACCTATGAGCTTCTAAGTGGAAAAAAATGCAATGTCAGCCATTTAAGAAAT